>NC_137737.1:69824804-70509256 GCF_963264785.1 Psittacula echo | reverse complement strand
CTGCATGGGTCTCCCACCCAACCCCAGGGCATAGTCAAGAGTGCCTGACATATCAGATCCCCTGCAGACACCTGGCAGTGCTTGCTCTGTGCTGGAGGTCTGAGGGGAAAAGATGTGGATAAGGACTTTGCAAAGCACACCAGCTTCCTGTTTGGTTCTCCCTTTCCAACTGCAGATTTCTTAGTACTTCTCAGCACCTCTTTCTTCGATGTGTAGCAAAGCGTTTCAGGTCAGAAAGGGTTATTCAGCACCTCTGAAAAACACAGTCTCATTGTATACAACTTGCTCTGAAAAATCAGAAGTGAGTGGCACCAAAATGCAAAATAAGATTTAGAAGAAATTGTAGGTGTCATTTTTCAGGATATGCTTCCTAACACAAAAGATGATGCAAAGAGTAGCATCACGTTAGAGCAAATGGAACTGGATTTGAACTATACCAGCTCAGACTAAAAACTAAATTCAGCTAAAGCGGAAGGACCTTCTAGTACAGCTGGTTAGCAGCATAAGAATGTAAGAAAAATCACAATAGTGAGAGAAACGTACATGTTGTAATACAAAAATGTAGGCCCTGACTCTAGAAATGTACATGAGTCACTGGGGATGCTACCCAGCAGGGAATGGTAAAGGAAGAATTGTATTTACATCTAGGGCTGTTTTGAAGAGCTGTTGATGGTACTTCCTTCTAGGCATTCCCAGGAGCTGTGTCTGCTTTGGCAAGTAGAGAATAGATAGAGGATCCTGGTATTGGCAGGACCATTCACACATCCGTCTTGGTATTTTCTTTGAAGTCTTGGGTAATAGCAAACAAGAGTCTCTGTAGAGATGATTTTTGCAACACAGGAAACACCTGTACACCCTCCTCAAATTATTTCTCTGCATGACAAACGCACTCCAGCTCTGCTGTGTCACAAGGCCTTTTTACCCTAAAAGTTAGGGTCAGGAGTGACCTCACAGAAAAGTACTGGAAAAGCAAACTCCTTCCCCTAAACCTTCCATCCTCTCACCTCCTAATCTATGTTTTGACTCTGCTCTTTTCCTCGCTATTCCTCAACCCACAGATTGCCTTCCTAAAAGCATCAATCCATCATTCCCTATATTTATTTCTGTGTCTGTTCCTGAGTTGTCAAGGACTAGCAGACTCTTTTTTATTACCAGTGTGTGTAGAACAGAGGTCCAGCTACAGGCTGGTTTGCATTCAAAAGCTGTAAAGGTAGAACTCCATCAGTCAGTGATAGGATTTCTGCTATTTCTAAATTTTTTCTTTAAACATGGCTATAGAGCTGACACATCTCTTCCTCTTTTAATGTGAGCCTATTTCATGCATGTTTGAATGCATGAAAGTGCGCATGGTTGATATAAGCAGGCCTAGAGCTAGGAGAGGGGGCTTCTGTTCCTGGCCTTTCTACATCGTGCTGATTAGTTCTCCTCTCACTGCCTGTTCCTTCAGCTGTGCAATGGGGCTCACAAAACTGTCCTTTTTATTATAAAGTGATTTGACTGGTCAAGAACATGACATGAAATTAGACAGCAATAGCTGTTGCAGAAATATTACATACCACCACTACTGTGTGGGGAGTTCTCCAACACCGTGTTGCTATATACAAAGCAGCAAAACTTTTTTCAAGGTTAGCATCTTCTACTCTTTGGCCTGGCTATGGTACAACAGCATTGTAGATAAGAAAATGTTTGCCAAGCGCGATGTCATTACTGTGGTCTTCTTAAGATCCTGTCAGGATCCTGTCAGAAGTTATTTGCAATAAGGAGAAGGGGAAAAAAAAGGCAGTTTCTCTTTTAACCAGTTACTAACCTTGAGACAGTCTGTATTTACAAGGAGGTAGTAAATATCATACACACAGTATTTATTGTATTTATTCCTTTGTTCTCTGAAATCAGGATGGTTTCTAATCATTTAAGTGTTGTTATTTTATTACTAGAGTGCTACTGTGTATCTCTTACAGAAAACCTACAGTAGGTGAATCACACAGTTCTGCAATTCCTTACAGTTGGGTATATCAGCATTTCTGTGGCTTCATCTTTTCTCGGAGCAGGCCTCAAGAACTAGTCTTAGGATATGTAGGAAACACCAGAAGAGTTTTGTAAGCATTCAGACCTGCCAGTTACACTGCCTTATTTTCTTGCTGATGAATATGCCCAGCATGGCATTGGGTTTGTTTTATGAGAAACTCAAAGTAACTTGGAATGAAAATCCTTCCAATTAAAAAATAAAAATAAAAATAAATAATAAAATAATTCTTCATTGCACTGAATGGTGAACACAACTTTGATACCAGAGGCACTGTTCCTCAATCAGGTATCTCAATTTACTGATGGATAGATTTTAATTTTGTTTATAAAGTAACTGAAATGCACATGCAGATTTAGGGTTATGTTGGTCCTTGAGCAGGGAAGAAAGTAATTGCATTGTATCTATACCCTCCTCTGACTCATCCTCTAAAATAAAAATTCTCCACCAAAGCAACAGGCTACATAAGCTGTGCAAAGGTGTATTTGTTGTACATTTTATTAATGTGAAGCTGAGCCTTTTCATCTTTACTCCATTTTGTCTCCAAGTCCTGTAACAGCCTTGCATGGGATCTGGCACACGTTTTCCAAAGAACACCCCAGAAAGCACCGTGTGGGTGATATTCTAATTCTGTATATTCCTACAATGGAGCAGTGTGTCTGTGTAATGGGATCAGGAATTTTCTTTGGACAGTTAATGTGAATGCCAAATGATAAATAAAATGTTGAAATGAAAAATAGGCCCCAAAGAATGGTAAGCATTGTAGTAAGACAACATTTATCTTTCTAACTGTGGGCCCTCTGAAGTCTGCAGAAAGGGTTTATGGATGAGACATGACCAGCAGAGAGCATGCAGGATCATTGCTAAGAGCAGATCACCAGCATTCTGCGGAGTCACAAAACACACAGTTATTTAATGTTCAAGTTAATAACTCATAGAACCTTGTGTAGTATTACTGGATTGCTTAAAGATGTTTGCAGGTCACATTTACAGGGGGGTGTCTGTTATCTGGCATTATTATGTGCAGTATTTTTAACAGCTCTTTTTGCTATTATCTGCACACTAACTTTGCACTGTACCAGGAAACTGTATTCCATTCCTATATAGCTGACTCCATCCTCCCGTTTTTAATGCATAAAAGGCTATAGCAGAATATCTCTTCAAATCATTTTGTTATCCTGTTTCCAAATCCCTATTAGGAGTGCGTGATAATCAAAGAAAACCTTATTAATCATATACATTTTCAAATTATCTATATAAACAGTCTTATGTTACCTTTCTTTAAAGTTCAATATATTCATTCATTAGTATGCCTAAAAGCACTTTTTTTGTGTGTGTTCATAGCAACCTTCCTATCTCCCTTTAATCACAGTAGCCTCCACCACTTTTCCCAGCTGCTTAGAATTCGTTGGGAAGAATTTAACCTGTTTTCTTAGCAACAGTTTTTCAAGTGTTTCAACATGCTGCAGCATATTTGACAAACGGTAGAGGTTTCCAAATGAATATTTCTTACTGAGTTTCACTTTTAAACTAACTTCCTGGTATTATACAGAGAACAGGCTATTGGTAAGAAGATTTGCTCTGGAATTTTTCCACAAATTTCTGAGATGCGATTTTAGTTTTACATCCCATTTTTTTTTCAGTCAAATATTTGAGTGTTGATTAAGCCTTTCTTCAAGAGTTTATTGAGTCAAAGGTGACCATTCAACACCCCAGTAGCTTGGGCAATTACCTGAAATGCAGAAAAGCATTTCCATTCATTTCCATCAGAGACCACACAACTAGTTATGTACATTATGCTATTAATCTTTAAAATGGGATGAATACAATTCAGCATCTAATTCATACTCAAGTGCTTAAGTTTCAGGGTTGCTCAGCAGCCATAGAAGTAATGAACATGCTCTGAGGATCAGGCTATGTAGGTGCCTAGAAAATACAAAATCAAATATCCAACTGCAGGCATCCTAACTGGGATTTTTAATTTGTTGGACATGAATGAAGTATGGGTTCCTAGCAGAAGCAGAGCATATGGATTAATAGATCTTTTGCTCATTCAGATGTGGTAAATCTGATACGTACATTTATGACGTTTAGCAGATGTAGTGATTTTTCTGTTTAAAAATTAAAATGTAGTTATTAATTCTGTAGCCTGATTTTCAACATATTTGTTTCATTTCCTAAATTTGAAAAAAAGGTAGTGTTATGTTCTGTAAAATTTGGGGAGAAAACAGCTGGCAGTGTGAATTGTGACATAATGTATTTTACTGATCATGAAAGCTTAATTTAGGCCTTCCTAATTACATGAAATGCCCTCTTCTCACACAGCTCTGGGATAATTGGATGGTATGGCAGCCCAAAGCCTTTGGGATGCTAAAATAATCATGCATTAACCCTATAAACATACTTTTGCTTTGATGTTATCACCACTAGCTGCTAGCTGAATAATTACAGTTCCCTTGTGATCAACTTTCATATGATAAGAGTGATAGCAATAGTAGAGAATGAAAAAAGTTGCAAGGCAGTTGACATGTAGTTTTAGTTTGTATGAAGAAAGGACATCAATTTATAGGAATTGATGTGGAGCATGCCATGTAATTAAAGCTTTTGGTCCCCATTTTATTACTGCAGCCAAATAGGGCTTGCACTCAGTGGTGGGGAGCAGCTACAGGAACTGGTTGTGGCTCTCTGGCTGAGATAAGTTTATGCTGTTCCCTTTGGCAAATTATTGTCTTTTAAATTCCTCAACACTTTGTTCAAAGTACAGCTGTGTTTCAATAATAACTTATTTCTGTATAATTCCAGTTCGGTGGTTTTTGTTACATATGCTGCTAACATTTTCACACGAGTACTCCAGCTGTACAGCGGTTCTTTGCAGTCATAACTACTTCCAAATCATGCCAGGAATTGTCTCTATTAGTTTCCATGTTACCAAACTTCTGTATGCTGAACTATTATACACCATTCTCATCTTACTTTCTCTTCACCCCTCTGTTGTCCTAGCATTCAAAACCTCTCCATTTTTATGATTAGCTCCAATTTGCTGCCACAAGATGACAAGATTTTGCTGTAGCTCCTATTTACATGCAACATTACCAAGTTTTCCAGATATGAAATCTGAGCCCATTTGTTCTTTTCCAGTATCGTTGGGTAATACGGTGTTCATCATAGGACAGGACTAATGATACGAGCTCTACTGAATCACCACATGCAAGTAAGCACAGGGAATGTTTCCTCCCTTTTGCAGTGTCAGTAACCTGGAGTCTAGACCAAAAACATCATCTTCGGATCTGTCTTTAAGATATCCCAAGAAAAGTGTGTGGACTGTGGTGAGACGTGTCCAATGGCTGGTGGATAAGGGCTTTAACAGCTAGCACAGAAACACCAGGGAGGGTTTTTACTGAGGAAGTCTGTGCCCGAGACTAGATCTTCTGAGGTGAATCATCCCCACTTACAGCAGAAACCACAGTTCCGAATTTCATGTCACTTACGAGACTGTTCACTACTCAGTTCTTTATTGCATGTAACTATAATCATAGCACAGCTCCTATAAATGCCAGGTAAAAATGAACAGGAAACAAAAGCAAGCTTACTTGTCAGGGAGTCCTTTCATGCCACTTTTTAGCCTTATTTAATGTGTGTGTATGTGTGTGTAGGGGATAAGTAATTGTGGCGGACATTGGTGTTCTTCACAGATAGTATTTTTACATGTGGACCACTGCTCAGAAGCCTTGAAGGTGAATTGTTCACATTCATTTTTATATGCATTTTAAATCAGGCTTTGCATCCAGATCTCTAGAGGTAGAAAGCCACTCCAATCCACTCTGCTACTGAGCACTTTAGCAGTGTTTTCCTCAGCCCTTCTCTTGGATTGCCTTCTGTACAACTCTTAATCTAGTGATGTTTAGAGCTCTACCCTCAGGCCTCTTCTTGGGTTTTGGTTTTGGGTTTTGGTTTGGTTTGTTTTTTTTTTTTTCCATTTCTTTGCATTTGACTATTTTGTAACTATTTTTTCTGTACTATTCAGGCTACTCATCTGCAGTCTAAGAATTACCTTTAGCCACTTCTGTGAGGAAAAGGACATAGAGTAAAACAGACAGCTTAATGAAACAAACTCAGAAGGTCTGTGTGAAGTGAGTACATAAGATTGTTCAGAAAATTATACCAGAAGATCATATTCGCAGTTGCCATTTCATCAAAATTCCTAGCTGAGATTACTCCACCACTGAGTTTAGGGAGCCGCAGTAGTCTATCATCAGTTCCCAAGGGGTTGCAGGGAAATATTTGCATGACTGTTAGGATGTTTTCATAGACATTAATGCCAAAGGATTTAATACTTTGCTGTAAACACATGGACCATTGATTGCAAGCTGAAAATTTTGAGTTTACGTGTTTTCTGCACTTTCCAGTTACCTGGAGTTCTTTTGAGGAAGATGCTGAGATCTGTGCACTGTTCTTAGAAAACACTTGTTTCAAGAGTCGAGATTTCCATTCAGTGAATCATTTCAGGTAACAGCTCTCTTATGCTCATTTTAATAACAGTGGCTTGGACTTCTTTTCCTTTTCAAGTTTCATTTTAGATAGAGCACAGTCTCATCTGACCACCAAAGTAATTGAAAGGAAAAAAACCAAGAAAGTTTAGTAGCACATCTACCCGATTTACCAAATCTTTCCTCTCTGAATGCTCATTAAGAGAGTTTTCACTTTCTTTGTATAGCACAGGAGGAAACAAGATTATAGAATGTGTTATCTATTACGCAAGTTGAAGACAGGAATGCAGAAAAATGTATGGAGAATATTTTATTCTCAAGAATCCTTTATTTAAAAATGAAAATAAGGGAATGGTGAAAGATAAATGAAGGTAGAAGTGTCACTATTAGGACTTAGGTGCTCTTATACACATTTTTCTAATATTCAGACACTTTACAACTACTGAGTTTTCTTTTTGTAGAAGCAAGTATTTTCTTATATGAAAGCCCCAGAAGTGATCTAAAATATGTCCCTATCTTACACCACTCTGGTCCACAGAGCTATCTTTTTCTGCCAGGAGAAACCTTCTGCTGGCAGTTTTTGCTGTTGTTGTGGAAGTCACTTTATTATGTCAGTGGAAGAATTCCTTTTACCTGTTTAAATCATGTCCCTGTAATACACTATCTGCTGATATTGTAAGGCTGACTTGACAATCAAAGAGCTCTGCTGGTGTAGTTACACTCCTGTACACTGCAGCAGAGGTTATGTGTACCCCTGATACAATTTACACCAGCAAAACTGTGCTTTTGCCAGTGTCACTTATCATCGTCTGAATGACACAAGCTGCACTGGTGAAAGTATAGTTGTGACTGCATAACTTTGAACATTTGCTGCTTTTTCATAGCGAGGTAGCTTTAACCTCAGTTGCAAATCATGTCCCTTTGTACATCTGACTAGCGTAAGTAGGCCTGCACAACTTTATATCCTATACCTTTCCCAAGGCAATTTTGCCTTTGATTTAGGGAGGCATACAGCACAATTTAAGCAGCTACAAAAGCACAGGTGACTATTTTCATGCCCATTTACCTGAGCCCTACCATTTTCTTGTGCTTTTCCCTTAATCTTTTGCCTACTACATCCACTGACCATTTCTTCCCTGGTAGCTTGGCTCCGTTCCTCTCTTCTCCAAATCCTGTCACTGCAGCCTCCCCCAGGTTACATTAATCTCTGCCCTCGAAAGTTGTCCTGCTTTTTTCTTCCCTGCAGGGTAACTGTTCCCTTGCATACTTTCTTCATGACTTCTGCCTCACTTCCTATTTCTTCACCTCTCTGCTGCTTGCTGGCCCTCTCTGCCTATTTTCTGCTGCTGTGTGGTTGCATCTCAAAGCACTGTCTACCATATTTTCCTTGGTTGGGGTTTCCTTAGTCCCCATCCCTTTTTCTAACTTGCACTTTTTGAGCTATAATTAGCTGTGACATGAAGAAAATAGAAATTTAGGCTGGAAAAATCAAGAGAAACATCCTAACAGCAGAATCTGCAGGTGTACAGACCAAAATTTGCGAGTATCCCAACAGTAGCTGTTGAATCCTCCACGACTGGGGAGATTTAAAAGTAAACCAAGGCAGTACCGAAAAGTACATTGCATAGAGAAATACAGTGGCAACCTTGGGGAATGAATAGCAGGTATTTTCTGTCTCTAGCCTATAATATTAAAAGATAGTAAGTAATGCTTCTGCTGGATATTGCTGCCTGCCTTTAGCTGCTGCTGTCTCTGCTGATGCTGCAGCAGTTCTTTGAATGACTGAACACGAAGGAGTCACCATTAGTGTGAGCATCTATTTTGTCTGTGAGACGCTTCAGATTGAGGTCTCCCTGGCAAACAGGACACAGGGAAACACACAGCTGGCTTAGTACTTGCCTTCAGGAGAGAAAATAATCACATTTAAACTAACTAGGTGTGAGAGGCTGGGTGGCCAGTAAGAATGAAACATGTCACGTTCAGTACCTAATCACATTAAACACTAACTTCTTTTTTTGCACACCTGTGTTTTTTGCATTACCTGGCAACAAAAGCTTCTGGGCAATGATGTAGAGTCTTAAAAGAAGTGAAAGTATTGCAGTGGGTGGTTTTGCTTGCCGTTGCTGTTTTTCCCACTTTGTCTCCACACAGACACACTTGCACATGGGCTGTACAACCTGTTTTTGAGGCTGTACAGTAGTGATCACAGAATTGTTTGAGAATGTAAATGTCAAACATCTGCTTGCTAAGTTTTTTTATGCTATGTTTTTAAACAGGCTGAGGAATAAGTAGGCTGTGCTGTTCCAAAATTTGCTAAGTATGCAGGGGCAATCTTAGTTTTATGCATGTAAAACATGCTATTTTAAAAAATTCTCCTGTTTTAGGAATTTTGGTAATAACGTTATTTTGTGCCCATTTTCTGTTTTGTTAAAAGGCTGAAAGACACGTCAGCTGCTTACGTATCACTTTAGCCGTTCTCTACAGTTACCATCATATGGCAACTTGAAAGAGTAGGTTTCAGTTGCCGATCTTCCCCAGAAAGGATTTAGAAACCTTGGTCATTGCTAAAATAGTTCAGGGGAATAGTTCATGCTACTTTTTACACCCCAAAAATTAGGGCTGTGGAAGTGACTAGGAAGAAGAAGATGGGGCCAGCAGTTACTGCAGGCAGAGACTTCAGGTAGTCCTGCAATATGCCCTACAAGCTGTGATCTACAGGGGGGGGAAAGTGATGTGAGTTTCCAAAATACTGTCTTCACATTGCCAGATAAATCCTTAGACAAGAGGTAGTCTTACCTGGCTGGGTGGGTCAGCTCAAGGTCTGATTTGCACTGTTGAAACGGCTCAGGGCAAACAGGGGCCAAATACTTAGTACCTGATCTTTTCTTTTTGCTGTGTGTTATCAGTACAATACAGTCTGGTTAGAACAGGTCACAAAGCAGAGTGGATGGCTTGGTACCTGAAGAACTACACCGGGATGTGGGGAGAAAGACAGGTTTTATTTCCAGCTTTGCCACTGCTAGCCTGTTGCGATGTGAGGGAAATTGCTTAAACACACTGTGTTACCTCAGCTTTTCTTTCACTCACTGAAGGCTGCTGTTAAGGTAAGTTTGGACTGAAGCTTTGGCCTTGACTTTCTCACCATCCAATGCTGCCCTTGGAGATAATGGGTGGGGTTGCTGCAGGAGCAAGTTCCACCACTGTGCTCATTTGCTCCCCAGCTGCCTGATTTCCAGAGGCTGAGCACGTAGCTGAGCACAGTGGTGCATCACATTCACTCACATGCAGAAAATGGGAATGCTGTATGATGCTGTGTCATCCGACAAATGCGCTGAGAGTTTGCATTTGGTCTTACGTGATGTGCTTTTCTGTGTGTTTTTCCACTGCACAAATTCATCAAGTTTAGTTTTCCAAGCATGTTTTAGGAAAAATATTTAATTGAATCTCCTCCCTTTTATTCTGTATAATTACCCTGCCTGTATGGTGGTCACCCTTGTCAGTTCTGCATTTGTTCTTGAGCAGTTTTTGATCCAAGAACCCTGTATCTCAGATGAAGGAAAAAAAACCCTCAAAAGAAAAACAAAACCCCAACCCACAAGAAGACCCGGCAGTGACATGTTTGTTCATTTCAAGAAGTACCTGGTTAAAATGTAAAGGAACTTTGAACATTTCTCTTGGTCTCAGGTTTTATAAAGACTTACTTTTCAAAGCCCTGAGGCTGTGTTCTCTGATCCTCCAAACAGGCTTTTCCCTGTCTTTGTATGTCAGCTGAGTTCTGCCTCTTGGCACAAGTGAGGACACCAGGAAAAGGATGGTGGTGAGAGGACTCCGGATGCTGCGCAGGCATAAGCTCCCACAGCAGATGGGGCCTCCAATGCCTCTGACATCCTCTGTGGCTGCACAGCCACGTGTCAGGATGAGGGAGCTGGCTCCTGGCAGCTGCCCTCACCCAGCAGTTGTGAGGTGTTAGAACGTCAGGGCCCAATGCTGCTTCTTATTGCATGATAAATAGTTCTGATTAGCAAGAGAACTGCCTTAACTCCAAACTGCTTTGGCTGAACAGGATGTGTAAGCACTGCAAGAAATCAAAGTAACTTCTAAGTACTATGATCTAAAGCAGAGGACATCGATAATGTCTAATAAGACAGAGGGAATATAGATTTTCTAGCTAACCTTCACCCCCTCTTTTAATGCCAATGTTAGCTTTAGTCTCTGCGTTTTAAGACATCAGTGTATCCTTGCGTTGTGGCCTTCATAAAAGATACACATCCTGTTTTTCTTCTCTCCTTGAATACCTTCAATCAGCATCTCTGATATATGAATTGTGGGTAGGGGCAGAGTTTTCCTTTTCTTGGGGCCGCAGCAGATGGCTTTTATGTCACCAAGACAACTACGTCACCCAGTGGTTTTAATGGAATTGGTAATGCACAAAATACCTCCACGAAACTATTGGGTTTATTTCGACTATTGTTCATTGCAGTTAACATCACTGTGTAGGATCAGAGAGGTCTGTGAGGGTTGCATAGAAGCTGGAAGTTATACAGAAATTAGAGATAAGCTTTCTTGCACCTTATCGTATCTGTTATATATGGATACATATACATATATATGTATAGCCCATCACTGTTAAGTTTTGATGTCACGATACCCAGAAAGTATACAAACCATGTGCAGTCCTAGGAAAAAAAAAAAGACTTAAACTGTCATAAATAGAGTGATCAGAGGAGATGGGATAAAAGAGCAATGCAGATGGTAGAAAATGCACAGTGAAAAGGATAGTTCTATCGTGAAAGCATTGCAGTAATTTTTGGAGAGTGATTTTATTCAAAAAGTGGTTTTTATTAGACAAAAATTATCTCCACTTTTACTGGAATAAAAAAAAATAAAACCATTTGCTCAGAATTTCACATTCAGCCTTAGACCACAGTTTTGACCTCTCTGGAGAATTATAAAAGTTGGGATGATGGAAAGTTTAGAAACCAAGTTATTTTAATTTCTCTTGCCCTGCGATAGCCCAGAATTAGAATTCGTTCCTAAACTGTTAGATACATCACTTTTTCTATTTCATGAACCCTTTTTTTAGTTACTACATAAGGGGGTTTTGTTTTGTTTGGGGGGGTTTTGTTTCATTTACAGCATTAACATAGCATATGCTGGCTCACCCTTCATTACATCTTACTAAAAGAATAGGGATGTTTAAAACAAAAACATAAATGCGATTAAAGTATACCTACATATTTTCTCCAGTCACTGAAATCCTGATTTAGTTCTTGAGTGTAAGCTTTACAATACCTATATTATTTGCGTTTTTATGCTTCTGGAGCAGATTTCAGATGCTGAATTGAATAATGCTGTTATCCTGTTCTGTCCACCCGCTTGATAAACTTCCCATGTGGAAGGCTGCTTACACACCTCTGAAGTTAGAAAATACAGCAAGGGGGATCTTCATGCAGAGGTGCCCCATGATGCCTCCAAGACTACTCCAGAGATACCAAGCACAGACCTGTGAGACATGGGTCCCCAGCCTCCAAAGATGATTATCCATACAGGAATTCGCACCAGTTTCAATTACAGCAATTCATGCAAATGTCTGTGCAAACACAGCCTGAGGTTGTAAACTCATAGGCCTAATCTCCACCAGTTTATATGGATGCGCCACACAGGCTTAAATCCCTGCAGCCTGCCAATGGGAATAACATGTTTCAAGGGCTGAGCTTGTGATGGGAAGCTGGTCAGGTTATTGTTTAATCTGATGCATGACCACCAGAGATAATGAAGTAAAGATGTAAGCTGGCTATAGAGCAGTTGGACTCACCGGCAGTTCTGTCTCTGTGGCTTGGCCAGGTGTAATGGGGACAGAGATGAAAAGGTTAAAGATACCTTGCAATGAATTTATTGTTAATGACTTCCCTTGATTGTTTGTTTTGTAAAATAAGAACATTGTAACATAACAATCAGAATGCACTTTCTAATGTTTGCCCCTAATATTGCGGGCAATATTAGCGGCAAACTTGGCTATTATGTAGCTCTTCTGTCAGTCAGCAGCCCTGCTTTAACAAAGCTGAATAGTGTTGAAATTTATACGCAAAGCTCATGTGTAATACCGCACAAAATCCAGCTGTCAGAAAATTCAGCCTGCAGAAACAACCACGACAACAAGCACACGTAAGTTAAAGCTGCAGCTTCGCGTCCTGAATACACGTGTGCACCTCTTGGGCTTGCAGGTTTGGCATTGCCAGGTTCCGTATCACCAGACCTGCAGGTGTTTCACTTGGAAGGGAAGAGGGTTATTCCTGACATGAAGCGTAGCTCATGTCTTTGAGACAGGTCCTGTGGGTTCCTGACCTTATGCCTTCATCCAGTATTTGAAAAGAATGGTTCAAAGGAAGTCAATAATGACACCTTAAAGACAAAAGACTGTGAAAAGAGCTGGTTGAGGGCTTGCTGCCACATACCAGGAATTTAGCCCTCCTTTCCATGTGAATCCCTTTTCAACCAGGAGATAGGATACCACGTAAGCTGGTACCAGCCTTTCACCTACAGGCCAGGACTTGATTTCTTTAAGAAACAGCCTGTGACTTCAGTTTCCATTTCACCAGTAACAGCTCTAAAAGGCCTGGGTTTTTAATAGCTCTGGAAATCGTGCAAGTAACCATTTATTTAAAGTGTAAACCGGTTCCTCCCATCCCCATCATCCCCACTCACCCTTGCTTTGCTCCCCCCCTCCCCCCCCCCCCCATCGAGCTTTAAGGACGGAGTATTTCCAGCTACTTTTTTTTCCCCGTACTGTTATTATTTGTCACATAACTCTAAACCGGTACGGGCTTTAAAGTGCAATCCCCGCGACTCTGAACACCTCTCCATCACTTGTTGAGCCTTCTACATCTTTGAGCTTCCCCTGCAGTGACGGTGCCGGGAAGGACCATACGTGCAGTGCCACACACCGCGCCTGTGCAGCTTCTTAACTACCTCTGGTTGCAAACGTCCCGGTCTCGCCTTTGATTAGCCACGGGGATATTTGGACCTCCGGTTCCTCTGCTGATGTGCCGGGTCTCTTTGGATTTCACGTCCTTCAGTTTCCGGCAGCCAGGTGGACGAGTGACCGCCGCAGGGACCCGAAACGCGCACGGACGAAAGTTTCCTAAGGAAACAAACAAACAAACCAGCCAACGCAGAAGCCGAGTTCTGCGCACGGAGCGGCGGGCTCCTGCCTGCGGCCGCTGTACCTGGTGAGGCGCCGGGCTGGCAGGAGGAGGAAGATGATGCAGACTCTTCCACGGCCAGCGGAGAGCCCCGATGAATTCTTACAGCCGGCAGCCGGCTGCGCGGCCGCTCCGGATGCGCTCCAGCGCCGAGCGCACGCCGGCTGCCGGGGGACACGCACGTTCGGGAGGGAGAGCAGCGGAGAGCCCCACGGGAGAGAGGGACGGAGCTGGGAGGGGGGGCGGAGGAGCCCCGCGGCGCGGAGCGGCGGGGAGGGGGGGGGTGTCACGGAGCGCCGCGTGGCACCTGGCCGCCCCCCCGCCGGCCTGGGGCATCCCGGCGCTGCGCTGCGCTGCCCTGCCGGGGGGGCCGGCGGAGGCCGGGCCGGTGCGGAGAGGGGGGGCCGGGGCCGTGCTCGCTGCTGTCTGTCCGGAGGGGCGCCCCTCCCCGCGGCGAGGGCGAGCGAGAGATGCTGCGTGCAACAGGCGGTCCCCGGGAGAGGAGCCGGAGCGACACGTGATGTGTCTCCTTATCAGGGTGCGCGGGGCAGCGCGGGGGGCGGGCAGGGGGCGGGCGCGGCGCGGCGGGGTCCCTAACCGTGCCCATCTCTCCCCTCCAGGGAGGCGCGGAGGACGGGAAGTTCGCGCGGAGTTGATGAACTTTGCACACATCCACAGAAACGCCATTTTGATTCCTTTTTCCGGAACAACTTTGCGGCTCCCTCCCGTGCGCGCTCCACACACACCCCGCACACCATCCCCCTCCCTCTCCGTTTCTCACCGGCGCGTCCCCGCGCCCCCCCCCCGGTGGCCCATCCTCCCGGCATGTCGCGGCGCAAGCAGCCCAGCCCCAGCAAAGTCCGGCGTAAGTACCGCGGGGGGACCGCCGCCGCGCTCCTTCTCTCTTTTCCTCTCTCCCTCCCTCACAAAGGGCAGGAGCTGACCGAGCTCCAGAGGGGTCTCTCTCTTTCCTTCTTTTTCTTGAGGAGGGTTGGGGGGTGGGGGGAGAGGGAAATATGCCCTCCCGGGCCGGGGCAGGCGCGGGATCGCGACGTGTCGGCCAGTCGTGAGAGTTCTTTAAACAACCGAAACGGTTTTTAGAGGAGGAAAAAGTTTCCTTAAAAAAAAAAAAAAAGAAAAAAAAAAGAAAAAGGAAAGAGGAGGAAAAAAGTTTGGCTGGCAGCGGTGGAGATGATGATGAGTTCGTGCAGCCTCCCTCTTCCCTTCCCCCGCTCCTCCCTCTCCTCTCCTCCCTCCGCGGCTCCTGGGGTTTTTTTTTTTTCCTCTTTTTTTTTCCTCTCTCCCCCTTCCCTGTTGCAGACTTTCTACCAACCAGCGGCACCAGCCGCGGCGTTTTGCCTTCAGGACCTGATGCTCATCCATATTAAACCGTCTGAGCTCAGGAATCCGGCCAGATCATCCCCCCCTCCTCCTGCTGCAAAGTTTATTTTTAACCAGCCACCGCCACAATTTGGATGGGGCTGCGAGGAAGCAACATCTTCTAGCCCGGCTCGCTCCAGAGCCCGCAGCCGCTTTGCCTTTTAAACTTTTCCTTTGGGCTGCTTTTCCTGCCGCCGGCAGCGGCGGCGGGTCCCGCGGCCGCCCCTGCCCGCTTTTCCCGGACGGGAGGGCCGCGCCGACGCTGGGAAGTTGGGATGAAGGCGACCCTTCGTCGCAGGTACAGCCGCCTTGCGCCGCGCATCTCTCCGCTGACTTTACGCCGCGAGGCCGGCCGGCCGTGCCTGCCCTTCCCCGGTGCCTATGCCGTCGCCTATATCCCCTTCTTCTTTATTTCACTCCATTTGATTCACTTTCCTTCGCTTTTTCCCCCAACTCCAAACTTCCCCCACCCACCCACCCCCGGTAGCGACGTGCGTGTCCTTTCCCCTCCCGGCCTGCTAGGAGGCGGGGGGAGCCAGGCCCTGGGGGGAGTAGAGGGGGTGGGGGGTCACTGCCCCCCGCGGGTCCCCCCTGTCCCGCTGCCTTTATGCGGTGCCAGTAGCACATCCCAACGCGGGGAGGCCAGCGGCGGGCAGGGACGCCTGGGCGGCGTCACCACTACAGGAAGAAGCTGGGCAGCATCCGAGGCGGATGGACGGCGGGGGGGGGGGTGTCCATCCCGGGGTCGCTCTTGCCCCCTTCATCCCCCATCCTGGCGGGGGGTCAGTGGAGTTACCCCCCGCAGCGCCGGAGTTTCGGGTGAAAACAAAGTTTCGGCCCCCCTGTTCCCCCCCCCGGCCTGTGCCGCGGTGCCCGTTGCGGACGGGCTCCAGCCGCGACCCGTCTCTCAGGCGACCCATCGCTGTTGCTACGGGCCCGGGGACACCCCCTCCTCTTTCCCCTCGTTGGCTCCGCGGTGAGGATGTGAGGCAAAGTCTCCCGCCCAGTTAATCGTGCACGGGGCTGGGATGTTCCCCCCCATCGCCCCGGTGCGGTGCGGGGCTCTGGGGTACCGGGCTGGGCCGGGCGCAGGGGCCGTGGGGCAGAGTCGGGCCGGGCCCGGAGCTGCGAGATGCTGCAACTTTTCTTTCGGCAGAGGAGGGAGGGCGGTGGATTGAACTTTGTCATGTCGCAGATAAGTTTCCTCTGGCTTCTTCTCCCTGCACTTCTCCCCGCCTCTCCCCTCCGCACGTACGCTTGAGTTTTTTCATTTTTTCTTCTTTTCCCTGCTTTTTCCCCCTCCCATCCTTCATGTTCCTTGTTTCACCTCCCCGTATCTTCTTCTGCTTGGCATCCTGGCCGCGTTACGCAGCAGCCCGAGGAGGAGGAGGAGAGCGCTTCTCCTGGCTCAGCACTTTTCCCTGCCTGCCCCGCTGAGCTTCCTACCCCACGGAGGCCCCCACTGGTCGCCTCCGTGCCTGCTGCCCTCCCGGCCCGGAGCTGATGCTCTGGTCCTGCCCACCTAGGAGCCAGCATCCTGCCCTGGAATCACCGATTTCTGGTGGGAAGGGGGAAACACACCAACCATCCAGTCTGGATTCCCGACTCCCTCTTTCCCCTCTCTGCTGTTGCAGATAAGATCTGGTGTGGTTACGCGTGTGAGAAGGTAGTTAAAACTCGTGGTTCAGTGTGATTTGGGAACAGTGGAGAGAAGGCAGATGCAGCTGATGTTTCTTGCCATTCCAACATCCAACCCTGTGCCTTGGAAGAAACAAAAATGCTTATTAACGACAGGAGCAGTTGCTAAATAACACCGCCTTGTCACCCCTGCAGTGCACAGTAGACAGCTGTTACGATGGCTGAAGTTTTTCGTTGAGCTCTGTCGTTTTGACATGAGCACCGAGTTTTGTTACTGCAGTTCCTGTTTTCCACAGGGTCAGCGTGCGTGAAAGGGATGCAGTGACTCAGGGTCATGCCAGCCATATTTGTTTTAGGTTTTAATTTTCTCTTTGAAGACTTAAGGGTATATAGTCTTTTCTTGGTGCGCCTGCATAATGCCGATTAGCCTTAACGGGAGCTGGGTACATCCAGGGAAGAATAGGCCCTTTTGTTTGTTAGAAACCCAGGAACAGCATGAATCCATCATCCAATCAATCAGAGTACCAGGGCTCTCCCTCACCTGCTGCAGAGGGACACATCCAGCCTCCTCTCATGCTCCGGGGCAGCTGTGCTTGGTGCGGTTTGGCCTCTTGTTACTCCCTCACCTTCCTCCTCCTCTCAGTCATATTTGGAACTCAGTTCATGTCATATAGTAAAAAATACCATCCTTCAAGTGTAATCAATTAAACTTTTGTTTTGCTCTAATTTTGCACCTTCTAGTTGTTAAGCTGTTGTATGTCCATCAGGAGTGACTGTTTATGTAGCCACTCTTACACATGTCTTTTAATAATGATAAAAACATGCATTTTTGGCTTGGTGTTGAGACAGAATGTAACAGGGTGTTTGCTGACTGGTTTTAGCAATTGTTGCTTTTTTGTTTGTTTGCACCCAGACCTGGGTGTTTGAAGCCTTATTTGCTTACAGGCTTCAGTGTAGTGAAACATCTTACTCTGGCTCAGCTCGCCCAGGTTGTGTGCCCGTTCTTCACTCTTTACAGTGTTTAGTGTCCCTCTGACCAAATGGCTTTTTGTTCTGATTTCGAGGGTCAGGAGATTCTTGAAGTTTCCAGACTGGGGAAACTGAATGTCTTCATTATCTGTTAGTAATATCTCTAATCTCCTTTGGTACCAAAAGCACGTGTAGTGTTCCCTAAGGCATACAAACACTGGCTTCTGTAGTGCTTTTTCCAATCCTTAAGGATTTTATCACTTTGCCTATGTCAGAGTTACACTGCAGTCGTAACAGTAGCTTGACTTTAGTCTGTGAAAGTTTCTTCTTAAGCAGAAGTAGTTTGGATTGCTCTCTGTTGGGTTTCTCATTTAAATAAAAACTTTTCATGTACTTACACTGTATAGATTAAAAACATATAGATAAATCCCTTTGATTATATTCATTATCCCCTGCAAAAGTAGGCGGTGCTTAGAAGGTCATAGGATAAGTGTTGCTAAGCAGCTAAACAGAAGGATGCTAAAATTAACCACAGCGTTTTTCTAAGGGACTCACTTTTTAAGTTGCAGTAATTTTTTAATTTACTTAAAATACATTTTTTGATACTGAAACATCTGGGAAAAAGTACTTAGATGCATGAATAAAACCTTCCAGGGGACCATGTTGAGTGTTAAAGTTATCGGCATACAGGAGAAATTCCACCCTCCCCTAGTATGCCTACATTTTACCAGCATTGGGCCCTCTATTTGTGCCCTTTGCAAGTGTCCTTCCAGAGTTATCTGTTGCTCCAGGAGCATCTGATATATGTTGGATAGCAGCCTGTAGGGACAGTCTTGGGAAAAAAAGAAACTGCAGAGGTTCCCCAGGAACAGGCAGAAAACAAGTAAATCCTGTTAGTCTGAAATCCATGCGTGTGCAGAAAAAGCCCCTTTTAACTTTTTGATGAATGATGCCTAAGTTTGGAAATCTGTGTTTTAGGTGTACACTCTTAAAACATGTGAAATCATGTCTTCTTCTTTCAGTGAAATAAAGGTTGTTCTGAAATGAGTGTATTATTGGACCATGTTACTGGACCAGTTTGAGAAGGCTGCCTTGATGATGTGGTAGCTTTTCCCTTGGGAGATAATTGTCTGTAGAGGAGGATGGTAGTGCTGCTTTCAGTTCTCCTGAAGGCAGTGGGAATGCCTGTTGCTCTCTGTCTTCTTCTTCTACCTCCTTTCTGAATCCAAGCAAGACGGTCAGTCATGGGATTGCAGCTTTAAAATGCATTTTTTTCAAGAGTATTCCTGCAGCTTGGAAAGAGGCCAGGAACTGCTTTGTGTTCTTTTGAGCACAGCTTCACAGTAGATGGGAGTGCTCAGGTACCCTGCAGCTTTGCTGGGAAGTGCCTCAAGGAGCAGATGTAAACTTTGGTGAGAAGGAGTCGCTTTCTGAGGCCATGCACCAGCTCGTTTCTTTTTTTTGGGGTGGGAGATCTGACTTGCCAATTTGTTCAGCAGTTAAAGCAGGTTTTCTTTAGCCAGAGGAATCCTTTCTCTGTGTGTTGAGGTATTTTGTTTTGCTTTTAGTATCCTACATAAAGCAGCACCTATGGGAGCTGCGGCTTTCCCCTCTCATCCCTCCCCCTCTATTTAGAAGCGTCTTTATAGGCAGTGATTTCAAAGGCAGGACTTTGGTATCTCTGGAAGTGCTGCTTTCTGGTCGTACACTGAAAAGTTAGCTATTTGTGTGGAGCCAGGAAGGGCTTGAAGCTTGCAGAGCTTTGCCAGGCCAGGTTTGGTTATCAGCGTTTGATTACAAGTGAAAATAGGTGAGGTTGGCTGAGGTGGGAAGTGCTGGCTTTGTTCTGGGGTACTTCTTCCGAACAGGAATTTCAAGAGCACTGGCTCTTTATTCTTCTTCGGTGCAAGAAATCTGATGATGGCTTATCTTTGATGTCTGCCAGTCATGATGTTTTTCCCACCTGAAGGTGTTCCCTCCACTCCACCCTATCCCTCTGTTTTGAATAGCAACATTTGAGGGCCAGGGACTTGGAAGAGTGTGGGCTTCCAAGGCAGCAGTACTAAAGCATCTCAACCCCCTTCCCTCAGGATTTTACTCAGAGCAGGGTGACAAAACTTACTTAGAGCTGGTACCAGTGCTGTATTATGTAATGTTAAAAGTACAAATAATTGCCAGCTAGGGCATATGCTGTGAACTCCTGCTGAATGACTTTTATGTGTTGTGCTGGAAAAGGGTCAGAACAAGGAAAAGAGCCTGGACTAAAGGGAGAAGATTCAGTGGGATATTTGGCTTGTGGCTGTGACGGTGTTAAACCTGTTAGAGCAGCCTCCTGCAGTGAGAAAGGAATTGCCCTGATGCAGCGCCTGGACCTGCTCTTCCTTCAGAAACAACACAGGCCTTCTGCTGTATCCTGCCTTTATTTTACTTTTTAATGGTGCCATTTCAGCTTAGCAATCAATAGAGGTGGTTGCCTTTGAATAGGTGCTTTACACAAAATAAGTAGTTGATGGGTGGAGACTGTTTATTCAGGGTGATTCAACTAAGTAAGACTAAGAAAATCTGAATACCTCTTTAAAGATGTAGAGAAAGGCAGCTGTTTTAACAGCAGGATTCACCTGCAGAGTCACAGCCACCCTCAAAGGTGCTACAGTCAGGGAAAAGAGAAACTGTCAAAATCCCCCACGGGCATTGTTAGGCTCTTGCACTAAAATAGGTATTCCAAGGACTATTAGAGAGGGAGGTCTTTCAGGCCTTGATTACCTCCCCCATCTTCTCTGCCGATCTTCCCATAGAAACATGCGGAATGCAACTTTCAAAGTCCACCGTTTTCCCGAACCTAACCTTCGTAAGCAAAAATGTTTTGTCTTTAAACTTACTTAATCTCAGGATTTCAAGAGATCCCTTTCCTTTTGAAGAAGACATCCCCTCATCCTGCTGCCTGAAGTTTCTTTGAAGATCCATTTGCAGGAGGGATGCTATTTGTGTAGAGCTCTCAGAAAGTGTGGGAAAGCTGCTTGCACACAATGGCCAATGACTTCCTAGTGTAATGTCTGCCAGCTTTGAAACACCAAATTTTTACTTTTAAGTGACTCTGGGTAAAAAGTATGTTTAGTATCTTGGACATTTTCTATGCTGATGTGCGTAAGTGACTTGTTAATTTGATTCTAAAGGAGAAATATATGTTGTGGTTAATAGTGGAATTGCCAGCCTCTGATACATGTAAGACTTCTCCATTTGCCATCTCCTGGTGGATATTTTAACAGGCGTTAGCATGTGCTTTCTTGAAACAGCACAAACGTGCTCGTAGGTGGTTTAGGAATGGGTGGCCTGCATCTTCTGCCCTTTGAAAATGGAGGATGATCAGCCGCTGACAGGCCTTTTTTTAGTTAATTTAGGTATGTGCTTCCTCTCTGAGGGTGACAGAAGCAGACTGTTCATGTTGGAAGCATAGCTGGCCTCTGCTGCTACCGTGTGTGGTTAGCTGGCTTTAACTTGAGCCCTTGTTAGTCCTGTTTCGTACAGCAGGTGATGTCAGTGTTCAGGTGTATTGGTACCTGGGAGTGCTTTGCTCAGAGCACTTGCATCACAGCAGTAAATTCCATTCCTCTGTTCAGGCTGTACTCCTTCACACTGATAACGTTACAGCTTGGTCAAGGGAGAACTGCTTTGGATTTTGCACCAATAAGCAGCAGTAGTTCCCTGTATTTCGTTTAGGGAGCAACATCCCTTTTAATTTGGACCACTCACAGCTTTGGGTAGGGGAAAGAGCCTAGTTCAAGTTCCTCTTTTTGTTACACAAAATGAATTCTCTCTGTTAATTTAAGTTCATTATGTACATTGTTCTCAGTGTTTTGAGAACATGAGAAGCAGCCAGGACATGAATACCTGTGTGCTGTTCTTGATTTGTGTGTGTATTTTTTTTCTGATGCTGGTGCAGTTGCCTGTGTATTGAGGGCAACAGGCGGCTGTGGTGTCTTGTGCATGTGCTTGCCTGCTTCGCCTCCTCTTCCTCCCCAAAAGCATTAAGGTATCGTGAATAGGTGTTTACCCGGATAATTTGCCACACAACTCAGGTATTTTGCTGTCTATACATCCTGATGCTTTTGGGTGGAAGGGAGGAGGCTTGCTTTTTAGGTGAGATGCTGAAGGTCCAGGAAGTGGAAGCGCGTGCCATAGAGGCTGGTGGTGGAAGAGATGTAGCTGGGTTACTAAGGGCTTCCATTTGTGAGGTTTGACTGTATTTTCCAGGGGAAGAAGTATGAGTACAATGACAAGTGCTTCTCTATAGAGATGTAACTTATGCCTTGTATTTAGTTGATTTGGAGGGTGTATTTCTTTTGGTCTGCTTTTCTAATGGCTGCAGGTACCATTTGTTCTTCCTCCTTATCTGATGGCCCAGCCAGGTGTTGCTTAGTACATCTTACTACATTTCCAAGTAAGGTTCAAAGCTGTGGTCCTTGGCAACTTCTGGAGCAAGCCTTGGAGCAACTTCCAGGTTTTACAGCAGATTGATGGCTTTTCTGCTTGGTAAGGTTTCCTGGCAGTCTTTGAACTGGCAGTAGCCTAGGTGTCCATGTTGCAAAAGGTGAAGAGAGCTATATCACAGTGCCCCTATTTCCCTTGTGTAAACTTGGTTCATTGTTGGAAACTGCGCTTTTCTTTAAATAGCAAAGAATTTATTTTAGTATCAGTGCTACCTGTACTTTGTGGGAGAAGTCTTCTCCATCCTCTGCCTTCATTCCTCCTTTTTGGGAAATGGCAGCATCTTTTAGCTGAGTGTGAAGTGGCCACCACATTCGCCCTCACCAGAGGGTGAATTTCTAGGGGTGAGTGAAATGATCTGTACCTCAGTGGATGCTGGTTACCTTGGGAGGAAGCCGTGCAGATTATAAACTCTGCAGGAAGGAACCGGTGGATTCTGTAAACTACGCAGCTGCACTAACTGCAGTTCGAGCAGCTCCCAGCCTTGACTTGCAAAGCTTTTGGAACGTACAAATTCTTTAAATCTATTGACTAAGGATTTTCCATGGCTTCCTTTTCCTCGAGAAAGAAGAGATAGAAATAAATGGTAAGCTATTCATTTTCAATGCTCAAAAATCAGTAAACAGGGTGTTCACAGAAAGGTGGGCCAAGCTGAACACAGATCGTGGCCCATCGTCATCGCTGTTATGTATTTAATAAATCAGTAGACGCGCAAATAGTATGTAGATGTGGAAAACATGGCTTCGTTTAAATCGACAGCAAAATTCTTCCAGGCTTCACTGGACTAAGATTACATGTGGGGTATATACAGCTGAAAGCTCTTGAGCATTCGCAGCATGAAAGATGCCAGGAAACTTTAAAAAAACTGAAGCACTGATAGTGTCTTTGTACTTTTCTGGTGCTTGAAATTCCTACAGGTGTAGTTACAAAGTCAGCGCATCTGTTCTAGGAGGTTGTTTGATAAACAGCAAACTGAATTTGCAGTGTAATAGCCTATGTGACTAAATTCTCTTCCATCCCAGTTTTGGGCATCACTAAAGCAGTGTGGCCATTGCTGCATCCCTTTTCTAAATCCTAGAAGCTGTGCTTTAACTTCCTTGAGTGTATTTGCTCTGGTGAGTGGGAGGAGGAGGGCTTGTCCTTCCCAGGCCTGTACTTCCCTGTAGGAAAAGGGGGAATGTAGAGAATTCTCCCCAAGGATGGATCTGGGGCAGAGATGGCCCCTGCATGTTTGGGGCCAGAGTTTTTATTTACACCATTGCATAACTCTTAATCTCCATAGAAAAAGATGCGGGTTAGTAGATCTGCAACACCACAGTCTCACATGCGGACTGCCTGATAGCCAGAGTGTGCTACTATTGCATAGTAGATGTACTGATGACTGCCTGGGGTGGTCCTGGAGTATTGGGTGACCCTGTGCCGAAGGATCTGCTGTTGCCTGACTTTCGACCTTGTGCGCTGGCAGCCTCTCTTGTGCCCGCACTGCCTGAATGGTCTTGACTTGCAGTAAACGTTTCAGTTTGTGTGCTCAAAACGATTGCTGAAAAGTAGTGCGGCCAAAAATAACGTACCGTGGACAAGAAGATGCCAGCAGCATGTGCAAATTGCGCGCTGTAGTTACTGTCCTGGCTAGTTATTCAAACGGACTGCACAGATGTGGGTTAGGAAAGTCCAGGCTGCTGATTTAAAAATTTCCACTATTTGTGGTAATGGCTGTTTATATGAGCTGCCTAGTCCAGAGACCCCAGAAATGAGCTGGTGGTGGTCTTTGTTTAATTCCCAGCATACAGATGCCAAGTGTTATGCTTTGATTTCCCACACTGTAAACTCTTCGGGGCAGCGATCAGCATTCAATTACCAAGTTTTGAAAAGCCACCTAACACATTGTGGAACTGACCTGCTCGGCACTACCTCACTATAAATGTTTAATTATAACTATCTTCTTACCCAATGGAGGAGTCTTTCCAGATACCAATGTTGAGGCATGCTGGGAACCTGTACTGCTGCTGAGGTGTCTGCTTATAAATAGAGAGCTTTGGTTGCCAGGCAGAATCTGTGGGAGGGTCTCAAAAATTCCTAGTTTGCAGTATAGTTGAAAATATATACATGTGTTCTAGGGTCTGTGTCTGGTTGTTTAGCTTAGAAGCAAATACACTCCTAGCATTGATACATGTTTTAAAGCATCACGGTCAGACTACATCCTTCTCTCTCCCTTTTGCTCCTTTTCCTTTAGGTCTGTATGTAAATGTGACATATGTAAAGGTTCTGAAATTGAGAAATTAGAAGAAGAAACTGGGAATAGAAAGATGTCACCCCTCAGTAGGTCACCTTGCCAAAACTGAAATGAAATACAATTGGTGGTTCTCACCACTCACAAAATAATCTAATTCTCTTGCCTTGAGTGACTTGTGTTGTAGCTTTAAACCGAATTCTTAAATCATCCCAACAGTGATGTATGTACTGTTTGTTATGTTTATACAACATGAAAGCATATGGAGTAATGGAAACATCTAGAAATTAGACCTCCAGAGAAGACTCCCATTTTAATCAGGTTACTTACTTGGATTAAACCAACCCAAATTTAAAACATGTGGGCTCATGTGCTAAACTAGTTGCATTTTCAGCACTCTGGGGGTCCATCTGGGAGTTTATCAGTGTGTTGTCTTGGTCTGTTCCAGACAGCTTTGTAAGAGCAGTTTGGTGTTACTAAGGTTGGAATAAGCTGATGTCAGATTTTTGTCCACAGTGCATAGCAAGTAGAGGTCAAACACTTGTACAGCCGGTGATACTATGACTTGTTAAGAATGTACGCAGCAGGTTGCTTTTCAAAACATCTTTTGAAAAGCAGCCTGAGAGAGCAGTGCCATGTAGCAGAGACATGCATCTTTCTCTGGCATCAGCAAATGGATGCATCCTATCACATTGGACTGCTGAGCATGTTTAGTCATGTTACTGTAATAAGCTCTGGGAACAGGAATGGGTTCTGCCCTGTTGCGCTTCGGGAAGATTTGAATGAATTTGACTGGTTTGTTCCAGGGAAACTCGTGTTTGTATCTACCTCTTTTGTGCTTGGTACGGAGAAGGAAGGTGTTGAGTTTGTTTCTTGGCCGAAGCAGGGTTTCTTTGCAGTGTAGGATTGCTAACGTGACTGAACTTAAATTCTTACTCCTTTAAAGAGGTAACATTAGAATGTGACTCCCAGAATCATCAGTGTTTTTGGTGCTGATAGTGCACGGATCTGCTTGGCTGTGAGACTCTTTGCCCAGATAAACCGAGTATTAGGGACCATTCTCTCACTTCCAGCCATAGCCTTCAGGCATCCCTGTTTCTCCTGCCCTGGTGAATCATTCTTCAACATACGCAGATGTAAATTTTACATGTGCTGTGGTGGGGGTTGTCGTCTTTATCCTTTTCTTTCTGTCTTAACACAGCTTAGCCTGGTGGCTCTGAGGGCATTTTTTTCAATTTGCATCCGTGTGTGTCTGTGTCAGAGGTAAGTCTGGTTGAAGCCAAGCACTGATCCTGCAGACACTTTAAATACAGGTATAATTCTGCTTGAGTAGGTTGTTCCATTTAAGTTAAAATACTGGCATGGGTGAAGTTGGAGGAAGCGTTTCGGGACTGGGGCCTGCATTTAACTTCCAGAAAAAGTATTCCTGACACAAGCCAGAATCTTTAACCCGTGTGAGCTGCAGCTCCAAACTCGTCTCACTGATTTCAGTTTCTGACCTACTTGAGCAGGTATTGCTCAGCCCAAGGAAGTGTCACAGGTCTGGCTGCCTGAGAAGAGCTGGCTTTGAAGGGAGATGGCAAGAAACGTGGCTGTGAAGCCAGACTCCTTCAATATACTGTGTGTGCAGGAGTTAAACCAAAGTACTGCAGCAGCTCATGTGCTCTCTGTGTGTGCATACTTTCCTAATCTTGACATGGGGTCTGAGCTGCAGGCTCCGAGGGCGTACGTGAAGTTGGCTCGGCTGTCACCTTTCACTCCCCGGATCTGGCTGTGGCTCAGTACAGGGACGCTCCCTGCCGCTGGGATTACTAGCTGCAGATACCCAGCTGCCTAAAACCAGCCTCCATGGGGCTGGCTGGGCCCAAAGGTGCCCTGGCACGCCTTGCCTGCCCTCGGGTTGCTTCATGCCCTTGTGGGGAGCAGCTGAGGGAGGAAGAAGTGCTGCGGTGGCCCCTTTGCTGCGCCTGGAAGATGTCTTGCACCCGCGCTGCGCTTTCGGGTGAGCTTTCTGCTGCTCTGCTATCATCATTTGGCTGGAGAGCAGCTGCCCCCAAGGATGGGTCTGCTTTAAAACAGGGCAACAGCTGTATGGAGTGGGGCCTGCTGCAGGGCTTGGTGAGATGGAGGACAGAGCATGTGTTTTTTTCCTTTCAGTGACAAAGTCCTAAGGGCGACTTGGGCCTTGGCTGCCCGGGAAGCCAGACTACATACAGCTCCTTCAACCCACAGCAGGCTGTCAGAAATCACTTGGGCGTTTCTGAGCAGGGGCTGCACACGAAGAGCCGCCTTCTTTTCCCTTTCCCTTCGCCTACGTTTCCTGGGAAGGACTGCCCCAGCCACCTCGCTGCACCCTGCAGACGTGTGGGAGGGAGCCGGGGTAGCCGGCAGGAGGGAACATCACCAAAACGGCAGAGCAGCTTGGCTCGGGGCCACGCACAGGAGCAGGAGCAGCTGCCGGGATGGCCCCCGGAGCCTCACTGATGTCAGCACAAGCCGCGCTCCTCCTCGGGACGCCGTGCCGCGTGCGGGGGGCCAGGGGAGCGCGGCTGGGAGCAAGGTAGCGGGGTAAGCAGCGCACAGAGCAACCTCCACGCTGCTTTTGTTGTCCCCCCCCTTCAAAACACCTCTGCTTTCTGTAGGAATGGGAAGGGTTTGGGTGAGTTGGAGTTACGAGAGATTCGTAAAAGTAGCATAAGTTACCGAAAGCAAGGAGCAGAAAGAATACGTGTTGTAAAATCCGTGTGTGCGCACGGTATGTCTGTTTGCTTGTTTTTATTCCTTTTCAGAGAAGTGTGGGTAGGAACAGTTCGGCGCTGTTGGATAAATCGGTCAGTGCCGTTCCCTTCTCTCTCCCCTGTGTTGTCTCTGAGAACCTGTCACACTGTGACAGATCACACTGTCAAACACCATACTGTGTTCAAAAAGTATCTGGCTTGCCTTGGGATGCCGCATGAAATACGGCAGGATGTGGCATCCTGCAGGGAGCATGTCATGTGTGCTCACTTGGCCTCCTGTGCTTGCTTAAGCAGAGGAAGGGAATGCACATCAGAAGAACACAATGGTTCGCAGTTCCTTTCCACTCCTCTGTTGTTCGAGAGAGATGGCACTTCCCGTTACCCATGAGGTTTACTGGAACTGGCTTTCCTCCTGTGTTGGTACCAAGGGTCCCTCACAGAGAGAGCCTCTGTTTGGTTAAGGATGGTGGGGCTCTCGGTCTTACCTCCGCGACGTGGGATTCACCCCGGTGGTAGGTACTGAACTGAATGGGTGCGAGTTCCTCTCAGGCCTGTGATGACTTCTTCCCATTTAATAGCTAATACAGTAGTTTCTAGAAGTCGCAAGAGGACATGTAGCTGGAAGTGCTGAGGGAGGAGGATACCAGCTTTTCCAGAACTGTGCAGCTCAGTCACAGAACGAGGTTGAACTGGACATGGAACTGGATTCCAGGGTGACGTGGTGATTGCAGCCTCCACTGGCTTTGCTGCTTCCCACAGCTGGGGAATTGATTTTCCCAGTAGGCCTGTGCCAGCATCATCCTGCTGCTAGTCTTGTGGTGTTACCCCAACACAGAAGTTGTGCTTGAATTGCTTGCAAGTGGTATGCAGTGCACAGATGGAGGCGACAGGGGTAAGCCAGCCTATCTGGGCTTGTTGCAAAGCTGAATTTGCAGAATGCTGTCTCCATCAAGGCCAGTGTAATAATAAGTTGCAGAGACTCCGTCTTGAAAAACAAACAGCGTAACACAGGCCTTTGGGGAGGAGGGTGTTGTGCTCCTTTATAAGGCTCTGCTTTTTGTTAGCTCAGGTTGCCTCTCTGTCAGATTAACATTTTGTGTATCATTCCAGAATTCTTGTAGTAATTAGCAAAAAATGACACAGGGTCACAGCAGTTGCATGGGCTGTAAGCATCTATTCACAGCTCTTTTCAACGGGGACAGTGGCATGAAGAATTTATTTACTGAAGGTCACAGAGGGAGACAGTAACAGAGGCAGAAAAAGAACCCAAATGCTCTAAATCCAGTCCTGTGTCCTTGCCATTAGATCATGCTTCCTGCCTAGGCAGATGAACCCACATAAAAACCTTGGTTCACAAACAGATGACATTCAAGTACTACCAGCATTGTAAAATATGGCTAGGGCTAATATATTTGCTCTGACTTTCATCTTGAGTGCCTGGTGGAACACCTGTAAGTATTTACATTTTAACATGAGCTTTTGTGCTTGTGAAAGCAGACAGTTTGACAGCAATGACCTCTCGCACAAAAGCCTGAATAAGTGATGAACTTCCAACAAATCCATGACCTGAACTCTGCTGGATGCATGTTGAAGGTGACAAGTTAATATGGCCTCTGGCAGTACCAACAAGAGGCCTGGCTCTGTGCTGGACTTTTCTGCTGGAGGTGGTCTGCAGACAAGCCTCTAACCACAGTCCACGCCCAAAGGCCCGAAAGTAAGTGTGCTTGTACTCGATGCCTAGGTGAGGGCCTCAGGCAGATGCCTGAGGCAGAAAAGACTTCGTTTTCTCTGGAGGTTTCTCATCCTGCTGCTCTGCTCTGACCCAGGGTGAAGGGCTTGGTTTGTGTTGCAGAGGTGGCAGAAGGGTGGATGTGACTCTCCCCTCCCAAGTGGTACACTTCAGAGCTCGCTGTGCTTAAGCTGAATTGCGTGGTAGTTAAAACTTCAATTATGGGCAGCTCTGGAGCTGGACGTGTCTCTGCTGCAAGCGTGGTAACCGCTGGCCGTCAGACAGGGAGGACAGCCGTAGTATGGTAACTAACCTCTGAAGTCACCCTGGCCTGAATCACGCTGAAGCTGCGGCTCTGGTGACATTTCCTCAGGACTGCCCTGTCCTGGAATGAGCAGTCCTTTCCCCACACCTCTCAGGACTTTGTGGGACTCTGCTCTATCACCGCTGTGGCCTTCCTTCCAGGTTGGACTCCCGATCTGAGTATTGGTTATTGTGCAGAAGTCGTTCCGTGCTTTTGATTACGTTGTCCACCGACACTTGTTAAAGCTTCAGTTGCCTTGTTAACATCTATCACAGGCACATGCCAAAAGTACTTTATTTGCCTGCATATTTATTGCTCTAAGACATATACTTGGACAGGCTTAAAGATTTCCAGGTGCTGCCAGAATTCTCCTCTTCAGCAGCTTTTTTGGGAAACTTTCTCAATGTTGGCAGGTTACAGGCAGAAGATGCTGTTTAGTGAGGGTGTTGGCAGGTCCAGCTCAGTTACTTCCATCCTGATTGCTTGAGAACTGCTTGTTTTAAATGGTGTTTCGCTCACTGCTTTTCTTCCCAGATACCCTACTGGTTTTGTAAGAGCAGTATGCATGTATCCCTCTGCTTAATATTCCCCCCCCTACAGATGGCAGCCTGAAGCATGCCCTGTGTATCTGAAACCTTAGTGAATGCAACTTATCCAGAGACAAGACAGCTCCACTCAAACCAGGGGATACTACCCACAAAAAAGTTTGCCTGCTTTCCAGTGCTAGCTTGCTTATTTGGGATACTGGTTTCAATTCACCCATCTGTTTGGTCTCAGCAGGTATTGAAGGAATTGTTTAGAGCTTTCTGAAGTAAATGTTTATTGATGTAACTCTACTGCATTCCCATCCCTTTTTTTCTTTTCTGGTAGTCCCACTTCTCCACCTGTAGGACTGCTCCATGTTCGTGGACTTGGAGATCTTAATTTTTGCAAACAAAAGAGGTTTTTTGCTTGCAGAAATTAACCGTAGAGCTTGTATTTATTTAGTTAAAGGATGCTTTACAAATCGGTGCCTGCACTGCTACTGAAATGCAGCCACTCCTGAAGTGGAGAGAAAGGAGAGGTTTAGATCAGGTCATGGTAACCCCTTTCTCCTCTGTGTAAAGTGCTGAGCATTCTTCAGTACTGACATAGCCTAAAAAGGAACCTTGGCTTTTAAAGCTCTACCTTAACTTGCCTATCAAATGATGCGTGCGACTTGGTTTGTGTTTAGCTTATGAAAAACTTAGTCCAACTTGCCAGAACTGGGAACGTAGTTGCAAGGGTGGTGCTAGCAATTTCAAACCTTTTGGTAAAAAAGAAACCCTTTTTCACAATGAGAACTCAGCTTTATCTAGGTTACTTATTCCTTTATTAAGCCTCTGGAGATTGGTGAAATACTGTAGTTTTAGGAGAAACCAGCCCTGTTCATCGTGTAGTACTGATTTATAATTAGAATCTCTCAGTGTCACTGCATATAAAACCATTCTAATAAGCTGTTCAGCATGTAGTGCTGGGCCCTGTGGGCTCTGTGAATTATATAGTGCTTGGAAGTAGCAAGCATGTATGTTTGGAGAAAGGAGGCAGGGGCTGTCCTTTTAAAGTATCAAACTGTGATTGTGGTTCTGATTGTTGAATCCAGAGCTTGTCTTGTATTGCTCTGCTGCTGCTTTACACATTTAGAATCCTGAATTTAAATTTAGTATCCTAAAGGCCGCGTGAGGACCAAGGAATGGAGTCCTGGCATGGCATAGGCTTTGCAGGTATCTCTGTGCTCCTGGGTGTAGATCAGGAAAACCTAAAAGCTAAAATAAAGTCATTGCATATGGAGGGCATGTTTATGTTGCTTTAATTAGAATATTTTTTAAACTGCCTTTTCTTTTTTTTTAGGGTATATAACCTAAATTTTAAAGATCTTAAATATCTTAAAGGTATGCCCAAAAGTGCTAGGCCAAGAAGCTGATAAGGACTGAAAGTTCCGTTTTGGCTGGATCAGTTCTCTGATCTGACTTGCTATGCAGCTAATTTTGCTGTGCTGGCACAAGGAGGCAGTGGAGAAGACATAGCAGAAGAGAATAGGACTTCTGATGGCAGTGCAGGTAGAACAGATTTTAAAAGTCCTTGCAACCATCATTAAAAAGACAGGTGCTCAAAACATCAAAACCACCATGTCTTTGTAGTGAAGCAGAGGCCAGGAGGAAAAGTGGAAGAAGCAGAATGCCTTTTTGCCAGTCCTTGCAGGGGGGCCTTGAATCAACCTTGGATGAAACAGGAGGCACTGCTTGCTGGGATGGGTCTTGGAATCCGTGCAGCAGTGTTGCTGGGTTGATTAATTCCTGCACACAGAGCCTAATCCAAGCTCTGCTCTGTGGGTCGGGGAGGTCATTAGCAATGTGTGTTCTGTCCTTGTATGTAGGAACTGCATCTGCTGTGGTGTTGGGCTTGGAATCTTTACTGGCTTGGAGTTGTGATGTTGAAAAACCAGCACAACCGTTTTTTCTTTTCTTTTGAAGATGCTTCATTTTTAACTTGTATATTCTTACATGCATTCTGGCTTCTAGCTTTGTTGAAGGCTGCGTGAGCCTCCACTCCATGGCTGCTTTCAGTTATCGGGTGTCTGTACCATGATGCTAGTAACTGTAAGAGTGGCAGGCTTACCTTAATAGAGTCACTTCCCCCTATATCCCTCCCCCTTTTGATTTTCCCACTTGCCCCTGTCTTTCAGGTCCATGGTGGTGTTTGCCTTCAAAGGCTGTATTTAACACCACTTGTATTTAAGGCTTTCCCCCACCACCACTTCAAGGCAAGTATTCTTCCAGGTATGTGACTACAAACAATACAAAGGGAGAAATCTCAATGGAGATCTATGTGAGATCTTTGAAGCTGCCTTTTTCTTAAGAGACTTCTGATTTCTAGGTGTTTCCTCCCAGCTTTCCCCTTTCTGGTGTGTCTTTGCCTGGGTAACTGAAAAAATTTGTCCTGATATTGAATTAGTGACTTCATAGTGCTCTACTGGGCAACCTGAATGTGTGTTTGACATCGTAGGATGCAGAAGCATTAAAACCAGCTTGCGGAGAGGGGGTTGTCTTTGTTTGCAATAATTTTTTTACCCTCTCACCTCTAGTAGTTCATTCCTGTTGTTGCAGTGTAACTCACTGCCCTTCAAAGATGCTGGTACAAGGGTTTGTGGGGTTTCTCTGTAAGCCTTTATCTCTCAAATTATCAGGGTAGCCAGTCTTCTTTTCATTGTTTGTGTCTTTCAACACTTATACCTCACCAACTTTTGTTCTGGTCACTAAAAGGAAACCAAAGTAGGCTTTCTCTGGCATAAGAATAAGCAGCTGAAGGAAGGTGAAGAAGTTCTGGAGAGGTGTTGACCCTCAGCACAAAAACTACTTTCTGTTTGTGTCAAGAGGCTTGATAGTTTCAGCTCTGAAAATGGTCTCATCTTCCCACCTTACCACACATTCTTGTCTGCTCTCTTGGTGCAAATCTCTTTGTTGCATTAGCCCTGCAAAAATTCTGTTGCTTCTGTACATCAGGTCTCCTTTAGCTGTTCTTTCTGCTCCCAAATTAATTCCCATCTTAAGAAAGTATCTTCCTTAATTACGCTTGATATTGTGTAAGGCAGTCATGTTTCATCATGTAAGACTGCGGTCCAGGTTCTGTTCTGGCTGAACAGGTACAAATCTGGTGCAACTTTGCCAGTGTGCAGCGTCTTTTGTAGAAGAAGTTGGTTTAAGTAGCCAGGAGCAGAGTGTCAATCACTGTGCGGGGATACCAGCTTAAAGACAATAATAATGAAGACTGATATAGGTTTTACTGGAATGCCCAGACTTCTGTTGTAAGATACGGAACTAAACATATTCTAATGGCTAAGTAGGCACAATAACTACAACAGCGGATTTCCAAGAAAAAAGTCTTGTTGCAAAGGAGCATGGTCTGTGAAGGGGCTTTATGGCATCTGCACACTTAATACAGTCTCTATCAGTAGTTGTCATCAGTTACAATAGTCCATTTGTTTGTAGATTTCTGAAGTTGTTTTTTATAACTCTTTGGGGGAGTAGCACGTAAAACAGGGCAGCATGCAGAAATCTAAAACTCCAGCCAAAAGACACCTCCTTTTTGTGTCTACGTGTTGCAGCTGTCTATCTCTTGGCAGCAGGCAGCCTGTGTAGAATGTGGGGTTTTAGCACTGAAGTGTGGAAGAGCAAATTAAGGAGTTCTGAACTTAAAGCATTCTTCTCTAGGGAATTTTAGTCCTCACCATTGCTTAGTTATTTGGAGACTATTTGTAGGATGTTGGTTTTTTTTTCTTTCAGTAACTCTTTATATTCACAATGTGGTAAACTGCAACAGGTCACTAACTCTTCAGTTTTCTTGGTTATTCTGCAGTTGAGTCGGAGTCAGTTGCATAGGTACACAGCTGTGAGGAAATACGAAAAAGAGCATGCATGTAGTTTTGGGGAGGGAAGGAGGGAGTTTTAGATCAGGTTTTGTTTCAGGGATGTCAGCACAGGACATGTTGTTTTTGCATAAACTGTGGATAGCATCATAACACCTGTGGTATAGTTACCTTTTATGGTACTTAATACACCTAGAAGGGCAGGGGATTCTGTGATATATGCCAGTGCAGCAGCTACCCTGCAACAACTTTACATACACTATGAGTGTTTGCGTTTTGGAGTAAGTAGATGCACACTTTTGTACCGTGCAAGCAAACTGACAAGGGAAAGGTGTAATAACACATTGTGTGGCTTTCCTTTAAAACCTGTATTTTTAACAGTACATCGTGCATTCAGTTCACAGAGGTGTTGTCAGAATAGAGGGTGGAAAATGCATCCTTAGCACTCTGGGAAATGGGATTTCGGTGATGACCTCCAGCTCCCTCACTGACTAAATCCTTGCCTTTTGCCCAGAGTTTTCATTATTCCAGGCTGGTCTGGGATACAGTTTTCCTTTCAGCTGAGACACTTGTACTGCTGTAGATGTTGCATCTCCGGTGAGGAGGGTGGAGGAAGCCAGCACAGTCAGTTATGTACACCAGTAGTACTGCCTTGCTGGCGAGGGCTGAGCTTCTCTGACTGAAAAGGTATGGTTAGAATGGATCAGCGTTTGTGTGCATGGATGAAATCTGACTTTTTGCTCCACAGAAGATGTTAAACCTTCCCAAAACATGTGTAAGTTGAAGTGTGTAAAGGCAGTATGGTGGTTCAGCAGGTTTCGGCCTTTCTGTTGTTGTTGTTGTTGTTCCTAACTTCTGCACAGCTTCTGAGCCCTTGGTTTTAGGGAGGCTGGCATTGAGAGGAGTGGAAATCATCCCGGGGAGAGGAAAAGGACAAGCTAACCTTGGCACCTGGGGCCTGCCTATTATGTTGCACTTCCTCTGCGGAGCGGCGCGGGGCCGGGGCCGGCCGGAGTGATGTTCTCACAGCAAATGGAGGAAGTTGCTCTAGCAGAAGCAGAGCTTCTGGATCTCCTCTCGCCTGGGGGATGGGGCAGGGTGGTGGAAGGGGAGGGGGGGGAACAACCACCCTGATCCCTCAGCTGAAGGGCAGAGCTCGACAAACTTTGTGGAGAGCTGAATGCTTCGTCGAGGCTGCTAGGGGTTGGGGAGCAGAGATTGTTTTTTCCCTGCCGGCCGCTGGCAGCAGGGAAGGTACCAGGGTAAGGAAGGAGCCGTGGAAGGATGGAGGGGGGCGGCTGCTCCTCTCCCTGGTTGCTGACTAAACAGTTATGTCAGCTGGCAGTCGGCGCGGCCTGGGGATTTGCGATAGAGCTCCTGGAGGGTGGGGGTGGCTGCGCAGGGGGAAGGGAGGGGAAGGGCTGGCCCTGCCGTAGCAACTGCTGCTCCTCCTGCTTCCCTGCCCCAGGGAGGCTTGGCCGCCGGTGCTGCAGCATGACCTCCGGAGGTGTTCGCGGTGATGCCCGAGCGAAGGTGCCTCATGGCAGCCCCAGCCGGCCGGGAGGCTGGCCTGCGCAGGAGAGCGTTCCCGTCTGACTGGTACCCGTGCCGTCCTCGCCCGCTGAGTCAGGGCCTCCCGAGCACGTGCCGCTGCCAAAATAGCCGGAGCCTGTGCTGAGGCTCCCGTCCGAGTTTGGTGCTGCTTCAAATGTGGGGGGAGAGGGGCAGTCCTGTGGGGCAGAGCTGCTGTGTGTTCATCCCTCTACCCGGCTCTGGCGGCAGCTCGTGTAGTGGTGCAGAGGCAGCAGCAGCCACGGTTGTCCAGTGCGCTGCTGCCACAGGTAGACACTTTCCCGTCTCAGCACAGCCCGGCGCTGTTTGAAAGCAGACAGTGCCTTCTGGCTGCTGTTCAAGTTCAGTGTTTCCTTTCTTGGCCTTGAAGGCAGATGGAGCCCAGGGTAGCCCTTACACAGAGCAGGAGGTATTTATAATGATCCTTTCAGGTCGGTAATGTTCAGATCCTATTTTTCTGTTCTTCTTGTTTTGTTTTCCATAAATCGTGTACTGTGAAGTTGGAACAGCCCTGGAACAGCTGCAGCTTTTCACCCGTGTGCTTTTCCTCCCCTCCACCCTCTACTAGGAGTAGGTGAAGGATGGGTTGCATGTGAATCACCTCCATACCTATTTCACTTCTCCTGTCCCAGCAGTGCAAGACAGAGAAGGACCCTGTCCTGACAGGCAGAAAGGGTGTGTGTCTCAATTGTCTGAGGTCAACCGAGTTAGCTGAACACAATTAAGGAAAAAAAAAAAAAAGAAGTTAAAGCTCTCCTGATGCTCCTTAAGGTACAGCCTGCTGTGTCCGAAGCCATGTCTGTGGGTGTCGAGACCAGTTAGTGTGTTAGCCTGCATCTTAATGAACATCAAGATAGATTTTTAGCAATATAATCTGACTCAACTGAGCTACCATGGTTGGAGTCGTGAGTGAACCTGTCTGGCCCACATGGACAAGCTTGCTGGAGGCTTTAGCTAGCAGGACAGCACCAGTCACTGTTTCTAATGGTCTAATTAAGATGCTTGCCTTCTCTCTTTCCCCCCCCCAAACTGAGTGCAGCATGAAAGAGGAGAGAAGGTTGTAGAAAAATGTTTATATTGCGATGTGGAAATCTACCAATCTTGCCCAGGAGTTGCTTTGTTGTACCTTTGTGCAGCTCTCATCACCTCAGCGCAGTTCTCAGCTGGGTGTGTTGTGCCTGGCACTCCTTCACAGCACACCTGGATGCTCTTTTATGCACGAATCAAGCGGTAGCATGATCTTGGAGGACCTCTCAATCCTCTGCTGAGCGGCCTTACAGACAAGCTGGGCAGCTGGACTTCTGTCAGCTTGTTCTCAGTGACGTAGATAGGTGTCTGCTAACTGGTGTGGGAAGGTTATAAAGCACTGAAGTGCTTGAGTGATGCCTCAGTCTCCCTTGTGCTTTAAACACTGTGCCTGGCCACAAAAGCAAGCGCCTTGCAGGAGGGTGTTAAAATTGATAAAGCCTGAATCCTTAAACATGTAGCTTTTTTCCCTGCTTGTTGCATGTAAGAAGATCTGTTTGGTGGTGGGTGTTTTGTGAGTGGAGAAAAAAGTCTCCAGGAGATAGGAAGCCACTCTGAAGTTATTGCTAAGCCAGGTGTACATCATCTGGCTTTTTTAAAGCAGTCAGATTGTCTGTTGCTCTGCGAGAATGGAGTTATTTTGGAAGGAGAGAGGGGTATGTGAGTGCTTGAGTGCTTAGACATAGGGTCTGAAATGCTCAATAACCACAATTCTCACAAACTTCACAAGGAGCGCTTCTGGAAACGGCTCTTGATGCGTTGGGTACAAAGCACTACAAGTGCGGGTAAACAGTTCTTTAAAATATTTTGGCACCCTGAGAAAACTTCACTGAGTGCTACTTGGAAGCTGAACACTTGACTTTCTGTGGATAAGATCAGTTTAAATAGGTGCGTTTTTCATCCCTCTGTGTGCATGAGAGAGGGGAACAGGAGGGCAAGTGAAAAAATGAGAGGAAAAGACCTCATTGCTGACTTGGGAGACTTGCTTGACCTTCTGAGCCCTGTGCGCTCGTCTGTGGTTTCCAGCCAAAGGCTCTCACTTTGAGAGTGCCCTGCTTCTTGTGCTGAACTATTTTTTGACGCAGTGAATGAATGCAATATGTTAACACTCCTGTAAGTCCCAGAATTGCTTGGCTGCCCCTTGCCCTGCCTGCCTTGCGCTGGCTGAAAAGGTACCATTGTTTGTTCTGCAAACAGTGGGTGATGGTTGTTTCCAAGGTGACTGTGGTGCTGTTGCTGCCCTCTAGTACAAAGGCAAAAATTGGCTTTAAGCACCTGAGCGCATCCGACTGTCACCAAAGAAGGTGGGAGGGAGGAAGGAGCTGTTTGGTAGTGCTCTCTGGGCTGGGTATTCGAATACAGGCAGGAAAGAATGCAGGTGAGCTGAGAAAGGGCAATGCATGAATTTGGTTTACGCTGCAGAACGTTCTCCTAAATAGTGCATGGTTACAGCTACTGAAACAGGTGATTATTTCTAAGGATGTGTCACTGGTGAGTGGAAATGATGGTGAATTTAAGGTCACAATCATAGTGATCTATTGTATGATCTATGCTATTGTAGTTTGAGTTTACAGTAGTAATAGTACGCTTTTTCCACTTAATTGAGAGGATGTTTTGAACACTGCTCAAGCAAGGGTATATGGATTTCCTACAATGAGCACCCAGCAGTTCTGCTAGACTCGTATGTTTTCGGATTGTTTTGGGAAACAGTTACTTAGGGATAAAGTATGCATCCCCCCACCCAAAAGAGAACCCAAATAGTCAGTTCATTGATCACTTTTGTGTGTTCTTGGAAGGCCTGTGGTACTCAGCACAGTGACTTATTTTGATGTGTCTAGGTGGATGGATGAGAAGCATTTTTTCAGCCAGAAGAATGTGCTGCCTGTCCGTCTACTGATGCAGCTGTTTCGGGGGGGGAGGGGGGGAGTTTAAAAAGAAAAACAACCATCACTTCTTTTCAATTGGTCATGGATGCTGCTAGCAGAACTTTGCCTTCCCCTGCATCAGGTTCAGTACAGTTCATACGCAGGTTTCAGTAAACATTAACCACTTTTATCAGGGCTCGCAGCATACTGAATGGTTAGCAAAGAGCATGTACTGAGAGAGACAGAGAAAACGAACAAGTCCAAGGTCAAAAGGATGGTAGGTTTTCCTTCATTAAAATGAGGGGTGGAGAAGATTGAAACAGCTTTGTGGAAAAAGTAGGCCCATGTGAAAACTGTGGTTCTTAAGCTTTCATCCAGGTAAGAGCACGTGGTGCCGCAAAGAGGATGTGCATCTTAAGTTTTTCTGCTGCTTTAGTGAGGCGATCAGAACACATCAGCTCTCCTCGTGCTCTTGCTCACTGACAGCATGAACTCCTCATGACTCAGATCAATCAAGAGCAGAGGATGATTTTTGTGATCGCTTGTCCCATCTTTATATGGGGCTGCTCCTACCCAGCATCCACAAAGCTCCCACTGATTTCAGCAGTGCACAGCCCAGAGCTGGCTGCAGGAGATCACAATGTCCCCCTCTCCCTGCCTGCATGAAGCAATGGTGCAAAGCCATCCTGGTTAGGAGGGGTTGGTTAAGGAACCGAGGTTTAGCAGTTTGCCTCACCTTTCTTTGTCTTGGGCAACCTGGATGTTTCTTTATTGCTTTTGAGGGATGCAGTGCTGCTAATTTTTTTGTGCAAAAGTAATTGTTGTAGTGATTGAAAAATAGTTGATGAGCTTAGGAGTGAAAATGAGATCATTTGCAGGTAAATTAGTGAAATGATTTTTAATGATTAGTTGATGTGGAAAAAAAGCATTTTGAGAAGTGCATATGACCTGCGCTAATTAAATCTGTTGAAGCATCTGATGCCAGAGTTCAAGTTATAAGTTATTTTTACTTGTGCAAGTCTGCATATCCTGTCCCTCCTAGCTCCATTCAAATGGTACTTTGCAAAAGAAAAGCAGTAGTGTTCACCTGCATGCTTCCTAGAAAACAGCATCACTGAAAGGTTGTACCTCAGTGGAAAAAACCACAGATTTACTTAAATGATACATCAAACACGGAAGAAATCCAAACCGTCTGTGGCTGATCTGACAGTAGTTTGAGAAACACCCTCCTCTGCATGCCCCTCAAATAAGAAACGTGTGCGCACATTTACAAATCTCATCTTTGTGGTGACACAGATGATTCAGTGCAGGAAGCGAAAGGAATCTCATTCAGCAGTTAAGCATTTGTGGGGCAGGGGTGTGAGGAGGTCATGGTGTTCAGCACACCCGCTTAGAAACCTGCGGGCTCCTTTCCTTACTGTCTTTTATACTGATTTAAATCGGGGCCGATACTGGGAGCATCACCACTAGGGCTGCAGTGGTGATCTGTGCTCTTCCTCCTACTGTGGCTGCATGGTCCTGGGGGTGGCAGAGGGAGATTCAGATGCAGGCTTGCAATCACAGCTTCTTGGAAGGTGCCATAGTTCATCTAAATATAAAATACGGACTGTGGTTTTGGTCTTAAATATTTGTGGGATTTTACCAAACCACTACAAACAAGCAAAAGTAAACAGTGAAAAGGGACACATTTCAGGCAGGATTTATTTTTTGTTTTCCTTTCACAAGGTGATGTGCAGACTTGTATTCTGTGACTCAGTGCTCAAGGGAAAGACATTGCTCAGATTGAGAACTTCTTTCTTTGTCTCTTATTCACAAACTTCCCAAAGTGCTTTATTTGAAAGCTTTTCAGGAGGCCGGGGTGTAATTTCCTTCTTAACTCTGATGTTCTCCCACAGCTTCCCAGGTGTTTTTGCCTTCTCCAAATTTAAAGCAAAAACAAACAAACAAAACTGGCTTTCCTAATAAGTTGACTCTGTGTTGTAGTAGAAGCCTTTGTAAAGTCTATGGAGGGAAACAACATCATGCCTGTTACTTGAATTCTGAAATACATCCACTTAGTTCTAAGGGCAAGTTTGATGGGAGCACGTACACAACATTTATGTGTATGAGTAAACTTTTGCCTTGCCTGGAAACTGATCAAGGAATAAAGTCAGAAGGACAATTTTTAGGTTGCTTTGATGTCACTGCAAAAGCATTTGCAGTTTCGTATTTGCTGTAGGTCTCTGACTGATAGCCGGTGCTAATGAAGCGGCTTTCCATACAGTTGTATTGAAACTATTTATGCAAATACAGTGCAAACTTTATTGCAAAAGCAGTCATTTACAGTGCACAGCAGGTAAACAAAAACATTACCATTCATTCTCCAGTGCTTCAACAGCTTCTGCTTGGTTCTCCCCGCTGTAGCTGGCTGTGTGTGCTCCCAGCATATATTCCTCGACTCCAGCAGTGCTCTACTAGCACTGAGGTGCAGGGATGGCACTCTCTCTTGTACTGCCAGTCTGTGCAACCACAGTCCTATCCCCCTCTGAAATTGCTTCATAAAAGGTTTCTAAAGGACCTTTAGGTGCACTGTGGGTGGGAAGAATTGCATGCATCCCTCTTTTAGAGACCTTTGCATAGGCTTCAGTGCAAGAGTACTCTCTTCAATCTGTAACACACAGAGTCTTTTGATAATATAGTGAAGAGACTCATTCTGTAAGCCATTACACAAAATTTCTGTCCTCCATCAGGAGGATGGTCTCATTGCTCCAAGCTATCATGGTCAGGTTTGGCAAGGCAAGATGTGAGAGACCTCTGTCCCATGTGAGTGTCAGGAGAAAATGAGGTGGATGTCCCATCACAACCTTGGGGCAGCAAGGAGTGATTGGGGAGACTTGGTTCTTGTTTCCTGTCAGTGTGCAGGTGGGTCTCAATTCGTTTCTCTTCTTACAGAAACTTTCACTGGCACTGAACTTCAGTTACAGTGTGTGATTTGGGTTTTTTTGGGGGGGGGTTTAATTACTGACCTCAGTAGAGCAGAGCAGGTGATGGGTGTTCATTAATAAGCCACGCTGCTTGGCAGTCATTTAGGGGCACTTTTGCGTCAACTTCTGTGGGTGTCTCCTGTATCTTGAGGGCAAGCAGGTTTGGCTTCAGCCATACAGATGCCAGGTGTGTTTGGGGCAGGCAGCAGTGCCTGGCATTTCAGCTTCCGGAGCCGTTGCTCCCTAGGCTGAGGGCAGGCCATATGGCACGCTCCCATCCTGCAGCATCCATAGACCTGTCTGGGCCCACCAGTGCTGACCAGACGAAGCATCTAGATGGGCTACACGTGGGCTGGTGGCCATGATCCGAGCATCCCCAGTGTGGGGTAGCACTGGAGCCTGGAGAGGTGGCCTGGCGCACACCGCAGTCACTGCTCTGCCTGGCTGAAAAGCCTGGATTGTTTCAGTCTTGCAGCTCTTGTGCGGGGTCTTAGATTCAAAGCACTAATGACTTCCTCGTTGGGACCCAGACTCTTTAAATTTTTATTAAAGGGATTGTCTGTGCTGACATTTAGCTAGCACCAGATGTTGGCTTTGAGTTACCAGTGTGGAGGTGGCATAGCTAATAAAGGCAAGGGTAAGAAACTTGTGAGAAACCGCCTGTCAGATGCAGCTTTGTGTGCTGCAGCCTGTGCGATGTCTATCGCTTCTTCATGGGCCAGCGTTCTGTAAGAAAGCTTTTTTCTTTCCTCCTTTTTCTTCTATACTCTTGACTGGCCGAGTGTTTTCTAAGCACATGTCTTTTTCAGGTGGCCTTGGTCTTTTGTTAGAGACTGGCTAATACAGGGAGAGTGCAGAGGGAACGGAGTGGCGTATCTGGGGGATTTCCTTTATATTTTGGTATTTCTTCTGTACATAACTTTCCTGTAGATCATACTTCTCCCCCTCAACCTCTTTTGGCCATACCCTCCCTCAGAAAATGTCAGCAAGCGATTGTTTCCTTTGCAGAACTGTGAGCCCCTAGACAGAGGCTTTTCCAGTTTTATGAATGCACCATTTGTTGCTGAGGGCACAACTGTTCGATATAACTGGCTGCATCCCACTCTGCTTGGGACCAGCATGCACTACAGCCAGGCTATGCATAAACCAGATTTTTGTATTAAATGGCACCATTTTGTCCACAGCAGCAGTCTGTCTGTCTTTTGTGTGTGCACGCGTGTGAGACTTGCAGTTTTCAGATGCAGAATACATAAAGAACAGCAGTTCTGCAGACGTACACGTTACTCAGTGTGCGTACCGTGCTGTTTTAAAGTTTATTTTTCTTAGGGAGCTCCTGATGAATGATATTTCTTCATTATCCTGTGGAGGCGGGCTGAGGCAAAAGCACATTTTAAAGTGTTTTATAAAATGGATGCATGGTGTAACACTACAAATGTAGTAGTTTCACTGGGGACATACTCAATTATAACTTCACTGAAAATACATGTAGCGCTTTGAAAGTATATGTTTTTATGTTTTATTGTATGTCATCAACCCAGAACCTTTTCTCCCTCTTTTTCCTGTTAAGTGCCACAGGGCTGGAGATGTAACCGCTTAAAGATGTGCTGTGCTTTATGTTCTTAACTACATCTAGGACATGTCATCTGATGTCAGACCTGCAGCTGGAGGGGCTACATGGCCATCGAGCATGACTCCCATCCTAGTTGAGATGCAGTGCGGTATTTCCCAGCACAGATTTCTACAGCACGCACACATCTGTGATGCTTGGCTTATACTTCAACTAACACGACTCAGGCCTTGCAGCAGATTGGGAGGTGCATGAGGAGGGGGCTGAGGAGCAGTTGGGGTTAGTGGGTACTGCGCTGTTTGCATGTTGTTTCTCTGTCATTTACCCCTTGGCCCTGAAAAGTAGCTTTGGGAAAGTGCCGTCCACATCGTCAGTTATGTGAGTGCAGACTGTGGAACAGGGAGGTTGCATGAGGCTCTGGTCCCAGCAAATGAATCACAGCTTAGGCTCATAGTCCACGCTGCCTGTCTCATTTGTCTCAATGCCAGGAGTTTCTCCTCCGAAGCACAGTGGACTCTTTTCCCCATCTCTCCTCTCTCATACCTGTTGAGTACCTCCAAGCAAATAAGAACACTTCCCAAGCAAACCCACCAGCTTAGAAATTGCCTGCTCACGCTTCAGTAAAGCCATTTTCTGTGCTCCATCATCCTTGTGTTTAAGAAATGGGGGAAACTGGAAGCATCTCTAATTTTCCCTCTTTAAAGAAGATGGTACTGAGTGGGGAAAAGGAGGATTCTCCACCTCATCTTGTTTTGGGTACCTGAACGAGTCTGAGCATTAGGCAGGCTTGCCTGAAATGTAATAATCCATATACCAAAAAGGAGTAATAAAGTCGAGCTTTGTAGCCTTTCTGTGGAGTTTCTCCCCCTAACTCACCCTATTCCTTCATATATTCACTGCCCACATAATGTTACCCGTGGGATGAGGGTGGGAGGGGGAAGCTTGTTCTCTTTCATGTGACTGCAGCACAGTTAATAATTGTACCAGACTTCAGGCGCTCGCGTGACCAAAGGGATTGATTGGATTCTGAATTGGACAGAAGTTTTTTCAGGCGCATCTTCATGCCTCAGCATCCCAGCAGAGTCAGAGAAGGAGCTAGATCTGCTTTTCTCCATGATTGCTCATTTGTTATGAGCTGGCTAGCATATAGCATGTGAGACAAAGGCTGTGCTGGCCTGAAAAGCCTCCCCAAAAAAGCCAGTATAGTAAATACATCTGTAAAACGGTGTTCAAGTTACAGACTGCATGCATGTCATGTGCTCTTGCTTGCTCCATCTCTCCCCACACTGCCTTAAAACAGGGATGGCAAAATAGTTTGATAGAATGCATCAAGTGCTATCCTGTTGGTATGATTTTTCTCAAGCACGTTTCCAACGCTTTAATCTTTTATGGACTGCATACTTGCTGTGGGAGTGGAAGGGGATGTTGCAGGCTTACTTTCAGTGTACTTGGAAATCTTTCCCACAGCATGAAAACTCCCCAGAAAACATATGAAATGATGGCCTGGAAACCAGGAAGTTCCTGATGCCTAACACTCATTGCTCTGAGGGATTTACTGTGCTCTGGAGGTCATGTAATAGTCTTCCTTCTTTGTTGGTTTAAGTTTATTTTATATGTGACGGATGGGTAGGTGTGTGTTGCTGAGCTTTTAGGGGTCCTCGTTTCTGTAGCATAGTTTTGCCCCTGGTTCTTTTTTACCAACACTCTCATGATTAATATGTCTGCTGCTTAAAATGGCTACTGAATCACCACCAAGTTCTTCTACCTGGTTACCAACTGCTTAACCCCTGTCAGAACCCACCCAGCACATCTTTGAGTTGATGCTTTTGTTGCTTAGCAAATACATTTCTGATCTTTGGTCTGTCCATTAACCCTGTGAATACTGTACACAATGAAGACATAAATCTGCTGTGGTGATGATGGTACATCCTGATGCAGTCAGTGATCACTGCTGCTGCTCCAACGTTGCACTCTGGTTAGATTAACGTGGCATGCAGTCTTCTGGGTGTATAGTTCTGGGTTTGGGCTTTTTCTTTTTGCTTTGTTTTCCCACCCCTTTACCACTTTGTGTAGTTTGGGGGTTTTTTTTGAGGAGCTGCAAAAGTTGGTAATGTGGAAAAGCAGTGACAGAGACAGGAAATCTGACACTTGAGGGCTGGCGGTCCTGGTAGGTTGGTAGGGAAGATCCAGTGATCTACAGAAATTGTGCATCCCGTTTCAATCTGTGATGGAGTCTTCTAGTGTCTCCTTTCCGTGTGCCTATGTTTGTGCTGGAGTGCAATGGAGCATGAAAGGAGTCAGAGAAGAGAAGGGCTGGAGCTTGGGTCTGGTTGCCAAAATTTAAAACAACCAACAAACTGGACCAAAAGAAGAGTTAACCGGAACATACCACAAAACAGGTTAGGCAGGACGCTGAACCCAGATAAGAATCTTCTCCGTGCTTTAAGGCATCTTCAGTACACCCTGCTCCCTCTATCCTTTCAGGGTTTCCCTCCATTCCTCCCCACTATGAAATAGTCCTGTGCCGACTGAGTTTGAAGGGGGGCAGGAGGACGGTTGCAGCACTTGCTTGCCTGCTGCCAGCTGTCTTAAGAAATAGAGGGTGCACTTGTCCGTGCCCATCATCCCTTAGCAGAGGCAGCACTCTGTGTGGCATGTGCCCATGTGCATGCCTTTATGCCCTCCGCTGAGTTGCCTTGTGAGCAGTCCCATCCCCGGAAAGTAGCGAGGGAGGAAGAGCAGCAAGGAGACAGGGAATGCTGGCAGGTGGAGCTTGGAGGGCTGATCCTCCACATAGTTAATCATTGCTTGCAGCATAACCTGTTCCTGTTTTCTAGAGGTTTCACTGGCACCCGCAGCGAGCAGCGTATGAGGAGTATGTGACAAGCTGCTTTCCAAGCAGGATGGTTTGCCTTGCAGCAGGAAGCCCAGAGTCTCAATACAAGACATCGTTTCTTCTGTAACTTGTTTATGCCCGATCCTTCAGTAAACATACCATATATAGTCTGGATTGTGCTCGCTATAACACCCTGCTGCAAGGCGACCTTGCTAGTACCACACAGATTCCTTAGCTCCTGGTAACCGGCTGACAAATAGGATGTTGCCATATGTAACATAAATATTCCACACAACTGGGGTCTTTTACACCCTGCTCGTAGTGCATAAAACACATGTTTCTGATCATGACATGTCTGGCACTTGGAAAATGAAGGGTATTCTACAAAGCAAGGTGCCTTACCAAAGGATGGACCAGGTCCCACATGTGCATTTTTGTTGCAGAATAAGGATTCTAGTCTTTCCATAAACAACAGATGAAGCTCGCATTTACGCATCAGTGTTTCAGGGACTTTTTTTTTTTTTTTTCCTTCCTTTCATTCCTCTCTCCACTTTTAATGCCAGTTGCCTCTTAGGTCCCAAGCTAGGGCTATGATTCACTGGGAACTTTCTCTTTTCATGTAGCATCTTCTGTAGAATTTCTTCCTTTCCTCTTTCTCTGCCTTCTTTTTGTTTATACCATGCTAGCAGGGTGCTGAGCATGGCAGAGGATGTGAGGAGCAGCACTGCGGCTGGATTCATAGCTTTCTTAATCAGCTGTTACATATGATTTGCCTTCAGCTTCTTTCTTTCATTTCACACCATGAAATGACTTCAGTAACATTCTGGTTCTTTAACAGAGATTCCTTTGCAGATTCTGTGCTAGCAGAAGTGGCTTCAGAGAAGGAGATGGAGTCTGCCTGCCTGGGCTGGGGTGGGGTATTCTTGCCTTTTTGTGCCTTCTACTTCTTGCCCTTGATGTGTGAGAAGACACCTTAGCGGTGTGGACTCCTGATGACCTTGCACAAAGCTTTCTGGCTGTCTGCTTGGTGAAGGGCTGTTAGCGCCTGGGTCCAGCAGTTTAGCGACTGGCAATGAGTCCTGTACCACTGAGGCAGTTGCTTAATCAGAGAAGGTGCTGGTTAGATGTAGATTCATAGAGGTGGATTTTCCTTTAGCGACTTGTTCCTTAGTTAGGCAATGCTTCCCTAAGGGAAAACTTTGCAGGGGGGAATGTTTGGGCATCACGTAAATGGACGAGACATGCATTTCTCTGACTTGTCTCTCATTGGCCTCGTCAGAGTGAATTATGTCTGACTGCTTGGCAGTTAATTGGACCATCCTTCCCATTTCCTAAGCTGATAAGCCCCTCACTGTCTGCCTCAATCAGGCTTCTTTGTTTGAGAAGTTACTAATGCTGCAGCAGGACAGAATAACTACTTTCCTATGTACTGTAACCAAAAGTGAGGTGCTCCAATCACTAAATCTTTGAAGATTGATCATATTTCGTCAGCAAAATCCTTTCACGAGACTTGTACCATAACACCAGTAGCAGTCGGCAGAAAAGGCACTGAAAAGTAGGTGTACTTAATACACGCCTCATCCCTTTTTGAAAGAATTGCATTTGTGTTTAAGTTACCTTGTGAGCAGCTTTATTCTGGCAGATCCTTGTAGCTGTGCGGAGTACCATGGGTGTCTGTAGTTGTCTGTCCATCAGGCTTGGGGCTCAGAAATGGCTCCCATTTACCACAAAGCCTTCAGACTGGGACTGTCTTTCTTGATGTGTCTGGAAGGTGCCTAGCTTAAAGTGGGTGTTGCCAGAAGGTGAGTAATAAATGATGATTAATCGTCTCTGAGCTATGGATGAGTTTGTATGAAAAAGCACTTGGCTAAAGGCTCTGCTTCAACAAGCTCATCAAAATCAACCACGCAGGAGACAGTGGCGCAGCATCCTAAAGGCCTGGTTGTCCTGGCTCTTGTCTGATTTTGTTTTGACTTCTGTGGATTTACTACATCTGATCGGTGGAGAAACATGGGTTCCTTTGTCTCCAGTTAGAGATTGCATATGGGCTGAGTGATACAGAATTGTACGCACTAAAAGTAAACACCCTTTTGTTAGATTGCTCAGTAATCTTTTTAGTGCAAAGGTGTGGTTATGAACCTTGCAGGTATGCATCCTTGTGTTTGCACCACTGAGTCTATGATATGAGGTATTGGAAAGATGCAAAGGTACTGATTCCTGTGTTAATTATATCTTGAGGTTGAAAAGTAATTTTATTCCACCACTTGTCCTTTGCTGTCAAATCTGTAAATAAATACAAGTAGAAAACCTAAAGCCATAATGATTTTTAAAATGATTTACCCTCTGAGTTTGCGTACTGATTTGAGCAGTGCATTGCACTTGTTTGATCATACAGTTATTTATAAAACCTTTTGAAAAGTCGGGTTCATCACAGAAATCTTCTCTCCCCATCCTTAGGCTATTTCTGGCAGCTTTCAGGGCCCTGAGCACACAAAGGGAGTACTGGAGGGTTTTCTTCTTGCACAAAAATCGGAAGGAGTGGGCTTTTTTGTTCTTAAAAAGCTTTCCAAAATGGAGTTTGTCTTGACTTAGGCATAGAGGATATTGTGCGTGCAAAGAAAATAAATGCATATCACATTGTGAGCCTACATTTGTAGGTACACTTTGACCTCAGGAGGTGACCACCGTTTTATTCTTCATTGTACCTCTGAGTTGGTGGTGTTGAGCCCCAGGATGTCTGTGGCATCACTGGAGGAGGAGGAGAGAACATGGATGCTGTTGAGTTCAAGCTGCTGTTAGTGGCATTCAGCTGTTATTTGTTTATATTTGTTTGTTATGTCTGGGAGATAGAGGAACTCCGATGAGCTGGACAGGGGCCTGCCAGTAGGGCAGGGTCTGGTGGAGAGGCTGAGGGGGGCAACTACCACTGGTGGCTGGATTGCTGTCCCTTCCTCCTGAGGATTTGTCAGCAGTCATCGAACCCCAGACAGGTTAGCTGATGGCCTTTCATAGTCTGCCTTATTTTATTAGCATTGTTACTGCCTGACATTGAAGGTGATGGGTGGAGAATTTGCATTTGGATTTTAAAGTTTGTAGAAGAGTGTTTGTACTCTGTATCTTGTCTGAACCTTACCCAAACTGGATCAAGACCAGCTAGCAGTCGCTGGTTCAAAGGCCTTGCCATCTACCATGCGATCCAGTGAGCTTCAGCCTTTCTGAGTGGAGGTGATGAGCAAAGAGGGGGAGGAGGTGTCTGTGTCTTGAAAGAAGAATTGAAAACTGGAAAAAAGGCAACTACTCGCTATGAAGTTCTTGGAAAGAAACATGCTGTGTATGTAGTAGTTAACGTGAATTGCATTCTGCATGCGTGGTAGCACTCTTACGTGGCTTATGGGAGAGCGGCTTGGTAGGTTGCAGTGGCGACTGAATGAAGGAAAGCAGGAAACACCTTGACTTCCCTGAAAGAGGTAAGGGAAATATCAAGGATGGAGAAGTTTAAGAATTGTTTAGCCTCAAAATTAGGGCAACTTGAAAATGAATTAACTGCTCGGCCTGTAGCAATCTGTGCGTTCATGTATGTATAGGACCTTAAGCACAGAACGGTTTGGGGTGAGTCTGGAAAGGGTCCATGTTTAAGGAATGTAGTTCTTCTGGCTTCCGAGATAGCTTTTTGTGTAGACAGCACGGAAAACAATTACAAAAACAAGTATTGCAAGACACTTAATGAGATGGGAAACTGGCAGTGCTGAGGTTATGGTTCTTGAGCTCGAGTGATTGTGAGAGAATTGCAGTTTTTTGATGCTTTCTTTTTCCAGGCAAGCATTTTCATACTTGTGAACAACCACGAGTGGAGTTTATCCTCCAGGCTTAAAGTCAGTAACCCCAAAAATGCATTGAAAATCTCTCCTGACTTTTGAAATGAGGGGCTATGACAGCAACTGTACTCAAGGAAGAAAATACACGTTAATGTTTGCTGGCAGTTCCACCAGCGTAGTCTGAGACTTACTCTGCTGAGATGTCAGACTGTCCTCTTCCACCATTTTGGAGCAGGGGTTACTGGGCCTGAGCATACCAGTTTTTAGAGAACATAGCTTCCTAATCTCCAGATATACTGGGAGATTCATCAGGGACAGAAAATGAGGCAGAAAGTCAGAGGTTCGTCTGCATGAAAGAAGCTGGACTGCCAGGAGGGTTTTCAGTTGGACATCACCAGGCAGCTTTGTTAGGGGTCCTTTCTTTTGCAGGCAGCTCTACCAAGCTTTGTGCTGAAACACGATGTCAGGTGTTTAGCTTCAGGACGCATTTGTTTGAGTTGAAAGAAAAATAAGTAATAAAAATTAATCTCCATCCATTTCTAAGAATGCAGCTAAGGAAGAAGGCACTTCAGGTTCATTTTTTTTTCTTTCCAATAAAAAAATCACAACAAACCTAGAATCCCTAAAAAAGGGGGGAGAGAGTCTAACTGGTTCTTCTCAAAGCTGTAATGCAGGGGCATTGAGACTTGGGAAGGGTGAAGCGAGTGGTGGGAGATTGCAGTTGCACCTATTGACTGAATAAGTTAGCTATTGATTATCATAGCTGATAATCATTGGCAATGATGATTTCTCCAGTGCATTCTGCTCTTAATGTCTGTTGCTGTATGGATGGTGAAAGGGGCTGTGCATGACCCAGTGAAAAGCCAAACATCCTCAAGTCCCTTTTACTCCAGACGAGGGTTCATTAGTTCAGCTCTGTCAGTAATGAAGTTGGCATCCTAGTGCCACATCTTAAAGTAGCAGTTTAGTGATCTTGTATACCTCTATTTGTCTGCTCTTCCACATGCAAAATACATGTGGGGAATGTGTGCCTGTTTCTTCTGGACTGTGATGTGCAGGTATAGGTAGAGGATGTGTTTCTGGTTGAGGGGTTTGTCAGCCTAAGATGAAAACACTGTTCTTGTGAATGTGCTTTACTTTGTAGGCACTTCTGTTCTGTATGGAGTAAGGGTACTTTGAAAGTTGTCTGACAAGATTTGCACACCTTGCCAAACATCTGGGTTTCCCAAATAAAAACAAAGGCCCAGAAGCTGGTAAATACCTGTGCATGTGATGCAAACAAACTTCCTCATGCAGGGGCTACATAGCAGTCCCTTGCAGACCACAGCTTGCACTGGGACCTTTGTAGCTTCTGTTGAAAGCTATGGGGTCTCTTCCATAGAATGCACCTGTAGGTATCAGTTTATTAGCTGGACTGAGGCCTTGATTTGTAATGAGCCCTGAAGTGTAATTTGCAATAGTCTCCTGACTGTATCTTACTAAGCTGCAGTGGGTACAAGGGGGAAACAGATTGAGGCTGGAGTAATATTTACCTTCGCTTCCAGTCAGGAGGAATACCTAGAGCAAAAAAGAATGTGCCACACCTAGGATCTCTGGAGCTGGCATTTCTGGGAACTTGGGCTGCAGAGAGCTAAATACCCCTGATGCTGTATACACTGGGCTGCTGTCTTTAAAAATGCGCATGTGAAAATGGAACTGGAAGTTACTGCAAAGCTGCATTTGCAGGTATCACAGCAAGGAAATGTGTAGAAACCAGACGTGAAAGGTTGTACAGCAGTGAGTATCTCACGATACTCCCTGACAGTTCTGATTTGCTTTGCTGAAGTGTTAAATCCTTAGTTATGGGTAGTAATTAATTAATTAATTCAGGCTTTTGTTTTGATTATACACAGTGTGTGTATATAATATGTATTTTAATATGCATTTAAAAACTGCTTTTTTTCTTGGTCATGGAAGGGGAGACTGTGGAAAGAGTATTTTAAGTTCTTTGAGAAGACATTTGATTGAAGTAATTTATTCCTGTTAAACACCCCAGAGCAATACTGAATAGCTGTGTCCCCCTCAGTTTCGACAGACTCCTCAAAATGAAAGGAAAATCCTTTCTTGGTTTGTTTTCCAAGAGAGAAAAACCTGAATTTCCAAGTGGATTAAACAGTTTAGCAATCCTTGTTCCATTTCTTGCAAGCTTCCCCCTCCCCACCCGAGCCAAATCACTCTTCCCCTCTGCTCTTGTCCACAGATTTACTATTCAGCTAACTTTAGAGGTGGGTTTAGGTGTTTGTTTTAAAAACGCTGCAGTCTCCATCTCTGGTAATCCACCAGGTGGAAGCAGATGTGTAGAATATCTGTACATGTATGTGTAAATCTGAGTTTGAGCAGAGGGTGTTTCTAGGAGGGCAGTGTATGTGCAAGGGTGAGGGAACCCTCAGCACTATAATGCCATGAGTAAGGCAGAAATTTGCAGTTAACTACCAGCTGGATTCGTTGGTGGTTTTTTGTTCATGTGGTGGGCCAGGTGACATTGTGTTAGCCAATTCCTCTGATGTATGGTTAGAGATCAGTTGCCCGGCTGTTCTGAATTACAGCAGGGAGAAGGCTACCGGGGAGGGGATGGAGAGAATAAGATAGGAAGTGGTTTCTTGGAGATGGGTGCTCTTCTGCTAACAGAAGTTTTGGTCTATTAGACTTCAGTGTGCTTTTCTGGCCTGCAGGCTTGTTCGTAGCTTACTGATATCTTCCTTTCTGCCTGCCTTCCCATTAACCACCTAGCATCCCTGTACCTCTCTGCTCTTGCAGAAAAATAGCATATTTGAAGTTTGGGGGTTATCCCTTTTGTATTCAGCCCTTACAACAATTTTGCATCTGAGTGCATCTTTGTCTGGAAGTATGCTAAAAGAGCTAGATTTTTATTCAGTTTGGTTGAGGGATGGGTGGAGGGCAGGGGGAGTCCACGTGGTGTCAAACAGGAAGCTTGAGGTAGCTCTGAGGGACCTCCTGAAAGCATCCCTCCATCCTGCAAATGCTCATGGTCTCTTAAAGGGAGTCATTTGGAAAGGGGCTGTGCCATACAGGTTTGCACTGCCTGCTCCGTTTCATGCAACAGAAATGCTGTGGCTGTGCACTGCTGCAGGATTTTGTGCTGTCCATTTACAGTTTTTGTCATATCTCCATTGACCTGTTGCACTAAAATTGTCACGCTGCCTGACAAACTATGCTCTTAACAACTTAAGCTTTGCTTACAGGGCAAAGCTAGGGCAGTAGGACATGTTGAATATACACTGGCTTAAATTGTTTCCTTATTGACTTGTCCTCTTTGAGCTTTGCTTAATTCTGAACATGTTACAGAAGCAATCAGGGTGCCTAGAAGTGAAGTGTTCCTTTCCAGCTCCGTCAGTGAGGATGTTTGCATTTTAAGCCCAGAGTTGCAACGCTTAGTCCTGTACTTGTACTTGATGCATGTTAGGACAAAAATAAAATGGAGGAAGAGCTGAAAGAGACCATTTGCATCACTTGAGGCCCAGTGGGAGCTGAGGGTCAGGATCACTCTGAGAATCAGTTCACTAGAGAATATGATAATACGAGGAAATGATGGTATTGCAATATGGTTTTCTTTTTTTTTTTTTTTATTGGTAGCAGAAACTTTAAAAATAAAAAGAGAGCAAGAGAAAGCCTGGGAGCAGAAGTAGCCTGAAGGGGAAGTGACCAAGACCAGCTTAGAAGTGCAGCGAATGGTGGTTCCAAGAGTACTGTTTTGCTGTGTCTTTGTGGGAAACTCCTTTCTATCTTGTGGAGGGAGGAGAGAGCAATCACAGCCCTATGAAACCTGACTGCTTAATGCTGCTTTGAAAAAGTGCAATAGTTCTGGGCCTTCTGCTTTTCTTGCGGATTGAGGATTTTAAACAGGGAAAGATGGGCCTGCAGAAAAGCGAGTGTAATCACAAAGCTGAAAGCGGTGTCTGGCCTTTCTTGTCATTTTTAACAAGCCAAAACGTTGCAGAAATCTGCCCAGGCAAACTTTTGGTCCTGCTGTGCCCCAGTGCAATAATTATAATGCAGAAACAGCTGATGGGTCACGTCTCCAGCCCTGCGCAGTGTTATGACTTGCTACCTACATTCCATGTTTAGCTTTGAGCGATCAGATGGTGCAAGCAACGTGAGCTAGCAGCGCCTGAGGACATGCAGCCAGGCAACACGTCCTTTCCAGCAGCTTTGGTTTCTTTTCTCTACTTGTGTCTCATCCTGTCCCCTTAAGGTGATGCATTTTACAATAGAGGCTGCTCTCTGGAGAGGGTCAGCCGCCCATGCAGGAGCATGTGTGCCATTCCCACTGTGCTCTCTGTTAAGTCCAAGGGCCCAAGGTTTGTAAATATTGTTTCTAAAGTACCTGAGAACTCCAGGTGAGCTGCTTGCCCTACTTACCAGGGAATCTGGAGCTGTGGTTGGTACATGTGGTGGCACATGGTGGCAGACTGCGTCAGCCCTGTTACTGATGTGACTTAATGAAGCATGAGTTGTGTTGGAGGGATAAATTTTCTCTCTGTGCATGGGGAAAGGGTCATTTACAGATGTTTACAGACAGACAAAAAAGTTGAAAATGATGCTTTCATAAAGAGCGAGGGAGGCAGGGAGGGAAGAGGGATAGCTTGGACTAGTGTTTTGTATTGTGCTTAGCACTGTGCAAAAGGTACACACAGTCCTTGAGCTAGGAAAACTGAATAAGTAAGCAGTAAGCATTCATTGTCTGGGACTGCTCTTGCTCTCTTGAACTCCTCCTCCAGGGATGCTATGGGAGAGGTGCAATGCAGACATGTTGCTTGTTGTAGTTTATATTATTATGAACTTACATTCATGTAAATGGGTTTAATTGAAGAACTGAACTTCAGATTGACTTTTAAATGATAGGAGTGTTCTTTATGGCAGAGGGGGTGCAAGCAAGCTCTGAGCTGGAGAGAAGGGAGCGACAGGGAGCAGGAGGAGGGAGTCAGGAGATGGAGTCGGCTGTGGGTACGTTCCACTACATCTTTTCATCTTTCACCGGTACTGCAGCACCACGGGAGTAGAGTTACCAGCAACATTCTTGCTCAGGTCTCTCATCCCTCACTCAAATAGAGGGTGTAATTTGACGATGTCTCAGCTCCCCTGTGTGAAGGCTGTCGATGAAACTATATGTACATACATTTTTAAGTGAAAAACAAAACAAACGCCAACAAACGTAAATCCCAAACCAGATCAGTTCTGTGATTCTGGATCACTGTGTAGTTGTTCAAACACCAGGACTGGCACAAGGCTGGAGGGGGAACTGTGGCTGGAGCTGTGGGGTGAAGTGAGGACTGCCAGCCTGTCCTTCTGAATGACAGCCGTGGCTTACATCAGGTTGAATCAGTCTGTGCACCGCAGGCTGAGGCGAAGCAGAATGGATTAAACCCAGGATTTCAGTTCTAGCCTTCAGTTCCCTTGTGACTGCAATTCTGCGTCAGCTTGTGGGGGTGCATGTATTTCTGCATCTCTGCTGCCATGGAATATGAGAGGCATCTTTTTACAGGGCAGTTCTCGCAGCCGGTGTTCACTAAAGTTTTCTTTATTCAGACTGCTGTTCCACAACTTTTACAAATAGGTTGTGAATCTGGGCTTTTATCTGCTCCTTCTCCATCCGTATCAGCTGTTATCGGCTGCAAACAGGTTAACAGTGAGGCCTGCCGGGCTGCTGAATGGGTGGCCGCCTGACGCTGCCTTTGGCTGATGCAGATCATTTCTATTGGCCAAGGTTATCTCCCTGCTGACCTTGTAGCCAGAACTCAGCCTCTGGTGGCACGGTAATTGAGGGGAGCTTCTGAAAGAATTCGTAAAGGGTGGAATATCCTTTCTGCTTTTGTAAAAGCTGTGTTTTATTTTCATCATTGCTCTGAACAAGGAAAGAAAGTGCCTTGATGTTAAGTTTGTAAATTCAGAGAAGGTTGTATTTGAAGGTTCTTTTCTTCTAAAATCCACTGTGAATACTCCCCTAATTTAGCATGGCAGGAGGCTGCTGCACCTTCGTCATTTTAAAGGCCTGCTTTTGCTACTGTACTTTCTCAGTTTGCTCGCTGAGCACTGCTAGCTTGCTGTACGTGATGCACAGCATCTGATTTCTTCCCAGCTGTAGCCTTTTGTACCCGAATGTCTTTTCCTTGCTTGCAATTGGTTCAGTTTAGTGGACTAAATATGTTTTCATGGTTTTGGGATGAAGAGGGACTTCTGTTAGCTGTGTAATGGAATGAGGCACAGGGATTAATGGGGAGATGGGGAGAGAGGGAGGAGTCTGGTGGGTTTTCTTTTTGGTTCTTCCAGAGGCATCAGGCTCCTCCCGTAGCAAGGGAGAGCATAGTACATCGAACCTAAAGACCTTTAAAGTACATGCTGAAATGGATGCTGGGAAGATACAGTACAGTGCTTGGGCACAACTCCAAGGCTCCCAAGGCAAGTAATATTTAAACAGGCTGAACAGCCCCTTTCGGCAAGCAGCAGGAAATCCAGCACTGAGCTTTGTGTTGTTGCATGGTCAGCAGAAGATAAAAGCTCAGGCTATGCAGCTGGGGTTCCCTCCTATCACTGGATGGCAAACTGTTAAGAAAAGATAAAAGGAAAGAAAAGAACAGGGGGTCGTCTAACTGAAAAGCATTCCTTCGTATATTAAGCCGTCAAAGTACTTTGAAATACATTGGGCCTGATGTTAGTCAGAAACAGCACCATCGGCAGCTCTGGTGCGTGCTGGAGCTTTTACATCAGTTGGCAAGCGAAAGGTGAATTCATCTTTCTGCTTCACCAGAGATAAATGTTTAATGTGGGTATGACTGTGATGCGCATAGGTGCCTTGCTGCAAGCCTCACAGCAGGCAGGAGCTTCCCAGAACTATTTTAGGAACAGGGTGTGTAACGGTGGGGCTGCTGCTGACTGGGAGTTTGGTGCTGAAATGCAACCAACATTCAGCCGTAGATAGCCTTTCCAGGTCCCCCTTTCTGCAGCTGATCCCCTGGTTAGGGGCCATTTTAACAATGAGGAAGAGAACTTACATGAACGAGATTGATTGCTAATTCAAGTCCTCTTAATTATCTACTGTATTCCTCCCGTCTGTCCCTCCTCCTTTTTTCCTGCATCACAGCACTGGTGTCTTGGGAAAGAGAATGCTTCAGAGCATTTGTTACCAATTTAGCAGCAAGTACGTGCTCAAATTTGGGATTCTGAGATCTGTGTGTGCCATATGTAGGCAAAATGTAATATTTGCTAGTTCCAGTAGAAGGGAACAAACACAAATTTGCTGTTCTGCAGATAGTGTTTCTTTAATCTAGTGAGACTTACATTTGTGCAGCCTTTTTGTTTTGGTAAGACGGTTAACCGTCCTCCCTAGGGTGCCTAATTGCTTATCATGAACTAATCAGTCCCCTGGGTATATGAAGGAATGGAACACTGCCAAGATAGAGCCTGTGACTTCCCCCAGAGTTGTGATAACCCTCCCAGTTACCCCACCCTTCAGGGAGCTCCCTTACTGCTATTTTAAAGTCCTCATTACTTCAGAAGTTATCCATGTTTAGAGATTTTAGGAAGTTCTAAAGGGGTGTATTTGCTGAGAAACCTTTGAATTTTTCAGCTTCCATATTTTTATGTCAAATCTGTATTGAATAATGTTTCAAGTTTGGTGTGAAATATGCTGAACATGGTGCTGCTGCCATTTCTGTTTATGAGAGTGCCTACCTCCATAGCCTTTGTGGCATGCCAGACACTAATAGATGAGGAAGAGGCCAGTTTCTGTCTTCAGTTCCCAGTAAGTAGGGATGGTGAAATCTTCGAGCTTCAGAAATCCCATTTGAAGTCTAGATGAAGGAATGAGTGAAACAAATCTGGTGGTAACTCTTCTAATTTTTGTTTGAATGATAGTTGCACATTACCATGTGTGAAATGAGTGGGTAGGTTAAGAAAAATTTTCACCTTACAGTGAGAAATAATTTATTTAGCTGGTGGTTTTCCTTGCTTTTTCCTCTTAGTTTCGTGTTTTAACTCATTTAAATACATGCTTGTCTGCTCTACAGGTGAGATGGCTACCTATTCCTTGAATTCTCTTGATTCTCTTTATATTGAATGGTTGAGCTCCATAAGGCATATAAAACTTGCTACAAAACAATGATGTCTGAACTGGAAGTGGAAGATAGCTCCTGCTATTTAGTACCTGAGTGAAAGTATGAGTTCTGGTGTAAAGGTTTTCTTTTTTCCTTTCCTTTTGCTCTGAAAGAGCGTAATTTTTTATTTGAAGTTTGGAGGATGGGATCTGTCAGTTGGGTAAAAATAGTTTGTTCCTTTAGAGGACTGTAACCTGATCAGAGAACAATAAAAAATTTGTCTTTTTTTAATTATTTTTCCTTTCGTGGCTCTTTTAAAACACTTCAGATTTTGTTCACCTCTGGTCATAGAGTAGATTCTACACAACCTCAGCAAAATTAATGTAAATGTGTATATATAAAATATATGTGTGTATATGTATATATATATTGCACGTACTGGTTTAAAACTGTAAAGCAAGGTGGTTTCATTTTCAGGATTAAAAGAAAGTGTCTGTGTGGGTGTGTATGTATATATGACTGAGAAAATGTTCACATGGAAATACCACTCCTCAAAAGAACATGAATTTCAGTATTGTAGGTCTGATTATGATACTTCAGTGTTGCTTTGCTATGTGGGCATATATGAAAGTGATTAGTCAAGGTCCCACTGGCAAACTTTTGCTGTCCTGCTGCAGAAACTGGGGCGGGTGTGTGTGGGTGCACAGGCCACTTGGTTTATTTTTTTGTTGTCATTCATTTTTCTCTATGCAACTTGCAACTAGTGTTTTACCCAGGGTTGGGTTGAACCTATGCATAATTCATATGAGTTTGTTTCAGGCTAACTTTATGGTATATTACATGTCAATGGGAGTCAGCAGAAGGAAATGAGTTTGCCTTTTCATACATGAATTGTGGGAAGAATTGTCTGTGTCATGTGTTTGATGGCAGTGTGTGAAGTGCTAGTGGTGGAATTGTTTTGTTGGAAGAGGAGGGTGGTTTTGGACTAGCAGCAGACGTTTTTGGCTGGAGAATTAGCAACTTGAAACTTCATTTACTGAAGAAACCTGTTCACAATTTTGTCTGTTTTTTTTTTTTTTTTTTTTTTTTTTTTCTTTTTTTTTTTTTTTTCCCCAGCGTTCCTGAAATAAACTTCCTGCAATTCTTTGCAGTGTGCAGGTGTCCAGACTCCCCTTTACTCATGGTCGCCTGTGCAGCCCGTCAGGCGACTGAAGGCTGTACCTAAAATTCTGCCGGCAGTGCAGCACACACTGCAATGGTCCTGATATAGTTACGGTGGACACCTTGCACACCTACTGGTTGTAGCATCCCCTCCTAGTCCGAACGACTGAGTGTTGAGTTCCAGGAGTCTACACGTGTGGAGTACTGCCTGGACTAGAAAAAGGAAAGCTGCAGAGATTGTAAGCTGCTGCTTGATCCGTGTGGCTGTTGTGCCGAAGAGCATCAAAACTTTGCTGGATGGATCCGACAGCTCGTTGCAGAGTAGAGGGTCAGTCTCGCTGGTTACTTACAGTTATTAACATTAGTGGATTGTAATTTTTTTTGTTGTTTGCATTGTCTTTATATTTTTCTCTGCGTGCGTAAGAGGATTGTGGCCTCGCAACCAGAATGCTCATGTTCAGGAAACTTAAGGCTGTTCCTTCTGACGGGCTTTGAAGATCAGCAGGCGTTTCCTCCAGGGTTTACAGCATTGTTGGAGGAGCCAGTCACTGCAGAAGTCTTCAGGCCTGTCGGCCTGACTTTGGTCATTCCTTACCTCCCCAGCATGTGGATTATGCTGTTTGCAAACTGTCCAAGCTCCACGATGACCTCCGTGGATTCCTTATGAGCTTTAACAAGGCTGGGCCTGTGTACTTTGTAAAATCCTTTAGAAACGCCTGCTAGGCTTTAAAGTCCCAGAGCTAAGGCTGTGCTATAAGGAACATGGAAGGTCAGCAGCTGGATGTGGTTGTGGATGAAGGGGGATTTGTGTGTATGTTTGTGTGTATGCAGTTCTTGTTTTGAAAATGCATCCTTTCTCAAATCAGATAGAGATATGTCATTTCTGAGGCTTCTTCTACTTATTTGATAAAGCTGAGGCGCTTCTGAATTCCATGAGAAGCTGCTGAACTGGATCCCTGTGCCCCATCTTTTTGCAGGAATGTTGAAGTCTATGAAAACTAACAGATGCTGTTTCATTTTGTCAAGTGTGCAGGAAGCACCTCCCACAGGTTAGTTTCACTGTGTGTTCTTCAAAATAGAAAGAAAACTCGTACTGAAGAATACCACGGGCAAGTAGCATTGCTGTTTAAAATTTTCCTAGTGGCTTTCCTGTGAGGATCTCAACTTGGAGAGGCTTGCCAGCACCATCTGCTGCTGTAATTAATTTACCTAACTAAAACCAAGAAAGAACTTTGTATTTCAGAGTTCAGAGCTCTGCAAACAACCCTGAAGGCTACATGTCCAGCTGGTATAAGCCAGTGGGCATGCTCACAAGACTGATCATCAGTGACAGCTTGATCATCAGTGATGGGAGAGAGATGTTTTTCTAGGGCTGAGTTCTCCTTTTACCTAGAGGAAGCAATAAACATCAGTTTGAGTGATTTGTGGTACTCTAGTATCTATAACAGATAGATATTACCCCAGGTAAAATTAAACTTCCAGCTTGTATCTTTTAACTCTGGTTCAAAATAAGAGGAGAATAGCAACCAATGGTCATATATGCTGAATATCACATGGAGATGATGTTGATGGTGTATATCTGTTCCTGGTCCTTAGCAGACTGTAGGAGATGGTTGACTTGAGACGTGTTTGTGCCTCATAAGGTGCAGGCAGGGGTTGGCTTTGGCTTATGGGTCTGCAGAGAGTTTGCCTGGTGTGGAGATGTAAGCTAGGAAGAATTGCTACAGGTTACCTTGTTCATGAAAAAGCTGTGTAGCCGCTTTGGATATTGCAGTTGGAGGCTGGCATCACAAATGCCAGTGAATGGGAGAGAAAGGGTTGTACAGCATGCTTCTGAATCCCTTTGCTCCAGCACAACTGTCTTTCCTCCCTGTGGCATGTGGTTTCCCCTCTTAAAATTTCAAGCTAAAAATAATTGAAAAATCTATTTTGGGGGGTATGTGCGTTTCTGAATGTTTTAGATTGTCTTGATTGTAAATTTTTGTTGCTGTTGTTGTTTGGGGAGTGTGATAGGGGGAGTAGTTCCTGTGCTGACCAGAAACAGAAGACAGGAAGGTAATGATGTTAACAAGGTGGGGGAGAAAAGGAGATGTTTGTTTAGGAAAAGCCTAGTCACTAAAGCCTGTGGAGCAGAGGAACCCTGCTGATAACACAGACGAAATAGTCTGCCTCTCTCCTAACTTTAGAGAAGTGGAGCTTTGTAGTAAATGGCTGCCATGTGGCAGCTGTCTCCCAGCTTCGTGACCCTGGCAGTAGTTAATCCTGTCAGCAAGTCATGCTCCCTGGAAAACAGCAGTGAGAAAAGCTGCAAACTCTCAAATCATTCTCTCTGCAAAATATTTGCATGTTGAGTCTCCTTCTGCTGAAAATGAGTTTGGTAATGTGGCAGAGGTTCTCATCTTTAAGTAGCATTAAAGTGCAGCTGTGCTGGCTTTTAACTAAAACACTTGAAATGTGCCGAAATGCAGCGATTCTTTTCCCTCTTTAAAAAATAAAAAAAGCCATTTCAGTTTTGGAAGTTGTATGTTCCAGGGTACAAAACGTGCTGCAATAAAGATGGGACACTGTCTTGCTGTTGGTGTGTTAAGAAATTACAGGTTGAGCATCTGAGATGATGATTATCCTTAAAAGCTGGAGGCTTTAAAATTAATCTGTTCACTTCCATTTGCTTTTTGTATTCTGTTGAGCATGGAATGTTTCTGTCTTTTCTCCACAACACTGAAATCTAGAAGTTTTAGTTAAAAAAGAAAAAAAAAAGTTTGAGATTTTTGTGCAGTAATGTAATACCATCAGATTTTTACAGGGCTTGTGATAAAATCATGGTGGTTGACAGCGCTAGCACCAGGAAATGAGTTTTAATCCCTGTAATTTCTACTCTTCTCAAGTTGTGCATCATTTTACTACATTATCTTGCAAGGTGTAAAGTGCTTCAGCATGCTACCTGGTACTGGCTTCAAGCACAGAGTGGTCTGACACATCCTGCAAACACAGTGCAGTTGGGATGTAAAGGATGTGTTGGGGGCTCTGTGGTAAGCAACTCCATGCTCTCTCCGTTGGGCTTGCCTGTGCAAGGAAATTTGCTAGCATGTGGATGCAGTTACAGTGGTGAAACACCATGTGGGACATCGCTACTCCAAAAGGAGAGTCTTGGTTTGGATTACCCTGTTTTGTAAAATTGCATGTGCATTCAGGCCCTCTGTGAAGCTCTCTCTAAATCCATCCTGGAGGAAAAGGATTGCAGCCAGGGTGCCGCACGAGAAACAGGGCACTAGCACAGGAGATTTTCTGTATCTTCCTTGGCATGATTTGTCCTGCCTCTCTAATCCCTGCTCAACTCATCCTGCTGCACACACAGAGCTCTGACTGCGTGTGAAGAGCAAGCATGAAGGGGGTGAAACGTTTCTTGTTTCTCCCAACAGAGACTAACTTTAAACCTGCACTTCAGGTCCTGGGTCTGAAGCTGCTCTTGGCTGAGCTGCTGGCCGTCAAGGCGAGGGACAGGGAAGGTGATGAGGACAGGGACAGGCCCTCCCTTTTTCCCTCCCTCCCTCCCTGACAGCTGCAGGCACCAATTGCCAGCAAGCAGGGCAGCCTGCATGGTTTCGTGGCTTTTCTTCCTCTGGCCACTGCTGTTCCTTCTTGTTTCCATGATGCTGCGCAGAGGAACAACCGGATGGATTGTATCCTCTTGGGGTGGGTGCCTGGGCATCTGCACAGCCAGTTGGTATGGCACAGAAGCCCCTGTTTTTTCAGTGACACCAGCAGCTATTGATGGCAGGCTAGGACTGTGCTGCTGCTGCTGCACAGATGCTTGCTCTTGGCCCACCTTAAAAGGACAAGATATCCCGTGGTTTAGACTGGCCATATATTCTCGGGGCTCTCCGTCACAGCTACCCAGCCAAGCCCAGTGTCCCACTTTGCCCGCCCCATGTCCCTGCAGCCTCTCCTCCAGGGGAGCCAAGGGATGCTGTAATTCAGACTGTTTGGAGGGGAGGTCGCTTTTCTTCTCTGTTACTCAGAAATGTTTTCCATTTGGCTTTCCCAAGTGCAATCCATCCAGCTCACCCCTCAGGCTCTTGGACAAGTATCTGGTTCCCCCAGCACAGTGCTTGCTTAGCCATGTAGGTGATGAGATGTCAAGCTATAGCTTCCCCTCCTCCAGTGTTTTAAGTTAACTGGGTTTGGCAGGGCAAAGCAAAAATGAAAAAAAAACCCCAAAACCCAAAACACCAAGCAAGCCCAAACCCACACAGCTACGTTTTAGATTGTTTCCTCATTTTGCATCTCTCATTCCCTCTCTCTGATCTGAGGCAGCAGCACCAGCAGATGAGGTTTTGTTTCGTGGGCTGGGGCTCCCCTCGACAGGCACGCCTCCCCTTCCTCGGCTTGTTCCGCAGGGAGACATGCGTGATAGAGATGGCACTCACTTTGGCTTCCCCTTGTCCCTCTGCTCTCTCCCCTTGTCCTTGGCTCCATCAGGGCCATGCTGTGGTTTTGGCAGGCAGCGTGATGCCGCTTGCCTGACCCATTCCCACCTTCCCAAGTCACCTCCATCCTGCCTGCCAAGAGAAGAGCCTTCAGGGCCTGCTCCCTCTGGTCCTGGCTCTTTTCCAGGCTCCCACCCTCTCCCACGCTGTGTCCCAGGGCTGTCCCCTTGCCAGGTGGGGAGCGAGCCAGCCCTGGCCCCAGGGAGACATGTGGCGGCTGTACTGGGGAAGGCCAGTGGGTGTGGGGAGAGACCCCTGGCCATGTCTCAACGAGCTGTGGCCAGTGCCAGCTCAGGGGGGACGCGAAGGGACTTTCTCGGGTCGCCACTTCATCTAAGGCAAATAAACTGGATTCAAAGCCAAGAAACACATCGACTTCCTGGAACTCTGTGAGCCGTCCGCACAGCTGTCCCTGCTCCCTGAACACATGCAAAGCAGAGCTTATAAGGACAGACAGTATTGCTTTTGTGTCACTCCTCAGCCAGTGGGGAGGGCGCAAGGGAGGGGATGTGCCCAGTAAGGCCCAAGGCCCATCCTGTCCTCTCTTGCCACTGCATTGCTGGGGTGCCCGGTGACGGGGGGAGATGCAGGCCCCCTCCACACTGGCCTCCTGGCAGCGGCTGCGCAGGCAGGCAAGGGTGGGGATGGAAGGGTGTTTGCAGTTGTCTGCATGGGAAGGAGTGCAGGGATGTCTGCTTACAGCCACTCTGCTGTTGCTCTGACTTTAGTTCTTTTGCCTGTTTTAAGGTAGTGCTCATGGTCCCAGGTTTGTTAAGCTGTCTTCAAATCTCAGAATCCTTTTTGCTTGAACAAGCTCTCAAAGCTGCCTGCAGTTTGGTGACAGAGGCTTCCTGGTGGGCCAGATGCTCACCCACAAGCTGATGCGAACAGCGAGGATGAGGAACAGCTTGTAGATACTTCTTCGGTCAAGGGGGCAGGAGGGCTAAGGCGTTAGAAAAATCTCAAGTTTATCATCAGCTGTTGAGCCTAAATGTGGCCGCAGGTTTTTGCAGTGCTGATCAGGAGCTCAGTGCAGGCTCAGATCAAGCTCTCTGCCCAGTGTGATGGCAGAGACCTAGGCTTTCCTGTTGGGAGCCTGGGGGCTATTGGGTTTTACTTTCGCTCTCAGTGCTGGAGCAGTATGTTCCTCAGTTCTCCTTTCTACCATAGTAAGACCACGGGCTCCTGCATGAGGGCTGTTCCCACAGCACACCTCTCGTGAAAGGAGCAAACATGTTAGTTTGCTAACTGACAAGCAAGCAAACTGCGCGCAGGGCCCAGAAGATAGGTACAACTGCATCTTATATTAAAGTTGTCTGGTGTCTCTGTGCATTGCTGTAAAACTGTTGGACCATATAAGTGAATTTAATCCAGGAAACGCCTGCCTGCATGGCATCTCACTGTTACGTTGTTTACCCTTGTTTCCAGTGTATTACATCAATGTAATACCAGAGTATCATGATGATTCAAAGTTGTTGTTTGCTTAAGACGTTAACGAAGTTCATATTCTGGTATGCTTTGTAGAGAGGTGCTTTTGGTCATCTGAGCCAAGATCCTGAGGATCATTAGTGGTCCATAAGTCATGAGGATGTGATTTTCAAAACCTACATAAAACCTACATAAAACCCAAATGCACACACTTATCCCATCATGCAGTCAAGGAAGTAGAACAGGAGGAGTAAATATGTTTTGAATATTTAAAATGTAGCCTGTTAGATGTTATAACAACGGCATACAAAATAATCTAGAAATATAGGGATCATCTTGTTCTTGTTTGGCGTTTCTTCCCCTGCACCACTCCCAAAACAGAAGGTGATCACTAGCTCAGTTTTAAGGGATGGCCATGAGCATGGGCTTCACTTGTTTATTCTGTGTCTGGGTGTGCTTGTCTGTGTACATGCTAGGTATGAAAAGGCATGTGGATGTTGTGGACACATAGGGTTATTTTAGAAAGCAGAGTATTACACGTGCTCTAGCACGGATAAAGCAGTTCTAACAGTGGTAGCTCAGAGAGTTCATAGCAAGAGGAGCAGTCTGGTTTTTGATGCTTGGAGAGCACCTTTCAAGGGGTGCTGCTCCTTTTGGTTGTTACCTTTCTTTTGATTGGTTTTGGTTTTCCCTAGAGGAAAACATTAGTTACAGGTACAAGTTCAAAACCTTAGCGGTAACATTCTTGGCTTTTACCGAACTACCACCAGATACTCCTGAGCAACTGTCTTTTGTTTTATGCTTGCCCTCCTTTCCCCATAGGCTGCTCTGTGCTGATGCTCCAGCAGTAGTGACAGTGAGGTGACGCTGCCAGTATAATTCTCTACCACTGGGGTGCCGAGTCAGCACCAGCACTTCAGTAGCAAGGGCAGAGTTGGTATTAAAAAGGTCAGTCGGGAAAACATTTTTCTTTGCCTTGAGGCAGTGCTTTGATTAGTGTTAACCCTTTTTTCTTCCCACATGTTGCCTTCTCACTCGCTTTCCTTCCTGACAGCTTTGATGCAAAATCACGTTCAAAATGGAGTGCGAGTGATCATGTGCATCTCTTGGGGTGGTAGTGACCATTTGTGCTTGGCACCGTGTGCTCTGAGAGTAAAATCTCTGTGTAGAAGCTTAGTAGGAAACCAGTGCATCAGAAATGGTTTGGAGTGCGGTGTAGCAATCCTTAGGTATTACAGTCTCAAGGGGAAACGGTAAAGTTTGTTTATTCAAATGCGATACCCTCTTTGAAGTTCTGTTCTCATCTAAATTTGTATACTAGAAGGTCTGGCCTCCATTTAAATGATCCTTGGGTTTTTTTCCTACCACTTAAAAAAAAAAACAAAACCGAACAGTGGGAAAGCCTTGAATAAGCTAATAGCGTTGCTAAGATGGAAATGATGAAGGCAGCTCAGGATTCCTGTTTGGTCCTCACGGGAAAAAGTGGTTTGAAATGCATGTGTGTGGGGGTGCACATTCCTAAAACTGTCATTTGTTTCCCCTGTTCCTCCTCCCTCCTCCGTGTTCTGTAATATGTACTACGGCATGTTTAATGAAACCAATAGAAGTATTTGGCTGAGAGTGTTAATCTTTCCCTGGCCCAATTAGTGCATGGCTTCTACTTTAACGTTAATGTGGATTTTTTTCGGAAGGCAGAACAATGAGCAGCTTTGTGCTACACATCAGGTTTTTCCCCTCCTTGCTTGTATTGTGTGTTTCTTCCTATCTATTCCAAAGGGAGAGCTCATGTGCAAAGACAGTGGAGCAATCTGGAGCAGAGACTTATACCAGCTCCCAGGGGCCAGGACATGCTGCTCTGTGCTTGTGTAGCCGCCTCTCGGCAGCAAGTCAAGTGACTGTGACTCTGAAGACTCATCATTTCTTCTTTCTTCTTCCTTCCCCTGTGGCCAGTGTTCTTCCTTTTTGCTTCATCCCTGATGCTCCCCATTAGAAAGAGAAGCACCTATAACTGTTGAGAGTAGTCTTAAAACAAGAAAATTAAATACAAATAAATACACTTGAGTTAAGGAGGGAAGTAACTGTTGATGGGCTCAGCTTTAACGTTCAGTGGAGTCACACTTTATCCCAAAGGAGGAAATAGGTCTAGCAAGTGTCTTCCTGTACAGACTGAATGGGAAGCAACAAGGCTTTTTTTTCTTGTTTTAGCTCTCTGCTTTCTCAGTAATTCTCCCATTAGCTGGTTATGTGGGGCATCAGGAGTGGGCCTCTGTCAGAAACAAGAGCTAAAGCCCCTCGGGTTTCTCTCTAGGATCAAGGTTGCCCCGGTTTCATAGTTTCAGCAACATCATCAGGTAGAGGAGACACCTTCCTGCAGAAGAACCAGATCTCTTGGTGTTGTCTGTGAAAATAGGACTGCTGCATTGTTTTGTTTGGTCCTGTTGTTTATGTCCCCCCCACTCCATATATTAGTGCTCTTGCTCTGTCACTTGCTCTCTGCTTTTCCTCCTTTTCACAGAGGATAACTGTGTCACTGGAGGGTTTCTTCAAAGTGGAAGATGACTTGAATGCTTGTGACTACTTCCCTGTTTCCTAGAGGCTTTGGTCCAGTGTTGAATGCAACCTGAGGCTGCACTGTTTACCAGCTTATTTCTTCTTTGTCCTCTTTCCTGGAGGTCTTTGTTTTCTTTTGGAGGGAAGGAGGAAGAAGGCTCCATCAGCATGATCTCCAAGCAGGGACATCTGGTGTGAGCTGAGAAGGCTTGCAGTCCTGAAGGCCCCATGGCAGAGGGCATCCGTGTTGGTTGCTGCCTGTCTGATTCCCTGAGTTTCTTAGGTGCTGTGGGAAAAAACCCACTTCCCCATCCTTAGTGATGCATTTATTTAAAGGAAAATAATAAAAAAAAAAAAAGCCCGCAAGAGAAATCTCTCAGTATGTTCCTGCCTAAAGGCACTCTGCCATGGGTTTTCCCACAGGAAGGAGTGATTTGGCCCAGTATTCTTATTGTTTCTATATCCTATTGCAAATAGAAAGTTATGCTTCTGAAATCAGTGTGTGCTGCTCATGTAGTTGTCTTTGTTTCAGTGGTGCATTTCTGCTTCATGCAAGAGATTAAAAGAAAAGCATGCAACAGTAATAATACCTATTAAGGCTTTTGACTGCTTCCAAAATAGGAGATTTTTGATGTACAAAAAATGGTTTTAAAAACAAGATCTGTGACTATACATCTTGGTTTGCATTATCAGGAAGATTGTAAAATCACTGTTAAGTTCGTAGGAAATATGAAAGGCTGTAATAGCACAATACATAGTTTTCTTCCTGGAAGAATGGAGAACAAGCTGGCAGATGTTCTTAAACCAGGAGGTAGGTTTGTTAATGTGTTCATGTATTCATTCCTCTTCTCTGTGATAACAGTTCCCATTTTCACTGTTGCTAAATGCAGCACTAGGAATTCTGACTCTAGTTCTCTGGGAAGCTCCTCAGCTACCTCGGCCAACACAGGAGTCTTCACAGTTGCACAATAGATTTTCTTCCTGGATGAATCAGTGGTGACGTTAGTGTCCTAGGTATTGACTGAAAGAGGAATGAATAGGTCTGCTTTGGAAAGAAGAGTTATTTTGTTTGGTTGGGGTTTTTTTAAGCACTTAGTTGCATTGTTTTAGCGGAAATCCCTCCAAATAATTTAAACTGGTCCTTTATATTTGGTGGTACTAAGAAGATACAGCAAGCAACTTAGAAGATTTGGCCACTCTTGAAAGTGACTCTGTTTATTCTGTTCAAAATTAAGTCAGCTACCACATAAATGGCTAAAAGAAGATACGGGGTGGAGGGGGAGAAAGAGAAGAAATGACTGTGTTGCTCTTCAGTGAGATGGACCTTTCTCTTCAAGGACAAAAAAATAAAATAAACATGCCCCATGATTACTGAAGAAAATAGTAAAGGATGGGTGCTTGGCCTTGCCTTGGATCAGAAAGTCCCTGTGTCACAGGGACCACTAGTGTTCTTTCAGAAGAAAAGTAGAAAAAATACAAGGGAAGAGTTACTTTGAGTTGTTCAGGGTAGCATAAAAGTAGTCTTTCTGCCTGTTTTTGAAGATGCAGGATGAAAGCAGTGTTAGCAAGTTGGTGTTGTTAGCCTTAGACACTGGGCTTAGTTGGATCCTAGGTTTTGTCTCTTGACTGTCCTAGCTCTCTATGTCAAATCATCTGTGTGCTGCTTCTAGGAGGGTCAGCAGTTAAATGTAGGAAGCTTGAATCTGCTGCTTTGTCTGGCATTGTGTGAAATAAGGAGCTGCTTGACACAAGCTGGGCCCTTTCTCTTTGTCTGCCGTTTCTTGTGTGCTTTAAAATGTCAGTAGTTGGGATGATGTAGTCATTTATTGTTTGCAAATGCTGTTCAAACAGCATTTGAAGATGTGTTATGTGACTGATTTGCATGTCATCCTTGAGAATATGGGGTTTTTTAAAGGAAGAAACCCTGTTGAGTTAACCACAGTTTGAGGCTGATGGCCTCTGCTTTCAGAAAAAAGGAAAACCTGTATTAAGTTTGCTGAATTTATAAATCTGAGGTGATGAAATGTCCCCAGTGTCTTCATTTCCATAACTATTTTACTTCTAAGGTTATACAGGTATATTTCTCCATTAAAATGTATCAGTAGTTTTCCATATTACAAGTAACTTTTTCCAGAGGCTATTACTGTGGGTGCCCTGGGCAGAGAACTCCTTTCTTCCTCATGGTTGATCATTCCCCGTCACCTCTAAAAATGATGTTTAACTGCCCTGTCACTCAGCAGCCAGAACAGGCATCCTTCCTGAAACCCCAGCGATAGCATGATAAGTCTGTGGTTTCAGAAAGGGGTGTGGAGAAATTCTGTTGGCACATATGGTGGTTGCTTATGTCTTCAGTTCATCTGGAAGCCTTGGGCAGTGGGTGCAAGCAATGTGCCAAATGGCCCCAGAAACCTCGGTAGTCGTTTCACCAGTGCTAGAAGGAAGAAAAAGGACACCATGAATTCATGTATTGGAGTAAATGTTCATCCTCCGAGAAGGGGGGAGGAGCGTGTGTGTGCGTGCGTGTGTGTGTGTGTGAAACTGAACTACTTAAATTCTCTAGCTGCATATTCTTCCAACTTCTTAACCAAATGTCATGACCGTCAGTGATTTTACTGGCTGAATACTGGGGACCAAGCCAGTAAGGGTTTCCTTTCTTTGTCTGCCCAGGTTTCATCACTGGCAGAGGCAGCAGCATCTCCCAGCCCAGTGCCTGGCCACTTGCGGGAGTAGGCTGCGCTGGTACTGTTTATATGCTTCATCAGACTTAATGTAGCAGTCAGGGGAGCCCTCAAACTGAAGCCTGTAGTCTTATTTTTGCTAAAATGGCTTCCAGAAAAACTTAACTCCCTTTTTCTTTTCTCTTCTTCCTCACGTAGTGCTAGAGGGTGCTGCTGAAGAAGAGGCTGAAGAGCCAGACGCTACTATACATACTACACTAAGTGAGGAGACCAGCAACCAAGGAGAGAGCCCCAGTCAATCAGGGGACAAAAATGAAGGTAACTGGTTTGACTAGCTCTGTTTGACTGTGTAAAATTAGGGCATTGATTAAAGCTTGTAGAAACATTTCTTACCCATCCATACCCCTAATTTGAGTGACGTGTATAAGATACATTAAGCAGAAGCACTGGTGCATACATTTCTTTAGCCATCCCTAACCTTTATCTGTCTGAAAAGTATAAAATAGGTTAGCAGAAGCATGGGCACATGAATACTCAACTACCATTACTTCCAGACTAAGATTTTCTTGGCTCCTGGTAACTTGGCACCACATTACTTAGCCTCAAAAAACACCTGTTTGTAATACTCAAGCTTATCTTCCAAAGACAGTATTATGCAGAGATCAAATGTTCACTAACATGTTCCTCCTTGTTCATCCTCACACCCTCTTGTGTTTCAGTGACTTTCTCACATCACACATTAAGGTTTTTTGCTCTCCATCAGAGTTGACAGAGCAATAGACTTACAGGGTGTTCCTGTTTGTTTGGGAGACTTCTTTTTGGGAAACGGAATGTTCAGTTTGAAAGCATTTCCCTTTTCAAACTCATAAAGAGGAAAGTGGAAGGCCTTACCTGTGTGTTTGACATGTCTGTATGTTGAGAAACCGGAGATGAGGTTTTAGTTGTATTTTGAATTTGTTAGAATCCTTGCTACATACAGAGTGTGATGAAGAAGTCTGAATCTGAACAGCTTTAGCTGTGGCATTAGTTGTGGATGTAATACGTATGCTCCATGGACTAGCATGGCTTCGTAGACCAAAAAGAAAAGAAATCTAAGTAAATGCCAGCTGTGGTAGTAAAGAGGCATTTGGGGGAATTTGGTGGTTTATTTTGGTTGGATTTTTTCTAAGTTAGCTTACTCCGTATACAGAGTTGGATTAAGCTATACTATAAGGAGGATCCAGTATCCTACACTGTGTTGCTAATGCCTTAATTGTGCAGTTCTGTTCAAATAAGTGCTTGCTTGAACAGTTGTGCTTGCCAGAGCGTGCATTCATCTGTACTGCCCTACTAGTTCATGGTGATCACAAGGTACCACAAATAATACCATTTTACAGCAAGTGTGTATCACTCTATAAGCCACATACTGAATAAAAGTTGAAAATGAACATAACATGCATATCCTGTGAGAACGTAATGTACACCTTGTCCTATGCGTTCCAATACAAGAAACTTCTCTTGTTACAAGAATTGCAGTTATTATGGGCTGTCGCCTGTACTCCGTGATGATCCAGTAGACTGTGTTGCAAGTTACAGGCAGCTGAAAATAATGCGGGGGTTTGGGCTGATTTTGTTTTAGATGGCATAGAAACTCCTATGTGTGTTTTTAGTTCCAGAGAAACAGCTGGAAAGCTTAAGCAGCTACCAGGTATCACCAAGCCCACCAAACAGTTTGGACGGAGCAGACTTGTCCTCCATTGACGCCATGATGTCAGCAGTGATGAATGTGGGGAAGATTGCTGAAAATGGCGGGAGCTCTCAAAGTGTCAAATCTCCCTTGAAGTCTCCTGCACCAAATCGGATTGGCAGGAGAAACCAGGTATGTAAACCCAAATGCAGGGTTTGTAAACCCAGAGGGATGGCAAAAGGGAGACAAACAGCTGCATGGGAAGTGAGAAGACATAATGATGTTCTTCGACTGTTTTGCCTTCTTCTCCCTCAGTGGGTATTTCTTGCCTCCACCATTGCTCTTCTGTGTATATTTTCTGGTGGCTTTCCAGAACATAACTTTAGAAAACTGGGAATCGAAGGGGTCTGCTTGCTTCCATTCACGCGTAAAACATTTGAGCATGAGCTCTCGTATCATGCAGTGGCAAAGCCACCAAAGAATTGCTGCGTCTTCCCTGATGCATCCTTTCTTCAGGCTCTTGCATTCACTTCATCCGTTGGGGGACCTGTTAATTCATGAAACTAGGGAAAAAGAAATAGTTGGAGAGAAGCAGAGCAGTGGGGCAGGAGGCTTGATGAGGCCATCATTTGGGACCCCTCATGAGTTGTGTGGCTGTCCCTGAGGAAAATTCAAATGGTGGAAGATTAAAGGTGGTACTAAAACGAAACATCCGTCAGGACACTCATTTCACAGGTGCGTAGTGTAAGGTGCCCTTCGCTTCATTGATAATAAGACTATGAAGAGCTAATGCAGAATGCTTTGTACAAATCTTGCAGAGCAAATATATGTAGCTTTTATCAGTTTTTTTCTATTTACCAGTTGATGGCACTAGTTGATAGCAGTATTAATCTAAACAAATGAAAAGAGAGAGTCGTATCAGTTAAAGCTGTGATTATTTCTATCCATGCTTTTCTCCTGCTGAGCCAAGCCCCTACCAATGAAGGTGCTGCAGCCTATCAAGAAATTCCCCAAATTCATGTGTCCGTTTGACTTTAGAGCTTGCAGTGAAGCGTGGAAAATTTATAAATGAATCAAGATGTAACAGGGACCAGAAAGGTTGAGAGGCATGACTCATGTGATGTTCCTATAGTAGTTTATTAATAGCTTGTCGAGTAGCTGCCCAGTTGACAGACTTATGACTTGTCTTGGATTTTTTTTTTCTTGGAAGGAGTTAAAAGCCATTAACTATAAACGACCATTCTTAAATGAAGAGCTTGGGAAGTATACAAGCAACTGTGTGGGATTGTATTGTCTAACACCTGGCTTTAAAGGTCTATTTGCAGTGTTCCCACTCAGGGGCTGCCCTAGTTCCTTGATTTCATCATGTGAAGTGAGGCACTGAAGTTCAGACTAGTCTCAGTAGCAGTGCTATTACACAGCCGTCCGCCAGTACACCATGTGGTTTGGCTTCAGGGAAGTTTATTAGTGTTAGTGACCTTTATTCCACCTGATATTTCGACGGGCATTGAATCAAAGGAAGCTTGAGAGTAAATGTGACAGGATTAAGAGGGATTCTTAACAGCGTAAAAATAAACAAATACATTGAAAACATAGTAAATAGCCTATTTGTTTTTAGGCTGAAAGGTCGTTATCGCCAGAGGGGCAAATAGCTACACTGCTGAGAAAATAAGAGTGAGATGTGAAATATTAAGTGAGTATCAGTCTGGTTAGAGAGTTCTAATACAGCAAATTTCCACTTCCAGCATAGCAGAATGAAAGCACTGGATTGTTTCATTGTGTAGCAGAGCACAGATCTCAGATTCTGGTCAGAATGTGCCCCTTATTATAATTTTAAGGATAATAACAGCTAGTTTTCTGGGCCTGACCGCTGTTTCCCATGAGTTGGCAGTGAAACATTTTGTCCTGAGCCTTTGTCCCAAAGTCTATGGTTCTCTTTATAATGCTGACTTTATCTTGGCTGTAGTCTACCTATGGTCTAATAAACATGTTCTCACATCAGCCTGCATCCACTTTAATTTCTCATTTGCTTTGCTCTCAAAAGAAAATAAAAAGCGTGGTGAAGGGGTTTCTTTGTGCTGGATTAAAACAAACAGACCTAATGCACAACTGCAAAAGCATTTACCATGAGTTGAATGCAGAGCAATCGTGCCAGCTTGACTTACTGAAGGGAGAGTAGCTAACAAATTAGCTGCTAATTCTATCTTCCAGTTCAGGAAGTGTGTTTTCACAAACCTGGCTCCAGTGGGGTAGCCAAGTTTTAAATGTTTTAAATTTGTGAGTGGGGGTGCTTTTACAGTAGGGATGCTAATATTATTTGGTCTGGATTGGGTCAGTCAACAGCAATCGTGTTGTAGCTACCCTGGATTTGCTTGAGCTGTGTTATGGTATGCGGCATGTACCCTGTGTGACCATTGGAGAAAGTTTGGATTTTAGTTAATAATAAACCCCAGGTTCAATACTAATCAGCTCTGGCTGAGCTATAGTGTGTTTCTGATCTTTGCTTCAAGGTGAACCAGTAATTACTCTATCTTCTGTTAATTTGCTGATTTGAAGAGCAGGCAGTCTAGAAAGCAGGCTTTGAAACAAGTGCATTCTATGTAGAACTGCAGCACTTGGGTAAGGGGGGTGTGTGTGCAAATAATAAAAGTAATAGGTTGATAATTTCATAGAAATACCCTGGGGATTAAACACCATCTAAACTGTCAGCACAGCTGCAGGGATTTTCCTCATGGCACAGTGTGTTTGTTCTCTGTCCTGAGCCAACTTTAACAGGGTTGCAGTGTAATTGGAGCTACACATTACTCCACAGAAAGGTGGCATATAGTAAAATTAAAATTGTATAAGTAAGATGGAATGAGTGTGTGCAAATTATATGTTTGCATATAAACAGGATGGGGGGCACTAAGATAATGAACTGGAGATTTCTTGGGATGTTCAAACTTCATAATGGCAGCCTTTCTTGCTTGCTTTCTAATGTTTTGCAAGTAAATAGTACATTAGGCCTTGGCCTGTGTGTGTGAGCTACAGTGATTACCTTTAGGATGGAGAGCCCTGAAATACAGTTAGAAAAAGATGTACGTAAGAAATGGTAGGGAGGAGTGGGAGAACCTGATTGTTTCAGTCCCAGTACTTTTAGAAGTGAAGCCACAAGTTTTGTTTGCTTCATGCAAAATGGAAAAATAGCTCTTCATCCATGTCCACAGGTCACTGAAGTTAATAGAAAATTATCCTGGTGCTGCTTTTGAAAACACAGTGTTGGGTTTTAACAGGGGTCTCTATAGAATGGTTCCTCAAGTCATATAGGAGATGATACTGCTTTTTTGAGACTTAAAAATGCTTTCTAGAACACTGTGTCAGCATCTTTCCTCCAAACATGCCAGGTAATTTGTCACGGAGACTTGGGTTAGTCATTCTCAGTGTTCACCACAAACGCTTGTGTCTGACAGTCTGGAAATGGTTGCTTCTGAGTTGATAACTTTTGGGATGGCAGAGGGGAAAAAAGTTGTGTGGAGAGAGGAAATGCATAGATACACGCATACCCATCAACTCCCTCCTAAATAAAGAGCTACTACTAAAGAGCTAAAGCTTCATTTTTCACTTGTGTTCATGGGTTTACTAATGATACTTGAAATAGTCAGCAAAGAGGTCCAGTAGAACATGTCTTTTTGGCATAATTGTTATATTTTCCCATCAGTCACGCAGAGATGGTTTTTGTACTCTCTCGTCACCAGAAGTGTAGTTAAGAGGCAATTAAGAGCTTCTATCTAGCTGGTGAAGATTTGCATCATTCTACAGAAAGCTGACATTTAATTTTCAGCAGCTTTTAATATAATGGCTTCGGTGCAGAAGCTGTTCTGTGCTTCTTAGTGAGGTGGTGAAAATACCCTCCCTTTATGTCACGCAGTAGCCATCGTTGCGGACAATTCAAGCAAATGCCTTTGGTTCCTGCGAGAGTGCCATTTCATCTTTGGCTGAAAGAGTGGTGGCTTTGCTCGGTGTCTCAAGGGCATACTTAAATCAGGCTGAGCTCTCAGGTTGGCTTCATAGTTTGTACTCATGGTTTAAGGATGGTTACTCCTGCTTCTCACCTGGGTGGAGAATAACCGAGTTCATAATGTGTTCGTTTTGAGTCACGTACGCTCCTGTATTGTCACCTCTTTCTCGCTATGATCTCATCAGATCCTGCAAGCTTGTGAAGGGTTGGGCCTGGCTGGTGTGCCTGGATGGGATGCTTCCAGGAGAAACACAGGATGCTAAGGGAAATGGTGCTGGTGATTCAGTAAACGCCGCTCTTCCTTCTGAGTCAGCCACGGAGCAGAACACACAGCCCCTAGAGAAGGGCACTGAGCTAGTGTCATGCTGTTGAGATGGGGTGGAAAACCTGAAGTCCCTGAGATTTATGCCCATTAAAGATCTTTTGCGAAGATTAGTGGCATTTGCTCACATATTCTGGCAGTATTCTAGGGATTACTTTCTGCTCACCTAAATTTCTCCTGGCAGTTTGAGCTGGTTGCGATAATTGCCTTCACTTCCTGTCCTAAACTGCTACTGCTGAGTATCCGTGTGCTGTTAAAGCAGCTGCTGAACTTCTGCAGTAGTTGAAATGGCCCCTATTTATAAATTCAGAAGTTTCTGAAGCTTCCATGAGGGGTGTAGCAGGATGATAAACATACCTGTGCAAGTTATTTTGTTAGCAGCAGCAGTAGCCTTTTATACTTACAATGGATGATTTTTCCATCCCCAGCAGTAACAGCTTTTAAGTTCTTTTATGTCAGTATTCCTCCTGATTTGTTTTGTTTTGTTTTGTTTACAGGAAACAAAAGAAGAGAAGTCTTCCTATACCTGTCCTCTGTGTGAAAAGATTTGCACTACACAGCACCAGCTAACTATGCACATTCGTCAGGTATGCAGAATACTAGCTCTTGATTTCTGACTGTTATTAAGAGCGTCTGGTGTGCCAGGATGCATTTTGCAGTGGTAGAAACCAATTTCATGTGCAAACCAGAAATGTTTCCAGTATAAGTTTGTTTTGCTTTTCTTTTAGCCTTCCCCTTCTATTTTCTATTAAACCTTCCCCCCCAAACTGAACCCCAAGGTGGGTACTCCACTTCCCTCCCCAACACTAACCCCCATCTTAGCTCAAACAAGGATGTATGTCCTGTTCTGCATAGCGTAAGGTATCCCAGGGATCCGGAAAACCACTTCCATCATGAGGCACAAGTCCTGTTTTGTTATCCTGTTTGAGTACAGATCTCTCTACTGATCATGCAAATTAAGAAGCAGGAAGGAACAATTTTTAAGTCCTCTCAGTGTAGGAGAGGCTCTCAGTCCTTCAGAGGGTCTAGCATTTAATTCTGCCTCACAATCTTGGGAGGCAGAATTAAAAATACACTTTTTAAATAGGTGATGCACATTTTTGTCAGCTACAAGCCTTTTCTTACTCCTCTTGAAATATATGCATGCCTAATAAGGAGGTTTGGCCTTTTCTGTGTCAGAAGGTTCTGCTTTGGATGCTGAGGCTGTGGTTCACCACTGTGAGTCCACAAGATCCTTACTACCTCAGTTCTCCCTCCTGTATTGTAACCATTATTTTATTTTATTTTTTACTCTCCTGGCTGTTTGGGGGTTTTTTGTTTGGTTGGTTTTTTGGTGTTTGGTTTTTTTTTTTTTTTTGTATGTGGAGAAATCTTCAAGTCTCTGAATGCAAGAAAGAAAAAGTGATGCATATAGCACAGCAACTAATGGCCATAATTACTTTCTCTTTCCTTTTTCCCCCTTAACTACTCACCCAACCCCAAGCCACTGCACAGCTCAAAGTATCCCAAGTTACCTTTAGTCTGATGGGTTGTTTCTGAGTCCCTTTCTAGCCTCTTCTGCTGCACACCCAGCAGAAATGCTGCATGTGGCAGGCACTGCAGGCTATATGAAACAGCTGCTCATGCTGGTGCATTAAGTAGTTAAAAATGAAGGGTAGGGGTGGAGTTGGGGGGCAGGGCTGGGAAGGAGTGGTATATACAGAGCACACCTTAATATAAGGTGTTGTGCCTAGTGGCTTTGTAAAGCTGCTTTTTAAATGTTGTCACTAATATTTGACTGGCACTTCAGAAGGGTCATTCAATGAAAAAAAATCGTTGCTTTCTCTAGCATAACACTGACACTGGAGGGACAGACCATTCCTGCAGCATCTGTGGAAAGTCTCTGAGCTCAGCGAGCTCCCTTGATCGCCACATGCTGGTGCACTCAGGTGAAAGGCCTTATAAATGTTCAGTATGTGGACAGTCCTTCACCACCAATGGAAACATGCACAGGTGAGTGCTGATCGTGACCCAGGAGTTTTGAATGAATCAAAGGACAGGGGCTCTTTTGTTTCCTTGGAAGGACTTGCAGGCTAACCAAAGACATTTACTTGGGCAAAAAATGTAGACTGTCTGTGATCTGCAAGTGTGGCGTGACACACACACACACTACAACTACTAGGATGCTTAAGTTGTGGGAGGAAGTCAGAATTGAGAAAGGTCTTCTAGCTCTCTTCACATATTACCAAGGGTTGCTACAGGAGTAATGCTTTTTTATTTTTATTAGTAGTAGTACTATTATTTTGACAAGTGGGATGGATTTTTCTCGGAGGACAAAAATATATAGCCAAGCCATATAGAAGCTTCTCATTTTGCAGCTTCACAGTCATGGGTGAAAGTGGTTGTAGTGGAACATTTGTGGTGGTGGTGCATGTTATATAGTTACGTATCCAACAGCTGTCATGAAGAAGATGCCTTTTCGGAGTAATTGTTCTTGTTTCTAAATGCATGCATCAGTACTTGCTTCTACTGTAGACAACTTACTGTACTATAGATCTGTGAAATTCTCTGTAACCAAAGTTGTCAAATATATTTCATGTAGTTCCCTTCATAGGGATGTAGCAATATGTACAGTTGTCAACTGGGGAAACAAAATGTTAAATTACATGGATGTTCCTTCCTCTGTCTCATCCCCTGATTCAGTATTCATGTATTTACATGGGTGGAACACCTTGGAGCTGATTAAGACTTTGAGAATTCCCACATAGCTTTAGTCCCCATATCAAAGAGCTTACAAACTAGAAAGAAACTGCAAGACAGGTGGGGGAAAGGAATATCACTTATAAACAAAAAGGCAAGAGTGATGTTTCTGTGTGGGAGGGAAAAAAGTCTTGTTTCCTTGATTATTACTAGTCATTTTTCAAGCAGTGTGTTATAGATGGAGTGAAAAGGGTGATTTCAATGACAATGGGAAAGATAATGTAATGCCATGCAAAAGAAGCAATAGCTGCTCGCAGATTTACATTTTCTGTACCATATTGTCCAGCTTAAACAGTTACATGAAAACAGAGGAGAAATGGGAGGGAATGCAATTTTGGAATTCCTTATTTATTTAACTTTTACTTGATTGGAATTAGGGAGAATCAGAGAGAGAGGCGTAAAATGAGAAGGGAAAGACAAAGATGTTTGGAGGAGATACTGGCCTTGGGCATTGAATGAATCACATGTCTGACTCATCTGACCAGAGGTGTTGCAAGCCACATGTTTGCCAGACTGGATCATTACTCTGTCTGCCATGAGCACGGCAGGGTAGCTGCTGAGTTGCAGCTGATGCCACTGTTGGCACCCAAGGATGAATCCCAGTGCTGGGACTCTGGGGTAGTCAGACACTTGTGTCCAGGTCCTCAGCCTAGGCTGCTTGCTGAAGGACTGCTTGCATGATTTTTTTCCTCTCCCAGAAGCAGGAAAGGGTGTCTTCCCCTGAGACTTGCCTCCAGGCTTATCAGATGTTGATGTAGTCACCTTCACTTACACAGGTTTCCCCTTACAGCAACTCTTACTGTACTTTAGTAGCAAATTTGCTAGAATGGCCAGGCTCAGTGACTTACCCAAAAGAAGTAAATACCTATCAGAGCCTTCTGATGAGAAGATCATTTGGTTTTAATATTTTCTCCTAACGAGATGTTGCTTGAAGTTACCAGGATGGAGTGCTGTGTTTCCTGTCTGCACTAAGAAGAGCCTAAGTTCATGCAAGGAAAATCGTCCTTTTCTTTCCATCTATTAAGTTCCTGTCTGCTCTTTAAAACTTGTCTAGTGTAGGCCCTCACCACAGTAGCTTGGTGGGACACTGCAGAAACCTGTTACTGACCTTGGTGGCACTACAGCAAATGACCCCAGATAGGCAAGATCCTGAGCAAACTGAAACAGGCTAGTTTCGCTAAAGGAGGGTTAGGGTTGGCAGGACTGTGCCACCATTTTTTTGTAGTAAATAACCTTTTCTTGTTGCTATAGTAGAATATAATAATGAATCTTGTTGCTGAAGAGGAAAACATGAATGTGCAAGTAGGCAGATGAGGATAAATGCAAAGTGAAATGAAATTTGTTATCTGGTGCTATGACACACTCATAAGGAAGATGTTCTCATTTTGCCCACTGGATACCTCCTTCTGAAACAGGTATTTCTAGATGGTGTGAATCAAGTTCTTTCACAGGCATCTCAAACTTAGCAATAGCATTAGGTCCAATGGCCTGCCAGTGCTGTGGCTGAGTGCCTTTCGCATCCCATTCAAAACTGCTTCTGCCTCAAGATCCTGGAGCAAGGAGCTGCTTGCGAGGTCCTGCCTTGTGTGCAACTCCCGCAGGCCTTGATTCTGGTGGTGCCATGTCTGTTCTTCCATGACAGCTGGATGATAATACAAGTCCATCTTTCTCTGCTTTTGGGCACAGTTCCTTTATTGTTCACTATTTTTGTTCTATGGTATCTAAGTAGTGACAGATATATGCCCAAAACAGCAAAGAACAAGATTTCTAACATGCCCCTGGTAGCCAGCATGGTGGTGTCCCTGAAGCATTGCACATAGTGTGGGGTCAGAGAGAGAAGTTGTAGGGTTAGCAGAAAGTTGTAAATGTGCTGGTGAAGAATCAACATACCTTGTGAAGATCCTGCAGGAGCTTCCCAAGTATTGCTGCATTTGCACCACATATGCTGAGTGCATAGGAGACGAGTGAGGGAGAAATTAGTCTGCCAGTGCCTGAATAGGGGGAAAGGTTCATAGGCACGTGCTAGGCACATCCTCTCTTCTTTTTGTACCCCTCTGCGTTGTTTTAGCTCCTATTTAACTGTCTATACTGTTTTTTTAATCTGGACTTTTAAAAGATCGTTCAGGGGAAAAACTCCAATGAAATGGTTTTGTCCAGAGAAATACTGTGCCACATGAGTGCTTCTTGCTTCCATTACAGGATGAAATTTCTGACCCGTTTTTCCACCTCATAGGAGCCAGGTCATTAGACATTCAGCTGAGCGGAGGAGGGAAGGAGACAAGTCTTGGTTGGTTTTTTTGGGTTAGAAAATACCAATGTTGCTACACTCTCAAGTGCCCATCATCTCAACTGAAAGTATTTTTTCTCCACTTTTGCTTTATTCATGGATAAAAAAACACTTCCAGAGTTCTTATCTTTGGCTCCTTTTCATGATGGCAAAACTCTTTTTCAAAAGCCAGACTCTTCATGGAATGGGAATACTATTTTCTGCCCGTCTCTTCTCTGAGTTAGTTTAGCTGTGCTGGGGTGTTGCATGTACTCTTCACCTGTGAAACTGGTGCTGCCCTTCCAGATTCCCGCAATGCATGCAACACTTCATTTGTAAGTGAGTCATAGCCTCTCACATAAAGCCCAGTTCTTTTTGTTGTACTCCTTGGCTCCTTGTCAACACATCAAGTTGAATGGGCAGACAGGGGTGGAGGTGGAAGGTTCTCTTGTGCAGCACCATTCAGAAAAAGAGGTTAAAATCTGCTTCCTTTTGTGACCACGGTGGCTCTTGGCCAGGATTTTCAACAGGGAACGGAGAGCCCAGGGCATCCCAGAAAACTCTCATACAGCTGCCAGACTGCTCAGGAGCAGCCTGTGTGTATAGTTGCAGTTGGAGAGAGCAAAGGTCTCTGGAGAGTGCTCAATGTCTAGAGCAAAAAGCTGGTGTTCTCATTCTTCCGAATGTGCCTTCAAGCTAACTGCTTCCATATCAGTGTTGCTCCTGCTATTTGGGGAAGGTTGTTGCAACCTGGCACAGTAATGAGGGATCCTTCAGCATCTGGTGTCAGGAACATGAGTTGCTCTGGAGGAGCAAAGCTGGAGATGATGCTGAATCTTTTACAGAGATTTCTCTTTGACCAGTACTGGAAAGAGCAAGTCTTCTTGGAAATAACAAGTGTTCTCTAGAATCAGGAACTGATCTGGGGGGAGAAGCGGGTGGTGTTTTCTTGGTGATTTTTTGGAATTTGGAGTAAAGAGATCGTAGTAATTTTGAGTTCTTAAAGTTCTGTGATAATCAGTACATAAGAAAGTCTGCACTTCAGGATATGCTAATCCTTACATTTTCATACTAGAGACACAGACACTGTGGCTTCCTCTTGGTCACAGAAAATTAAAGTTGAATATTATCAGTTCTCGAGCAGGAGCATAAACTATATGGAAGGAGTGTGTGTGACAGGTTGCAATTATTAAAGGCTTTCTAAGGGCTTTCCATCTGTACTGTCACAGTAGCTCCCTAGGGAGTTTGTCTGCAAATAGTGGCAGCTCTGAGGAGCCTTTTGGGTCTCAAGACTGCCACCAAATAGGAGGATGAAAGGCTCTTATTCCATCTCCACTGCTGCATCTCCCGGAAATTCAGATAGAAGAGTTAGGCTGCTGCTGTGGGTTTTAGTGGTGGTGGTGGTTTGTAAGCATTAACAAGGGACCTTGAGATAAAGACTTTGCTTGACTTACTGTGTTGCGTTCCAGCAGAACATGAAGCAAGCTTCAGGGGGAAGGGCGATGCCTCCACTTGCTCCAGAAGGGTTTCCTTTGCGGGTAGGAGACTTTGCCAGCAGCTCCTTTTCCATTCCTGTGACTGAGGATGGTCCGTGCCTATCACTTTAAAATCACGTTTTCTTCCCTGCCAAAGACATGCTCTCCACGGAACTTGAAAATGTTATAGGATATAAATGCCAGCAGGGAGATGAGGAATGATCTTACTGCCATTTTCCAGTGGGCAGCTATTAAAGGCCCTATGGCAAGTCTGAAAAGAGTGAGGGGCTAATATAGGTATTACAGCCACAGTTTCCTCAGTTTGGTAAATGAAGCTGCAGTGTCAGTAGCTGGTGTTTGCCAGGATGTTCATGTAAGTGTGGTAATGAAAACTGTTTCACTTGAAACCAAAATATCGCAGGCACCAATCTTCTTTCTCTTTCTCCATTCTTACCTCATACCTAGCAAAATTCTTCACAATAGCCTTTTATTTACATCCTCCTTAGGTAGTTGTGGGCTGTTCATGCACTGTCTCAGGAACAGGTCTCCAAGTTTGGGGATTTTTTTTCTTTTCTTTTTTTTTTTTTCCTGGCACGTGCAAAACACCACATGCAACAACCACATGCAGAAGTCTTTGAAACTCAAATTGGAAGATCTGGATCGCAGAAGCTATGCTTTGAAGCATGCTTACAAAGGGTCCTATCAAAGAAGGTATTTCTTCTTTTAATTAAGAAGGCACTTTCATTCTCAATCTCATTTTCAGTGCTAGATAATTTTCCCAAACTTCTCTTGTTAATCTGCTGTGGAGAGACAAACAGCTGTTTCTATTATCAGGGGATGGTACTACTCTGATGTTCAAATTGAGTCTTTATTAGTGTCACTTTATGAGTGTATATATGTTGCTGAGTGGGTTTTTTTGAGGAAGATAGAAAATGGATGTGCTGAAGGATAACCTGTGAATTTTGATGTTTTAACTGGCCACCTTCACTGGCAAATGAAAAGTGCCCGCTTGTAGGAGATTGTGACGTCCTGGCTGGAAGAGCAGTGTTGGATCCTGATAAAGGCACAGGGGTGAGATGTGTATGCTCCAATGATTTCCCCACTCTCTTTAACACTGCTCTGTGTTTCATCAGCAGGCATGCATACAGGCTGCCTGTGACTTTGCAAATGCCCAGTAGGCAGAGTGTCCTCAAGATCTAGCTGAATCCATCTTCTCCCTTCATTCCACCTGTGAATTGCTCCTCTCTTATTTATGGCATTGGCTTGCTTCCAGTAAGTTGTATGTGCTTTGTAGGGTGCAGTGCAGTAACAATGGCCAGCCTCTAAGTACAAATAGGATCTCTGCAGTCTAGCACGTGTACTCTGGCATTTGCTTAAGATGGGAGTTTTTGGAAGCAGAGCATAGCCAAATGTGATGATGAACTATTTGTCTTCCAGAAGAGGAGATGAATTGCCTTATCACAACGCGGTTTAGTTTCTGGTGGTTTTAAAGATGGCCAAATGGAAATTTGGTGTTGAACGTTGGGTAGCTTTGAAAAACTGAGCGTACAAGATCTTGAAGCTGAAAACAAACTCGCCATGCTGAAAATGATTGACACTTCGCATGTGTGAAAAGGCCCTCTCTTATTGTCTTGCACAATAGAGATGTCTCTTTGGTCATTTCCTACGGAGCTTGTATTTCAGTGTAGTAGTTGGTAGGTAGTACTCTTAAATATGAAGTAGCAGGCTGTATTACAGGCTTTCAAATTCATTCCTTATACATGGGGGGTGATTTAACCACTGTCAGCATGCCAGTGAAAGATAAGCTTCTGCTAATGCAAGTGCCCTAATTCTTGAACAGGGATAACAAAAATAAAGGACTAATTTCTGTTTCTAGTGATTGATGACTGTAGTTGTAGGAGACAGGTGAGATGTGATAGCTATTTTGTTTTTCTTTGCAATTTAAAAATTTTCCTTATATTTTGGTGATGCATTTTGTAAATGAGGATGGGGAAACAGTTGGAGGAAGTTTTTTTAGTCTCTTTCACATCAGTAGATAGATGCAGAGTAAATGTTTGGTATTCTGCTGGGATCCCCATGTTTTGAAGAAGATTGGGGTGGGGGCAAGAAGGAAGGAAAGAAGGAAAGAAAGAAAAGGTCAGGCATTTTCAGCAACAGTATAGCAGCAAGAGTCTGTTTCTCAGCGTCTTTGATGAGAATTAGAGGACTTCAGTTTTTTAATGGTCCCAGGCAGAATCTTTCTTCTGTCTCATTGTTGCTGAGTAGATTGCTAATTTTTTTGTAAAGACTATATAAACTTCTGTTTAATTTATATGATGTATAAATACAGTGCTCCAACAAAACGCACCATAGATGTCTTCAGTGGTAGATACTCTGAAGGAGCTCTTGTGCCACAGTATCTCTGTGAGAGCTGAAAGAAGATGCCATGGTTTCAGATGTGTTACATGCTGCTTGTAGCCTTGGACAGTATCCCCCTTCAGTTATCATTAAAGAACAGCAAAGGAAGTTAACACAAAAACACGAATGCTGAGATCTGATTAGAATCAAGCAAAGCAAGGAAGTGCAGAGTTAAGATTTATACGCAGACCTTAATTAGCTCCATTGTTCTTGAGAACCGAAGCGTACACAATGAGGAACATTATACTTGCATCTCCAAAGCTCTTCAGTACCTAAACATGAGAGAGACTTCAGTGTGCTTTTTGGTCTTAGATTTTGCATGTGTTGCCTTTAAGTAATAGCTAAGTTGGATCTTGTGCCTTGTAAGGTGATGGATTTTTATGTCTTGGTTTTCCGCAGGTGAAAAAAGGGGACACGCTGCTCTCAGTAAGTTCAGGTTTCTGATGTGGCTTGTGCCGAGGGGATGGTGGTCTGACACAGCAGAGTAATACCACCCTTCTCATGAGCAGTAACATAAATCTCCATATAACAGAGCGTATTGAGCATAGCTTAGTGCTGCTTTGTTACCCATGTCACAGTTCAAATAAGCACAAGCCACTTGACAGATTAGACTCTAGTCGCAGAGCACATGGCAGCGCGAGACCTTGATCTTTCCGCGTAAGTACCCTTTCAGGAACATCACCTCCTCTGAAGGTCTAGTATTCTCAGGGATGTTACCTCCCCTTCTCACCTTGAAGAGTTACAAAATAAATACAGGTCTTTACTTAGCAAGCACTACAAAATCCAGGAAGTCTTTGTGGGAGTTGAGGTGCTTTTAGTCGTTTGCCGTAAGCCCAACATAAAGTGATTCTTGAGGAGATGTTAGCTCTCAAGGTTAACAAGTAACATGTTTTGCTGGCATTTCAGTTGGGGGTTTATCTTCCACCTTGTACTTCGGTTGTGTGAATCTGTGTAGTGAGAAAGTTTGCTGGGAGAGTTTGCTCAGCGTGTTGTGCATGCACATCAGAAATACCTGCATTGCTTCCCTGATGAACGTGTGTTCACTCTGTTCCTCACGTTGTTTGAAAAGACTCCTGGGCCAAGTGCCCACGAGAATGAGGTAAAGAGCTATCTCAAACTGCATTTGTGGTTGCTGTCGTTCCACCTTTAATGTATGTCTTCCAGCTTTACCTTTTCTCCCCCCAGTACCTAACCTGCTCAACCTGTTCTAGTTCAGCATGCTGAAACCAGCAAACTGTAGAACCCTGTCTCAGGGTCATCAGGTTTTTTCCTCTTTCATTTCTCCCCTCTTTTAAAAATAGGCTTATTCGTTAACAGCAGATTGTTAGCATTTGGGGAAATGTCTCTAGCTGTAAAAAAAAAAAAAACCAAACAGGGGAATCTGGTGTGTGGGCTTAGCCAGAGCCTTTCACTCGTGTTTTTGAGCCATGATGCTCACTTGCTTGATGCTCACAGCTTAGGCAAAGACATAGTGTAAAAGTAGTACTGCCATCATACAACTGGTAAATAGCACACAATATGCTAATACTGCTTTTTATTTCTCGAGGGCATGTATAGATATGCTGAGTTCTTCATGCTTCTGTCTTAGCTGAAGTTTTCCAAACACTCTCAACCCTCAGCATGAGCTCTCATGTCTTAAAACAGAGGAGGTGTATAACTTTGGTGTGTCTCATTTCTGACATCCAGCCACCTCAATGTGTTGTCTTTTCTTGACAGTCTCAAACTGAGCATAAAGAGAGTACGGCAATCCATGTTGCTTATGGACTGCGCCAAGATTAATTTCACTTGGGGGCGAAAGTTCCCAAACTCCTGTAAAGCAGCGCAAGTCACGCTGGGAATTCTGTTTCCAGCTACTACGCTTGACTAAACAGACATGTAACAAGATGTGAAACCTTTTGCTATTGCTTCTCTGCTCAGTGGGGGCATGCTGTGAGATCACCGCTGGTGAGGAAGGAGGACCACATGTTCAGGAACAGGACAGGAAATGGGCTGAGCACGTGAAACCTCTTTTGCTAGGATGCCGTCCTCAGCGCTGGGAAAAGTTTGCACAACTTGTGTGTTGTGCAGTGATAACCTCTTACTTCCTTGCCCATGGAGTCACTTGGTGACTGCTGATATGGGGGTGATGCAAAGACCCTGCTTTAAGGAAGATGTGCTTCTCTTATCTGATGTAGCTTCCTTGCTTGCTTGCGTGTGTGTGTGCCGGGGAGGAGAGGTATTCGGCTCCATCTACATAGCATCCCCAGCATTGCTGTGGCCATCTACTTTTTCCTCCTTGAGCTGTGTGACGCAGCCAAGTTGTTCTGTGCTGTGTGCCATCAGGATTGCTCAACAGTGGAGTGTGAGAGGGAAGCAACTGCGTAAGGGCTTTGCCTGGTTCTGGGAAGTAGCTGAGGCTTGTGTTTGCTTGGTTGGTAAAGGGGTGCGGTTTTAGAGGGGAGACAGGATGTACCTGGGACTTCTTCAACTGTGTTTGCTCTTAAGGATAAAACTTTTCCCTCTTCTGACATCCTTTCTCTAATTTTCTTCATTCCCGCCCCTTCCCCCCTCCCCCCGCAGCCTCCTGATGCTAAGATTTAAAACTGCTTTAATTGTCCTCCACTTGTTTTCTTTAAACATGAAGTTTCCTGAAAAATGAGCAGTGAAGTTGTTGACCAAGGTTATATACCATGATAACTAAAGGATGCACCTGAAAACCACAAATTTCCAAAAAGATGATGGAGAACAGCAGCTGAGAATGTCCCAAGCTAGGTTTTTGATGCACCTACTCCTGCTTAATATTTTTGTAACTAAAAAAGTTTTGTCTCAAAGCTTAAGGAAGTACAGGGGCCTTAGAACGATCTTGTTTAATGCTGTCTCTCATGAAAGAGCTCTTATGGCTTGGAAGTCTCCTTGCAGTATTTGGCATTGTTAATTTAGCTCTGAATTTAATGCAGACTGTGGGTGAAGTGTTACTGGGAGGCTCACACTGCATTTCCCTCTTGTTTTGCCCTCCCATATGCAAGGACTGATGCAAACTGCAAATGAATGCCTTCTTTTGCTGTCCTTTGGGAAGCTTTGCTTTGGAGGCATGGTTTGAATCACTTCCCTGTCACAGCATCATCAGGCAAATATTTGTCTCCTTATTTTCCTTTGAGGTGTCCTGACAGCGCTGCTGGTAGGGAACAGGAGTAACTTTAAGCCAAGATGGGAATGCAGTTGTATCAATCTCAGCCTGTTTGAACTTGCTGATTCTGCATAGCAAGTAGTTGCTTAAATGTGAATACAGAGTAATTATTCAGCAGTGGTACCCCCCCCCCCCCCCCTTTTGGATGTGTAGATCAGTATCTTTCCTCTCACTCATGCTTACAACTTGCCTTTATTCACAGCAAAGCAAAATTTTACTCTAGGATAAAAATACAAAATGCTTTGCGTGCATGTGTGTGTATGGTATATCCTTAGGTGTCGTGTATTGACAGCTACATGGTGGTACTGGTTAACTTTGCAGACTGGCCTGGTAGCACTGAAAAGGGACTTCTGATCTGTCATTTGAATGTAATCATAGGAGGCTTTTGCAGCCTTAGCACACCCAGTTAGTCTTGGTGGATCTAAATAGTAATGCTCATGTCATCCTAACGATGCTGTCTGCTGCCCCACTCGAAGGCTGTTTTTGCTTTGCAGGGAGAACCTCATTGCTCAGGGGGACAGACAGTGCGGCAGACCTCTCTGAACCAGAGGGGATGCTTGCGGCACATCTCTGTGGTACTTGGGCTGCAGCAGTTCCCGAGGGGAAAACCAAGGGGGCTGCTACACCCACGTACTGCTGCATGTTGCTGTGTGGAGAGGCTCACCCAGCCTCCACCCTTATAGACAGAGCTAATCAGCACTGGGGCCTCCATGAGGATAATGAGCCATGCCACTACACCGGCAGGACTGCTGCGCCTGGGTGCCATGGGGAGCACTATCTGGGGCATCTCCTGATGTGCCTGGTTGCAGACACACGGCTGAAGGGAGTCAGTGCTTCCCCATCTGATCCTTCCTGGGACCTGTGCGCCCCACCCTGCTCATTCACTGCATGCATTGCAACGGCTTTACTAGCATAGCTATGGAGGTATCTCGCTCTTCAGCTTAGTTTTGTTTATCTCATGTGAGTGTTCAACACTGGTGACCACTAGAATATTTGGTGGTCCTTTAAATTTGTTTTGATACTGCTTCACAGTTGTAATAGGGCATTTCCCAAATGGTTGGGGTTTTGGTATTTGAATGTCTCTTGACTTGCTGTGAAGTGTGTGTGTGTGCCTGTCCGAGGGCTTTTTGGGTCATTTTGGGTTTTTTCTGAGGATGCAAATACTAAACAAGCAAGGAAGAGAAGACAAACAGAAACTTGTCCGAGTACAGATTGTGTCTTGATTTGCAAAATTACGTGCATCTTTCTGGTTCCTGTGATTACAGCTGGCAAGAGCTGAGTGGGTTGCTCTCTTAAGTGGGTGATGTTGGTAATTAACAGTGGAAATACATTGTCAATACAGATTCTCTACATGTTTTAACAAACAAACAACTGACTAAACTCTTTAACCTAAGGGTATAATGTTACTGCACTTTTGACTTAAGGTCCAGTCATATTCACGAGACTGTCAAGGAGGGTGTTAGCAGCTGTATATTTAATGATTGTTCTTAAAAATGGTGCTGCTTCTCTTTCTGTTTGTTTAGGATTTACTTCCCATGTGTCATAGAATCACAGAATCAATAGGGTTGGAAAGAACCTTAAGATCATTGCTTCCAACCCCCCTGCCATGGGCAGGAACACCTCATACTAGGCCGTGTCAAATGGCAGAAGCTTTAAAGATGAGCTCCCTGTGTTCTCCTGCATTCATAGAAAATTTGGGCTGAAGTAACATTTGTTACGCAGAATGAAACAAAAATAGTGCCCAAGATGATGTGACACAGAAATCTCTGAAAAGAGTCATTCACTATCAGTGTAATTTTGAAGGCTGTCTTCTCTTACTCTGTGATCCACTTTCGTTGGTGCCTGAAGAATGTCATGGTCCAAATTTCAACTTGTCTTGGATGCATCCTGCATTTTTGCTGATTCTGATATGGTGGCATGAAATTGAAGCTTAGACAAGGCAGACTTTGATGTTTGGTCACCTTCTGTATAATATACATGCTTTTTCTTTACTGTAAATTATTGAAAACATGGGAGGTTTTGATTATTTGGAGATTATTTACTGTTATTTGAAGATAGCAATAAGTGAAAGATCTTGGGGAAGAAAACAATGGAAGAGGTAAAGCAGTTGTATCAGCTAAATTGTACTTAGGGCATCTGATCAGCTCAGTCCTTCCCAGACCAGCTCGGTGACCGTGAATAACTCTTTATGCTGAAGGGGAAAACAAAATATATCTTAAATAAGGTGAAGTCTGGAAAGCACTAATTTTTTATCCTTAGTCTCTGCATGGTTGGATGTGTGGCTCCCTTGTCTTTAGATAAGCATCAGATGAGGATCATCCCTTGATTTTGATACCAAACTGTACAGAAATCATGAGGGAGATGAGGAACACCATGTGCAATATAGTAGAGTGTAGGGTACATCTAGTGGTAAAGTGGAGAAACTTAGAATAATATGTGGGATGTGAAGCCAGAACTTGAACATGATACTGTCAGATGATCTTTCTGGACTGATAATGCCTGGATTCATTGGCCTCCCCACTGCGTTTCCACAGGCGTGGAGATGTGAGGGAGGAGGAGGGTGTTTATACACTGGATCCTGCTGTCAAGAATTAATCTTGATGTAGATGCTGGGACTTTCCCAACCAGGCCTCAGTGAAATTGCTTGCTGCTCCCCCTCTGGACATGCTGCTCCTTCTAATCAGACCTACCTGGCATAAACCTCTGCTTGACTGAAAGCCAGCAACGCTTATGCTGACATAGTTATAAGGGAGAGGCTTAACCCTGGACCCTGCTCAGAGGCTGCAGATACACCCTTTTGTTCCACACCTTCCTGTTGCCCAGGCCTCTGAGCCAAGCAGGCCTTTTCTCTTAGGGATGTGGAGCACATCAGCAGCCGTGGAAACCTGGGGTGCAACTATGGTGTGGTTTCTCTCCTCAGAGTTAAGAGGTGAGGGATTCCCACGCATGCAGAGGGATGCTTCCTCTCCAAGAACCAAAGTGGCGCTGATCAGGTTATCTGCATGCAAAGCAGGAGCTCCTGGTTTTGTTCATAATTCAGTGGGACCCGGAGATGGGAGCAGCTGCATCTTGCAGTTGCCTCTTTCAGAACGCTTTGACTCGTTGTTCTAGCCTTGAGCCAACCAGTCAAAACCTGCCCACATTCTGGTTTTGGCATTGAAGCTGTGGGCTGCCTTGTTTCAAGACCTCCAGAAAGCTTATATGATCAACATGCAAATCTCCTTGGCATTAAGAAAATACAGCAGCCCTTTTTGGAGTTGTGGTAAAGGCTGGGCTGTGACCAGCAGGGACTGCATGTCACTTCAGTAGGACACATGCCCTTTTTTTTTCCCCTCCTCTCCTATGAGTCACCTCTCTGAGGCACTCATCCAACACCATCCATGGAGAGAAAAAGGAGTAAGACACTTCAGTTCTGCATTGGTTTGTTATTACAAAAGTCTCTTCTTCGACGTAAAGTAATGAAGTATTCACTTGCCTACTGTTCTGGTGGAATAGTCACCCTTCTGAAATCATGCTCTGCATCACAGTGTGTGGCTGGAAAGTTTTTCTGTCCATCTGCTTTAAAAAAGGGGGAAAAAATAAGGAAAGAAGCTGGGGAAATGCTTGTGCAGTATCAGTTTGGTCATCCTGTTCACGTGACTATTAGAGGGGAGAGGAAAGTTGTGGCAGAAGAGGGAAGAGGAAGGTGAGTCTCATGGGGAGGATGGAATGAAAGGCAGTCCAGCCCTTGAAAAATGCAGCTGATTTTATTGGGAGGGCTGACTGGCACAGAGTCGTAACACAGTTGGATCCTCCTGGCTCACCTGAGAAATTCCTTGTGTGAGGAGAAGGGAGGAGATTACAAGGAGAGCTTTTCCACATACATCTGTGCTGCAAAAAGCATAGTGTGTAGCAAGTTACCTGCATTTTTGCATAGCAGTTGTTAAACATTAGGAGTTTAGATCAGAGGTGGATCAGACCTTGTTTGAAAAATACTTAATTTCTTCTTTCAACTTCGGGATTATTCTTTGCAAATTCTTCTGACTCTGGTCTCATTTTAAGTAGACTTCCACCACGTTCTCTGAGAGGTTAATCAAGGCTAGCTAGCACTAAGTGCAAGAGAGCCCTCCCTAATATTAAGCTCAAATTTTTATCTCCTTCCTTTCATCTTGTGTATTGTAGTTGCATTTTAGTGTTACACCACTGGTACAGTCTAAGTGTATGTGTACTTGCATGCATGCTGGGGAGACTTAACAACCACCATACAAAGTTCAGGTTTCAGCGCTCTGTACCTTCCTGAGGTTGGGTTCAGTTCTTGAGTTGCTCTGTAGGATGGCTCAGAGCCACGATTCATTTATTTATATTAGGAAAAAGAAAAGCCAGGTTTCATCTGCTGTGGCTCTGGCTCTCTTCTGAGCTGCAACAGTGGTCACTTCAGAGCTGCTGGTACTTTACTGTAACTTGCATCTGTGGCTGAATATGAGCATTTCTGTGCATGTCGTTACTTTGCCCTTTTTTTTTGCACCACATTCTCACTTCCAGTGTTGAGTGTTTATCTTTATTTTTTTTTTTAGCTGATGAATGTCATATCGTTTTCCTTTATCATTGTAAGATGCTGAAAGCCAGGCTGACTTATGAGCCTGGCTTTCGTATTCAAAGTATGCCAGTGTTGTCAGGCCAAAATATGTTGTTATAGTCACAATGGGAAAATAACTTCTAAGCACAGCTTTGTTCCTGTTCTCCTTGTATCTTGGCAGGCTAAACAGTGAGGTCGGGCATTTTCAGTGTTAGATGTAAGATCTAATCAAGACAAACTCTTCTAAAGGAGGATAAGGCAACATAAATACTTCCCCGCTTTCTCCTCTTAATTATAGTTAGGAAACTTTTTGAGTAAAAGAAGCCTTGGTGAAGGGAGTGTTTAGCTTTAAAAGAAAGGTTGTGGATGTGGATATGACTTGGCATCTGCTGTAGTTCAGTCCAAATTGGGTGATAAATGTTTTCTTGAGGCAGAATGACATCCATGTTGCAAAGTAAAATAAAGATGAAGATTGTGTCTATCCTTTGTACTGCTCAGCTTTATCTTCCCGCTTATCTTGGGCTCTAGTAATCTCTTTCCTCTCCACCCTTGCCTTGATGTAGTGAAACTCGCTTAACCTGCCAAAGGAACAAACCTGCTGGCTGTACTATGGACAGGTTGTGACTCTTCTTGAGAACTCTGGAACCTGCTGCTTTGGTTTCAGATTCTTCTTTTTGCTTAATGATCGCATGCAGAGAGCTATCACAGCGGCTGTGATATTTGACCTACAGACTAAAAGTCAAAGGTGCAGTCAGGGTGTCTTCCTGTTTATAGCTCAATAGCTCAGGCTGCTTCCTTTCAAATATGCAAAACTAAAACACGAAGGGATTACCACATTCCTTGCTGTGGGTACGGATTCCACTTTGGCTTTTAGAGCATGGCAAAAGCGTGTGCATTGCAGGAAGAACTGCAAGCTGAGGGCAGCCAGTGAGTGACACCGGGCATAGCAAAGCCTCATCGCTGTGGTGCTGCGTCCATGTCAGCAAGCCCTGCCTTATTAGCATACATGATATTCAAACACAGCTGGCCTTGCTTCTGGGACTTGCAGGAGCCAGTGTGTTTGCATGCATTAGGTCATGCCAGGCAGAGGTGCCAGGTTGGACTAGCACTAACCTGGAGGTCTCAGCAGTTTCTCCCGTTGATATGCTGTGGATGTGTCATTGTACTCATCAGAACAGAGTTCAGCAGGTAGACATCAGTCGGAGGAAAGAACTTAGCCCTAAGGAAGCTGTTTCGCATAGGTAGCTACTAAACAGGAGTTCTTCATACTCATTACTGGGAGAAAAGAGACTTTAAAAGAAAATAGGAACGAAAAGTCTCACACTTAATACATAGCAGTTTTTTTTTTGTTGTTTGTTTTCTGGATTAATGTGATTTAGCTTGACTGCTTTTGCTCTCTAGCTATGTGAAAAGTAACTGGCCAAGTAATACTAGCTGTGCATCACCCAAGCTGCCAGAAGGTTAAGCATGCAGGCCATGTGTGTGCGTCTGGGGTGGGGGAACAGAAAGGCACATGCAAATCATTGCTGTCTAACTTTAAAGAGCTCATCGAAACTGGAAAGCAGTCCTTACCAGAAAGAAAAACAAAGAAGACCAACAAACCACCTTCCAGGTTTTGCTTTGCCTGTGCTGTTGCACACTACAGTTTTTTGTTCCCAGATGTTTGTGTTTTATCTTCAGCCATTGCAGGCAGAACAAGTAACTGGCTTCTTCTCCCTTATTCTTGCATGAATACAGGCAACTGCTCCTCATGCTGTTGATTTATGACCCACAGGAAACTCAAGCTAGCACAAGCAGTTAGATCAGTGCCATGGGTGTGAGAGGGCAGAGACTAAAGAAAATGAGGCAGTACAGTACCTGTAGATTCCTTCCCTGCAGATTTTGTGAGATCAGGGAGCACTGGATTCATGCACATAAATCAGTTAGCATTGGTGCCTGTGGTGGTAGGGCTACCAGAAGGCGGAGGCAGGGGAGTGCATTGCACTCCAGAGGCTGTGTCAGCACTCCAGCTTCTCCCTGGGTCCTGTCAAACCTGGAAACCCGCACAGCTTCAACCTTCTTTCTGCTCCCAGTTGGACAATAGGGAGGGAAAGAGGTCACAGAAACTAAGCAATGTTTCTGTGATGCTGTGCCCAACCTGCTGGGCACATCTGTGCGCAGATGCTCTCTCCTAATGAGCCTCCCACAGTGTGACTGGCAGATGCCACCGATGTCCATCCACCGTTTGTGTGACCAGTGAGGGTTACTGGCGGTTATGTGGACCTGGTCCTTCAAGCAGCCCCAGTCTTGCTGGGTGTTGAAAGCAGGCAGTAGCTGACAGCACTGTAATGTTGCATCGGTTCTGGTACATGTGGTGCTTTTGGCTTGAGGCTGTTCCTGAGAATACCCTCAGAAGCCTGGCTGTAGTTTGAGGTGGTAATTTAGCTGCCTTCCCTTTATTTTGTTTTTTTTTTTTTTTTCTTAAAGGTTCAGCAGTTGTGAAAGGAAACATTAAAAATAGCATTGTGTGAAGAAACAGTCCTTCCAGCAGTTCTAGTCCTATTTTGCCTGTAGGTCAGTTTGGTCCAGTGTGTTATCTTGAAGCATCATGCTGTTGGCATCCAAAACTAAAACAGATTTTATGTCATAACATCCAAGCAGTTATGAGGACATAGGAGACTCGTCTAGGTTACAACATTCTCTCATGTTTGAACATGATAGTGTGCAGTCGAGTTAAATGGCATGGTCCTGAGCCGAGCTGTGGGTGTGACTTCTGAGAGATGTGCCCAAATGCCATTGACATTGTTTCCCTCCTGCTGCTTTGAAGTCAGTCATATGGACAAGGGGCAACTTTCTCCTGCATTCCCATTTCTAGTTATTAGAAGCAAAAATCTGCATTGCCTATAAGAGCGTAAGTTTGATTTTTTCAAAAGCACTATAAATTTGAAGTGAGGCTAAAGGCCCTACATAAAAAACATAAAAATTGAGCTTTGAGAGTTCAGAAAAAAGCACAGGCACAATACCCTTCATCTAACCGAAGGGAACTAGACAACAGTGTCTTCCTCAGGTTGCAAATACAGAAAACCAAGAGGCAGGTGGGTTGGGTGTAGACGTTCATGAGATTGCTTCCTGAGCTGTTTTGACCCTCTCCCCTTCCCAGTGTCTTTGTGACAAGAAATAGTTGTTTTCCTGGGGAAGAAGAACATACTTTGGCAATAACGGAGTTTTGCAGGCCATACCTGCTGCAGCTTAACAGTGTGACCAGATATATCTTGACTTCAGAGTTGCAGTTGAAATTAAGTTTTGGAGTACACCAGTGTGTTAAGGAAGAGAAGGAAATGAATGCATTTAAGAAGTGTTGCTCTGGTGTTGGCATATACAGATGGCGTATAAAAGCTAGAAAAGGGGACCAGCTGAAGATTGAAGGCTTTTTTTGCATTGGGTGAAATGGATGCTAAGCTGTAGGCTTTTACTTATTGGACCTCCACCAGACTGGGAGGCAGGGCATGTAGATTACTGTGCAGTATTAAGCAGAAACAGGGCCTTTAGGATGACATCAGAAGGGCAGGGTGCTCCTGGGGCTAGGTGCCAGCAGAGCAAGTGCCATGCTGTGGGCTGGGACCTGGGGAAGAGCTGTAGGGTTCCCTGCTGTGGTCCCAAATGGTCCCACGTGCTGCAAAGGACCGATGCTGGACTGTGCCCCAGCTGTTTTGCAGAAATTCCGTCCAGTTTATGGGATCTCTGCTGGTATCCTTTAAAGGCAAACCTTAGAAGTGGTGTTGGCATTAAAATTTACTCAGGCTGTCTGCCCCAATTTGCTGCTGACAGCATCTTTTTCCCCCTCCTGCCCAGGCACATGAAGATTCATGAGAAGGATCCGAACAGCACAGTGACCACAACTCCCCCATCACCACTGAAGCGCAGGCGATTGTCTTCAAAACGGAAGTTTTGTCACGATGCTGAGATGGACAGAGAGGAGAGGATACCTGCAAAAAAGGTTCTTTACGGGGCATGAAGCAAAAGATGGTTATCTCCTAAACTCTGTCAGCTGTTGAGATCATGCAGTCTGCATGGACATACTCAGATATACAGCCCTGTATATATATTTTGAGATGCCATGCTTGTCCTGTATAGGCAACACTGTTGTCTGAGATTGAAAAGTAATTTCTCATTTCAGAGATTGAAAGAATTGATTTATTTTTTTTAATTCTTTATTATTTAAATTTGGGTTTGCTTATGATTTATATTAGATAATTGATGTTGGATGACAAAAGAATGAACTATTCTTTTGCTACTGCAGTTTTCCTCTAGGTTGTTTTTTTTTTTTCTCTTGTTTAATTCATTATAATTTTGCTGGATAATGATTTGAACTTGTAAAAAACTAGTGTTTACTTCAAAAGCAGCAACAGCCTAAGTCTGTTTCTGTCTTGAACTGGAGAAAAAAATCTGTAGTACATTTCCCTTTCACAGTAGCATAATTCTGCATTACTGGAGTTGCAAAAGAAACCAGAAAAATATTTATTTGAAGGCTAGACATTTCCATTAGGGTTTTGTTTATGAAGCATTTTAGTGCATTTCAGTCATTTGTACAAAATGTATGGTGGCTGCCAAACTTAACTCTACCCTTTCCATTTACTCTCTCTAACTGGCCAGCTAGTAGCAGTTCCGTTTAGCACAGTATCCCTTGTTTTGTGCATGCTTTTCTCACTGTAATCAGAAGAGGGCTACAGAAAACTCATTGCTTTTCCCTGGACCACTTGAGTTAGCAATTGGCAGTATCTGAGTGGCATAAATAATTTAGGCTGACAGCTCGCTTGGCTTTCTAGAGGGTGAGGGTTGCTGGTTCAGTGGTATATAAACATACAGGTTTATAAGTTGTTCAGATTGCAGTTTCTCATTAGAACTGATGTATTAATGACTTAGCTGCACACTTTATCTCCTACTGAGCCTCCTTTTCTTCCATGCACATTCTCACACACACACAGAGGCTCTGTTGCTTACCCTCTCTCTGTTACCAACATGAGTCATTTCTGGTCGCCTGCAGCAAAGTTATGGTTGAAGCCTGCTACTTTGTTTTTAAAAGAAAGACTTCAAATGGATTTTATGTTTGGTTTGTTGCTTAGAATTTGGTCTAGTGAGGTTTTTTTCCCCTCTCTCTGAAGGTTGTCGAGGATGGTCACTCCTGTGAAGGGGATAAGAAGGCTGAGGAGGAAGTTTATCATTGTCCAGTGTGTTTCAAAGACTTTTTTTGCAAGTATGGGCTGGAGTCCCACATGGAGACACATCCAGATAATTCTCTGAGGTAAGAAATAGTCCTGAGAGTGTTTCTGGTCACCTGGTGGCCTGAGAGAGCCTGCTGGGGAGGGGCAGGAGCCATTTACCCCTCTGTTCCCTTCCTGACTTTGTACAGATTTATAAATGGTTCTGCCTCATCTTGTGTCACCAGGGTGCTGTAGGGCTTGGTTTTGTTATTTTTTTTGCAAGTACGGGAAATCTTGCCAGTTAATAGCTGGGAATGTTTTTAGAAGAAATTAAAGCATCCCTTCCTCCCCTCCAAACCCATTGCTGATGTTTCATAAAATCGCAGAATGCCAACATGGCAGAATTTTCACAAGTTAAACTAAAGATGCTTAAAACATGAAGCAAAACTTGATAAAAGTATTCAGGTACCAACCTCTGAGATTACTCTGGGGAGAAGGCAGCAGCTGGATATAAAGGTTTTGTTGTCCGTTGTGGGAGCAAGTGAAGATAGATGAGTTTCTGGTTCCAGACTTCCAATAAAATGTGTTATGCTTTTCTGCCTGTTGAGGTTAGGGAATGGTGTGGATTTTGGCTTTAATCAGCTTCTTTTAACAAGGAAAAATTAGTTATTAATTGCTTGGGAAGGTGCTTGGCTGTTGTGTTTTAGTTCAAGTAATTGCCTCTGGGACTCCTGATACTTTTTTATTTCCTGTTTTTTATCGTAGAAAAATGTAGAGCCAGATACATGAAGATATAAAAGATATCCCAGGTCTGGTTTACGCATGTAGGAAGGCTGCTGTTTCAGAAGAGGATATTGTCCATTTGCAGAAGCTTGCCAGTGTTTTAAGCTTATTTTGGGGCATTGCACTCTAATGATTTTTTCAGAAGGGTGTACAATTCGCCATCTTGAAGTGCCAACACCCTCTCCTGAATGCAGCTTCTTAACAGAATGGCATGGAGCAGAGCCATCCCGTTCTGTTAAACGGGATTACTTCTATTAAATTTTCCTTCTTTAAGAAAACCTTGGTAAATACGTGTAAAAACATTTTTTAAAGTCATTGTAAGTGCTGTAATTATTGGGAACAGGAGTTGGAAAGCTCTTTAAGCTTGGTCCAGCAAATAGTAGAGAATTAAATGGAATTTGCTGTTTCTGAAGTAAATTTTCATTATAGAGCAAAGCTGAAACAATTGTTCTCTGGCAAGAGCTCTGCAATCCCCACAAAAGGGAGTCAGAGAGAATTTTGCCATACACTTTACACTTTATAGAAAGCGACTGCTATATTAGACTTACCCTGGCATTAGCCTCATTTTGAAGCTTCTATGAAGATATGACCTCTTTGCAAAGTTCTGTGCCATGGAGCTGAGAGGACAGGTGGATTCTCTTGCTCCGAATGATGGATAAAAGTTAACAGAATGAATACCCTTCTAGCATGGCAGCTTTGCAGTCTGCTGTGGCAATACAGAAAGACACAATGGCTATGCAAACATGCTGTTCCTCTTCATGCAACTTGTTCTCTAGGATTAGGAGACTTGGTTTTGGATAATATTCTCCTGAAATGGATTTTGCTAGCCTTGACTGGGTTGAGCAACAGAGACTAAAATGTGCCACTAAGTCAAAGCCGTGATTGTCAAGCTGTGTGGGCATCAGTTAAGGGTGGTGCTGGGATGCTGGTCTTCATGGACTTGTCTAGATTATGGTAGGGTTTTTTGTCAAATACTTGCTTTAGTAATTTAGAATGTGTCAGTGGAGATAGGACAGAACAAGGAAGCTGTGGTTCTCCCTGGTCAGCTAACATATTCAAACACAGCTTGCCCTGCCTGTGTGGTTTAAAACACATCTTTTGTCCTAGTCTAGACAAGTCAAATGACACTGTGTGCTTGGCCCAACCAAACAGAAAATCCTCTGGTAAGCAGAGCAGTCTGGGCTGCTGTTAAGGTGACTCATCCCAAAGGAAATGGGTTAAAACTCTTTGCAGGCAGAGGCTATAGTCCTCTGGTTCCCAGGGTTCTGCAAGACTGTAGGAGTCAACAAGATAACGCTGAACATGGCATGCCATTTTGTCCTGAGTTCATGTGAATGAAATGATTCCTCTTGGTGAGGCTTAAGGTTGGTTTTTTGAGTGAAAGAAATGAAGAAAAGGGAAGATTTTGCTAGAGTGTCAGAGCAGAAGGTATGTGTGTATGGGTGTGCTTGTGGCAGGGGAGCAAACTGCAAAGTGTTAGAAGGCATTCATCAAGTCCTGGTGTTTCCTTATTGCAGAAGACAAGGAGGAAGAACTCTCCTCAAAGTTCAAACAGACAAGCCTAGCAGCTGTGTTACGAGCAAAGGACAGGGTGCAGAACACCCTTGGTTTATTTTTATTGCCAGCGTTGTAAAAGTAGAGTCACTTTACCAGGACTTCTGTGCTTGGTTTGGAGCTACGGCTTTAAGTAGCCCAGCACAGACTGTTTTGTCATGTGATCATGTAAGTGATGTGCAGTCTCCCTAACCATGCCTTTTTTTGTAAACCACAGGGCAAACGTCTGACTCCTTTTTGCTCTCCCACTAGTTAGTATAGAAACGATTACGGACATCATCTCTGGAGTGGTGCACCAGCATGCATTACCTTGGTGGTGATACCAGCCTTCCTCCCTCCCTTTAGGAATGCATCCCCAGCAGCAGCAGCAATGTGCTGGGGTGGGCAGAAGCTTCTGCCTAGCTTCCTTGTGGTCCTTTAATCCTTCCATTGTAGTGCTGTTGTGTAAATACAGCCTCTTGCCCTCAAGAGCTACCCGAGTCTGTCTGTCCCAGCCCCCCTCTGCTAAGCAGCAGAAAAGGTAAGGCTGTCTGGCAGTTCGATGATCAGTATGTGAGCAGCTAATTTACAGGGTGGGTCATTACCCTTCCAGATACTGTCAAATGAACAACTTTAAATCACAGGGTTAGCTGTTAAAAGCCAGATGAAAAGACACCCTCCATTGTCTTCCCCAGTACTGCTTTTTAATGTAAAGCCCCGAGCAGGGAGCACCTCATTGTTTACTTGCAGCAGAATAAACAATACTTAATCCACTGATTGTATGAGAGGGGCTCCCCCTTGGGAGAGTATCTCTTGATTATGTAAAATCCTAAATCGTGCATCTTTGTCTTCTAATTACGGTAAGAACTGCCCTGCTCTTGCGAGCAATAATAGGGCCCTTTGTGCTGCTGACAGTAGGCTGTGGCACTGCATCTCCTTCACGACATTACCCCTCCTGGTCAGTCTCTGTTCCTTTGAAGCCCTGGGACCTGCACCCTAATTAGTGACATGAGCTGGTTCCTGAAGGGTTGCCTGCAGTGGGAGGTGGCTCAGGGGTGCTTTCTGACCCCCTTTGCCCTCTCTACCTGGATTATTTAAAGAAGATGCCTGTTTCCCTGCAGCTGGGGCCTCAGGACACCGTCTATTTTGGTGAGTTTGTATCTTGAGTGCTGATATAATTAGCAGAGCACTGAAACGTTCTGCAGCCAATAGGGAAAATGAGAAACCTCTAGGAGTGGGGGAACTTCTCTGGAAACTTTTGTGGTGGAGGGTTGCTGTCAAACATGGTAATGTGCTTGTAAAGGTCAGCTGACAGACAGCTCTGAGCAACATCAGCAGTGCAAAGGAGACTGGAGGATTTCCTGGGGAGAAATGATTTGAGGCACTATGTGAGGTTTCTCCGCCTTACTTTGGCAAATACAGTGGAACAGGCTTAAAGTAAAATGTGTGGCTTTTAATAAAGTACATGCACTACAGAACTCCTCTGTTGGGGTTCACTGTAACCAGAGCATACCCTTTATATTTCCTCTCCTCCTCCAGGATGCTTCTTACAGTGCTCTGTACCTGCACCTAAGAGTGGTTTAATTTTTCCTTCCCTGCAGCAGCAGTGGGATGTTTATGCTGCCTCTTGTGCCTGTGTATTTTCCTGAGGAGAGAAGGAGAGAGATGGGATATTGTGGCAGTTACCTCCTTTCTTGGAGACATGTTTCAACATTAGATCTTGGCAAGGATAGTTGTGCAATTTGAACGTGGGAAAAGCCTGGAAATTAATGAGTGTTATGGGGGCTTTTTAATGACATTTGGTTCAGTGTGGCATTAACTTCGGTTATGGGGTTTGGTTTTGCTGACTTCTTACAAGAAGAAATAGACACTGCAGAGTGTGAAAGACACTGTCTGCCTCAGTCACTGAACTGACCTAGTGACCAGAACCAGTAGATGCCTGTTGCCATGAATGGATTCAGGGCAGATTAAGTTTTTTGACCTTTTACAGAGCATGTCCAAACAGTGATATAATATATTAAGCTTTGTAACTTGCCAAATCCCAGGCATATTTTCACAAGGACAGCAAAAGCAGCTCTCTTGCCACAGGGTAACATGCCTCTGTAGAACTTCCAAACAAAGAAAATCAAAAGCCATTCACAGTCTACCTTGTTCTTCAAAACAGCTGACCCAAGTTTTGCTGAAACTTGTACAGTCAAATTGGCTAGAGATTGAATGCCACTATGGAAAGCTGTTGTTTTGAACAGTTAGATCAGTAACAGGCATAGCAACAGAATAGCTCAGTTCCTGGAATGGAATGTGTCAGGATGCCCTGACCACTGGTGACTGTTTTCATTTGCCTCCGGTTTTGCCAGGGTAACTACTGTGAGCTTTTGTTTCTGAAAACAGTCCCAGGTGGAAAATGTCATTGTGTCTTGTTGTTACCTGGCTTCACACCTGGGAGGGGACAACTTAAGTGCTCTAGGAATGGTGTTCTGGACTCTGTGCAAAAAGTGTTTCATAAGGTATGAAGTGCAGCTTCTGATTCAGTCAGACTGGTCACCAGGTTTTCCCCTTTGCTAGCACATCCCCATTCTTCAGTGCATGGTGCCAGCTGGTGGGATGCTGCAAGGCACCCCAGGCCTGTGTCCCTGGGTAATGATCTTAAATCATTATAGAATGCACATGATGCCTTTTAAAGTCAAGACAAAAGGAAGTGGGTTTGAGTCAAAATGATTCCAGCTACTTAGAACAGTACATGTTTATTGCCCAGTTACTGTTCTTCAGCACAGTTCTGCACATAGGCTTTGGGGAGATAAAGTGACCAAGAAAATAAATGAATGGAAATTTAAAGTGTGCAGAGATGATTTCAATCATTAGCACCAGTAGAAAAGACTAGTACAAGATGTAAGTTGTGTATGGAGCAGCAATGTGACAAAATTAAAGTACATGGTACAGGATGTAAAAGAAAAAAACACCAGAAAAAGCCCCTTGAGTTTCATTCGTGTTTCTTCCAATGCCTACTTAAGCAGCTTCAGGAATACACTTTCTATCTTTTCTCTCCTTATATAGTAGGGAATAATCCTGCTGACTTAATTCTTGTGAAGCATGTTGCTTTCTACGCATTGTCAGCCTTTTGTGGGAAGAGGGTGTTAGTGACACCCTCTTATTGCAAACTCAGAGGGGTGAATATGGCTGAAAACTAAATGGTGTTTGCAACGTATATTACTTGTGAGACAAAAATGGTGGGGAGAGGAAGTTTTTTTCCTAGTAGTTGACGCTTCTGCTACTGGAAGCAACTTGAAGCATGAATGACAAGTAGTATTCATGCACCATCTCTATCACAGCTGTTGGTGAGCGTGTGGATAAGCCTCATTCTTTGTTAGCACTTCAAAATACGTAATACTGTACTCTTTTAATGCAGCTGGATAATTCAGAGGTGGCTGTGTCTTACATGATTGTTGAGTACCAAGAGAGGAATGGAGAGCACTCTAGCATAGAGGTTCATGGACCAGCTCTAGTAAATGCTAGCACCAAAAATAGGCTGTGGTACAATGCAACTCTTGATGTTGATAAGGCAGAGGAGAGGATATGCAAGCAAGCTGGTGAATGCATCCTTTTACTGAGCAAATGGAGAAGTAAAATTAGTGGGTTGAGCACCTGCATGCTGGCTTGCCAAAGCAAACCAGAACTGCATTTTAAGTGCTTTCTGAAGTTTCTGTTCAGAAAAAGAATAGGAAATATCTGAAGAGCAGCACGAGTCCAATGCTGGCCTAGAATTGGTCAGCTCACATCAGGGAGCTCGTTGTGTGAGGAAACCGGGAATCCAGAGCAGCCGGGTAAAAATAACGGGTAGTGAATGGACACAGGGAGTAATGCTCTCATGTGAAACTGTGGTGTATCACATGGTGTTGAATATCTTAGCTCAGTTGCAAGAATAGAAAGTGGGTAAAATGCAAAGCTGGCTGTAGAGGAAAGCATCTCGTAAAAGGGAATCCAGGAGGGAAGGAGGATTGTGCCAAAATAGGTTGTTAGCATGCCTGCCTGATCCTGGTGACCAGAGTTTGTTTGTATGCAGGCTCTCTCAAAGTGTTGCCTGCTGCTTACTGTGTTAGCAGTCATGTCTGCGTGCTGAGCATAGCTTACCTGCAAATGTTGATAAGGGCGAGGGTGTTCGCTCCAGATTGGGCTGTACCTATTTGTGATCCCTGTTGTCGTCAATGGATGGTTATAGGATAGACAAGCACCTCTAGATATGTTTCTACTTGTGAAAATCGGTACTGCTTTTCTAACGTGGTCAACACATAGGGTTTGGCTTTTTTTTACTCACTCCATTGTGCATTTTAAAACTGCACAAGTACTTGGCTTACATATATGAAAGATGTGCTGAAAGGCAGGAGGGGCTTTCCTTTTCTTACCCTAAAAGAATACCAGAAGGTCCACTTGAGTTTGTATGCACAAATAGTGAGTTTTATTCTAGATGCTGTGCAGCTTCCAATTTTGGTACCTATAGAGAACAGGTCAGGATTTTTTATTTCCCGGGTATTTTTCCCCTAATTATTAAACTCTTCATTTTTACTTAAGTTGATCTTCAGCTCTTGCTTCAGGATTCTGTGCAGCCAATTTCTTGACACGTAAGTCATTGGCTAAATTAAAAAGTAATTATGAGCAAATGAAATACTTGTTTGTGCAAGTGTCTTCAGGCCATCCTCCATTTTCCCCTTATTTATTGTTAGTAGCATGAGAATTCTGTTCAAGTAAATGGTAGAGTGAGCTACTGTTCCACTGGGGCAGAGGTATTTAAATATGGCACTGTTGAAGTATTGCTGGTACATGCAATTCATTACAGTTTTGGGAAGAAGTGAAATCTTTTCCTGATTTTACTTTGCTTATATACAAAGAAAAAGATGGCACAGGATGGCTTTTTATTAAATCTTATAGCAGTTAACTTCACTAGAGTTACTCCGACTGTGGGAGTCAAAGTGTAACTGGTATGCTAGTATGGGCACTGGCTCTGCTGTATGCTGACCAGTTTCTGAAGCACATCACCCTGGTTTATATCAGATCTGTCCTGGCTCCTACACAATACTTTTCTTGCCTGGACCACAGCGCAGCTGTAGGAATTCACATAGCATTGTGCATCTCTCTATTAATAGAAGGGCTGGTGCAGTGGTTTCAGCCTTTGCTGCACTCAAGGGTGACTTCTTTAAGGGAGAGGATTACAGGGAGTGATAGAACACGTTGGTAACAGAGTCCCACAGCCAGTGGGGAAGGGGGAGGGAGGGAGAGTTAAAAGTCAAGTCCCACCTTTGCTGAGGAGGTGAAGCAGCATGCGCTGAGCTTCTGGTGAGCTGTGTCCATCCCCCCACACACTGGAAATGGGAGGGGAGACTCCAGCCTGCCAGGAAGTTGGTTCCTGGTGCTGCTGTGCCACTAGTGGTTTCAGCACAGACCCATAACACTGGGCAAGATGGAGATGGGAGAGTAGCAGGTCCTTTGGGGTGAGACACGCTGTGATGCTGCAGGGAAAGGAGGCAGGACCGGTCATTGCAGGACAGCAGGAAGGACCCACAGGGATCCCTGGGAGGCAGGCAGGAGCAACGTTCACAGCACTGCTGCTTTTCCATCACTCATCTGAAGCAAGTGGGAGAGATTAGTGCAGCTGTTGGATGTTATTTCCCAGGGCTCTGGGTGGGGAGGCCAGGAATGGTTTTTCATCCAAAAGCAGATAAGTATCTGGACCTGGGTGGGGTTACACAGGAGCAGAAACCAATTTGCTGTCTCTCATCTCCCTCCCTTTGCCTTGCCCCCAAAAAAGTGAGAGAGAAGCAAAGGAATCCTTTCCTGAAGGGGAATGTGTCTATAACCAGCTAGTTTTTCTTCCATAGGTGACGAAAGCCCTTATGTTTAAAACTGTCCTTTCCCTATCTCCCCCTCCTTGTCGGCCTCCTCTGCAGCACGTGTTACTGGTGTGGAGGCAGAGAGCCTGCTCCCATCCCTGGTACGAACATGAGTCAACAGCAGGGAAATTGCCCATCTTTCTCTTTTGCCCAGTTGTATTATTTTTAGATCAGCACAGGATTTTCTTTGCTCCTAAGGAGAGCTGCATTAATTCTGCCAATAATGTGAGACAGAAAGAATAACAACAAAGGTAGAAATTTATATACGTAGCTGACTTTTATACTTTAGCTGACTTAATGTAACTGTGTATTAATGACTTCTGTCTCAGGATGTGTTTCATTCTTGTTTTGTTTTCCTTGCTTTTGTTTGTGGCAGTTGCTAAAGAGCACAGACAGGAAAGGAACAAAATGGTATCAAGCTTTTTATTTTAGATAAGGCACAGAAAATTAACATTGTTCTTATTTGTTGACATCCACAACATGGGCAACATAGTGTAAGTGAGCTGCATGGGTGAAAACTTTAGGCTTTGGTCTACTCTTACGTGTTTTCCAAAGTATAAGTAGAAGAATACTAAATGTCACTTTTCCGCTGCCAGTCCAGGGTAATGCATAGCAAAGTGTTTGTTTAATTTCTTGGTAACAGAATGATGGATATAAATATTTGGCATTTGCATCTTGACTACTGAAATATGAAATTTAGAAGGATTGAATGTTTGACTGTGTTAACCTTAATTAAAATTAAGGCTGATTAATTTTGCTTTAAATTTGGCTCTGCATTTCCGTCCTAAAATGTCTTCCCTTTTCTTAAAGAAAAAAAGCCATTTCCAGTGTTGACAAATTGGAATTAGCTCAGTGAAGAGTGTAATGCAAGGCAGCAGGCATCGCTTATGTAAACTTTCCTTGCAACAGGCAAGGTGCTGCTTGTTGTAAGTGTAGCAAATCCTGGCTTGCTTCTTAACAAGCTGCACAAAGCATTGATTATTTCTTAATGCCTGTTAAAATGCTTTTATATCTTAAGTAGCATTACAGATTTCAAGAATACTTACTTTAATAGAAAGCTTTTTAATGGTGTGGTTTTAGACAGAGACCTTGTCAGCATTAAAGAAACCCAAACTTTGAGAGGTGCACTGGTGTAGTAATAATTAAAGAGACTCTCCTGGTATGATACATGGCCTGAGCCCCAAGGTCAGCCTGGTCATTGCACTGTCATTCTGCAGTTATATCTTAGCTCTGTTTTTGTGTTTCAGCATTTCTGTTTTCCCACCTGCTTGCTTTGTATACTTCTGCTAGCAAGTCAGAACTCTAAAGTTTGCATTGAGCAGATAGAAGTTGACTCCAAAATGTAAAGGCAGTTGAAAATGAAGTTCACTTTAAAGTGTCCTTATCTGCCAGAATCAACTGAATCTCTGTGCTTGGAACCAAACAGCTTTCTGATCTTTGTTCTGTAATCGTATTTATAGAAAAATGGAAAACTGTGGCCAAGGCTAGCAATCACATGCATCACAGCAGCTTTTATTAGCTACATCTGGAAACTTACCTTGCGAGTAGAGTGCTTTTATCTCCACTCAGGTGTTGAGCCATTGCTCTGCCTGTTCTGCTAACAATGTCAGAATCTGTTCCCATCTCTGTTCTCTGCGTCCATACCATCCCTGTTTGACTTGGCACTATACATGAGCAGACTTGTGAATTTGTAAGGAGGGGGGGAGTTCTTTGGTGTTTTGTTTTTTTAAAGTTCATCATGAGCAAAGTATTGCCATATGTTTCAGATACTTTATTTGATATGCTGGACTTTTCAAACTTCCCACTATTACTTAACTCTGTATTTTTTAAAGCAGTTGAAGCAATATGAAAAACTGGCCCTATCACCTAGGATTCCTCTCTCTTATCCTTCTTAGACTGTAGGTTTAGATTTAAAGATACTGAAGGCATTGACACTACCAAAGATGGAAAATAGTACTGGTGGCAAAACAGAGAAATTAATGGTTAGGCTTCCTTAAAAAAGAAAGAAATGCTCCAGTTAGTGCATTGGTAGGCATGGCAGCTTATTCCGTTTTAAATTAACACAAGCCTTAGTCAGTGCAGCATGATGCTTGCCTTGACTACTTAGGTGTTGAAGTTTAGTACCTGTAAGTTTTTCTTGAAGGTAATACACATTCATAACTGCATCTGTATTGCTAATTGTATTCAAAGTTTAAGCCATGTCATTTGGGAGAAACTCGGACTGCCTTCCTACTTAAGGTGAGAGGGAGAGAACGCAACAAAACCACACACAGACATGGACACAAAAAAAGATGATGTACATACACTTGTGCAAATGTTCCATGTATTTTAAATAGCTTGCATCCGCAGCGAAGACTGACAAGCCCAAGTGAGGTCTGCAGAGCCTGAGAGACCTCCTGAGCCAGCGACATGATGGCACCCATCAGTATCAGGAAGAGCTTTACAATGACCTCCCTTGTCCTTGGCGAGTGACGTGGGTGCAAGGTGCCAGCACTGTTGCTGTAGCCTGACAGGCCGCCTGCTCGCCTGGAAAGCCTGCCCCAGAAAAGCTGCTCCACACGTTTCTCAGGCTGTTTTTATTCCAGCTCTCCAAGCTGTGGCTGCCTATACAGGTGTGCTTGGACCATGGAGGAAGGGAAGGCATCCACAGCTCCTTCCAGTGCTTCAGATCTGTGTGATCCTGTAAACTGTGATGCCAAGGGAAGGTGGTGAGCCAGGATGCAGTGCAGAGCACCTACATCTTGAGATGACAGGAGTGATATATCTGGATTTTTCCTTTTTTCAGCCAGGAGCTTCTTTTTGACAGAATGGAAAAAGAGCTTAATCCTTTTGCTGACTTCTCCTTTTTCTTGCTGCTTCTTCACTCACAGCAAGGAAACTAAAAGAGAAGACTAAAGCAGAAAGAGAAAAATAGAGGGGTTTTTAATTCTATGCATTGTAAAAGACAAAGTACTAGTACAAGATACTGCTTCTGTTTTGGGGAAGGGGGTGCGGTTCCCTTTGCATAGAAAACAGCAATTTTAAATTGCAAATTTTTATTGTCCTGAGGCATAGTAGTTGATACAGGTGTACTGCAAAGGACTTTCACACGGGTCTTTGCTCTGAAAGATTAACTCTGAAGTGCAGCTTTTGATGGGAGCCCTAAATAAACCAGTGCTTAAAAAGTCTGTGAGGTGAAGGAGTGTAAGATGGATGAGGTGCACTTTCCTGCCGGGGTGGGTTGCTTGGCCAGGAGCACTGACTCCTGCTTGGCCCAAACTGACAGGTGCCAGCTCTCCCAGTAGCCCTGTGGTCCCATCAATGGTAACTGTGTCTCCCCTGTCACACACAAGGGGATATGGCTTCTGCATTGGGTTGCTGGCACAGGGAAAGCTAGGCACATCAGGGACTCTGGGGCTGCATCAGCATACCCCAAGGTGAGGGTCTGTGTCCCTCTGCAGAACAGCTGGCCCCACAGGCCACCAGTGATGCTTCTTTGGCGCAGGAGCCAGAAGCACAGCTTGCTTTCATGCAAGGCGTTCTCATCACCTTTAAAAACCAATTTATTTCATTAGTCTGCAAGTTCTTCAGGTGACTGCTGTAACCCTTTAATGCCTTCCTTCTCCAGTGGTTTTGGTGGTTGTGTGTTTTTTGTTTTCACTGAAGATTAAAGCCTTGCATCATGGAATAGGTGCTGCCAAGCGAGCTGGAGGAGAGCCGTAGATCTTGACACTGGGGGAGAGCTATGTGTTGGCATTCCCCCTCTACCCCACCAGAGATTGTTGTCACATTTAGCAGACCTCTTTAAGTAAACATTTGCTTCGTTGGTGACCTCATCAATGTTTACAAATATGTAAAGGGTGAGTGTCAGGATGATGGAGCTAGGCTTTTCTCAGTGATGTCCAGTGACAGGACAAGGGGTAATGGGTGTAAACTGGAGCATAAGAGGTTCCATGTGAACATCAGGAAAAACTTCTTTACTGTGAGAGTGACAGAGCACTGGAACAGGTTGCCCAGGGGGGCTGTGGAGTCTCCTACGTTGGAGATACTCAAGGCCCGGCTGGACAAGTTCCTGTGTGATGTACTCTAGGTTACCCTGCTCTTGCAGGGGGGTTGGACTAGATGATCTTTTGAGGTCCCTTCCAACCCTCGGGATTCTGTGATTCTGTGACATTGGTTCGGTATTTAATGGAATGCAGGGATTATGCTGGCAATAATTATAAAGGTAGGATGCAAGTGAATTGACAGGGGAGAAAAGACGGGAGATATTAAACCTGCATTGCATAATATTTATGTCCCAGCCTTCTGGGTACTGTGATAATGAAGGCCATGTTACATATACTTCACACTTGCTTCTTTCACCACTCTGAGTCCAGTTGCTTTGTTGGTGACTTGGTTATCTCTTTCATTTTCAGGGAATAAAAAAGGTCTGTGGAAGTTTATGTAGTGATAAAAAGAACAACAATGGGAGTTTGTTAGGGACAGGACAGGGAGGGGGTGGTTTCAGGATTTTGTCAGGAGTCATTTCTAATTGCAGGATGTTTTTTTAATGAGTAGGCACATGTCCTTTTCCTTGATGTGGAGGGTGAAGACAGTATGGGGAGAACTAAGGCAGGGGAGACGTGAAAAACTCCTAGTGAATATAATATTCTTACTGACAAAATCCAACTGCTTCATATTCACTCGTGTTTGCGTCTCTGAAACTCATGCTTTGATTGTGAACTGGAGCTGTAACCGCAAGGAGCTGTGTTGAGTGAAACTGCGTGTCACTTGTTGAGTGCAGAGGGGATATGACCTGTCATGCTGCAGAGCTCAAATCCCAGATATTTAAAAGGCAGTAGGCTTGTTTGTTGACGTGTTGGCCAAATATTGCTGAATAGTGTTTATTGCCTGCAGCATAACTGCATTTTCTGTATTTTTGATTTTTTAATGCAAATTTACTTTATGTGGGAAACTTCTGTTTAACTGAATTTGGGATTTGAGAAGTTAGGAGAAACAAGAAATCATAGCAATAAAGTGTCAGTAAGAAAAAACGATGCATCTGCCTTTTTCTTTGGGGCACTGTGACTGTTAAGGGAATGTATGAGTGCAGAAGTACTGAACATATTTCAGGTCTTTCTCCTCTGACCCTTTTCCCCTTCAAGCAGCACTAGTTTTCCTTTTAAAACAGTGTATTTCTCATAACAGCTTTGAGAAAAATCAGTGAAAACTAATGGAAAAGGCAATGCAGAGGAAATTCATACGTGTTTCAGCGGTGTGCAGTAGTGAAAAAGAAGGTGCTGTTTATTCATTAGCAGCAGCTTGCTACTTAGGTGTGATTTAGGCCCTCTTTGTCAGTGATTTTTTAAAAATGTCTTTTAATAACACTTTTCAGTAAAAATGAAATGGTGTAAAGCTATTGAAATATTTTGTGTTGGACTATGAGAAGATTCTCAGAAGGCAGTGGTCTCAGCTGCCACTTTGCTGTCTGCCCACATGGGACGCTTGGATCTCATGTGCTATATCCTTTAAACTTCTAGTGAGCTTAATGGCCAGAAACTGGTAGAAAGTGACTGTGATTAAAATGGCCTTTCTGTGGTCATAAGTTTTTGACGTGCTGTGGCTTTGTTTTGCATTTAGCAGGTTCTTGGTATCATGGGGTAAGAGGAAGAAGGCTGTTCTAATGCAAGAATGCTAGTTGTTAAGCTTGTAGCAGTCAGTAAGGCATTTCTGTTTTATTCCTTTCCTTTCCAGGTGTGACATCTGTTGTATTACGTTTCGTACTCATCGCGGCTTACTGCGCCATAATGCAGTTATCCACAAGCAGCTTCCCAGAGATCCTATGGGAAAGCCTTTCATTCAGAACAACCCTTCGATTCCAGCAGGCTTCCATGACTTGGGATTCACGGATTTCTCCTGTAGGAAGTTCCCCCGCATTTCTCAGGTACTTTCTGTTCTTCATAGCTTAAGGTAACAGCTGATAACAGCATGTATCTTCTGAATTCATTGAAAGATGTGTCCTTGATGAGAAAGAGATGGGGTGTAGAATATTTTGTGGAAAGCACATTACCACTATCCATGCAGGCTTCAAATGCTTTATGCTTTTCTTTTCTACTTTTTAATCTAAAGAATATTGGGATTGGGGTGGGTTTTTTTTCAGCATTCCAGTGGATAACTGTTGGTGTAAGGATATGTAAAAATATTTTAAACGAAAACTTTGGTGTTTTGAAGTCCTTGCCCCTTCCAGCATGCCCATTATTTGTCCTTCCCAAAACCATCCCACATCTAAAATAAGTAGGGAAGATACATGGTAAGGAAAACATTATTTATTTAATTTCATGTAAAAAGGGTGTAGTTGTGGTGTGAAAGATTTTTATCATGAAAAGCTTCAGAAAATCACCTTACTTACTAAATGGAGACATCTTCAGTGATTTCTTCACGAAACACTCCCAGGCACCTTTCCACTATGTTCCTTATGTGGGGTCTGAACATACTGCATGTTTGAGGGCCAGTGGCTGGGGAAAGGCAGGGAGGTAGTCTGCAAATATTTGTGTGACAGCCATAAAGCTTTCTATTGGATAGTGTTATTCCTCTCTCTATCACACCTTGCCTGCCTTAGTTTTGGTCTTGATGAAGCTGTGTATCTGTTTAAGAAACCCAAAGAAATAAATCAACAGCACAGCCCAGCAGGACCATGCTTATTCAGCGACTGCACTTTTCTTATTCTACTTGGATTAAAGCACTGATTTCCAGTTTTTGTGGCTTAAAGCTGTTAGACCTGAAATTTGGTAGGTAATTCTCAAGTAGAGTTTTGGTGTAAAAGTTACTAAATCAGGACAAGAGATAACTTTTTAAACAACTTGGGTTTATTTCTTTTGTAATTAGTGGCAGACATTTAACATTATTAAGGGTTTTAAATGTTGTGACTTTCCTTTTGTAACAATTTTGCTTGCATTGTGAGGCAAGACCTATGAAGTATCAGAAAAAAGTGTGTAGAGTATATAAAGATCTTTCCAGCCCTCTAAATTTATCACTTGTGTTCCTCTTTGATGTGGAACCTCTGCAACATGTGAGCTATGTGGGTAGCATTTAAATGCAGCATTTGGATTCATGATTGTTTTTAGCGACAGGTATAAAATCCATTTGTGAGCCTGCCTTCCTTTGGAGAATAAATATGATTAGACTTCAGTAGCCAAAAGCCTTTCCACTTTGGGCTCTTTGTTTCATTGATTTGTTTTAAGGTGTTATTGTTTTGGTTGGTTTATGTTATTTTGCCTTCTTGGATGCCTTTTTTTTAATCCTCCTAGTTTCTTTGTAGTACTAAGACTAAAGGAGGTAGTCTCAATGAAGTTTGCTGTTTAGTCCACTGAGGCTCCTGTCCTGTCAGAGAAGCGAGAGAGGTTCCTGGAGGGGAAGTTAAGGGTGGAAGAGTATTTGAGAGTCTGAATAACTGTCTGGAGGAGTTTGCCTCTATAGAAAGAAACTTCTGGAGGATCAGCCCCTAAGTCAGGTACACCACTTAGGTGACTAAAGGCTGTGGAGCAGGAATGTCTCCATGCCAGGTAGGTGATGGCTGCTCTAAACTCCTTAACTTGGGCACTGGAAGAGACAGTAAACTGGTTTTGTTTTGCAGAAGCATGTGGTACCTTTCCAGTTTGAGATGTCTACTCTAAATATTTTTGCATGTCTTGCAGGTCTGGTGTGAAACAAATTTGCGAAGGTGCATCAGTGACTTCCATCGATTTATTTGTGAGATGTGTAACAAGGCATTCCCCATGCTTTCGGCGCTCAAACTGCACACAGAAACTCATGTGTTGGATCAGGGAAAAGACAAGCACAAGCAACAGTCCATGATCCCACCCGGTGAGAACCCAGACCAGAAAGCCTTCATGGCATCCTTGGGCCTACAGTACACCAAAGACATCAAACCTGTCAAGCAGGAGGACAATACACAAGATGAGGTCCAAGAAATGCGGCTCAGAGCACTGAAGAGTAACCTACCTCAGGAACCCGGCAGCACCGGTCTGCTCAGCCTCTCTCCTCTGGAAGCTGCCTCTATGGGAGGGTCATTTTCAGTCCTTCCCCCTACAAAAGAAAACATAAAGCTTCTCTCGCTGCAGCCTTTCCAGAAGGGTTTTATCATTCAGCCTGACAGCAGTATTGTGGTAAAACCCATCTCCAATGAGTCTGCCATTGAGCTGGCAGACATTCAGCAGATCTTGAAGATGGCTTCTTCTGCTCCTCCTCAAATCAGTCTTCCTCCCCTTTCTAAGGCACCTTCTGTCCCTGTGCAGTCCATTTTCAAGCATATGCCACCACTGAAGCCAAAGCCTTTGGTAACGCCCCGAACTGTCGTCGCAACCTCTACACCTCCTCCTCTTATCAGTGCCCAGCAAGCCTCCCCTGGCTGCATCAGCCCGAGCCTTCCACCTCCCCCTCTGAGGCTGATCAAGAACTCAGTGGAGTCCTCCTCCAACTCTCACCTACCCCAGCCAGGAGCCAGATCGAGCCCTTCCTCGCAGTTGCTCCTCCAACCCAAAGTAGAGCCTTTAACTCAGCATGAGATGAAGACACAACTGGAGCAGGACAGCATCATCGAAGCTCTCCTGCCTCTGAGTATGGAAGCCAAGATCAAGCAAGAGGTCACAGAAGGAGACCTCAAAGCCATCATCGCAGGGGCAGCGAACAAGAAAGCCCCAACCATGAGGAAAGTTTTGTACCCCTGCCGTTTTTGTGACCAGGTGTTCGCCTTCTCTGGTGTCCTGAGAGCTCACATCCGTTCTCACTTGGGTATTTCCCCATACCAATGCAACATCTGTGACTACATTGCAGCTGACAAGGCAGCGCTGATCCGACACCTGCGGACACACAGCGGGGAGAGGCCTTACATCTGTAAAATCTGCCACTACCCGTTCACAGTGAAAGCCAATTGTGAGAGGCACCTGCGAAAGAAGCACTTCAAAGTGACCAGGAAGGATATAGAAAAGAACATTGAATATGTCACCAGCAATGCTGCAGAGATGGTGGATGCCTTCTGCTCCCCAGACACTGTGTGCAAGCTGTGCGGTGAGGACCTGAAGCATTACCGAGCCCTCCGCATTCACATGAGGACGCACAGCGGCTGCCAGAAGAAGAAGCCGTTTGAATGCAAGGAGTGTGGCACAGCCTTTTCGGCCAAGAGAAACTGCATTCACCATATCCTCAAGCAGCACTTGCATGTGCAAGAAAGGGAAATTGAGAATTACATCTTAGCGGTGGACTGCAGTGCCCAGGCAAGCCAGACAGACCCTTCTTTGTTGGAGGACAGCACTTACATGGACCATAAGCCCATGACGCCTTTCCTGGAGCCACAGAATGGCTTCTTGCTTGGGACATCATCTCATGTTCCCATCAAACTTGAACCTGCAGGCAGCTTTCCAATGGATTTTGATGAGCCATTGGATTTCTCTCAGAAGAACAGAAGCCTGAGTGCTGTGCAAGTGAAGCAGGAGAACCTGTTTGGCTCTTCTCCCGTGTCCTTCTATGACTGTTCCATGGAGCCCATTGACCTGTCCATCCCCAAAGTCCTGAAGAAGGATAAAGATGATGTCCCATATGAAGCTAGGAATCAAGAGCTAGCTGCTTCTGGGAACAGTGATAAAGCCTACAACTGTCTGCAGTGTCCTTTGGTTTTTGGTGCCAGTGGGAACTCAGAAAAGAACAGGGGTGTCAGACATACCCAGCCACTGAAAGGTTCATTGCATTTGACTGTCCCAATCATTTCCCCGGCTCTCCTTGGCAATTCTGCCTTGCTGAGACCCTTGAGGCCTAAACCACTGCCTCCACCTCTCTTGCCAAAGCCTCCAGTAACTAAAGAGCTGCCACCGCTAGCTTCCATTGCACAGATCATTTCATCTGTGTCTTCTGCTCCCGCTTTGCTGAAAACGGAGGCTGAAGACACTGGTCCCAAGGCAGTGAGCAGCTCCACTGGGTGTGACAAATCAGGGAACGCCAAAGCAAAAGTGACAATCGTGACCGCCGTGCAGAGAGACTCCAGCCTGCCCAGTGACCTGGCTCAGGCATGTGATGCAGAGCCGTCTCCCGTTGCCGAACCTGTGTTGACTAAGAGAAGAGGTAGAAAGAAAGGAACGAAAAATAAGCCTAAATTTAGCAGTGGTCTGGATCTGGAGTCAAGTGGGGAATTTGCCAGCATAGAGAAGATGCTGGCTACCACAGACGCTAATAAATTCAGCCCATTTCTGCAGTCCACTGACAATTTCAAGGAAGAAAGCGGCAGAAATGGAACAAATGAGGATGAGAAGGGAACTGCTGAAGATAAGCTGCTGAGAGGGAAGAGGAATGCTTACTCAGACTGCCTGCAAAATATCCCCTGTCCTTACTGTCCTCAAGTCTTTCCATGGGTAAATTCCCTACAGCGGCACATACTCACTCATACAGGTAAGAGCGCCTTGTGCTCACAGTGGATTGTAAGCCTCTGAGAGTATTCCTTATGGAAGGCCCTCCTCATGGAGGGATGTTCATTTCTTGTCCTCTCTTTAATGTCTGAATGGTATTCTTGGTTATTTTGGAAATCCCTAGCTTATGCTTTATAGTGATGGTGGTACATTTTTTAGTAATGGAATAATCTCTGTGCCTTTGAGTACCAAGAGGGCAAATTAAACTGCAAAAACCCATTTGACTTCAGTGGCATAACTTGGCATACCTGGGTTTGCTAAGACTCTGGTTTCAAGTGTTCTGACTGTCTTATCTTGAACGTGAGCATGGGTGTTGAATATTTCACTGTACTTTACACAGTTTGTTTGGCTGCTTCCAGCAGCTGCTTGTCTGCATCAGTAATGATAAAAAATCCATAAAAATGAGAGTAAATAAGTACAGAATTATGGCAGGAAAATAAAATAATACTGTATTTAGCTTTTTTCTTTTTTTAATTGTGGTGGCTTTTATTTGACAGATCAAAGAAGGAGGGTGGAAGAAGCATGATCCTGATCATTACATAGTAGCTCGCCTCTAGGAAATGTTTGTTCTCAGTGCTAGACAACTAAAGGTGGGCTTATGCCCTAGAGCGTAGGAATGTGTGTGGAGTGTTTAATACTGTGCAACTGTGTAAGTAGCCTCAACCCTAGTGTAAACAAAAGGAGGAATTGGGAGGCAGATTTATACTAGGTTTGGGGTTATTCCTCATTCTTCCCTGTAAAGGAAATACTTTGTTGAATGCTGTGCCGATTTGAAGTTCACTCCTTTTTCCACCCACACTGTAATAAAGTAATTAGTAGATTCTCATCCTGCTCGGAGAGAGAGGGAGGACAAAGCTCTGCTTGCTGTTGCTCCCTTTTAAGTCAGTCACAGTTGTTGATACTATTTACTTTGTTACCAATCTCAACTCCTGGTGTAAAGAATAGAAGCTGGGGATATTTGTAAAAAACATAGGTGACCTGACCACAGCCTCATAAAACATAATTTTGTTTTTTGGAAGGTATGGAGGTTTCCTGAAGCAACTGATTCATGTCTATGCTAAAGAGGGAAACCTGCTGAAGAGGTAAAAGAGGCTAGCTAAGAGGTTTAAAGGCAATCTGAGCTGTGGAGCAGTCCCTATTACAGTTTGCCTTGGGTGACGCGAGGACATAACTTGCAAGGTATCAGTGCAACAGTGAGGCTATTGTTTTCTGGCCCACAGAGACCAAGTTATTTCATCTTATTAAGCATACAGTTTACTTTCAATGGTGAAGGAGGGCTCTTTATTCATATCAATTGTTTTCTAACACCCTGCTCTCCAAAACAAATACATAGTTACTGAAGAACTGTTCATGAGACAGAAAACAATAGAGAGGCTTTTCCCAGACTTAAGAGGTTTGACCTGCTTATTGATGGCAGACTTCCAAGGGTAGCAGCACTGGTGTAAACCCTTACTGAATACAGGAAAATGCATTCGGACATGAGTTACACTGGTAAAACTTGTCTCCCCTACGACCACTGGCCTTGGAAGGAGACACTGTCCCTTCAGAAGGCCTGTGCTGCAGTCCCCACAAGGAAAGCAAGGGCTGGATCCTCAGTGCAGGTACAGATTTATGGTGATACTACAGCAGTGGCTATAATCAGATTCTGGTTGGTGTGTTCTGGCAATGATAATACTGAGCTCTTTCCTAATCATGATCAGTGTTGAGGGAGACTTGTTGGAGGACCACCCCCCAGCAAGCTTTGACTGGCATCTCCTTCCAGGTGACACTAGCACTCTGTTTCTAAACTCTGGGAGTTTGCAGCAGCTCCACTGTGGCAGCAGTGTAGATGAGACTTACTGGAAGGAAGAAGGGAAAGGTAAGCAGGGAATGCAGAGATTTAGGGAGGTGATGCCAAAGCAAGCGCTAGAATACATTCAGGTGGAGTGAGCCCTATGTTTTCGTGGTGAGTGTCAGGTGCTGGTGGCATGGGAGGAGTTTGGCAGCTGTGGGATACGTGCAGCAATTTGTTGGGCTTGTGTTCAGGGTGGGCGAGTTGTTTTTCTGATGGAGACATCTACAGTGTCGTAGTGCAATGCACCGTTTCTGTCCCCACCTGTTGCACAGGCAGTGACTTGTTAGATAGCTCTGTTATTTCAGAGGAGTTAATTAAAAATTCTATTCACTAATATTATTGTAAAGAGAAAAGGAGGACTTTGTTGTCTGGGCTTGATAGCTGCTCCCTTGACCTGGGGAGAGAAGGGGCCAAGAGGCTGATGTGGGTGGGATAGATGAGAGTCCTGGTGATCTGCTTAAAGAATGCATGTGTTTGGTGTCTGCTCCATAGGGAATCACTGCAGACAAGTTGGTCCGTGCTCCTAGATTTATGTAGTATTCTGTTATAAAAAAAAAAGGCGGTCATTTGAGCAAAAAAGTGACAACTAGCTCTCCTCTATCCGTTTGTAAGGAAGTTGGAGTAATCTATGTAAGTGGCCTAAGCTAATAATGAGTGAGCATGGTTGAGGAAAAGTTATTTATTTTTGAGCATTTAAGTAATATCTATGTATTACCAGTCAGTTTTGACATGGTAGACTCCTTCCAAGCAGTGTCAAGGTCATATTTGCCTTCTGTGAAACTGCAAAAACACACATGCTACTGGTAGTCCACGTCTTTTGCACAACCAGAAGGCACTCTTGTGAAAGCTTTCACCCTGCTTATTCTTGCCTCAACACCACTGTGTATATTTTAGTTCAAAAACATTTCGCTGAAGAAGCACACACTTTCCTCACTGGTTTTTATTTTAATGCAGAGCTCACAAGTGGGGCACTGGGAATTTTGCATGGCTTGGATTTATACGGCGTTTAGCACAGTACCTGTGTTTTGTTTGAACATGCTTGAACACTTGCTTGTAATGCTTTCTTTCTCTTGATGGCTTTATTGCTTAATTTACTCTTCTATGTTCAGCTTGGTTTGCCTTTCTTTTTTGCTCTTGCCTCCTGCTCTTGACTTTACTCATTCTCAGAGCATCAAGTAAAATGTGCCCTGCAGGTGGTGCAGTTAATTTTGCTCCTTTTATGGCATGTGCATCAGAACAGGTTCAATATAAAATTTTAAAAATCATCTTTTTTTTACCATTAGTTTGTTACAGGCAACCTAAATCTGCAAAGGGTCGCTTAAGGATATTTTCAGAGTGATACATATTTGGCTCAAGTTTATTTTGTGTAGAAAGTGGCAGAGGATGATTTTTTTTGTTGTTTGTTTTTGTTCTGTTTTGCAGTTACAACAGACATGAATGGACAAGAAAAGATCTATAAACAAAATAAAGTAATAAATAAATAGAATGCAATTATAGCAGCCCATGAACCTGAATGTTTCCAGTTGATTGGAGAACATAAGTCATAACAAAAAGGGACTGGAGGCATTTTTATTCTTTGCTTTTATGGCATAAATCAAAGTGAAATGGTAGACAACTTTGCAGCATTTGTCCTTACCATGGCAAAAATGTATTTCCACTAGGAAAACAGTGGCAGGTGATATCTGAATTAAGGGATGATCTTTTTCCATGCCGTGATTTAGATCACTTTTTACATTGAAAAAGCCTCCCTTTCAATGACTGTCTTCCATGAAGTGCCCAGCCTAGACTAGTCCTGCTATGCTAACTGAATTTTACAGTTGGTTCTGAGTCAATATCTAGGCACAGATGTATTCTAATCCAGCCCATGACCGTTCTTACAGAAGAAGCTACTAAAAAATCAAGAACTGACTGTTCTGGTTACCCTCCAGTGAGCAAGTATAATTTATCAGAAGAGCAGTTGCCTTTAAGGGACAATACAGGAAGCAGAGAATTATCTTTTTTTTGTGCCTTTAAAGGTGAGATTTTTGGAAAGCAGTCTCGCCTCCTTTGGGAATAAGACTGCAACTTGGGGTGGGAGGATTGGAGTTTGCATGGTAAGCAGGATTTTTGTGTTTTGAAACTTCCAATTCGGACGTTTGTGTGTAAAGGATATCTTATCTGTTCTAAGTATTGGTCTGTATGACAAATACTTGGTTGATAGAAAAGTTTTAAAGGCTGAAAATATGAGAAAATTGTGACGTGAGGTGCAGGTTGAGTTTCAAGTAATTAATCCCCAGCTAATCCTGTCATTGCATGCTTGAAAAGAAATGTGGAAAGGAATTGGGCTATCATGAAGCAAAAGGATTTCTGCTCAACTTTGAAGTTCTGTTTTGTATTTGCATTGTGAATGTAGCCAAATAAAAGTGCAGAAAGTGGTGGTGTTTGTAACCATAAATTTATGGTTGACTTAGCAGGCAACTAAAAAAAAAGGGTGACTTGAAAGCCTGCAAAAAGCAGTGCCTTAATGCTTCTAAAAAGTTCTACTGGCGGTGGAAGAAAATTAAGAGAAAGAAACAGCACCTGAGGTGTCTGTGAGATGCGGGGAATCCCTCGTATGGGTTGAGATTTTAATTAGAACAGAGCCAGCTTGTGGAAGATTAAAGTGAGAAACACTGTGGTGTATCAAAGTGGCTGCTGGCTGGGAGAGGGTGTGCAAGGAGGTGTGTGCACACGTGTGGGTGCATGTGGGGGGCTGCTCAGAGGTTTTGAGTGTGAGATGGAAGGTGTGAAAAGCACTGACCTCCTTTTACATGTAGCTGTCCTCATAATCTCTGTGTTCATCACAAAGATGTCTTGCAGGACTGCTTTCCTCATTGCACTGCATGATCCTGGCTTTTCTTTCAACTCTTCCTGTGCTCAGTCAGTTCCCTTGTTCTAGTCATTTAAATGAATTACAGATGTGAAAAGCCTTCTCCTGTGTGGAAGTAATTGAAGTAATTGATTTCTTATTCGACATGCGGGGCTTGGTTCCACTGAAGTCAATGAAAAGATGCCCCATGGCTTTGATGGAAATTGCGTCAGATTCACATGGGTGATAGACTTCTCAGGAGAGAGCCTGCTGTTGAGCTTGCAGTCAGGATGTTGTAGTTGGTCACTAAGCAGTAAAGGGGAAAAGGAGTTTCTTACTTCACATTACAAGGACAGGTAGTCATACTTTCTTCCTGTGTCAGGCCAGAAGCCCTTCCCCTCTCAAAAGTGTGGTGTTGTCTTTTCTGCCAAATCTAGCAGAATTTGCACAACGCTGGACTTGCCAGCTGCTACCTGAGGAGAAACATGCTTATCCTCCAGTCTGAGGAAGAGGATGCTGGGTCTCAGTGGTACATGCAGTTTTCCCCAGCTGTTCAGAATAGCAAGCCCAAGCTGTGTTTGATCAGACTGAACACTTCAGACAAACAAAGCATAAGGACATGAGAAGTGCACTGTCGTGTTAGAGCAGTGGTACATGCAGCCAAGTACTCGTGTCTTTCATGGTAGCAGTAGGATGTGCTATTTAGGGTGAGCATGTGGGCCTGGCCGCTTCCTGTGATCTGTTCCTCTTAATGCTCTATCAGCATCCACAACTGCTGCATTAGGGCTGCATGTTCAAGGGCACATCCCTGCCTACTCCCTTTACTACCCGTTTATGGGCCTGCTGTCTGCAAGTCTCTCCAATGGCTTTCTGAATCTGCTGATGCTATCTGCCTCCAACCTTACCTGGCGTCAAGCTTCAGAAGTTTACTACCTGCTGTGTCAGGAACAGCTGACCCCTACTATCTTCAGAGATTCTCCCTTAGTTCCAGTATTGCAGGATTTGGTGAATTGCCATTCTGTGTGTGTGCCCTCTCAGATGCCTTCATGGTTTGTAAACCTCAATCATAACACCCTGTTCTTCCTTCAAAAGAGAAGCCTGAACCTTTCTGGTGTCTTCTCGCAGGGCAGCTGCCCAATCACTTGGGTTGGGTTTGCTGTGTGCCTTTTGCTGTCTCGTTCTTGTGGCGTGAAGACCAGAAGCGTACACACCACCTGAAATAGGGGCACACCAGGGCTCTAAACAGCAGAGAAGGGAGACACCCTTGGTCTTGCTTTCAGTACTGTTGCTGATGGTACCGTCTTTCTTGACTTCAGTTTGGCTACTGCTGCAGGCCACGCCAATGGTCCTGGAGAGATATCAGCGATGGCTCCGAGACCTCCTGCCTAAATGCACCTGCCAGTACCACATTCAGCATCACATAAGCATTTTTTAGATTATTTTTCCAGAGCTGTCCTACCCTGTATTCATCTGCATTGAAGCTTACTTGCCACTGTATTGCCTCCTCTGTTTTGAGAGTTTAGCGGTGAAGGAGATTGATCGTCAGATCACGCAGGCTTTGTTGTAGGCAGCAAGTGGCATTTAGTCAGAAAGGACAAGCTGACACGAAACCAAGGGTGAGAGCAGTCAGTCAGGTTTTTTATTTGCTGGCCAAATGGGATAGGGGCAAGAAGGAAGCTCAGCAGATGGTGGTGCATGTCCCTTGCCTGAAAAGTGTTTGCACAAGGGAGCTGTTGCTGTAAAGGTATTCACACCTCCAGGAGAGATGACAAGGGTCCCTTTGTGACACTTTGAGTTGGTTTCACAGGAGAGTTGTTGAAGTAACAGACCTAAAAGCAGCAAGAAGTTGGCTCTGTGCTAAAATGACACGAATGAATTGTTACTCTGAACCTCAGGGTAGCTGCTGATCAGAGTGCACGAAAGTGCGCAAAGGCTTTTCCTGTTACATTTCCAAGCTCCAGTTTGTTTGGGAAACTGCTGTCTTCCCAGCCTATCTCATCCTTTCTTCTGTTAATACAGCAGGTTTCCTTGCAGCGATTCAGATGTAGTAATACAGGTCTCAGTACTAGTCTGGCATTGAAACCAGCCGTGCTGGGGACGTGTTACGACGTGATTTGATCTTGCCTATCATGAAGAAACTAAGTTGTCTTGTTACCATGTTAACAGCCTGTAACTTCACAGGGCTGTAGCCACGGTATCTGGGGTGTCACGTGGGCTCATCCTGCCTATGCAGACAACAGATGGCTACAGCGTGAGAGAGGAAGACTCATGTTATAACATGATCCTCTCACAGAACAAAAGTCTGCAGAAGGATCTCTGAAAGTGCTCACCTCTGACGATCTTCACGGCAGAATGAAACTAAAACCATCCATCTTGGGTCTAATGAAAACTTTCTTTGTATTCAGAGGGGGGTCAGCACAGCTCAGCTGATCTTCAGGGTGAAGAGGCAAGTGTTTCTGAAGCCTCTCCAGTGAGCGGTGGCGTGGCATGGCACGTAGGATGGGTAGGACTTTGGTGGAACGTAGATGTTGTTCTTAGCAGCCAGCACTGGGCTGGTCAGAGTGGTTTGACCTGCCCGTGGCAGACAGAGCCTTGGGCCACGGTTGGATAACACAAAGCACTTCTCAGCAGTACTGGCTCAACCTGTTCCCAACTGTTCATCCGCACAACTATAGCTGACCCAGCTGCCCAAAAAAATGAAAAGGACAAGGGGAGGGACCAGCGGATCCATGAAATCAGTTCCTGGATCCGGCTGGCAGCACGGCCCTGAAGGAGCACATTGATGCAGCTGAGGTGTGGAGTTGGCAGCATCTCCTGGGAGGTGCTGGGGATAGATGCTGTTGAAATTGGCTTTGCTGTCAGATGTTTTGTGTCTTCCCTAGCAGCTTTAGACAGCAAGGAAGGAGCCCAGATCCTATATTGTTATAGTTACCGTGTGCACTTTATAGCACAGCTTAGTGTTTATAACTGACTTCACCAAGTGGTGCTTAATCATGGTCCAAAGTCATTCAATGGCTTTGGACTTGTGGTCTCCCTCTATTGTCCAAGAAAAATGGATTTCAAAATCAGTGGAAGTAAATTAACAGTTGGAAACTGTGGCTTATTTTTAAATGGGGTCATTTCTCTCTTTGTTTTTAAAAGGTGGGTAAGTAGCGTGCTTGGGGCTCACATGCAGACCCCATGCAAGGGCTGTACTTGCAAGAGAATAATCATCCAGATTTCACTGTATGCCAGAAGGCAAGCGAATGAAGGGAGATGCTTATGTGGTGTTTGGTCAGCCATAAATGAAGTGAAGCTTTAAGATGAGGTGTAAGACAGGAAGCTCAATTCAGTAGAGTGTCACTGGGAGCAAGTTTATAGAGGGTTTCTTTTGGTCTTATTTTAAACCAAAACAAGCACAGGATGGTGGTTTTGAATAGGATTCAGAGATGAGGAGGCTGTTGAAGTGATGGGGCTTGTGTGTGTCCTTGCTGCATGGAGAGCATGGGAAGCAAACTGAGAACATCTCGCCTGGTTCGTAGCAGCGAGACCAGGAGAGACTTGTACCGACAGAGGCGTACAGTGAAATTGTGGGGCAACTTAATGAGTCGCCTGCTTTCATCACGTTAGAGCAGCTCTGCCTTTGTCTTCTTAGGGCTTTCTGAATGCTCCCTTCTTGCAGCAAAACACAGTTGACGGAGGAGAGATGTGGGATGAGGAATGGGGTAAGGGATTATCAGTTACGTAATACAGAGAGAGACTGTGCTAAGGAAGGATCTCTTTCTTAAAGAGGCTTACCCCTAATGTGAGAGGGTCGAACACAACTGCTCTGTGCTAACTAGGCAAATATTGACAAAGTAAGTATACTCAGCAGTGAATTTTACAATTAGCATTTTAGCAGAATTCATCTTTGCTCTAGATATCTGCCACTCTGTGAGCCCTCCAGAAATCATGTGAGCCCTGGGTAAAGCAGAGACTTTTTGTTTTTCCAAACTGCTCTAGTTGTTTGTACCTCTGAACTACATTTGTGGGTATTTCCTAGAGGCCAAAGGCCTTGAAACTGCATTTTCAGTGTCAGACAAAGTTTAACAGACACTCCAGAGCCACAGCTCAGGGTAAAGCAAGAGTTGCTTCCCACTGGGGGTCGGCCTGAGTGCTACAGCTGTTGTTTGGAGGATACCGAGAAGATGGTATATAGCTTGCTGATTGTATTGCTGGCTCTATATCAAAATGCCTTTCTGCTAAACAGTGGAAATCACCATAAGGTGAAAGTCCAGCATTCCCCATGCCCTCCACCTCATCATCAGTGCAGTTTTCCACTTGGTAGGTGCAGTCAGAGCTAGTCCTGCACTTTTTCTTTGTGTCAGTGACTTCAGGTGCTCTCTTGAAGATACTGGCTGGTCATTCTTTGTGTCAAAGGCAAAAAGTGGTTTTTTCTCCAGGATTGATTTTAGAATCATAGAATAGAATCATAGAATAGTTAGGGTTGGAAAGGACCTTAAGATCATCTAGTTCCAACCCCCCTGCCGTGGGCAGGGACACCCCACACTAAACCATGACACCCAAGGCCTCATCCAACCTGGTCTCGAACACTGCCAGGGATGGAGCATTCACAACCTCCCTGGGCAACCCATTCCAGTGCCTCACCACCCTCTCAGTAAAGAATTTCTTCCTTATATCCAATCTAAACTTCCCCTGTTTAAGTTTGAACCCGTTACCCCTTGTCCTGTCACTACAGTCCCTGATGAATAGTCCCTCCCCAGCATCCTTGTAGGCCCCCTTCAGATACTGGAAGGCTGTTATGAGGTCTCCCCCTCAGATATATTCCGTTCCATTTACTGCAAATAGTCCTTTTCTATCTCAAATATTTTCATTTCAAAAGGCATGCAGATATGACTGAAGCTCCCTCAACTGTGAACTAATAAAATATTTGTGTGTGTGCATGTAATATGATAAGGATGGCTAAATTTTAATGTTTAGACTCTTTATAATAGAAATAGGCAAAGATAACTCCCAAAGTTTTTCAAGTTGACTCCACAGGTTGGAAAGATGTTCTCCAGATCACGGGTGGAAGTAGGAGCAGCATTGCGTGAGTGGGTCCAAAAAATGCCAAATTTACTGGACTGCTACCACCTAGTGGTGTCTATGTCTGTTGTAAAATACAAAATTGGCTGGGGTTATTTCAGTTAATGTAGGCAAATAGTAAATCGTTGGCTCATCTGGCTGATAATGCCAACTGCTTGTACAACATCCATTTCCAGTGCTCTGTCTGCTCCAGTTTTGAGCATTATTTAGGTAATGGGTTTTCTAGCACTTCTCTCAGGATGCAGGAACGTTCGTCAATAAACACTTGCTCTAATCACAAAATAGTTTCTGTTATAACACACTGTTTTTTCTAATAACTTCTTACCATCTCAAGCTCTACTCTATTCCACCTCAGTTCCAGGAAGAAAGGAAAACCATAGGAAGACAGAATCAAACCAGCAACCTCCCCACCTTGATCTGTATCTGCTCTTTTATCTGAAACTTTCCACATTTGGTGTATTTCTTGCTAATTCGGTTTGTGTTTGCAAGAAAGCAATTTATACTTCTCTTTTTCTTTCTTGACACCTATAAAAGATTAAGCGGACTCTTCCAACTAGGCTGGCTGAAAACTGCAACCTGAACTTCAGCAGAACAGTCTTTTCTTTCCAGAGTTTGAAGGAAAAATGATTTTGGCTACAACTATATAGTGGTTTCTTTCATGCAAGTGGAAAAGTTTCTGGATTCTCAGATGGAGGCCTTGAGGTTTTGCTTATGAATATATCTCCTGAGAAGTTCATTTTTTCCCAGGAGCTGACGAGGCAGCAGCTGAGCTCCTGGTGGTTGTTCTGTGTTGCCTTCCTCTGTACCTCCCTACCTCCCTGCTTGTCTCCTCTCTTGCCATTACCTTGCCCACGTTCTTTGGCTCTGGTGTCAGAAATGGCATAATCAAATAGTGTCGCCCTCTGATCTTCTCTTCGGAGGAGTGACACAAACTCTGGTTGTCTGTGAGAAGGTAATGTGTTCTGCTCCCATGGTTGCTGAAGAGGTGGTGGTGGTGGGAGCCTTGGCAAGCAGACCTCTCCACTCTTGTCCTCTTGACTCACTGAGTGTAAGTATCTGTGGGATAACAAATGGACTGGAAAGCATTTTACAACTTTGGTAAGTGAAAGATGGGAAAGGGGTGAAAGAAAGGCAGGCCTTTCCCATGCACCCTGCCTTCCTCGTCGCCTGGATGCAGGTGACTGCTCTGCACTATAAATCAGCAAAATTCTGGAAATGGGAATTACCCTTCTGAGAGGAGCTCGGCCTTGCTGGAGCAATGTTTGCCCGGATCTGGAGGCTCAGTTAGAATCCTCCTCTTTGTGTAAGATACAAGCCTTCTGGAATCATATGGCCAGTGAGGTTTTCGTTGCTGCAGATAGGCATGTAAGCAGAGAAAAAACAGTAGTGTAGCCAAGCCTAACTTCTGCTGGAATGGATGGAGTGGCTGCCAGTGCGGCCATCCCTTGCACTACAGGAGAAATCCCACACGAGACCTGACACAGCTGCCTTGACGAAACATGACGTCATGTTTCCCACGCACCTTCCCAGCTCCCCTGCTGATATTCCAGTTCATCTGCAGCAGAACTGGGCAGATTCTCACGCATCCCAAACAGCTGGGGCTTGTGCAAAGCAACTCGCTTCTTCACCAGCTGCAAAACCAACCGCGCAGGTTGGGGTAACCACAGAGCAGCTCAGCTAGTCAGGAGCTGCCACCTTACAGTATGCATGAGGCTTCATAGGGGCCTGTAAAACTCGGCAGAGAAAACAGCAGGTCTGGTTTGTGCAGGTAAGAAGGAAGAGCGCTCACCCAAGCACGTACATGTGTCAGCACGTTCCTGGCTGCGTCGCTACCTGAGCTTTGAATGTGGTCATTCAGGGATGGCAGGCCAGCTTCAGAAGAGAAAGCCTGCGTGCATCTGTGTTCCAGGGGTCTGAAGTGGTCTTTGCCCTTTGTGAAGTTGTTCAAACATCATGTTTGCTTTTCTTGATATTAACCTCATCTGTAGTAAGGCAGCCTAACTTACCTGTGCACAACGTATCCCACCTATCCCTTGGTGCACAGGAAAATGTAATTGCAGGCCAGCCACACAAGAACAGAGTAACAGCTGGGGCCCAGGGCAGAGAGAATTGGAAGAAAGGAGATAGAGCTCAGGTATGATTCACTGAAGGATGAGTGTACTATAAGAAAAATGGTGTATTTTCTTAAATACTGGAAGCAGAAGAAGAAAAAGTTATGGAAAATTAAGGGGAAATTAGAAAATCATACATGATACACGTGTTGAATGTAAAAGTCAGGATTTCTGCATTTGAGAGTTTAAAGACATTGTGGTTTTGGCTTGCTCTTATTTGAGTGCTACCAGTGTATATTCCGCTTGTTCACTTTGCTCCTGATACTTCCTGTTGAAAACACAGTTTATTCTGCATCTGCTGTTTTCGATTTGGCCAACAAAGTTATAGAACATCTCTCTGGGTACACTAGAAGGAGAACTGTCTCCATCTCTGTCTCCTTTCGCTCTTCACTCTTCTCAATCCTAACTGAGCTCACACAGTTTTCTGCCCTGCTCCGTAATGACCTCCTCTGTGGTGTGCTTGCAGTCTTTCCTTGGCCTAACACACATCCCGTTGGGGAGGTGTTTTCTTACCTCAGTTGGGATGGGATGGGGTGGCCCATGCCTGTTAGGAGGTCCCCCACACTTTACTGTGGATGAGCACTGATGGCAGGGGTACAGGAGCTGTTCTAGGTGCTTTATTTTGGTGTCACATCAAGGTCTTTGTGCCTCAGAGCCACTTTGCTACTTAGGTTTTGTCTGTATGACCCACAGATAGGTCTTGGTGATGGTAGCAACCAAAGGCAGCTGGGGAGGCTTCCACTCCTCTTAACTGTTGTTTCCCTTCACTTCTATCCTTAGCCTAAAGGGAGCGGTGATTATGGGGTTGCTTTGATCCAGCAGAAACCTGTGCTCTGGTGAAAAAAAACCTGTGTGAATGCTAGGGAGTGGGTAGCCAAGGAAGGACAAGGACCCTTCCAGCAGCAGCAGGAAGTCACATCAGTTGCCATTAATCCATGCTTTCATCCCCACTCTTGGGCAAAGTTGAGGTGCTGCCAGTGAGAGCCAGATGTGCTCATCCTGCCCCTAAACACAGTGAGTGGAGGAAGGCAGCAGGCTCATAGCTGTGCTTTCATTTTAAACAACTCCCCTGTATAGATATAGCCTGGGATTGGCCTCTGGGGTCACTCCCTTGCCTGTGCCAGCAGCTGTGAGACCCAGCTACCTGCTTGTAACGAGGAGAACCATGCATGGGCCTGGTTTCTCATACATGCCTGGCTTCTGTTTCTCGGGGTTGTGAAGCAGTGCTTCCTCTTAATTATTATGCATTGGCGTTTCAGCTTGGTTTTTAGAAGTGGCCACTCTTTGTTTGTAATAGCTTTTTCTTTTATCCTTTTTTCGGCCTTACTATAGCTAAGAGATAACAAACCAAAACACAGAATTCACATGGAGATTCATAGGGCACTTGTAGGTGACCTTTGTTTTCAGATGCCCACATCCTCAAATTCTCCAGCATTATACACAGATTATGCCTCGGTTGCATGTTTTAATGGGCAGATAATTAGATGAGTGCTGAACTTTGTGGAAAGCTTTTGTGTAATCCACTGTCTATGTAAACGGATCTGTTTTGATTAAAAAGTGAGATTATTTTTTTTGACAAGGCACTTCTTCCCCAGGAAAAAGGATACTGAGGATTCTGTTCTATTGAGTGATTGTTCATGATTACCGGAAATGCCGCTAAGCTGTGACTTTTATTTAATGGCCATTTATATCACTTGTGCAAGGAGATGGCTCGATGCAAGTCATGTTGCAAGACTGCATTCAAACTACCAAGTGCCTGAGAACTATCTTACCTTCTGTAATTACTTCTTGCTTATGAAAAAAGCCTGCAATAGGAAATCTAGGTAATTTGGAGGCAAGCACAAGGTGTTCTGTGTCAGGTGAAGAGCTTAAACTGCTCTACTAAAGTTTCTAAATCCCTGTAGTTACTCACCAGCTATTGCGCTTGCAGATGAATGCTGAAATGCCGGGTAGGTTGTGTTGCTCCCTTAGCTGCATGCTGTCAACAAGAATGAGGTGGAGGACTTAAAGCAAGAAAAGTTTCAACTTGTAGAAAATACAGCTTGCAAAGTTCGTGTCCTGGAACATTTGCTGGGAAGTGGCACTGGAGATGCATTTAGATGCTGTTGCATCATTGTCAGCTTTGGCCTCCAGATCCACTCCAGCTTACTTCCTATTTACACTTAACTGTTTGTAGGGAGCTCAGGAAGGGTGCAGCTCCAGCCCTTTGTTCTCCTGAAGCACCTTGTCTGTTCTAATTTTTTGGACACATATCCTCAGCAACATTAATCATTAATGCTACAAAATGCTAAGGAAGCAGAGGAGGTCATTAAGGTGAACATCTCAGGTGTTTTGTTTTCTTGCTGTTGCTTGAAACAGCAAAGGGTGCTGCCTGTTACTGCATCTTGGCTTTAGGTTTTGGTTCCAGGTGATGTATTGGTGTGTGTCAAAGGCCCACATGTGGATGAACTTCTTCATCTTTTGCTTTTGTAACTGACCTGTGTCATCGTCTGCACTAACCTATAACATTTAATTGTACCAGTTGGTTGCATGAGGCCTTTATGTTCCATTTGAAAAGCATTTCCTGCTACTTATAAATCACTTTGATTAATATGTGGATCCATATTACTTTGATCTGTGTCAATATTTATCATATGTGAGTTTATAAATAACACATTCATGTGCCTCTGGAATGGTGTATCTGTAGTAGTAGTGACCTCAACTCTACTTTGAGTTCAACAACATTTTGAGTATCAACATTTTTTATTCTCTGTTTAAAGTGATTATATTAAAAATTACTTCAAGAAACTGACAAGAATGTGAGTGTATTTTGGAAATGAAAGCCTTCTGTTACAGATTTTTAATCATCTGGTTAATTGGCTTCTGGGGTTTGATCTCTCCTCAGCTCTAAGTTACTGGCCTGGGTCACAGATAAGAGAAACAGATGTTGTGAGTCTTGACCAGAAGCAATGCTCATGGGTCTTTGTGCAGCCTTACTGCTGATAGTTGTGAATTAGCAGAGAGCATCCCACTGAAAGTTTCTCTCTGTTTGCTTGCAGACAGCCAGTCTGATGCAGAGACACTAGCTACAGGAAATGAAGTCTTGGACCTGACCTCCTGCGAGAAGGAACAGCCAGAGGAAATAACAGAGCTACCAGCGAGTGAGTGCGGCCCCAAGGAGCAAAAGGCTGACTCCCCTCCAGCAGAACAGGATGCCGAAATAAAAGCGGATGGATATGAAGAGGGCCCTGAGGAAGATTCTGTAAGTAACAAAAGTCTTGACCTCAATTTTGCCAGCAAATTAATGGACTTCAAGCTGGCAGAGAGTGACCAGAGTGCAGGCAGCAGTACTCAGACTGAAAGGAAACATGCCTGTGACATTTGTGGCAAAACCTTCAAGTTTGCTGGCACTCTTGGCCGTCACAAAAAGGTCCACATTCGTGAGGACAGAAAGGATGAAAGGAGCAGTGAGGATGAAAGCAAAGGCATTCAGGATAATGCAGGAGCTCCCTCGATGCAGGACTCTGGTATTGAGCAGGAAGAGTCTCCGATGGACTTGAAGGTAGTGGAGTCTCCTGTGGACTATGAGGCAACAGGAAAGGAAAATGAAGAGAGCGAAAGCATCTCTGAGGGGGAAGGCACAGAGAGAAAGTCCACTGAGAAGAGCAGTGATGACAAAAAACCAAAGACTGATGGGGCTAAGATTACTGCAAAAGCAGACAAAAGAAAGAAAGTCTGTACTGTGTGCAACAAGCGTTTCTGGTCTCTGCAGGATCTGACGCGACATATGCGGTCTCATACAGGTAAGAGGAGGCTTGAGGGCAGAACAGATCACAAGCAGGTCTGCCACCAGACTGTGGCGTCTGCTCTGTAGGTGCACGACTGCTGCTAGCACTTGAGGTTGGAGACAGTGCTTTTAGTCCCACAGGTATCTGTAAGGTGTCTGCCCCAATGCCCCATGCTGTATACACAGCCTGTCAAGGGGAGTGGTAATTGTCACCACTGCCTTATCTTCAGTTCCCAAACTGTTTTTCCCCATCTTGCTTGCAGGATTTAGAGATGAGGGCCAGTGTGGAGATCCCTGTGCAGTTGTTCTGCCCAGCTTCTGACTCCCGTCTTTTCATGTGCATGTGGCTCTACCTCTTCCCAGTACTTTGATGAGCAGTGGAGAAACCTGTCAGTATATGATAAGGCTTCATCTCTGAGAGAAAGTTGAGAGAGAGAGAGTCTGGTTTCGTCTGATTATGTAAGCCTGGTATGGGCAATGTGTTAATGTGCTGGTCATCTGCATGACCTGCTGCTTGAGTGAAAGGCAAAGCAACAGTGGGCACTCTGCTCTTCAGGCTTGGGCAGGGAAGGTGGAACACAGGTAGCAAACCACTTGTCTGATGACTTTGACTCGTCAGTTAAAATACGTGAGGTTGCTTTATGTGATACACAGTTTGCAGCAGTGCCATGCAAATAAGGTGAAGCCATGAGCCAGCTGAAAGGTGAATTAATCATTCATCCTTATTAATGCATCCTTATTAATTATGCATATTACTGTCAGCAAGCTGCTCTGACATGGGAAAACTGGTGCAGTTTGACATTTTGTAGCTTTTGAAGGTGCTCTCTGCTGAAGACATCTTTGTGATTAACAAAATATTTGTGCTGTAGTTGACTGAGATGTTTAGTAAGCTACACCAAAGAGTAGTACCTTAACCAGACTTTTTGCACTTCTGAATCATAAATACTGTTCCCTTCTGGTGTTGAGCCACATGTGAATATAGGACAAGTCCCACTCTTGTGCCTATTTTTCATACTAATTCAGAACCTTTGGGAAGATGACAGTATATAAACTACTGAGTTTTATGTCCAAATGGTGAGTGCCCAAATGATAATTCAAACAAATACCGTATGTTTGAATTGTTTTCATTGCATGCTGAGCTGTGTAGGCCTTGTCAGTGTGTTTTTTTCCTGTTTGGTTCTCTTCCTTATTTGACACTGAAGGATGTTTTAACATAGAATAGGTATTGAAAAGGAACCTGGGACAGTGCTTTTTTCAAATTTAATAAACATAAATACCACCTATAGCCAATACATTTTCAACTGAGGATCTTCCCTCCATACTGTGGGTTCCCTCCGTACTGTGGGTTCAACTGAGATGATCTTCACTCCATACTTCTCCTCTCTGTCCCACTTGTTCATCTATATTGATAAAATACCATCAAGTTGTAACGTTGCTTATACTTTGAGTTTAATGTGTGGGGTATTTAAAGATAACTGTAAGGTTTCAGAATTACTTTACTCAGAAGAGGAGCGTTTGGGACACGCCGAAGTGTACAAGAAAGCTCTGCCCACCTGCTGAACGGCAGTCAGGCTGGGAGCATCTCATTCTCCCAGTGCCGGCTGCTTCCCAGCAAGCATTTGTGGAGTGCTCTGGTGCTGCCTTAGCAATAGCCAAGTGCTAGATGGGCAAAGGCTGTTGGCCCAAAATGCTCCTGGGGAGCTGTGCCCTCCCTTGACAGCAGCTGCCTGAGCAAAGCACCCAAGAGAAACATTTCCCAGGCACAGCAGGACCTACTTGCACAGGTTTATCTTTTAATGACACTAAGCATTATTACGAGTGAGAAATGAGCTGCAAGTGTCTCGTTCCGTGTGCTCATAGGCACAAGATGGTGTCTGGATGGAACTGCAGCACTGACAAGTCTTTAATAGGCACAGTCAGAAATAGAGGATGGGTCAGGATGGGATCTTTGGTTCTTCAGGGCAGGCACTACCTTGGGACACTGTGCTTGGTTGGGACTTGGGGGAATTCTGTCTCCAGGGCTGTGGTTGCTTTGTTTTTGATGAGCTCCTGCTTAGGGAAGCATTCAAGCGTCTCAGGTGTAAAAAGCTGCTCTGAGAGCAGAGCAAACTATCAGTTGGTTACAGCAGAGGATGCCTGCAGCTGCTCTGTGGCTTAAGAGTCCAAAATAAGAGGAAGAATTTTGTCCTGCAAGTGGCATTTCTGGAATGGGCATGAGGAAGTTTTTCAGGGGCTTTCACAACTCACTCCTGTCCTGTAGCACCAGAGGGCTGGGCAACACCAGCAGCTCTGTAAAAACATCCCGAGGCAGGCATTTTTCACTTGGACAGTAGATTTTGGTCACCTGTAACAGACACCTCCCGTGACCCATCGTAAGTCTAGGTCCTTCAGCCACTCTGAGTCCATTCTGAAATGAGGTGATACTGTCTTCTGCTTCACAGAAAGAGGAGGGACTGTTGTAGCAAAGGTAGTTCCTGACAGCTTGAGGTTGGTGATTAATCTGCACATTTGATCCTTGCCCATGTGTCAGCATTTGAGAGAGGGAGTTTGGTTCAGTTTGTAGGCGCTGTGGACCACAGTTACCTGTGCAGTCCTCTCTCTCCGCGTGTATCAGGGCTGACCTGCAACAGGAAGACCCCATGGTGGGCTGTTTTCACAAAGGCTTTTGAGGTCCATAGGACAAAGTGCAAACTTCTTTCAGAAAAGTTGCTGACTGAACTAGACAGGATGCACCTGGGGCCTGCGTTCTTTCTCCCTCCGCAGTGCAGCGCCATACCAAGCTTGCAGAAGTCTCAAGACACTTACAAGTTTTGATTTTTGATTTGTGCCTGAGGGGATTTATCCGTACTCCTGCTTGCGTGCCATCAGCTAGTTCGCTAGTACAGAAGCAAAAAGTCTGCATAAAGGCAAACATCCATGTTTGATATAGGTACTGAATTTCCAAAGCAAGGAGTGTCCATGCTACTTGAAACAAGAGGGAGATGTGTTTGTGACCTTAGTTCTGACTTTGTATTCTAATTGTCTTCTAGGGGAGAGACCTTACAAGTGTCAAACCTGTGAACGGACCTTCACTCTGAAACACAGCCTGGTTCGCCACCAGCGCATACACCAGAAAGTCAAAACCACCCGAAACCATGGGAAGGAGAGCGACAAGGAGGAGACGCAGTCAAGGTGTGGAGAAGACAGCGAGAACGAGTCAAGCCACAGTGGTGCCAACCCCATCTCAGAAAACGAGTGCGACTCTGCCGGGGGCATCGGTGACCAAACATCACCCCTCATGGGAAGCCGAAGAGAGTCCCTGGCTGGCACGGTCCCGGGCCTCTCCCCCTGCAGAGAGGAGAGGCCGAGCGGGCGAGGAGCCGGCACCTGCCTGGTGGAGCCCACCAAGAGCGCACAGAAACAGACCGCAAAAGACCAGGAGCCTCGGGGCAGCTCGGAGCTCGAGAGGCCCTCGGGTTTCATCCAAGACTTGCTGGAGATGCACAACAAGAAGTCTCCCATGAATCACATCCTTGCCTCTGCAGACAGTGCGCCTCAGCTCTTGGGGGTTGAATGACTTTGCTCAGAGGTTGGAGCCGTCCTGGCACACAAGCTGAAGCCAGCAGAGCAAGGTTTCCTTGGAGTCCTGTTTCAGAAGAGTGACCTACAGCTGTGGGGAGAGTATGGCAGACTGGATGCGGTGCCATATGCCTTTCAGTATAATAATGCAAGAGACTACAGTATATACTGATTTGAGTGCCTTACTACTTTATTAGATCTTTTGGTATTATAGATTTTTTTCAAAAATGATTTTTTTTTTAATATTTTAATGAATTATTTGGAGAGGACCTTTTTCATTTAAGCATTAATGTTACCTTTTGTATTGGTGTGCGTGAGCTTGTTCTTGTATATCTGTGATAGTCGCTGTGTTTGTTCTCTGAGCTGGAAATGGGGGCAGTGGGGTGGGAGGCCCTTGGATACCACAGCCAATAACTGGAAGAAAAAATATGTGAATTTCATATGAAATAGTCAGAGGAAATGCAGGCGAGGTGTTGATTTGTCGTTTTTTCTCAGTAGATGTTCTTGCATTTGCCACACGGTGGAGCATTAAGCCTGTTCCAGGCCTGAACAACGTGGCAGCTGAAGGTGTTCAGAGTGGTTCAAGCCAAAAAGCAGGAAACACAATGAAATTTCAACCTCACGCTTGTTTCCACTTTTCAGCATTAGAAATGGTCTTCTGAATCCTAGGGGTTTTTTCTGGCCGTCATGGACTGAGCGTGTATGCAGAGAAGAGTTACATAGCAACGTAACCTATGGAAATTATGCACCCGCTGTTATATATGTTTGATTTGCTTCAGTATATTATTATTATTATTTTATTGTTATTTTATAAATCCATCAGTTCGCTTGTCTCTGCAGTCAGCAGAAACCAATGGGCAATATTTGCCCCCCCGCAGACGTATAGCGCCGCTTGGATCCCCTCTTGAAATGTTTTTGACTCGACGCTTTCACCAGCTCCTCTTCTTATGTTGCAGCTCTTCTACTGTACTTTAACTGAGACCCTTCCTCTGGCCAGAGAGTCAAACGGAGGCCGTTTGCGAGGTATCAGCACACCTGTACAGGCAGGGGAGCATCTCACTCGTGTGCGTGCATGTGTGCGTGTGTGTCAGGGGGAGGCCCCTCCAAGTGCATGGGAAAGGCGCTGCGAGTGCTGAGGTTAGTCTTGTGGCCATCACACCGGTGACAGCGCGCGTTACTCAAAGAGCAAAGTTATCCCGTCTTCCAGCCGAAAGCAAGCCAGGGAGAAATGCGAGCCTTACCGTCATCTTGCTACTGTCATGTTCTAGAGCAAGAAAATACTACTGGTAATAAAACTACAGATTTAAGACATGTTAAAAAATAAATAAAATAAATTAATAAAAAATAAATTCTTCCTGAGATTTTGGGGTTGATGCTTGAAGACTTGAGGTGTGTGTCTAAATTTCATATCAATAATTTAACCCCTTCAATGCTGGCAGCTGGAAGTTCTTCTCCCTATGGCTCCTGTTGCCGGCAACAGGCGACACTCCGGCCACCACTATTGAAGGGGTTGAGTGAAATGTATCCTACTGTAGCTGTGCATTTCTAGGAGTGCCCAGCATTTGTTTTTGTTGTCTTGTTGTTGTTGTCCTTGTTGTTGTTTGTTAATTGTCCTTCAGTCATGACCTCTGGGACAGACAGAGCCATAATAGCATGCCGGAGCCTCACTGTGCTATTCCACCACTGCAGACCCCCAGCCCAGCCCAGCCCACACTGTGACCCCCCTCTCCTTCCCCCCCACCCCTGCAGAATCGCTTTTCCTGCTCTCACAAGACATGGAGGAAGTGGGCCTTGGACCCAGTCTATATTATATAATATATATATATCTATATATAACTATATATTAAAGAATTCTCCGAAAATTTCTGGAGACTGAAATCTCACTGTCCAGAATGCAAAGGAAGAGAAACGTTCTCGAGTAATATTCTTGCAAATAGAATAAGAAAAAAAAAAAATACAACAAATGGTTGAGGTATATGATGTGATTTCTATTTTTTTGTTGTTGTTGTCATTTTGATTTTTGGTTCTTGTTTTTAATAGGGATGTTTGAACCAGTTCAGAAACGAAGCTAACGCCACATAAAGATAAATCAATCACAACCAGTGATTCATTTGAAACTCTACCCAGGTGCATTCTACTTAATTAAAACCAGTTCACACATCCCTTGAATTGTTATTACTATTATAATTATTATTATTATTATTTTGGGTATTTTTTTTTTTTGTTTTGTCTATTTTTTGTTTTGGGTTTGTTTTTTGTTTTGTTTTGGGGTTTTTTTGCAACTCTCCACACTAAACTGCGCAATACTGTGGGGGAGAAGCCATTACTAAACTATATGCTGCAGAACGATGTAGCAAGTAATTAATTCCCAGCAGCCTGCCGGGACATCTGCTAGCAATAATCACTATTGATTTAAAGCTTTATTTAGCCTTTATCTATATCCTAGTAGAGTATAAGGTCTTGCCACATTTTATTGACATTTTTATTAGTTGAGTTTGACTGAGAACCGTTGTTGGGGTTTTTTTTTGTTTCCCCTCCTCCCCCAATATTAAACTGTGAAATTTATAATGTGTTTAAACTATGGGTGAATCGTAGGCTTTAGTTTGCATGTTCAGCTAATTTGTCTCTATACGATTTTCGTTTGAATCTTTTTATTTGGGGGGAGGGGGGGAGGTTTGTGTTGGTTTTTTTGTTTGGTTTTTTTTTTTTTCCTCTCTCAGGGCTTTTACAAATAACAAAAAAGAGAAAAGAAACGAGAAAAAAAAAAAAAGAAAGGATCTTCTGAAATTCTTTTGCCTGAGTTGCAATGGACTCGTTGACATTGAGAGATTCAATCACTACATTGAGCACTTGACTGTGAAAGAGCAAAAAAAAAAAAAAGATACAAAAAAAATAAAATAAATAAAGGAAAAAGACAAAAAAAAAAGAGAGAACTTTGTTTGAGGCTGTTGTGAAACAACTGTCGAGGCTACGTGACAGTCTGATTCCATTTGCAGAATGATTCGTCATCTTCTCTCTCCTCTCTGTGTGTCTCCTTTCTCCCTCCTCTCTCTCTCTCTCTCCACGAAGGAAGTTTAATCCTAGTGATTTCATCCCATGCAGGAAACAGTAATAAATGTGTAGAATTCATATTTTTCTAAAGGGAACTTAAACTGCTGCTACGAATTGTGTACAAGACTGGTTTATGCCACATGAACAGAGAATCACACATTTGTTTTGGTACTTTTATTCCTCTTTTTATTCAGTTGTACAGTACTTCCAAACTCAAAATAAAAAGTAAAACTTGTTCTGTATCAAACCATCTAAGCAATAAAATGTTATATTTAAAAATTATAGGTTACAAAATGGACGTGGCTCTTCTTGTGGGTCTGTTGTAACTTGCCTTGAGATGGCTCTGCTGGAGGACAGCACGCAGAGCTGCTCTGTGCAGACAGCATCCCAGTTTCTCTTCCTAAGGCTGAACTGAGTTTGAATTGGGGATGATCGCAGTGCTTTGAAGATGCACATTCACTTTGACCCCCCATTTCCTGGTAGTCACGCCCCTCAGAAACAGTGCTTTCTCTTGGTGCAGTTCCTTAATGTAGCAACCAGCAGGAAAGTGCTTTGGTGCTGATATTCCTGCCCAGGCAATGGGCCAGGGTTCTCTTAGCCCTGTGATCACAGAAGTGAGCATCCTTCCAGCTCAGTGTGGTGATTCACAGTGTTACCAGTCATTTTCTGTGTAAAATAAGTAGGTTTCTGCAGCATAGTTTTCTTCTTGCATGAATGTGTATGGACGTGAAATCTTTACAATGTATTCAAGAGCCACATGCAGGTGTCAAAAGAAAGAGAGAAATCCTTGGGTTTAGCTTGTTGAAGCTGCCTTAGCTGCATTTTATACGCTTTTCTATAAATAAAACACATTGCACAGGACAGTGAGCCAAAGATTCATCTGGGTCGTGTGTCTGGCTCTGGAGGCCAGGGCATTGCAGCGAAGCTGAAGCACCCGCATCTTGCTAAGTCCTGGCAGGGTGGTTCTTCCTGGTAGAAAAGGGAACCGGGTTCAGAATCGGAGAGACATACCCAGGCAGTAACTGCTGCTGCTGCCGCTTTCCTCCCTCCAGCCTCCTGCACCTTTGTGACAGAGGTTACAATTGCACTTCCTCTGGTGGGATCTGGTCCCTCACCACCAATCAGAGGCAGGTTCAAAGCAAAGCAGGCAGCCAGCTGTGCCCCAAACCGAGGGTGCCTGATGAAGCAGGGCTCTGTGAGCGACCGTGGGGTGGGCTCAGGGGCTGGGAACAGGATTTCTGAGGGAGGAAACCCGCAGAAAATCACTTTCTTGCCTCCCCCCCGCTCCCCGGCCTCAGAAATCTCCCGTCCTCCTGTGAGACTGATGGGAAACTTGCACTCAAAGTGCGTGTGGACCTGTCATGAGGTGTAGGATCAAATGGGATGAGTTTACGTGACAAGGAAGTGATGGTGACTGATCACTTACGAAATATAGATGGGTTAGCACTTGGCTGTGGCAGGGTGTAATCGGTGTGCCCAGCCCTTTGCTTCTTCTACCGCAATTTGACTGTGACCATTCCCAAGTTGTGAATTTCCCTGCTCTTCTTGCCTTTGGCACAGTAACATCCTGCAGGCCAGCTGAACTTTGCTCCTTGTTGGCATTTCCCTCTTCCTCCTCCTGCCTCCGCTCCTCCCACACAGAGCTGGCCTGAAACCTCAGGTTAGCGGAGGGATGGGGAGGTGGTGGTGTCTCCCTGTGCTGTCTCCTACTTGCTGCTTCCTTGCCTCATTCCCTAATGCTTTTTACCCATCTTTTCAAAGGTGAAGCTGCAGGTTAGCTCTTGACATGGCTAGAGACAGTGGCACAGCCCCTGCGTTGTGCATCCGTCTCACAACAGTGCCTCAGGTTTGGAGTCATCCCAGAGTATTAAGGTTTGGGGAAGACCTAGGTCCGTGCACCGGGAAGGTGTTTATTTCCAGAAGTGTGGAGTATGAACCTGTAAACCCAAGAGGATGGCAGGAGGGCTGGTCTGAGATAGGAGGCTTGGGTGGGAGTTGGCTGTCCCAAAGCAGGATGCGGAGCCCGCATGGAGCATCTGTTGCATTTTTACTGCTACTGAAATGCAAACTGGTAAGGAGAAAGGAATAGAAGTATTTGTTTTCATTATCCAGCTGTCACAAATACCCAGCATTTGAGGGACGGGAGGGCTGCATACCTACACTGAGACCTTCAGAAAGTGTGTATGATGATTCCCTATAATACTGTTGACATCAGTGTTTTGCCCTGCTGTGTTGCAAAGAGTCTTTCTCAAACAAAATTGGGTCACAATTCCACTAGCACAGTGAGAAGTTTACTTGAGACCTTTCCTTGCAAACAAGCCTCTGGTTCAGGAGTCACACGTGCCTGTTCCTTTAGGTGTTGCTGTAAAGTTACAAGGGCATTGAAAATGTCACTTCTGGAAACCCTGGGGCTTGGGACTATCTGCAAAAGGGAGATGCCAGACCCTGGCGCCGGGTAACTGGCACTTTCTGTGTGTCAAACAGTCTGAGAGGCACCATCCTTCATCATCCACTCTGACAGTGCAGGAAAAGGCCGGAGAAACACATCGGGTTGTTTGATCAGGACATCGCTAACTGCTGGGCTGCGGGAAAATGGGCCCCACCAGCGCTTCCCAGACGTGTACCCGAGCAGCCAACATCAGGAAGAAAAGTGAGTGAAACCTGCACACCACTGCATGGCCACTCGAGCTCGCCAGTTTGGGACCTGTGTCAAGTACTTTCCCCTCTGATTCCTTTCCCCTCGGCCATGCAGGGCAAAGGCTCGCTGCACCCGTGCTGCGACAGCCGAACGGGCAGTAATGAAGATGCTGGGTTTTGCTCTCCAGTGTGTTCAAACAAGGGAACACAGACACATCTTGACTCTGAGGGCTTTGAAAACCTCCTTCGTGTCAGAGAGGAGCTGAACATTTCACAAGAAACAGCCCACGGCCTGGGGAAATGTCCCCAGAGTGACAGGAGGCTCAGCACAGCCGGGGCTCCTGCGCCGGCAGCACTGCTGCAGGGTACACAGTAACTCTGCACGCAGCCCCTCCAGAGCCTGAAGCGTGTCCTGCAGATGCAGGGGCTTGTACTCGGTGTTTGGTGCTCTTGGCCTTTCTCAGCACGGCCTCGCTGGTGTCTGCCCTGGTCACCTCAGCTGAGCATTGCGCTGCTGGGAATGCAGCTGTAGGTGTTCAACCCCTCATCACCCAAAAAGATCGTTTATACCAGGTAAGCACAAGGTATTTCTCCTGTGGGTGCCAGATGCTTGTGGTGCCTGCTCGTGGTCCTGTGGAAAGCTACAGACTCATTCACACTGTGTTGTGCACGTTTGCCTGGAGGAAGGAGGGAGGAGGATGTGTGAACAGCACAGAGAGGAGTGCTCCAGGGAAGAACCATTCGGTGCTTTAGGACCTCTCACCAGCTGCACCTTGTCCAGGGGCAAAGGCTCCGAGAGCATCCCTGTGTGCTAGGAGGCCTCATCAGTGCCATCACCTGGGCAATGAGGTCTATGTAAAGCAAGGCAGGGAGGGAAGAGTAGGATAAGGAGACTGGGGTTGTATTGGTGTGCTGCTGAAGCAGCAGCAGTTTCTGTATTGTAAAAACATGTTTCTAGAATCGTTTTTCCAGGAAGGTCTTTTTTTCTTTCCCCCCAAACAATTGACTGGATTCACACCCAGGACAAAGACGGAGGAGAAGGACATAGGTCTGCTCAAACATGCAGGCTCCTGGCACATTCCTGCATGGAATGGGATGCTTAAAGATACAGGAACATCTACTTTGCTGTTGCTGGCTGCCTCAGGTAAGTGGTGTATTATCTGCACACATGTGCTAATGGAGTGCCTGACAGTGGAAAAAGCTGATAGATTTCTCTAGGGAAATGAAAACCCTCAGGATCTTCCTAGGTAAGGGGTTAAGGAGCCTTCAAGCCTTCATTTCAGGATGAGTCTGAAATAGCCCTGTAGAGCTGAAATGAGGTGAAGATGAGTTGACAAGCATTGCCAAGGCTTTCCAGAGACTCTGCTACTGCCTCCTGCTTCCAGTGCTCAAGTCCCCTCAGTCTAAAAAACCCCATTCACAGGAAGCAGGAGTTTTTCATATGTTAAATACGAGCAAGTGGGAAGAGTTCTCTGGCTCACAGAACCTCACTGTGTAACATGGTAGAAAACTTTGCAGCAGTCCTTGGAGTAGCAGAACTGAAAATAGCTTTCTCCTTTGCTGTGCTTGTTTATTTCTCCTGTGCCAGATTCATCTCATCTGGCAGGGAAAACTGCCAGGAGTGTATGAGGAAACTGGACGATGGGCATTTGGAATACACTGTTGTGAAAGTGCCCGGACTTCCCTGCGGCCTTTCTGCAAAGGGCTGTGAGGCAGTTTGCAAACATCAGTGAACAGGAGGCTGTAAGTAAAAGCAGTGTGCTGGGGAAAAGGCTTTTCATCATAGAAGGCCTGATCTATTTTCCTGCTCCCAGAGGCAGAGGTTAATGCAGTAAAGGCCGGCTCTGCTGTGGGCTCACCTCCCATTGGTAGTTTTTAGCCTGTAAGCACACAGAGATCGTGACCGAGGTGCTTCTACAAATGGGCAAGGATTTGGACAGAACGTCAGCCACAGGGGCTGGTGGCTCTACTGCAGCACATGATGCCCACAGCTGGGATGGGAGGAGCAGCAGAACATAGAATCATAGACTCATAAAATGGTTCAGGCTGGAAAGGACCTTATCATCTAATTCCAGCCCCTTAGACGATGTCACCCAAGGCTCTGTCCAGCCTGGCCTTGAACACTGCCAGGGATGGAGCATTCACAGCTTCCCTGGGCAACCCATTCCAGTGCCTCACCACCCTCTTTGCAGCAAGTACGTAAAAAAATGATCTTCCACAAGTGTGTGTGCACATAGGACTGGCAGCCCCTGCCCTCAGACAGGGAGTGGGCACAGGAGTTCAGTCACATTTGGGTAACTGAAACAACGGCTTTGTTAACCTTCCCTCCCATCTCCTGTTATCTGATTGTACAGAGAGAGACAACGGCTTAGATTTGCAGCTATGTTTGTTGTTCTAAACAAGCAGCATCTGATTTCTAATGAATCTGCACCCAGAAGTATTTGGATTTCATTTTAGGGTGGTGGCAGTGCTAGTTGTGAGACATAGGCTTGCTTTGACCAGTAAGTACTTCTCCCAAGTGTTTGCAACTCGAGCTTTTCCATGTAACCTGTGCTTAGGAATGGAAAAGTGGGTAAAACCTGGCTGTAAACAAAAACCCGTACCTTTTTCATTGCCACTTTCCTTTGTTTCTACTGAAACACAGCCCTACTTGGTACACAGGGGTCCCAGGCAGTGGCTGGGGAAGAGGTAGAACATGGGAGGACACGTGCTGCGTGATACTTGTGCATTTGCTCACTTTGTGGTGGCAGGATACTTGACACCATTTCATCCACCACCTTTGAGCTGCTTATATGACTGAGGCTTCACAGGCTTTAAGGTTACATACATCAGGTCCATTTTACTCCACAGCTGGAGAAAATCAAAGCATTGAGCTGCCCGTGTGTACGCAGCAATCTGTGAAGCCTGCACCACTACACAGTGGGTTTGATTTTTCATCTCCTGTCTAGGTGGTTATCTGCCAGTATCTTTTGGAGTTGAAATCACCAGACATTGTAGTGCAGCTACCTGAGACCCAGCATTAGCACTGAGCTGGTCAGAAAAGCTTCCCAGGGCTGCAGGTAAGAGAGAGGAAGGGAGCTGGCGTACTGAGGAACCTGTGCACCTCATGGCAATGCACTTTGGCACAGGATACAGAGCCACATGCTGCTTTTAATGCATTTGGTTATTGCTTTATGGTGAATGCACCTCTCATAAACAGTTCTGAAATGTTTGCCTGAACCAAAATATTCTCTTTAGCAGCTGTAAAACACCTGCTAATAAATGAAGGTACTTATTTGGAACAACGCTTAATTAAAAGTGATAGCAGCTCCTCCCGGGGTTCCTGTGCCAGTGTCTTATTGAGCTGCAGCTGAGGGATGTTTTGCAGTTTGTCAGTGGGTCCTTGGTGCCCTGTATTTATTACTGCTGCAGTGAATCAGTGCCATCTGTTTTGGTGCAGTTCTACAAATTCAGCAAAATAGCAATGATGGAGCCAATGTTCTTGGGGATCCTCACTAAAGGAAAAATGGAGTAAGCACACAGGGTGCTGCACCTAACTGAAGGACCAGGACACCCAGTGAGACACTTTTTGTTAACAGAGGCAGAGGGAGTTCAGTCTCAATGGGACCTAGGGGGAATGTCTTGCCCTGTATGAGAATGGAGTAACACCACTGAGTGGAGCCAGTGATAGTTCTGGCTGTATGACTGCAACTGATGCCTCACACATGGTCCTCATCATGCCTTTCCGCTGGGAGGGTGAGTGGCAATAGGATGCTGCAGTAGCACAACCTGTCACACTAACAATACATTGAAAGGAGATGGTCCCTGTGTAGTGTGGTTTTTAAAGCACAAGCTAAATCCTGTTTCATACATTTTGTTGGGGGTCTTTTTCTTTCTGAAAGCTTGCCTTTCCTGTGGTGCCTGACAGCAAGATGTGCTGCTTAGTTTGCAGCTTGCTTATAGTAGCAACCAATTAGGATTAGTTGGGCAAAATGCCACTTCCAGCTGTGAGAAACACTTCCGCTCTGTATGAATGAACCACTAGTACCACTAACCAAGCATTAACTAAGTCTTAAATAGTGGCTCTAAGGAAAACATAACACATTTCATAATCAAGTTTGTTAAGAGTATTTACACTTGCTTCTAATTATAAGCCGTTATTTTGGTGGCAATGTTTGTCATACTGTATGCGATAGTCACCCAAAGCTATTTAAATCCTAGCTCTTCCTTTCCAATGGAAACCCGCAATAGGCTATTTTAAGACTTTCCTCCTTTCTGTGCAGACTCCTACTACAGAAGACAGTTTGTTCTTTCTTTCTGTCTCTTTCGGAAACTTACTGGTGGGCCTGCCAGCTGAAGCTGGCATCAAGCATGGTCCTGTGCACTGCTTGCTTTGTAGTGCTGTGGATCCAGGCTCGTGTTAAGAAGTATATATGTTTCAGGGTTCTGGATGGACAGGAGCATTTGATTCATCTTCCATGGAAAAATTACTCCAGCAGAAGACAGAATGCAGACCTATTTGTGTCTCAACATGGTCCAGGTTCACATGGAGTTAAAAGACCCAAATCAATCCAGCTATAATTGCAGGAAACCTTGCTGAGGAGCCCAGGACCAGGAAATCAGATGACAAAGAGGTAGTGCGTATGCAGCATCACTATTATTGCTGCTTCTGAAATGCCCTCGGCTGGGCCTTTAGGTGGCTATAGCCCTGATTTCTTATTTTTGGAAGCAAATGCAGGACACTAGTATTAACATCTTTCAGAGTTTCAGCTTCACATTGTCACAGACTTACTTAAAGGCACAGAAAGGCTCAGACTTAATTCAGTGACCAAGGCAGAACAAAGAATGATTAAGAAAAGCCAGACATGGTTGCTCTGGCCCATCTACGATGCTGCTCTTCGAGACTGGACTGAAGCTCTCCCGAGCCCATCTGTTACAATGAGCAGCTGTCACTGGCTTGGGTGATCCCTCACCTGGCAGCTTTTGGTATTGCTGGCTATAGTGATTCCATTCAGTGAACCCAGCGTTGTATTTTATCTTCGGGGTAAATCCTTTAGTCACACATGGTCCACCCATACAGCTTCATCTGAACGAAAATGTACTGCCTCACTCCATCCAGGCCCTGCAGGGAAGGGCTGTATCTGTTTTACTAGAACTCTAAATGAAGTTATCTTGAAAATTCCTCTTGCTTGTGCAGCTATGTACATTTAACTCCTGCTGTGTGAAAGATACAGCTCTTAAGTTTCATTATGTCAATTTAAGTGGTACAGGGAAAACTGAGTTAAGGCAGGACAAACTGTGGTTTCCACGTAAGCTGAACAGACCCAAAGTGCTGAGGCAAGGTGTGGTAAGTTTGTTTGCCATCACCAGTTAAAAGACTGGAATGTTGTAATGCTGAAATCTTACTGCATCTTGGTTAATATAAATTTATCACCAAGATTACGAACATGAGGGGACAGAAAGCCAGCCTACTGAAGTTAAAGACTGTAGCAACTGACTTGGAAAGAACAAAGGCCAGTATGAAGTCTCAAAAGTCTTCATCTTTTCAAAGAAAGATGAGGCAGACTTCAAATTTAAAAGTTGGTTTCATGTTCTCTGGGAGCTAAAAGTACAGCTTAATAGATCTGCTTTTAATTTGCCCTTATTTATCCACAGAAATGGTTCACAAATACAGGCGGGTTTTATTTTTACACTGTTTTTTCCTTTTGTTAGCTTCCCCCCCCTCCCTCCCCCCCCCCCCCCACTAAGTCTTACCTTCTGCTTGTATGCAGTACACCTGCTTGAACCGCTACTGTCAGTATTACTGCCTGGAATATGAGTGCGTTCTTGGTCGGACAACAGCATGCACCTAATGAGGTTTGTTACAACCTTATACTTCAGCAGCCTTTAAGAATCTTAACAGATTCTTAAATGGTGCTTACAGTTCAACAAGAGGCTATTCTTTCTGGAAATACAGGGGAGTATGGTTCAGTTTGAATGGATCAGGATTCAAGAATTTACTGCACATTTTCCCAGGGCCCTCCCCTTATTCTTACAGAATTCTAATCTTACTATTAGCCCATTGTCCAAAACATCACAGAATACTTCCTCATTATTCCCATTCCAAATATGCTTGTACCAAAGCAGCTTGTTAAGAACAGCATGTTTTCACTCTGTGTATTTGCTCTTACAGGTTGGTTATCAAGGACAAGAGCACCAGTTCCCACTCAGGCTTTTTAGTGCCATTCTCATGCTTTATTTAAAAAAAAAAAAAAAAAAAAAAATAAAAGCTACACAATGCTAAAAAAAGAAAATCAAGTTTACTTTACAAAAAAAAACAAAAACAAACCTGCAGTCATTTTTTTTACCCCCCAAGAGACCTGATCTCACTTATAAACACAAGTCAGCAGGTAAGAAAGTAAACGTTAACACTTCAGTTGCAGTACATCATCTGAACTTAATCATCCAAAAGAGTCATTCTTAAACTGACTGTTGATTGTATCAACACAAGCAATCATAAATGATATAAATATCACTTGATTAAAAAACATCCCTGGGAAAATTTAAAGATAAATGGAAAAATGTCAAAAGAATGTTATTTAGCCCACCTATAAACTCTTGCAGAAACTCAGATCTTTCTGGCCTTGCTCTCCTTTGGAACTGCAATTCCTCTGTTTAAGAAAAGTCCTGGTGTAAAGCTGCTGAATTCTGTTCAGTGAGAGGATTAAACGGGTATAACATGAATCTATGTAGTTACCATCAAGCTACACTAGTACTATGTCTTACTCTCCCCATGGACATGTACTGTGCAAGTCTCAAGTAACATCAAAACACTCCTGAAACAGCCCTTGTGTCACTCGTATGAGGTAGGTACTGTCTTTCCTTTGAAGAAAGAAAGAGAACAGATTCTTAACTGCTGCTCAGTACATCAGGCACACTGAAAAACAGGACAACCAGCCTATCCTAGTACTTGACTTTCCTGCTGCTTCCCTGAATTCAGAGCTTTCAACTGCAACAACTGGTTTAGCACCACACATTCCAGGAATAAAGAGTCAAAGAGGCTTTTAATTATATCCATTACAAAGTAAGGAAGATGTTCAGCATAAGTGTCTGAGACAGGCAGAAGCACTGCCATCGATTCTGCTCCATTTGTCTCCATGGCCTACAATTTGATTATTTTCTACATGAAGAATAAGATGATACTTCATCCTTTAGTTTGACGGCAGCCACTCTTCTTTCTCAGGTTAAATGATACAGGCTCAAAATGAACTGCTGTCACAAAGCAGGCAGCATACAGATGGCTACAAGTATCAAATGTGGTTCAAGTGTAGCTAAGTTAATGATTTGCTACCATGGTAGACATGAACTCTAAAGCCGTTTCTTACCCCAAATATAGACTCATTAAGTCTCTACAATTTTTTGAATTGGCTAAGGAGCTGTGAAAGGTCCTTCACACTAAGGCCACGGTTTATTTGTGGTCTAAAACTTATTTCAGCATCTCTTACTAATATGGAAGAAACCTTAGCCCACATCTTCTTTCATAGTCATTGTTCCTCTTCTCATTACCTAACATGAGCAGTTGTGTGGTAGTGTAGTAAGCTTGCTGAAAACTAGGCTGCTAAGAACGTTGGATTATACAAATGCTTGTGCTGCCACATGGAAAGGGATGACATAGAGACAGGCAGAACTGTTGCTTTTCCATCTTAAAATCAATGAAACTGTACCCTACTCAGCTGATAATGATATCTACTAACATATCTCTGACACTAAGCTATCAGTATGTGTTTAAAGACTGAGTAGAAAATTCAAGTACCGAAATAAAAATTGTTAACCGACAGGATAAAGCAACAACTGTGCTCTCCCATTTGAAGAAATCCAAGTGTAGCAGAATGTCTTATTTACTAGAAATAACGTAAGAGATGCCAAAGTTCAAATACCACTGTACACAATGTTATTGCTAAATTTCAGCTACAGCAAATTAACAAGAAACAAGGAATTCAAAACTGTTACTTCATTTATCATGAGCAGTAGTGGACTGCTGGCCACTGTTCCTACGAACTGCACTGGCTGAGAAAGTTACTATGAACCCTCCACAGTGAATGCCAAGTAGTATGATCAGAAAGACAGTTTTGGCACAACTGGACTTTCCTATTGCTAGTTCCTATGTGAGTTGCTAAGCTATATACTCTCTTCTTTCACACTTGGAACTTTAGCATTTGGATGTTAACTGAGTACAGAGAAGAAAGCCAAAACCTTCAAATACTTATTTCTTACTTGTACAGTGCTTCAGTCCTTCAGCTTCTCTTCAGTCCTGGCCAGTGTAAGATTTCTGAAGGCCTAACTTGCTCCAGAACTCAATCTGTAAGGACTAAACTATTCATCTGAAGAAATAAAACTAGGATATTACAAATTAATACCCTCTGTTCTGATCCTCTGTCTTTTCTTCCTGGAGTACTACTGTATCTGGCGTAACTTTTATCATCACCCTCTCTAAACAGTACTTTTCCTTTCTTGGGAAGAATTACAGTATACAGTTTAAGATTACCCATTACAAGAAGATTCAAAAACCATCTTGATTTCAGGTTAGAGATATAATCCAAGAGTGGGAACTTAGTTCAGTACATCAGGTGCTGCAATAGCTATAGGGCTTTACTATACAAAGCATGTAGTACAAAATACTTTGTGGAATCAATACAAACTGGAATATAAATCCATAAACCTACCACAGGACCAGTCAGATTACATCACTAATGGCAAACAAAGTTGTTCCACACAATCTGAGTGGAGATACCTCTTACGAAGGTAGCATGCAACTGTTTGCTAAACAATCTGTATGACAATTCAACAATCTTAACTATTAAAAATACTCTGCCTGTTATACTATCAGGAAGCTGAAGCATCTTTGGGGTTGCTTTTCCTATTTTTAATCAGTTCCATAGCAAGATGAGTCAAGAACATCTTCACAGTTCATTCTGAAAAAGTATATAGTAAGATATAGTGCCAGTACAGATAGTAGTTTCAGAGCTCAGATGCATCAAAATTGCTATGACATGATTTGGAAGTATTGCTCAGCATTCACTGGCTCAGAAGCTCAGTCCCTACAGAGCAAGTTTAGATCTAAAAAGGTGCTTTCACATATGGGGATCAGGAAGGGGAGAAAAAGAAGAAAACAGAAGTCTCAGATCAGTGCCTCTTCCTGAACTCAACAACCTTCCAGACAACTTCACACCCAGGAAGAGATGCAGCTGAGAATGCAACAACTGAAGCCTTGTCCAAGTGCCTGAATGGCAGCTGACATCTCTGCATTATCTACTTTTTACTGTCAGTTAAGTTCCTGAATGCAATGGATGTGGATCAGCACCTGCCAATCAGAGCTGTTTCTGCCACAAAAGAAAATCCCATTTTGACTGCATATAGCTTTTCTGCTTTAGTACTGAACTAACAGGTAGTTAACAATGGGTATGCATCTGTGTTACTAGCAGGAAAGGTGATAAAATAACTCTGACCAATGTACTGACCAGTGGAAAAAGGTTTTGAGATTCAAAAACTGCAAAGGGTAAATTAAATAGTTTGCATTTTAAAAGATTATTTGAAGCCAACAGTTTTTCAAATTCAGTTTCAAGTGTGTACAGAAAATGCAAAGTCCTTGCCTCATGTAAAGCTCTAAGAAAAGTCCATATTTTGATACATATGACATTCTAGTTTTTGTGAGAGAACCAAGAACTTACTGAAAAGTTGCTGTGGCTTATTCAGTAATTTCTTGAGTAAACATTGCAGAGCTACCACTATAACAGGAATACCTAAGATGCTGGCACAACTCAATAACTAACATTTAACAAGTTGGGTATAAAAAAGATTTATGTAGTAATACCAATTCAGCACACAAATTCCATGCTTCACAAGTTTTGCTGCTGTGTAAGAGTATTCCTAGCATCTATGCAGGTAAGTTCAGATCTTTAGGTCACTGCATGCCCAGATCAAGCCAGCAGCAAAATATCTACCACTACAAGCAGTTATACCCAATTGTGCCTTTAGAATGCAAACTACGCAGAAACCTAGATGATCAGTGCCTCAACCCTGAAGTAGGACGACACACACAAACTTCAGTGTGTGCACACTGGAGAGAATAAGTTACTTACTGAAAAAAATGCATACAGATTTTGATACAGACATGATACAATCAAGACTGATTAAGTCACTCAACATTCAGATTAGGGGGAGGAAAAAAAAACCTTCCAAGACAATGTACAGATGACAAGCCAGCGTTACAAAGAACTCTAAAGGCACATTTCAGGTAACATAGTTCTGTTAAGACCAACTGCTTACACACGCAGGCACAAATCTTAATGGCTACAACCCCCTTCCATCCCCCCAGCAATCAAAAAAAAACCCCCCCCCAAAAAAAACCAAAAAACCCCAAAAACCAGAGAAGTGCATTTTCAGTAATATTAACACCATTCAGTTAATCTGTTCAGTCCAAATGTTTAGCAGTATTTTCCTTATGGTGGTATGGATTCTCTGCACTACTCCAATCCAAAAAACCCAAACAGGCAGGATTAGTAAAGGTTCAACTGTTGTACTAGTTAACATTTACTCATCAGAGCCCACTGATCTCTTCTGTGCCCTCTTGTAGGGCAACCTCCTTGGTGAGGCTTTATCTAGAAAAAAAAAAGAAGATAGTTCTATCAGCTGCTACAGTTACTTCAGATTAGATATGATACGACCATGCATTTTTCTCCCTCCCTAACAGAAGCCAAGCTGCCCTTCTAGTGCAATGCACCACCACAGAGAAGCCACTTCAAACAACTTGTTAAGGCTTTTTAACTACTAAATCATTAGCATACTAAATAGAAGGTAACAAAAAATAATGTTCCTATTCTGTAACATGCAGCTCCAAGGAAAAGGTTGTTCAATTTGCCAGTTACCAAAATGCAAAAACTGAAAAGTCCAACGCAACAAAAAACAACTTCCCCATTTCCTGATGAAACCCCATGCTCTGCTGTTTAGAAAAGTGTCACGTTTAATAATTACACTTTTATAAAGCGAATTAATTATTTTGATCAATACTGGTTTCATTTGTCTGCCTGAAGAATGTGACTGACCCTCCCTTAGACATCTTGTTCATGAAGTACTGCCATGTCCATACAGATTAACAGCAAAAGATTGTGAAAAAAACATACTTCCAGGAAGCACCTCCATTTAACTATGAAGATATCACTTTGTGATCAGATAACCCTTATGGGGAAGCCACCCAGCTTTAGCTGTATGATCACTGGATGCCAGAAACTTCATCAACATTTAAGACTTTATGACAGGCTTAGTTGCCCTTTACAATGATGGTCCTTATGCAGGTAGAATTTCAGTCCTTGTAATATTGTAGAGAAGCTACAATACTTCATATGAAGTGCTAGAACAATTGCTAAGTGTATCTGTTCACTTAAAAGTGCACATTTTCTTAAACAGAACCATCTCCAGTAATTTTGCTGTTTTGAGTATGTGTGAAGACAAGGAGCTTGTCATTACAAGCCAATCAGTACAGTATGAAGAGTCTTTAATAAAATAGTTAAGAACCTCTGAGGATCTTGAAGGCCTTGTATTTCAAAGGACTGTAGTGTAGAGTTCCAATTAAAACTAACCTGGAGCTAGAAAACCCTCACAGGTTTTAATCAACTTCAGTTATTAAGATCTGAATACCTATTCATCTTAAGAAAGGGATGGAGAGAGTACCAAAACATGCCAGGATTTGAGCCCATTTAAAGACAGTTTGCTCTTTGAAAGAAAAAAAAAAACAAAAACAACAAACCAACAAAAAGCAGCATTTAGAGCTTCTGTCTTCCTTGCTAGATTGAGACTTTTCAAATTCCTGTGTCTAGATTTTATACTGTCATTCTTGTGTCTCACAGGAGACAGTGTACAAGAAAGCTTACGTTTTCTGAAGTAAAACACTTATAGGTATAGTCCTTATTATACCTGTAAGTACAGTTAAGAAGGATGAAGGAATCAAAAAGTGAAGTCATCAATTCCTGGCACAACTTCATATCAGAGCTAAGGTCTCTAGCCCTTCTACATTGAATAAAGATCAAAATATGCTCATTTCATCAAAACGGTGGTCTTTTTCAAGTAAAGGTAGCTCCTGCAAAGGGTTTTCAAAGCACTTTTCTTTGTCTAGGATGTGCTTTAAGAGAGGCCATCTAGCCAATGCTACTGGTGATAGGAATTCACCTGGGATAAAAAATACCAAGATAAGCCTCACTATTAAACTATTATACCAAAGGCTCAGGTTTGTTTCTCACTGTGACAATATGTGCTCAGCCATTGGTCATGACCAGTACTCCACCTTCCTCATGTAACATCAGCCTGACACTACACTAAAGTAGCAGGGCAGACAAGATACACATCTGCATTTTAGATAAAGGGTACTGGGAACCGTTAAGAGGAGACAATAGTACTTCAGCAATATTCTACTGAAACTATGTTACTACAATATAACCAGAAACAATACATACACATTTTTATAACATAAGAAAATATAATTCATATGTATATAAAATGTTTTTGTGTGGTTGCATGCATCTGTTCTGTAATCTTTTACTGTTCATGCTGCATCACCAATAACTGCATGCAGGAAGCTGTTGTACTCCTATCCATGCCTTCTTATCACATGGACAACACATTAAGCACTTCCACTCTTTAGATCACCAGTTTGCCTCACCTCTTCTACTCTGCACTGAAGCCATGGGAAAGCAAAACAGAAGAAACAGCAAGAGAAGTTAGAAATACCCACAAACACACAAATGGGCTAAAGAAATCAGATACTGGGTTTACTGTTGGCATTTCAGGTATCAAGTAGAACTTAGTCATTCTGGACTTGTGAAGGACATTAACATTAAGTCTTCATGTGGCTTTAGTTAATACACACTGTAATGCTTATTTAAAAGTCTGGTCTAGAGGCAAACTTCCAAGCAACTTCCAGAAATTTTGAAATGACACATATTTTCTCCTATTTAAACATCCTTTGTCATCCAGGTTTTGGGTAAAGATTTTATACTGTTGAAAAAGAGTCTACAGAACAAATTGTTAAAGTAACTGATAGTCATTAATGTATCAACCAGTGAAGTTTGTTCTATAAAAAAATAGGCTGCTGATATAATTAGTCTACAATCATTAAGCACAGCACTTTAGACAATTTTATTCCCTAGGAGAGAGGTATGCTGCTCTGAGAAATTGGTATCGGCTACTTATTCAATTACAACTAATTGATTACGGAAGTTTGGTTTGCTCTGGTTTGTGGAAGGCAGGCTACTTACTTATTTGATTTAAAGTTTCTTGGGGAATCCAGCTCATATCAACATCGTTCTGATTTGATGTTCCCATTTCTACTTTCTGTACTGGTCTTTTCCTCTGAAAATTCAAGAAAGAAGTAAGATTTTTCTTTCCACAAAGTGTTGGTAGCACAAGTATTAGAAATAACATGTAATGCTATATTTAGTCAGTTGCAGTTATTTCACTAAGACACAAACTTAAGGCTAGTCAATTTATGAAGCCATCTTTGTAGCTTAGCTTTAACTATCTTTACCATTAGCAATTTATTCAGCCTAAGTTTGACATTACCCCTTTTAAGGACTTGCAATACTTATTCTGCACAAAGATATCAAGATTTCATGCATGCCTGGGGAAGTTCATTATAGCTGTTACAAAAAATGGCTGATGATTAATTAACCTGTGATGATCAATTTCGTTATACTTTCTCAGATTGGAACAATATTCTCACGTGTCACCTTGCAAAATAGATTTCAAGGCACAATAATTACTCCGTATTTCTTCCCAAGGGAAACTTCAAAAGCATCATAAACCAGACTGAAAAAAGACATAACCTATGCACTGAATGCAGATTGAGACTTAACCTTTCAATGGCGTTTACTTGCCAGACCACTTACATAAACAAACCTGTAGTTGTTATAGCATTATAAATGGAATCCAGAAGGCCCTAATCAACATTATGGCAAAGCATAAATAAGAACTAAATAAAGGACTAGACTGGGGAAAACAGCTAGGTTCTACTCAGATTAAACTAACAGAAATAGAGAGCATGGGGAAAGTCTATCCAGTAAGTATTGAATGAATAGCTGCACACAGACAGTGGCTGGACAGTATCAAAAGTTTGTCTCAACCACTTCAGTGTGATGCCAAAGAGCAGATCCAAAGAGCATTAGATAAGCAATCCAAATGTCTCTAATTATGAACATCTTTTAAAAACTCTGGTTTTCCCAGTCATCTATAAGGTCATAGTTCTAACTGCAAAGCTTCTAAAAGTTTTACCTGTACCATCGTATGCCAGAAGCAATTACTAAATTGCTTTCTTTTTGTATCAGTCAGCTCTCGTATCAACAATTACACAGACAAAATACACTACCCACCTTCCTAGACTCTAGTAACTGATGCAGACCAACAATGACAAGTAGACCAAGTCCAGCAAGGAACATGTACATGAAGATCCTTTAAAAAAACAGTTTAAGAAACCATTAACTAAAAATCTTAAGTGAGAGAATAAGAGAGGCACAGAAACTAAGCCTAGCTTTGCCCCCATGCCCACTCGATCTTTCCCAAGAACTTTCATACATGGCAGGTGGGGAAAAAAAATTCTGAAACTGAAGTGCTAACAAATATTAAGTAATTATTCTGACTTCGATTTCAGGAACTGTAATCCTAAATTTAATTCTGAATAACACAACACCTGAAAAATGCTGAATAAACTGGGAAACTTAAAAATAGTTACTGAAATGTGGTAATTGCTAAGACCTCTTTTGCAGTACCATGTCTCAAGATGTTGGGTCAAAGGTAGTATTTGTTTGTGACAGCTTTAACCCCTTACAAAAGCCTTAAAAATCTTTCATATGCTTTTAGTACACTCCTGCAAATTAGGTACTGCTAGGATACCAATTTATTGGCAGCAGAGCTTTAAGAGGCCTTGATTATCTGGCTCTGTGTTCCACAGTTAGAATTTTAACTATGCAATCATTTTAAAGTCTGCGCATTTTGGTTTGAGTAATTTTACCTGAAATACAAAAGTTGAACACAAACTCTGTATTCCAGGCTTAAGCTCTGTGAGCCAAAGCAGATGTGTAAACTGCTCAATGACACAGTACCAATTATGAAGATCCCTAGTTACTAATACAGTACTTAATTTGGGGGAAAAAGTTTGTATTTTCAGTCCACTGTTGTAAAAGTCAAACGCCTGCTAAACCATCAGCAAAACACAGCAGACCTAACATTCAATAAAATCAGGATATAAGAACTATTCTCACTGGCACCATCAATAACCTCTTCTATCGGTATACCAAATAAACTTGAATCCCCAGTCTCCTTACGTTTCTCCATCCAACCCATCTTCTTTTTCAATTATTGTAACAGTTTGATTGAAGACAGCATCTTGAAACACATTGCCCTATGAAAAAGATTCCACATAACATTTTAAATTCATTTCTTGAACACATAACACAGATGTTTATCCTTTTCCATGTTCTTGGAAAAACTCTAGCAAGTACAAACTGCTGCACAAAACTTAAGTTTATAAGCAGTGCAAGTCTGACTCAACACATAAACATGCAAACTTTTTGGCGCAAGACAAACAGTCTTAGTATAAGGAAGAAAGTCACATCTAGCCTTCAATATGTCATTTCCTATAAGATACTCCAAAGGGGTTTTACTAGAGCAATCAAAACACAAAGGTACAGAAGCCTGTTAAGCTTTGATCTGCAGTGAAAAAGAATCCCCTATTTTAATCCCCATTTATGCTTTCGGATAGTCTTCCCCTAGGTTGCAACTACTGATCTTTCATTTGCTCAAAGTCAAGTTTGCAGATGGGATTCAGGTTGGTAATATACAGAACCAAGCATACATGGGGGGATGTTGTGAAATATGTAGACAGTAGCTTACTGTGCTTGCGTATACCGATTTGCTTAAAAACCACAAGGTGGTCTCTTTCTGAAGAGCAACTTGACTAAGCAGTTCCTCCCTGACATTTCCACATCAACTAGAAAGATTAAAATTAATTGCAACATCAGGCTTACATTTACATCTCTGTAGTTGAGATTGATAACTAGTCCGAAAGGACGACCACCCATAGGCTCAGCAGGGATGAAAGAGTACTCGAATGTGGCTTGTCTCTGTGGTGGAACTACTGTATTCAGAGGGAGAGCTGTGAAGTTCTGGATATAAAACTGGTAGTCTTGAGGATACCGGAAAGAAGCATCGAGAGACTCAACAATGAAATCTTCTGTACCCTTGTTGGTGAAGCCCACCAGAAATTTTACAATGTTGTTCGCTGGGAAGTCTAAAACACAAAACATATTCAACCATTAGAAACTTAATACACCAGACCTGCTCCTAAACAGTGTCTAAAACGATGCTTCTTTTTTTCTTTTTCAATTTTATGGGTTTTTTATTTTTATGCATGGATTGATGCAGCCTAAGCAACAGTGAAGAAGATGGTACATTAGCACAGGCCTCTTACCTTCACCTTTCACAAATAAGATGGTTGTATCAGCGTTAGGTGAGGCTTTAGGTTCTCCTGACAAGTCTTCTTCCTCTTTTTCTTCTGTCTAAGACAAGAGACTTTTTTTGAAAAAATCCTATAATGAACAGTGAAGCAAAGACCACGCTTGTTTCATGAGAATCCCATCTATCAAAGCATGCAACAAGGGCAAGCATTAGTACCAATTCCTGCTGTTGCTGGATTAGCACACAGTCTTTTCTCCCTCTAGGTTCGATTAGCATCGTTTTCAACATTTATCCTTTTACTTGTATTTGACACAGTGACTAATCAGAACTGCATTTAGCTGTATCAAAATGTTTATAATCAGAAAACAAAAGTAGTATCTCTCTTTGGGGGTGGAAGGAAAATAATAGAATCTAAATGTTCAAGCTGAACTAAGTGACCCTAAACAGCAGTATGGCCGCTGGTACAACAGACATACCATGCAACAAGTGTCAGAGACTGGGAAAGTAGTAAATGAAAATGGGCTGCAAAACCAGGTTTTCAGAATTAATATTGACATTAACTAAGTAGTAAGATTCTGTTGCTCCTTGAAAATCAATATGCACTAGACAAGAATGATGTAGTGCTATACCCCAACATCCTTCTCAGCTTACTGAGGGACAGCTTAAGCTGGAAAACAAGTACAAGGGGCTTCTAGGAGAACCTGGTTCTCTCACTTGGTGTTCTTTTGTGTGAACTGCAGCTTTGACAGCCAGAAACTGGGCTGTCCCCACGTGGTTTTTCACGTGGTAATTCAGGAAGAAAAGATAAATCCTTCTGAAACTTCAAACTGAACATGAGCTTAATTGGAAATAGCTATGTGGAAATAACAATGTAATTTAACTCATATTTAAATATACCTAAAATATCTAGCTTCAAGCACTTTTAGTCTAATTCCGGCTAATGAAGTAGCATTCATGTACAATTACCAAGTCTGTTGGCTCATCTTCTTCAACTTCAGCTTCATCATCTTCATCTTCAACTACGGTATCTTCCACAGCTTCCTCATCTTCTGTGGCATCTTGAGCTGCAACTAATAAACCTGAACCTACCAAAACAAAATGCAAATACAAGAAAGCCTTATCAATGCCTAGTTAATCAACAGAAAACTGACATAACACATTTTCAAACTAATTTTTGAAGAATTTCTTAAAAATCTGTCAAATACAGCATTTTGAAGCCTCAGCTGCAAAAACCTCACATTCAAATGATCACCTGTGTGCATCTTTCAGCCTTTTTCCTTCTCTAACAACTTTCTGAACTGCCTATTTATGTGCCATTAAGTTCAAAATCAAAAAGTTTACAGCTGGATGACAGAAAGTTCAGCATTCACACAGCAATGCTTAAACTCACAGAAGGCAAATGACTTGCCTTAAAAGCTATTGTTTAATTTTTGAACACACCAACGCATGAAAAGATTTTGCTGTGTCATTACCAATGAGAAAAAAACCATTGCTATTGCCTGAAAATTAATAAGTACTGTTTCTTCTAGGACCAATAAGTTTAATAAATAATTAGTATGTCCCCTTTCCGTCTGTTAGTATCAGAAGACTACACTTCCACAGGTTCTTATTTTGCACTTATTTTAATTGAGATTTTAAAACATAAAGAAGTCTTTTATTAATATGTTCTCATCAATATCATTAACTACTATATCCACATGTTCAACAGAACTATAACACTAGTCTGAAAAGAAACCTGATCTAGAGCATGGCTCCACAGCACTGCTCCAAGACAAGTGCAACCTCGACGTTCAATGACTCTTTGCTTTTATGGAGCCGAGTCTCAGAAATTCAAACACTGGGTGGCTATGACTAACATAAATATTGACAGACAAAGTTCTGTCTGTCTGCAGTTTAGAGCACATGCAAGCTAGGCTGAGAACTTTTAAAACATATAAAAAACTACAGATTTTTGTTTTAATAAAGCTAATGTTTTCCAAAAATGAAAGAGTAGAAATGAATGATGTTTTGAGTTACACAAGCCTGAAAACGATTTAATTGCTATGAGTACATGTTTAAAACAAATACTTAATAACTTTTAAGGAGAATAAAAATCCCTGAGCAGAACACATACATACAAGGACTTCAGAACTGTCAGTAAGAGCTAGAAAAAGCAAATACAATCTCTTCTCTCAAGTGTCTTTAGAAGGTACACTCGAAGACTTTTGCTCGATCACGTGCAATACTTAACCTAAGGCTACGTACTGTAATTTTATTTGACCACGCTTTAAACTTGATAGTCTACAAATGAAGATTTTTACAAACTATTTCTTTTTATTAAGACCCTTATATCTGAACAGCATACAGGCAGGAAGCAGGCATTCTTCAGAAGAAACTGTGCTAGCACATTCTCTCAGCCCCCTAATTTACAGTCTTTCAATGGATGTCAGAAGGGCTGATGATGTGGCAATAGCGGGAAAGGAGAGCTGCCCGCGGTGGGAAGGAACTAACGCATAGGGTGGGTGTGCTGCAGCCCACTGGAAGCGCAAGGCGAGATGGTTGCGCTGCCGCCTCTCCAGATTTAGTAGCAGGGAGGCGATTTTCAGACCGTGAATCAGATAACGCGACAGTGTAAACAGAGATTAGTACTCGTCCATTTGAAGGACGCTCGGGGGGCGAAGGGAGGAGAGGTGGGCAGGCAGGCTGGCAGCCCGCGCATCTGCTACCCGTTCACCGCAGAGAGCAGCACCGCCTGGGAAGGGGAGCCAAGACAGACACAAACCAGTTACTACATCCCCGAGTGGGCTTTAAGCGGGGCAGTCGCGCCCACGTGGCTTCCCGAGGCCGATTTCACGGATGGGCCCGAGCCCGGCGCCCAGTCTGCCCCAGACTCGCGGTTCGCTGTGCCGGAGAAGCCCGCACACCCTGCGGGGACACAGCCACGACTCCATAGTGACAGAACCCGGCACGTGAGCCCCAGCCCGGACCGAGGACACCCCCAGTGGCGGCCTACGTGCGCGGGGGGAGCCGCACCACTGCCGTCCGCAAACAGCGGCGATGAATGAGCAGCGCCCACCGCCACCTCCTTCTTCCGATCGGATCACGAAGGTGCCAGTGGGCTCCCCAAGCCTCCCCAGGCCCGGTGAGAGAAGCCCCGGCTTCCTCTCCCCGCCACCCCCTACATCGCCCAGGAGAGCCCCACTGCTCAAAGGCCGCTTGTCTTTTCTCACCGGGTCCCCCCTCACCTGGGCCGCCGCGCGCGCCCCCAAGCAACAGGGCGGCGGGGAAAGCGAGCAGGGCGAGCAACAGCAGCTGTGACAGGCGCCTCATGGTGACTGCGGCGGCAGCAGCAGCAGCAACAACAACAACTGCCCAACACCCCGTACCGGCCGGGTGTCTGCCGCTGCGGGCGATCTAAATGGCGGCGTCGGCCGCCTCCATCCGGGCCCGCTCCCACCGCGCCCCCGCCCCGCCCCTCAGCGCCGCAGCGGACGTGGCTCCGCTGGGGAAAGAGGCAGGGAGGTCACGTGAACTTAACACACGTCTCCCCTCCTCCGGATCCGCCCCGCGCATGCGCCACCGCTTCCGTTTCCAGGTCGGGCTAAAAGGGGGCGGGAGGGAGATGAGTATTTGTCCCCATCAGGTAGTGCGCATGTGTAATGTGCTAGTGCCTCCTTGGTGGTGGAAGTGGGAGTCTAGTCTGTGGGGGAAGGCAGCTAGGTGCATGGGTCTGGGACCTCACATTGTTAAGGAAGACCTGTTGACAGTCCTCAGCGCCTGAGAAGTCGTACTGGGGCTGTGGAGTTCCCGCCGCAGGGGCGGTGTAGCCTCTCGGCGCCGGGGCATCCCCTAACGCTTTCTGCCCGAAGCGCAGCGCGGCAGCTTGGGTGCCTCTGTGGGGAGGGCTGCTTGTCGAGGCCACCACAGGTGGATGGATGGGTGGGAGAGGGGGGGCACTCGGCAGCTTGAGAAGCTGTGCGTTCAGCTTAGGTTGCGTTTAGCGCAGGGTATGGCAATTGGGTTTGTCTTTGCTGGTGTGCTGCGAGGGGAGAAGAAAAATTCAGGGAACGAGGTGTGAGGGGTTTGTGATTGGGATTTGTTGGGTGGTTGGTGGTTTGTTTTTCTTCACAGTATGCTAACATTCCTCTGGAAGGAGCAGGGGTAAAGTGTATTACTGAAACAGAGGTGCTATTAACATCTCGCACTTCTGCATTGCTTTAGAATTAATTGGTTTTCAGGCATATATTTGATGGTTTAATTGGAAAAGTTTCCCAAAGTGTGTTAGGCAATGTATATTTAAATCATATGTTACCTCTATCTCAGTGGCTCATTTGTTAGATGGAAATGATTTTTTGTCAGATGAAACTGAAAGAGGGTAGATTTAGATTAGATACCAGGGAGAAATGCTTTACTGTGAGGGTGGTGAGGCATTAGCACAGGCTGCCCAAAGAAGTTGTGACTGCCCCATCCCTGGCAGTGCTCAGGGCCAGGTTGGATGGGGCTTTGAGCAACATGGCCTAGTGGAAGGTGTCTCTGCCCATGGCAGCAGGGTTGGAACTAGGCAGTTTTTAAGGCCTCTTCCAACCTAAGCCATTCCACAAAACATAAGGTGTTTTGAGATGGAAAGCTTTCCCAAATCCTACAATCAAAACACTGAGTGGAAAAAAAAAAAAAAAAAAAAAAAAAAAAAAAAAAAAAAAAAAAAACAAACAAACAAACCACACAACAAAAAAACCAAAAATAGGCCCCAAGCTTTCTCTTTTCTCCCACAATTGATTCACCGATTTGTATACAGTGTACAATGAAACCTGAGTCTTGTTATGTCACATCCCATATTTTGAAGTAACTTCAACTGGTCATTTCTGCATATGCAGCTTGCTGTAATGGCAATAGTAAATGTAGCCTTGAGTCTTTTGTCTTCCATTTTCCACATTATTTTCATTCATTCAATTTTGAACCTGAAAATTACACAAAAAAATCAAAATCTACCTTTCTAGCTAAGTTTTATCTTAATCATGTTTTTAATGTGCTGAAAATAATAGCTGAAATGCTGTTGAATATTGACTGACAATGAAGCATGATTATGAAAGCTGGAGAACACCCGCTGCTACTGAGAAAAGTATTTCTAGTCAGATAATACCCACCCAATGGTATAATATTACCTTTCCTGTAAAGGTCTTCAAATTTGTTTAACTTAATAATCTTTAGCCAAACATGTTTGGCTTAACCTAGTCATAGTTTGGTTGTTTTGTGGGGTTTCATGTGGTTTTTGTTTGAGGGTTGTTTTGGTTGGTTGATGGTTTGAGGATATATTTTTTGTTTTTTGGGGGGAGGGGGCGGGCAGGCAAATATTTTTCCTTGGGAGAAGTGAAAGAACACTAGGATGCTATAGAAGTTTTTCCATTTGGAAAAACTGTAGAATCTGGAATGTTCTGTGTCTTCTAATCAGTGACTATGTACTTTATGTGCTGCTTTTCCATCTGGGTTAGCAGATCCTGGTGTTACTAATTAACTGGTGTGGTGCTCAAACATGAGTTTGTGTGTGGTGGGGGCACAGAAAGGTGTTAATTAAGAGTGCTTGTGAAAATAATTGAGATACCTTGCCTAGCTTTAGTAAAACGCTGAGCCCAGACTGCAATATTAAAGCTGTGCCTTAAAGCCTACTAGGCTGCAGTTGTTTTGTCCTAAGTACTCTACCCATATTAAACAACTTAAAATCTGAAAGACACTGTGAAAAATGAAGTAAGCTGCTTTTTGCACAGACTGCTCTATGTATTCACAGACTTAACAAAATAAGTATGGAAAATGATGGCCATTATTAAAACTTTCAGATTTGCCACAGGAATTCTGTGTGTGGTCACAGTTATGTACAAGCATTGTATCCTTGCATTTTAAAATTTTTCATTTGGAAATTACAGGTAAAATTGTTATTTGGGGCAAATGCCTTCAATTTCATAACATGTATAACAAAAAGGTGGAGCATTCTTCAAGTCAGTGGACTATAAAGTTTACCTCATGTTTCCAGTTTCTACTTTGAATTTCTTAAATGGTTCTCCTAGATGTGTGTGCTGCTTCAAAGATATCAGCAAAAGGCAAATAATGGTTTATGTACATAAGGGAGAGACTATTTCTGCATTAATACTTGCTTTTGCTTAAGAATCTATGTGACTGCCTCTTCAGTATTTACTCCACAGCTCACGTACTTTCACAGTATCACAGTATGCTAGAGATTGGAAGGGACCTCGAAAGATCATCTAGTTCAATCCCCCTGCCAGAGCAGGAACACCTAGATGAGGTTACACAGGAATATCTATATTGATAGATAAAATGTTATTGTAACTCATCTTAGTGCATGGCAGTTGAAATCCCTCTCATGGTGATGCATATAGACCCAAAAATACAGAAATTGCTGAGCTCCAAATTGCATAAACATTCAGTTATAGAATGGTTTGGGTTGGAAGGGACTTTAAAAATCATTTAGTTCCAACTCTCCTGCAGGCACTCGGCTCCACTAGACCAAGTTGTTCAAAGCCCCTTCCAACCTGGCCTTGAACACTGCCAGGGACAGGGTATTTACTACTTCTTTGGGCAATCTGTTCCAGTGCCTCACCACCCTCACAGTAAAGAACTTCTTATATCTAACCTGAACTTTCTTTGTTTAAGTTTGAACCCCTTGTCCCGTGTCCAATCACTGCAATCCCTGACGAGCAGTCAGTCTCCGGTATCCTTGTAGGCCCCCCTCAGATGTTGGAGGGCTGTAGATGATCGCTCATGTTTCTGGAGTAACCGCCTATGAACCTGTACCGCAAATACCCATTTCAAGCCTAGAGGCGTGCTCCAAGGCTTTTTAAGGCTTCTGACGCCAGGAGTTCGCAGCCCACCCCCGTGCCGGAACCTGAGGAGCGGGCGGGTTGGCTCCGCCTCATTTGCGAGCTCTCGCTCGCTCTCAATGCTTTCGGTCCCTCTGCCGGCGCCATCGCCATGGATTACCGGGCGCTAGCCATGAGCCAGGCCGTGCCCGGCCAGTTTGATGATGCAGAATGCTCCGACGGGTAGGAGGAGGTGGCGGAAGGCTGGGTGTTGGCCCCTTAAGGAGGGGGGACGAGGTCGTACGGGCCTGGCTGGCGTGTCCCGAGCGGTTCCGGCAGGCCCTGCTGGAGTCGCCGGTGTGAGGAGCTGTTCGGGTGCTTCTCTTCCCAGGCTTGGCCGGCTAAGAGCGCCGAGCGGGGAGGGGACCGGCCGGTCGGCAGGGCAGGAGGCCCGGCGGAGGGGGTGGGTATGTTGCCCGAGGACTGGGAGCATGCGTGAGGAGGGGCTGCGTGCGCGCTCTCAGCTTTTCTTCTGAGTTCCTTGTAATTTCTGCTTCACCTGTAAAATGGGCAGACCCACCTGCAGGCTCGGGGTGGTAGAGGCGTTCTCACCTTGGTAGTATTTGATTGTAACTGAGCATGAGAAACAGTATAAGAGAACAGTGAGTTGCTAAGGACAGCAGATCAGTTCGATTCTCTTTGGAATTAAAGCCCATTTTCTGCTCGACTGAAGGCCTAGAGCTTTTTGTATTTAGCAGGGAGTGAATAAGGAATGGTCTGTGTTATGGGTGCAAGCCGTTTTCTTTCCAGTTTACGATTCACTTAATTAAATGTCACATACCAGCAGAGAGTCTGCTTTTGGATATAGTTGATCTGGCAGAAGAAAAGTGATGTACTACGCTAAGGCACGAGTAAGTCAAAATGGTTCATTTCTCCCACAGATTCTTATTTAGGTCTAACTGGTTTTTTTTATGTAGGTTGTGCTGGTGTCCTAACTTACCAGCAGGTTGGCTGGCTGTCTCTGGTGGACTTTTGTGTGATTCTTTGTCAGGTGGTGATTTGCTGTGGCAGCAAGCAGAGTGGTTCATCTCAGATGAAGGAGCCAGATGGCCTGATCTAACGTGTTTGTCTGATTGGAATCAAAGGGATCTAAATATGTGTAACTACAGAACAATTTAGAAGGCAGCACTGCTGTAGCGAAGAAGATAATTTAAATGTAGTCCAGCCTTTAAAGGCAGTGACATACTCATATATGCTTGCTTGTAGACAGGTGAAGTGAAAAACATCTCATGGAGAGCTAACCTTGTGAAATCATCTCTTGAGATAAGTGTATTGAGATTCTGATGACTGTAACAGTTACATGTACTTACACAAACATCTGTATTTGTTTAAAGTGAATTTACACAAGAAACAGAAATAGCTGAAGGAGGTGAGGTCACCAACTGCCAGTCACGCATATGCGAAGAATTTAACACTGAGGAAGGAGATGGTGGTGATGATGATGAAGAGGAAGATGAAGACTGGGACTGGGATGATGAAGTGGGAAGACTCACAAAGCGCCACAGTACTGCTGGTGGATGCAATCCACAGGTACGTTGAAGGCTACTTTGTGAGCATCAAGGGTGCCTGAGAGCAAATGGGGCTAACCTGAAGGCATTATTCTTCATTAGTATTCTGCTGAGCATAAATTCAAACAGAAAATTTTAGCTTGAGAGAATGCCCTTCCTTTGATTCTTGTTCATCTGCCACGCCATGTGTATATATACGATGTAGGCAGAGCTGTGCTTGATTTCCGTTTCTCAAACTCTTATTGCTGGATTCTCTTTGTCACTGCAGTTTTCTTTATGCTCCTTACCTTCCTCAACTTTCCTTTCTTTGCCTGGGCTGATCTCTGCTGATTTTGCTTACTTTTTGATATTTATCCTCCGTGGTTTTCAGCATATTCCTCATCCTTTCTACTTAAATTTAAGACCATACCTGCTTGTCATAAGCTTTTTGTTTCTTTCTCTCATTTTTCTCCTTGTTTCTGTCTGCTATTTCTCTTACTGTTACACATAGAAAAAGTATTAAAGTGAAAGACTTGCAGCTCATTTCCAGATTAAAAAGAACTCTGAATTGGGGCAGTTTTTTGAATTTTACCTGGTGTGTCACGTGTATTTTCATTTCTTGAATTAAAGAAAATCTGATGTTAATTCATTTCCTCACCTTTTCTGTTTTTCTTTCTTTAGCTGTAGGTATAGGCATTTGAGCTGACTTTTCCAGTGGTGGTGTCTATATTTCAAAGGGCTGTTTAGGAAGGCAACTTACATTAACAAATCTTTTGTTTCAGGCAAATAGACAGACCCCTAGTTGCTATTCAGCAAAAATGTCTACCCCTACAGACAAGGCTTTAAGGAAATTTGAACATAAAATTAATTTAGGTGAGTATAATTGCATTGTTGTCTTTATGAAAACAGATACCTCTCTGTGATATTCTCAGACTAATTCTTCTTACTTTATGCCAGAACTCACTGGAGTGAGTTAACAGTTGCCAAACAGATGAAAAAACGGGGTAGACTTTCTGTGATGAGCGAAGAGGTTGCTGTCCTAGCCAGTGTAGTTTGGTGTTTACCATGTGATGGAAATGGCAGCTCAGGTCAGCCTGTTAGGCTGTAAGGTTAGATGTGATTGGGGGCTTTTGACAGGGTAGTAAGTAGAGGCTGTGTTCTAAAATGAAGGTTCAAAAGAATGGTGCTGGTATACGTACCAAAATACAGCAGCTTTTACACATTTAGCAATTAATGAAACACCGTTTAAAATACATCATGAGGAAAGAATCCTGGAGGATATTACTTAAAAAATTGCATTTGATTGTCATAGGAAAAAGGAAGAAAAATTTAGTGGTGAAGCATTATCCAAAAGTCATTAATTCTGGATGGCATTACATCTCCAGGTCTGTGGGACTGTCTCACTCATCTGTGTAGACAGAGTGGAAAGCTAGGTTAACTTTGGCATGTAGCTAAGCTTCTGTGCTTGTCACTGAGAGCTCCACCTGTCTTTTGACATTGTCTTGTGGTGTATTGACTGGCCACAGAATTACAGGAGCAATTCTGAAACTTCTTTGGATTTTTTTTTTTTTTTTTAATTTCTTCTTACGTGTTTTTCAGATAAGTTAAATTTTGATGACTCTGTTATAAACAGAGTCACAGAAAAGTCTAGACAGAAGGAAGCTGACATGTGAGTATTACTCGTGGTTCTATTTTCAATCAAATAATTTGAACCCAGAAGACTAGTTCTTATTTCCTAGTGTAAACCCAAGTTTTGAATATATTTGTTAAGAAAAACAAAATCTGTAAGGAGTCTGCATGCAGTTTGCCATTTGGTTTCCCAATCAGTTGCCTGAATCATTCCGAAGTTTTGATTCTTCTGTTGCTGATGCTGGTAGCACATCTGATTGTCTTGGTGTAGTAAGACAGAAGTGATGGGTGTCATTCCACTAGAAAAAGACTATTGCTGCTGTCCTGTTTTTAAACAGAGGTTTTTAAGCAGCTGGGCTAAAAAGGTACTGAAAGCCTTTTCTGTTTCTTCATCAGCTCCTTCTGATGTGATGAGGTGAGGGAAAGGTGGTATTTAAAATTTATTTTTAAGCCTGCAGCTTACAGCCATAAGTTGTTAAAACAGATACCATTTTCTCCTGAATAAGCATAATTCAGAGGAGGCAAGAAGATACTAGAAAAGTGAAGGGCACTGATGTTTATGAGTTCCTCCCACTACTCCCTCTCACCTGCAGGAGAAACCTTTGCTTTTGTATGAACTGAAAGCCTTACTTCTAGAGGCTGTCATCTTGTCTGTGATAGAGAATGTAATGTTTTACTCTGAAGTACTGAGTCCATATGTGGGTTTGTGTAATTTTTTTTCACTTTTGCTAGGTACCGAGTCAAAGACAAGTCAGACAGAGCAACAGTAGAACAGGTAAGTCCCTAATTCATCAAATTTATCTTTTGACTGGAACAAATAATGTGGAATTGTGGAATTGTGGAATCAATAGTAAAATGGTGATGAGGTTTAACCCCAGCTGGCAATGTAGTAGACATAGCTGCTTGTTCACTCCTTCTCCGCCCCCTTAATGGGATGGGGAGAAGAATAGTAAAAGGCAAAACCTGTGGGTTGAGATAAGAAGAGTTTAATAATTGAGATTAAATTAATTATAATAGAAATAATAATAACAATAACAGGAAAAAAGACAGGAAGAGGAATAAAATTTGGGAAGCACAAGTGATGCACAATACAACTGCTCATCACCTGCTACCTAGCTTGTCCCTGAACAGTGGTTGGTGGCTGCCAGACAGATTCCCCAGTTTAGATGCTGAGCAGGATGATCTCTGGTATGGAATATCCCTTTGGCTTGTTCAGGTCAGGTGTCCTGGCTGTGCTCCCTCCTGGCTTCTTGTGCCCCTCCTCACTGGCAGAGCATGTTAAAATGAGAAGTCCTTTATTTAGAGTAAGTGCTACTTATTGACAAGTAAAACATTGGTGTGTTATCACCATTATTCTCACACTAAATCCAAAACACAGCCCTGTACCAGCTACTAGGAAAAAAATTAGCTCTATCACAGCTGAAACAAGTTATCCTGAACAGACCTGTTTCTTCTTTGTTTCTTGTATGAAGGTTGTACTTGTTTCTGTAAACGTTTTTATCTTATTTTTGTGCTTAGTATTGAGTTTTGCAAGGCAGAATTCCATCTTAAGCTCCTACTAAATTCCAAACAGCAATAAATAGATTCTGGGTTTGGGTTTTTTCTTCTTTAGCAAGACTAAAATATTACTGGCTGAAGGCCAGATAGCTGCTCTATTTCAGTTACGGTAGCTGTATATCAAGAGAAAACTTTTTTTAACACATTGAATGCAACTGTGGGTGGGAAATTGTTCTGTTATGTCTCTTCTAGAGGTAGCTCAAGGATATATGCTTAGTTTAAGAAAGAAAAATGTTGAAAGAGAAAGTGAAGTATCATTCTAGAATCATGGGAAAATTCAGAGTGGTTGCTGTTTGGATTATCATATGATCCTTAAGAATAGTCTGATGCCATGGGTCCTTTAATATGGTGCTAAGTCTGGACTGTATTATTAGGTTTTCTCCTCTTCAAAGATGTTGATTGTGCTGACTATTCTGTATTAAATTTGAGGTGTTAGATCCAAGGACCCGGATGATTCTGTTCAAGATGCTAACTAGAGGTGTCATATCAGAAATCAATGGCTGCATCAGCACAGGGAAAGAAGTAAGTTTCATTACAAATGGTGTAATGGTCGTAGTAAGCTAAGTAAAAGCTTACGGTGCTCAGATGATGAAAGATGAAATACCTGGGTTTAGCACTATTTCTTTCTCTGTGTTGCTTGATTGGTTGGAAGATTAAGATAAAAGGTCAAGATAAAATGCAATTTATATTGTAGAAAACAAGTTTCCCCAAGTATGAAAGATCTCTCAGAATACCTTAATGTTACCTTATATTTGTGGATCTTGTTAATTGTATGCTGCAACTGAAACTTTTGGTCAGTTGTGTGTATATGTACACATGATGCTAAACAGTGCATGAAAAAAACATACAAAGCCAGGTAATTCTTTCTTCATGCGAGACTGTCTTGCATGCAGATCAGACCAGCTCCACATGTCAGCAGACATGGAAGTATCTAAATGGTGTAACAAAATTCTCTTTAAAATACTATTAAATTTTCATTGCTTTTACAAAATGAGCATGTTTGTGTGCTGTTATTATCACGTAATATTGCAGATAATTAAAACCAGAAAACAAGTTTCCAAGTAAATTAATAAATGAGTCTTAGAATACATAATCACCTGGGCTGATCTGCTTTTCTTCCAAGTCTTTGGATGCTGATTAAAGGCATACTTCTACCCTGTGTAGAGGAGTCGATATGAGGTATTTGGGCTATGCTTTAGAGCCAAAGTAGTGCAGAGACTCAAATTAACCCTTTGCACAAGAGCTTGTTTCAGTCTCCAGAAGAGGAGCGAGGTGGAGTTTTCTTGTGCATTGCTGTTTTTGTCCCATATGCATTTTCACACCCCTACCCAGTCTCGTGTACTTCCTGCAAACTGCCTCTGGTAGAAAGAGTGATTGCCCTTGTGCACTCAGCTGGATGCTGTGTATAGGCTGGGGTGAGATCAGATCTTTTCCAGGTGTCGGAAAGAGAAAAGGAGAGGTTATGCTGGTTGAAAGAGTTTTTATTTAATCTTATTTTTCCCATTTTTAATCTGATAGGCTAATGTGTATCATGCCAGTACTGCAAATGGGGAGAACAGAGCAATAAAGATTTACAAAACATCTATCCTGATGTTTAAAGATCGGGATAAGTATGTGAGCGGTGAATTCAGGTGAGTTAACTTCTGCCTGGTTTTACTGGGAAAAAGGCGTTGTTTGAAAGGTGATAAAGTCACTGGTGCTAATACCTCATTGTTTGGCTAAGAGTCCCTGTTGTCTTTTACTTCTTTATTTAAAGATTTCGTCATGGATATTGTAAAGGCAATCCAAGGAAAATGGTGAAGACGTGGGCTGAGAAAGAAATGAGGAATTTAATAAGGTGATTCTTCCAGTTTTTATTTCAGCATGAGAAGGTAACTGAAACTTTTAAGTTTATAGGAGGTACTCTCCTGTTGCTAGATTGTGGGTACCTGTACCTTCTAGGGTCTCTAGAGTATTCATAAAGTGTCTTAAGCTTCCCTGTGGGAGAGAAGAGGAATTTTCTCTCTCCCTGTGAGAGAGAGGAATAAAGATACTCTTTTGTCTTGCTCTAAGCTTTTCAGTGTCTGAACTCCCAGTCTGACATGACTGAAAAATGAGGAAAAGCTAGAAATAACTGCTGCTGAGTAACGACATGCTGCATGATATAGGTTAATCTAGGATTAACCTGAACTGTGTAAAGATTCTTTGTCTGACACAAGTATGCTTAGAGAAGGGTCAGAGCCAGAATGGTTGTGGCTTTTTTTTCATTTCCTAGTTGTTTTTAACAAGTAAGAGTTGCCTGAGTAGAGGATCTCTTACTGTGCATGATGTTTAAAGCAACAGAGTTCCTATAGGCACAAGTGCAATGCAAACAGTAGAGTTTGGTTTAATTTTTCTGTGGCTTTGTTCCTGTATTACAGGTTGAATACAGCCCAGATACCTTGCCCAGAGCCAATTATGCTAAGAAGTCATGTGCTTCTCATGGGCTTTATTGGTAAAGGTGATAGGTAAGTAACCATAGAAAATCAAATATTTATTAGTAGCTTTCCACAAAGGTTTATTAAAACCAAACCAACCAATTCTCTGGCTTTATCTACTATTACTTTAGGCCTATAAAATTAACATGTTACACTTACATGTGCATGTAACTTTTAGAATACCCAGACATTTGCCAGCTACTACTGCAGACAATCAACATGATTCTGAAGTCTTTGCTGTGTGCATAATGAGTTCATAAATTAGCTTACTTGGAGATAAAGGCTGGAAAGGTTTGCTAATCATAGATGAAGATAGCTCATCATTTTGTAGTACAAACATCTATGTGACATGGTCCAAATTAACTCACAAAACAGAGCTCCAGTATCTTTGGCAAGCATACACCATGCTTTGCTGCCCTTCATGCTGGCTCCATGTACTTAGCTGCTCATACTGACTTGCTTGACGCACTGAGCAGGAGGATCAGGTACAGGAATTAAAGCATTTGCAGCTGGTATGAAGAAGGAAAAAGTATTCACTTTCTGTTATTTGTATTACAATTTGAAGGCCTGCTCCTCTGCTGAAGAATGCTCAGTTATCTGACTCCAAAGTTCGGGAGCTGTACCTGCAAATCATCCAATACATGAGAAGAATGTACCAAGATGCCAGACTTGTTCACGCAGATCTCAGTGAATTTAATATGCTGTATGTTTCTAAACTTTGCTCAAAGTTGTGACATCTAAAATGTACGCGTTGGCAACATCTGAGTACTAATCTGCCTCTAGGGGAGGGTGGGGCCCCTTTTGTGACTTGGTTTTGTAACTTAATTAATTACGTAGCTTTTAACCCAGATCTGAGCTTTCTCTGATTAAAAAAAAGCCAACAAACTCCACAAGAAAACACCCCAAAACCCCAGCCAACCACCAAAAAAACCCCAACCCAATTCCAAACAAAGAGGAAAAAAGAAAGCTAAACACCAACAAACCACAACCCCCTTGCCAACAAAAACTCTCAACTAGAGAACAAATTAATAAGGTACCTTTATTTTTCCTTTTTCTCCCCCTACTCGTAATGCTGCTTTTTGTGTTCATGGGAAGATGATTTCTTTAAAGTTTAATAATAAAGCTCATGTAGAGGGTGGGAAAGGTTTGACACAAAAAAGCCACTTTGGTTCTAATATGTGAGGTGTATGATAGAGAAATACGTTGAGATTGCTGGTTCTTAAGTTTGAAGCATGGTTTGTTCCATGCCCCTTCATAATCTCTCATGTAACAGTGACTGCTCTGCACGTGTTGGATTTTTGGGGGCTTTTGTTTGCAGGTACCACAGTGGGGATGTGTACATCATTGATGTGTCTCAGGCTGTGGAACATGACCACCCACACGCACTGGAGTTCCTGCGTAAGGATTGTGCCAACGTTAATGGTGAGTGGGCTGCGCTTCAACTCTGGTTCTGATAGCTGGTTTATTTAGGAAGGTGAACTGTATTCACCTATGTTCTTTCAGGTATAACTGACTGTAAAGGCTGTCAAACTTCCATTAAAATACTCCCTCTTCTAGGCTCTCATGACTTCCTCAGGGAGAAGTGTACTGTGCCAAGTTCAGAAGAGTGCAGCCTATACTGCCAGAAATCATCTGCCCAAAGTGAGGTCTGTCCCTGGCAGTGTTCAAGGCCAGGTTGGACAGAGCCTTGAGTGACATAGTCTAGTGTGAGGCATCCCTGCCCATGGCAGGGGGTTAGAACTAAATGATCTTAAGGTCATTTATAACCCTAACTATTTTATGATCTCAGAAATATGATAGATCTGAGGTCAGTCCCAGTCTGCAGCAGTGCCCACTCCAGTTTTAACTTCCCTTCTTAAAGGACTCTACCCACTTACTCATGTGTTTCTTTCTGTGGATGGAATCCACATCTGGAATTCCTCAGCTGGCAAGAAATTACCATGTGTTACAAAGTTCCCTGCACTTACTTGTCCAGGTCAGATGAGGGGATCAAGGCATGGAGTAACTTATTAGAGATGTTACCACTTGTCATAGTATTTTGATAAACAAGGTACCTTCATGGTATTTTTCTTTGGAAAATTTGGTCTTCACGTGTGACTATGCATGTTGTGTAACAGACACACAGCTGGTAGGGTGTGTTTCTCCCTGAAAGCAAGAAATGTGTCCCTGTGGGCTGCTTTTGGCCCCCCTTTCTTTTTGCATTGACTTTTTTTCTCATTTTTCAGAGATTTTTGAAAGTCTGTGGGAATAGAACTGTGTGCATTTTGATGCTGTGTGTTGATAGCAAGTGTGCTTGCTTTTCCTTACTCCTTTTCTGTTCATGGATTTCTAATAACTCCCTTCTGGCTCAGATACTTGCACCCTTGCTCTTCATGTCTTTTAGCTTGTTCTTGCTAAGTATCCTAATGCCTCAGTGAGCTGCAATGGTTTTGCTGTTTTGTTTGCTTTCTGTCACTCCAACTCTCTCTGTAGTTCTAGGGAGACTGAGAAACAACTTGTTCTGCCGTAGCTGTGATCATTGCAAAGACTTGTGGTTCCATGAGCACAGAGAGCTGCCTCCAAACTAAATCTTTTCTGTTCTTTCTGTGATTATTTTCTCATGGTGAGAAATCTAAGAACTTTAGTGGGATACGCTTATTAAGCAGTACGCAGTGTCTTTCATTACTGTTTTTTAGTACAAAAGAACAGCCTCCGAATTTGGTTATACTTGAACCAAGTCTGAATGTGTTATTGAGGAAAAATCTAGTATGTTAATATCTCCTCTTTTAGGGAAGTAATTAGTCTGTACTATGTTTCAGTGGTTACTTCTATTTTACTTTTGCAAAAGTTTGAGGTCTCCATTCGTTATTCTTTGAAATACGTTTTTCATCTTAGTCACTGCAAATACTATGCCTGTCTTGAATTTTTTACTACTTAGCCCCTACTCCATTAAGTCTGGCTCCTTGCTGAAATCAATTTGGCTTTTGTATTTACCCAGTTATTCTCCTTTCTTTGTTTGTTGCATCTGGAAGATGAACAGTTTTTTTTTTCAAATGGCTAAGAATCATTGGATAACTAAACCTAGTATGGTGCTGTACATGCTGCTGAGACTTCACCTAGTTGTCAGGGCCGCTGGCTTGCTGTAACTGTCACTTTAACATCACAGCTGCATATGTTACATATAATTACTTACGGTCTTTGTCTCTGCCCTTGTTTTCTGGTAGACTTTTTCCAGAAACACCATGTTGCAGTGATGACTGTGAGGGAGCTGTTTGAGTTTATCACTGATCCTTCTATCACAAGTGAGAACATTGATGACTATCTGTCTAAGGTAAGACCTCATGGCCTTGTTGCTTATGTAGAAAGACATGAACAATAAAATCAGACCTAGTTCAAGCTCCTTCATGTCCTGTACTCTCCATCCTGCTATTTAAGGAAGCTGGTACATGACATCATATTATGCTGATCATATGCAAAAATGCATACAGGTCTTTTCTGTTTATACCATTATAGAATGTCATCACTTTCATTCTATGTTTTCTCTAAATGTCTAATCATGAAAACTCAAATGGCTGTTTCAGGTGCTTTAAATTAGTTCTTTTGGCAACGAGAAGCTCTTCAGAAATATGACCATGCTTATATAGAGAATGGGGTTAAGAATACAGATTTGAGCAGGGTGGGCTGAGGGAGGAAGCAAATGACTCAGGGCAGTGTTACTCCAAGGTACGTGGTCTTGCTAGCCAAATTTAGCGGCTGGCAAAACACACTGATTTCAGGAGGTGGAAACTTGCTAAGCAGCACCCATGCATTTAATCTATAGCTGTCAATATTCTGCTCCCAGATGGATATTTCTTTAAAAAGGGGTGACTGTGTGTTTGGGGGAGCTTTCTAAATTAACACAAGATAAATGTGGAACACACATGTCAGAGTGGAGATTTCGTGTGGTCTTGACCAGAAAAAAAGACACGTGAGTGTGGTCAAAATACCAGTGCAGTGTGGAGTTTTCCAGATGCTCTGTACTTTGTATCATGTTGGGGGTTGAACAAAACAGAGCTGTGCTGTGTCGTTCCACTTACTTGTGGTCCTCTTGCTTGCTCCATATGTGTGCGAAGAGCCAAGTTCCAGGACTGAACGCTGCTCACTGTATTCTCCTTGGACTTGTACGTCCTGTAGTCATGCCGGGACTGCCATAAATTGGTTCGGGAGGAGCAGCAAGCATGTTTTCCCTCTTAATGGAGCGGATCTGCAGCTTCGAATGTGCTTCGTAGAAACGTTGTTTACCACTAGGTGTCGCTCAAGGCATTGCCATAGGGAAGGCTGGAGTATTTGTGAGTGACAGGATGGGTGGAATACAGGGAAAAACACAGATGGGAATGGTTAACTGGCTTAAGTAATGCGATTCTAGAGTGATAACTTCGTATTGTTTTATGTTTCTTTAGGCAATGGAAATAGCATCGAAAAGAACAGAGGAGGAAAGATCCAGTCAGGATAAAGTGGATGAAGAAGTAAGTGGGAATTTTTGCTACGAACTTAATATTTACCTTGCCTTTTCTAAACAATGAAAAATGTTCTCTTCTATTTGGCAAAGTGTACAGTTGGTAAGCAAATCACTGTTTGTGATAGAGATGTCTTGAGCTAGTTGAGATGTGAAGCATTAAGGGATGCCATGTGTAAAACCTGACAATGATAAGGTTTTAGAAGGCAAATAGTCCATTTCCTAAACGAGTGTTTGCATGAAGCTAGGTCCCTTGATATATCTCCAAATTCATGTTCAGTTAACAAAAAAGCTGGAGTGGAGAGATATGATTTGCAGGTGGGTTTAGACCAGTGATTCAGAAGCAGGATATTTGGATGCATGTGTTGACCGAATTGCCTACCTAGCTCCAGTCCCAGTCTGATTGAGTTCTTCCATGTACTGATTCTCTCTTTTGCTTTTACAGTAAATGAAGCCTTTTCAAGTCCATTACAGAAAACTGCTAACATTCTGAAAAGGCTTGATGTAAAGCAGAACAACTTCTATCTTTGTCTTACATATCTGTTTCAGAAAAGTTATTCCTTTCTCCCAAACGAAACAAACAAAAAAACCCCCAACCAACTCTATGTTGAGCAGAATTTGTATCACTGAGAACTTATTTGTACTGGTTCACATGGAGAATATCTTTGGAGTCAATGCTACTTGTTTTATCAGAGACTTTTTTTCTCTTGGAGCTCTGCAGGTTTTACTAACTGCTGCTGGCTCAAGCTCGGCCAAGGAAAGATTTTTTTGGTTTGTTTCCTAAGATATCCTCAGCATACAACTTCTGAACTCTAGGGTCAGATGCTAGTGTTTTGCTGCAAGCCCGTTTTTTGCAAACCAGTTATTCCATTGCTTATATAAAGGTATTGACCTGTAAGACAGCTGGTTTAGTAGCGTTTAAGTTCAGTTTGTTTCTCTTAGACTTCTCATATGACCATGTTGTCAACTTGTGTTACTCCCTTCATCGCAAGAGCGGAGCTGATTAAGGGCAAGCTCTGTGGAGATGGAAGCCTCTGCTTTTTTTTGCAGCACTTAGTCTAGTAGTTATGACTGTAAAGCATACTGAGTTTCTACTGGAACTGAACTGATGCCAGGAAGAAGAGAAGCAAAATACTCCCCTCTGATCTGGTAGTGACTTAAGTTTGCTGAAAGACTGTTTCAGAAAGAGTACATGACAAATTTTAAGCTTGGTAGTGTTGATACTGCAGTTAGGTTTTACCATACTATACTGCTGCAGGAACCTTTTTTGCGTTGGATTGTAGGTTGTAGCAGGTATTGTTATATACAGAGATTAAGTTCTAACAGTGCATTTTAATGGAGTTTCCTCCTGGAGGCATTGTAAACATCACAGTAAAAACATTAGAGGAAATCCTTAGAATACAAAATATTATGGCTCAAGTTAAGAGGAATTTGGAAGGATTAGAGAAGTTTGTAAGTGCCTGGTGGTACTCATGCTGAGAGAGCAGCCTTATTAGTCATCATCGATCAATAATATGTAGCTGGCATGATAAGTCCCCTCCTGCAAAAAACCAGATACTCTGCGTTTTTAGTTTCTCGGATCCATGAAATGCTTCATGATTATTCTCTTGAGGATGCATAATTTGGAGGAAAGAACATCATGAAACTATATGTAAATTAGAAAGCCTGTGTTTCCTTTCCCTCTACTAGGTGTTTAAGAAGGCTTACATACCTCGAACTTTGACTGATGTTAAAAACTATGAGAGAGATGTGGATATAATGATGAAATTGAAAGAAGAGGACATGGCACTGAATGTTCAGCAAGATAATGTAAGTAGCCATTTTGAGGCACTGTAAAAAAGAGGGAGGGAATATGAATAATTCACTGAAAACTGATAGCAACAAAACCAGAAGCCTTGTTACCAAGGTGTGGAGTACTGAATCTAGTGCCATACTTTAAAACCCTCTGGTTAGACTCACATTTTGATGATGTAATTTTCTTTCTCTCTCCCTGGTTATAGATTCTCTACCAGACTGTGACGGGACTGAAGAAGGATTTGTCTGGTGTTCAGGAGGTAAGAGGGTCTTTTTGAAATCCTTAATTTTAGCCATTCTCAGAAAAGCAGGGACTACAGTGAATGCATTGTCTTCCAGCTGGCATCAAGAAAAGAAGCCTCTTGTCTGCAAAGTGACCAGACAGTGTGTCTGTGCACCTCATGAATTGCTTCCATGCACTGTGGCTGATGATGGGTTGCTTGAGAATGAAATGATAATCCTTACTATGGCCATGATCTCTAAGGTGGAGAAGAGGGCAGATGTTTTCCAGTTATGGAAAACTTAATTGATTTAAATTGTAGCATGACTACAAGTATTCTTATGTTCAGGGTAGCTTTGTTGTAATTACTGTGTGTCCTGGGTTCAAAGAACAACCCTGCAATATAAGGTGTAAGGTATTACGCCTTACTATGTTTGAAGTACTTGACAGTGACACTTCTGTAAAGTATGTCGGATAAGAGGTTGCATACAAATCAGTCTGTAGCAATTAAATTAAAGGCAGAAGCCCTATGTGGATTCTCCTCTGTAAATGTTACATAGCAGTGGTGTAGACTGGATATATAAACATGGATGGGATGAGGCTGTGGCACAGTGAATCAAGTGAATTTTCCAGTGTAGATATTTGTGCTCACAATAAAGTGTACATACAGTGCCCCCAAGGTGTAGATTTGGGTATGATCCAAGCATAATTTAAAATTGGCTTCCACATATGTTAGCAAATCACTGATTAACTTATTGAAATTAGTTTGGAAGTGCCAATACAGCTTCAGTGTGAGCCCTGACCTAAAAATCTATGTTGCACATTCTAGATTCTTTGTTCTTAGTTTGGATTAACCTACTTTTCATTCTTTTTCTTGAGACTTGGGTGATGGCTATAGTAAAGGAGAACAGACAAGCTTGCTCAAGTATTTCTTTGCAGCAGATTCTGGTTTGGTTTTTTTATGTATATAGTATATATGTGTCTGTATATTGTCATTAGTCTTTTTTGGTTTGATACAATTCTCTTTTGTTATACGTTACAGATTCCTGCCCTTCTTGAAAAGAAGGCAGATGTGTCAGAAGCAGACTCTGATGATGATGGCAGTTCAGAGGACACTGATTCAGGCTGTAAAGAATCTGTACATCCCAAAGATAAACCTGCTGAAGCTGGCATGGATAAAAAGGTCAGCTGGCCAGGAATTGTTGACTTTTTTCCCATTTCTGCTGATGCGATAGGAAAAAAATACGAATGTATTTCTGAGTGGTTCTTGCTACTTACTTGTCTGAAACAAATTATGCATGTTTCCTGTTGTGCAGAATGAGAGCAGAGAAAGTGAATGTCATTGTGCATGCTATATTAATGTGTTTTTTTTAATGTAGAGGAACGTATAAGATAGCTCTCTGTAGCCTAGACAAAGCTAGAAGGGAGATCTCTGCAGGGAATTCTAAGACTACACAAAACAGAATTTAGTGAAGCCTGGGCAGTTTTTCAGTGCCTCTGGCTACTCTTCCAGGCTTTGTTGTTCAGGTTTGTGGTCCCTGATTAACCTCCTTATGCCCAGGGAGCTGAGCCCAGTTGATCTATAGAACTGGAGACTTAATGACAATGTTTGTATCACAGTGGCTTTTGCCGTACCATTAGTACAGACTGGCTAGGTTTGCTGTGGGCAAGAGATGTAACACAGTCATGCAAAGGGCTTATGGTTTGGGTTTGGTGGGTTTTTTTAAGGTTTCATTTTCCAAAATGCAGAACAAGCATGCTCTGTTTTCATGAGGCTTTTCTGCAGAGTATCAGCCATGGGTGAGAGCTTTTTGGCAGCTTTTTAGGTGCTCTGGGAAAGAAGAATGAAACTTGCTGGGCTTAACGGGTTTGAGATTAGGGTGTTTGCTTGTTAGGCTTTTCTTCCTAGGAAAGGTAGGCTAATTCATTCCATATCTGTGAAATAAAATGTAGTGCTCTACTAGAGACTTTCTGTCAATCTAGAGCTCCTGCCTCTCAGATACGAAGCAGGCAAGTCTTGATCATTTCTGATCTATAGGTAGGTTTTCATTTGGACTTCTTTTTGAGTGAGTAAGATGAGAGTTTTGGTAACCTGTGTGTTCAGCTGTAGGTTGAATAACTGATAAGCAGGAATTACTTTGGTCCCCATGTCTTATTAGGCTGACTTGGTGTTTCCTAGTTGAGTGTAGTCTATTTACTGTCTGGCACAAATTATAGTGTATTGCAGTAGCATAGCACCTTTTCTTGACAATCTTGTTGATGATCAGCTTGTTCTGAGTTACCAGTAGTTACTGGGTCAGTGTTTTTGCATAACATATAGAAACACATGCTATAATAGCCCTGTGGGTAGCAGAAAACCTAGATCAGGCATCCTGTTGTAATCGTCAGTGTAAATAGCATGAGTTAAGAGTGTCTTTTGTTCCCTTTCTTCAAAGGTTGCTTGAAGCTCAGGTTCTAACTGGTTTGAATTTTGCTTTGTCATTACCAGTGTGCAGCTTGTAGCTCCACCTCCAAACTGTACTTCCTTTTTTCTTTCCCCTCACTATTCCTTATTGACTTTATTTTAGTTTTTATTTCTTCCTCTTGATAACCTCACTTTTATGTGATGTGTTAACTAACTTGTTAATATAACGATTGATTGACCTGCTCAAAAATCTCTCTTCTGGCTTTAAATGATTGCTGTTTGGCTCTTTATAGGAAAGGAAAAAGATGGTTAAAGAAGCCCAAAGAGAGAAGAGAAAAAACAAAATCCCAAAGCATGTGAAGAAGCGGAAAGAAAAGACTGCAAAAATGAAGAAAGGCAAATAAAGTCAGCTTTGGCTTGGGGAAAGGAATGGTTTGTTGTGGGTTATTTAGTCACCATCTTTTTTTAAATTAAAAATCCTTTATTTATATATATACAGTATTAATTCTGAGAGTGGTTTTGTTAATAACATGGTGTAATTGTTTGAACAGAGTAATATGCCATTGGTTTTTTCAAAGGAAAGAATGAGTTTAACACTTGTGCACGTTAAAATCCTTTACCTATGCAGGTTTAACCTGTTGTTAAACTCGCATTGATTTGTTCCTGGGATCTCTATTCCCCTGCCTCGTACTGCATACAATCTAGTTCGGTTTGTTCCAAAGCAGAGTGCTATTCAAAGAACAGAACAGAGTTCTGTTCGAAGATTCAGTTCAAACATTTCTGGAGGAGGTGGAATGGCCATTCAAAAGCCCATGCCTTCTTTGCTGTATGGAAGCAAATTTGTTAGCTGTCTTTTGCAGTCACCTGTGGATAACCCTTGTGCCATTGAGCTTTTGCTGCCTCCCTGTGCTTGCATCACCTTTGACATTTTCTTACTGAAAGCTGAGTTTCACGATTTGGGAGGCAGCTGTCCTCATTGCCCGATGCCCTTCTGAAGCTGTCATCAGGTGGACTCAAAGAGACCAAAGCCTGATGATCTTTTCTTTTTTCCTTAGATCACAACAGAGGGTACTCCTTCTCTTAAAAATGATCCAATTATTTTGTGAGCTGGTCAAATAGATGGGTGTTTGCCGTCAAGATTAGTCATGTATGTTTGAATTCAAGGCTGTCTAAAGGCTTGTGACAGGATCTCTCTATGATATGGCTCAGCGTTACCAGTCCATGTTGTGCTGTGGTGCCCCAGCTCTTCAGTAGGGAGAATTTGGCAGACCCACTTGGGCTGAGGCACAGGCGCTGTGCTGAAGACAGGTCACCTTCTCTCTTGGCAGCCTCTTTGGCTACTGAGGTTGACAAGTCTTGGGAGACATGTCCTCCCCATGCTGTAGCACATCAGCTGCCTTCTCCCACTGCCTGTAGTTTCAGAACTCCCTGTGCCAGCACAGAGGAAGGTTCTGATTCTAGTAAATATCTTGATATTTGCATTATCCCACATTAGGGGTGGAGTTGATTACCTTAGGGGTTTATGTTTACAGGACATGCATTCTCTGTTGACAGAAGACAGCTTTTATCCATCAATGGATATCCAGCAATGATGGGTTGGTCAGGGACATGGTGAAGCTTCCTTCTCTCTGCTCCTCAACTCCCACACCCGAAAGAGAGATGATGTTGTCCAATGGCACATGTGGTTTATTCCCTAGTGTGACCTTCACATCCTCTTTGGCTAGAAACCTGATGAGGGGGAAACTGGTCATCAATCTCTCTCTGCTCCCTTTCTCCCTATCCATACAAGTATTTGTATATATAAGTATATATATACAAGCGCTCTTGTGTATAGTATTCATTAAGTGTAGGCAGTATTGCTGGGGCATGTTGGGAAGCAAGACTGGTACTTCCCATGGTATTGCTGGGGATGTTGGGAGACTGGGGTGAAATCCCTGTTTTGGAAAATGGCATTACATCAGGTTGTAAGAAAGGGGGCAGCCTCTGACTTGTTAGTGAAGGGAGGAGGAGCTGCAAGATCTGCATTCAGAGGTGAGGGAGTGCTGTTGATGGCCATTCATCTTAATGCCAGGGGCTGAGATGCTGCTAGATGTATGGCATTATTTTCTGCTTTTCCTTGCTAACATGGGAGTTTGTGTAGTGACATAGTCAGGCAGAGGCGGCCTTGGTAATGGCTGCCCTGAACCTGACTGGTTGTGTTCATAGGTGCGGTGTTGAAGGTGACTGAAACAATAATAGCTTTGTGTGCTATTATGTCCTTGAAATCCGATTGTTTTGAGGATTCTTCCTGCTGACTGACAGTTACGGTGTATGCATCTGTGATGGCCGTTGTGGTTCATATAGGTGTGTGCACCAGGAAGCGTATGTAAGGGTTAGGGGGAGGTTATGTCCAAGTTGTTGCCTTCCTCCAGCAACAGGTTGTCCATTGAGCAGACCTTAGTGTTTTTGGTGAAGTGGGCTAAGTACAAGTGAATCTCTAAGAAGCTTCATGTAGCCCAGCAATGGATGATTCTACCAGGAAACTGGTCTATGGCTGATCAGTGTGAGTCAGGGGCTGTCAGACACAAGACACAGTAGCCCTTTCATTTGGGCTGGCTGCTCTGAAGACGAGGATAGATGCTAGTTCTTGGCAAAGAGGCTGAAAGCCACAAGAGCCCAAGTGTGTGTCCCACTGTAGAGTGTTTACCTACTTTACCTGAGGAGACGCTTAAGAGAAAGGAGGCTGCTATCATCCGTGCTTGAGGAAACATCGCAGCCCACGTAACCTTGTCTACCCTTAGGCTGTGCACCACAGCCTGATCAAGTTTGCCTGGCTCTAGCCATTCTGTAGCATGAAGGTGGTCCCAAACCAGTCATCTAAGATTGCAGCCTTGCTTGCAGTGATGTGCAGCAGGACTGTCTGTGCCGGCTGTGCAAGTAGGACCTATCTGCCTCAGGTGTTTCTCTAGGGCATGTTTACATAGTCAGGGTGTTTGCAGAGTAGCTGAGGTGGATGCCAGAAAAGCCCATGTCCTAGTGCAGATGGCCTGGGAATAACTGTTGCAGCTGGGTATATGCTTGTTGATGTGGGTGGTAAGGGCAGTTCATGTGTCCTGGCCATTGCAGGCTTGAGATGTATAGAAGTGAGGCAGTTCTCAAGAATGGGGTGGGTTGGGAGCTCTTTGGGCCAAGACCCTGAGATGAACCATCTGTCTGGTGGTGGCTGGAGCGACAGAATGGTCATTAAGAAATGTTAGACACAACTGCCAAAAGGCACTGGTCTGATAGAGGAGGATGTGGATGGGATGGCATGGCTTTGTATCTTGTGCTAAAGAAAAAGCTTCCAACTTCAAAGCAGAGGAGATACTTAGTTATGCTCTGTTGATATCAATGTATGATGGGGTAGGGTTTTTTCCCCTCCTCACAGGTATTAGGATCTGACAAGGCCCACACACTTTGTTTGCCATACCAGCATGTTTACAGTGTGCCCTGCTGCTGGCAGCTGTGTGGACAGAGTAGTTTTGCCAGGGCAGGAATGCCAGTACCTTGTGTAAGAACATCAAATTCTCAGGCACAGGTCAGATTCTTGGAAAAATGCACTTCTGGGAATTTGCAGCCAAAAGATTTAGTGACATTTGAAAGCTTAAGTATGCGGAGTGGGAGTATTTACAACTCTGCTATCAAAGATAAAAACATACAAAAGCAATTAATCCTATCTTCCAGGGTGTCCCCAAGTAGCCTCATCTTCCCAGCCATTCACTAGGACTCAGTGGGAGAGGGATGGGGTGGAGGACTGGGAGGGAGATCCTCCTAGCTAAGATACGCTCAGCTGCAAACAAGTTCATCAGTGAGGTGGTGGAGTTTTCGCCTCTCATCTCGCTGAAGTCCCGCAGTACCATATGGCTGGTTTGCAACTCTGAGCAGTTGGCATCAGGCTTCGTCTTGGTTCTGAGGCCTGTGACAGGTATGAATTTGTTGTTTCTCCCACACAATATATTATCTGCAGCAAGAGAAACATTGAAAGGTGGAGTTCTGCAGATTTGGTTTCCCCATGATGAAGCCAGTAAAACCAGCTTTGTGCATAACAATATGTCTCCTTAGAGGGTTTTAATTTCTGTGCTGAAATATTTTGGTTAAACAATGCAAAACTGCTGTGGCAGGCTGCATGCTTGCTTTTGGTATGTGTGCTCAGGCAAGAGTCACACCTGCAGTCCTTCCAAGATACAAAAGCAGCAAGGCCAACATTTTCTGAGGACCAATATGTCCTGCAGTTTGTGGTCCAAAGCTAGTGGAGAAGCTAATGATGAAGGGGTGCAAAAGCAAGAGGTGGATTCCAGAATGCTGGATATCTTACCTGATTCTCCAGCTGAACTTTACCTGCTATTTTCACCTTCAGAATTGTATAGCCAGTTGGAGTATGATACTGTAAATGTGATGCACATATACAGGACATGGCAGGTGCTTTGCCTGTGTGTACCCTTCACCCTGGGCTTCTCCCCGGGGGTGTGCTTGCAGAATGATGGGGGACCACTGGGGTGAGAAAGCCTGTAGGGGTCTCTTGGCAGATTACAGGGACCTGCCTGTCATCACCCCTTCCCACCAAAGAAATGAAAGGATTTGGGCACTTGGTGAGTGAAGAAGGACCTAAAGAAATTTCTGTCACTCTCAATGAACTTTTAATGTGTTCTGTAGCGAACAGCTTCACAGATTTTTTAAATGCAAAAAGCAAATTGAGAATTTACTTTGAGCTTTCTAAGGCATTGCTGCTAAAATAAATACATAACTTTTTAACTCTGCTGGTTTTGCAGGTGTAATTTTGGTCCTTCTAAAACACTACTAGACAAATTTTCAAAGCAAAACCTGACCCTCTGCCTTAGCATCTCTTTATTTTCCTGGTCTTGACATAATCTTATGTTCCTTGTGCTAGTTTTCATACCCTCTAGGGGGAGAAGTAAGTTCTTGCTCAGACTATGTTGGACTTCCTTCATACATATAAAGCGCTACTGATATTTCAGTTCTCTACATAACTTTCTATAAATGCTGCTGGGTTTTCACATGGCATCTAGACTGGATATGTAGGTGTTGGAGACAGTTTTATACTTTCTGAGGTGCTGGGGTTTAATTTATTCTGGGCTGGGCCAGGCAGGGGCTGCAGTAATAGTATTAGTGCTGGGTTTAGGATGAGGTTCTAGATGGCACATGACAAACACCAAGGGATGTCGTGTGTCCTCCCCCCCCCGTAGGTATGAAGGCTCATTGTGAGAATCTACAAAATGGTAAAGATGCTGTTCTACAATTGTCCAAATTCACAGGCATAAACACCAGTCTTTTGTGTAATGCAGTAGTTAGCAATTGTTTTGCCACAATAACTAGCCCTAAACACAGTTTGAGTTGAAGCTGCTCTTCCCCACCACCCCACAGCTGTTTTATTTTCAAAGGATTGACGTAAGAATAAACTTGGCCCTTTTTCCTGATGTGCAGCAGCCTGCCTCTGACATCTGCAGCCTGCACAAAACTGTAAGCTCTCCTAAGCAACATCATGAATGCTAGACCTAGCCTACAGCACTAGATACAAGACACTCTCTCTCTAATCTAGTCCAGACACCCATGTCTGCCATGGAGTTCGCAAAGGCCATGAGGCTCGGACTGTTGGGCAGGACTTGCAGCGGGCAGGTATTGTGTGGGGATTTTGAGTGTGTGCTGTTTCTTTCTGGTTTATTTTTCAAGACAACAAGTTGTATTGCGGAGCAGAGCAGGATGAAACACAATGACCCTTCTGGCATTAGCACTGGGCTGAGGGCTGGCATGAATGCTGGTGGTGGGGATATGAGGACAGAAAGCTTGGTTCATAGCTATATTCTGGGAGCCTGCTGGATCCAGAGTGTTTACTTGGCATTCCTGCCCTTAAGTTTTGCTTTGCATCCCTGTACCTAATCCGAACCCCAACCCTTGAAATCAGTCCGACATGAACTCTGGGCTGTCACCCTCTTCCCAGACTGAGCCAGGGCTGGTATTCTCTCTGTAGCCAGCTGCAGCCCCTCACTATTCCTCAGGGTCCAGGGGCACATCTAGCTTTCCACTGCCTCCAGCCTTCAGCTCTAACCTGAGTTCCAGCTCTAGCCTTACCCTGAAACAGGAAAGTCCTGTATTCCCCAGGCATCATCCTGAGATGTATGATCAGCAGCAGCTGTCATCCCAGTCCTCTGGCACCTAAAGGAGCAAGAAACAAAGCTGGTTCTTCAGCCCCTTCACTGTCTAATCTAAACCCATGATTAGATGCAGACAGCAGCTTGCTAGGCTGGTACTGCTCAGAATCAGTGTAGTTTGGTGGTACTTACAGGATCCAGCAATGAAATTAATCTGTTCATTCTTCTCTATCCTTAGCCCTGACTGTGGGTTGCCTGAAAGATGGGTGGGACTTGGGATGGCCAGCTCTGGAAAGTCTGAGTGAATGTTTGTACCATCAAAAATCATGCTGAATTTTGAGCAGGGAGATGTTGCTGGTCTGTTACCAACACTTTGGTTAGAGATTGGGACAGTAAGTCTTAAAAGGTGTAATTTCTTTCTGGATTCTTCACTGTGCAGATTGGTGTTCTTAAGATGTAAAAGTTAAAGTGGTAAGATTGCTGTTAGCCTATAAAAAGTCAAAGCAGGTTGGAGACAAGGTTTGGAGAGATGGGGCTGGGTAAACAGGCTTCTCGCTGGATCTGTTAAGGGTTGAGTGTTGAGATGGGGTCAGGTGCATAAGGTTGTTTGGGGTAAGGTTTGCTCTGAGGAGGTAAGAGGACCAGTTTTGATCTGCATACCGGGGTTTGAGTTTGGGATGTACAGAGCCTCAAGCTGTGAGTTGGCAGGACTAGATGAAGGCTGATGCTAACTAGAAATGTGATGCAGAGTGTTTGCTGATTTTTGCTGTTTAAAGCAAAATTTCTAACCTGTGTGCTTGAGATAAGGTGTTATTTTTCATGGCTTTATACTCCTGGTTAGAAAAGAAACTTGAGGACTTGTTTGTCCTCCGTCCTCGTCAGGTTTCTCCTTCTGTGGTCCAGGCATGAGCTTTCAGAGTATGTGTGCATGTGTTGCAGAGCATTGTGTCTCTTTGGGCTACAAACAGGCCTTTATGTGGACTTGAGGGCTACCACTATGCATGGTAGACCTCAGATCTGACAAATAGGTGGGCCATTGAGGAAAGAAAGGAGGTAAAACCATAGTGCGTGAAACACACTGTTAATGCAACTTGCTTTGCTCTAATAGTGGCAAATACAGGAAACAGTTGTTCTTTGGAGATGGTGATAGCTCAAGTGATGAAGCAATGTCTTGGCAGACAAAGCTAGAGGGGAAAGAGCAGTTGAGGAGGAGCAGAAGGAGTTGCCACTCTGTGGTTCTCCAGCCCCTTCTGCACCATTGCTCATTCTGGATGCTGGCTCCGATCTATTACTGAGTGTTTGCCAGTTCCCCTCCCTTGTTGGTCCAACCTGACCTCGGCTCCTCACCTTCATCATAGACTACACACCAGCTACACATGGGGTAGAACAAAGAAACAGCAGGGAGAGCTGGCTGGAGACTCTTCTCATGGCAGTTTTGACACGTTTGAGAAGCCACTCCCTGCAGGGGTACGTGACTGAGGTGGCAGATCTGCAGTGACTTGCCTCCATGACATCAGGAGCATCAGTGCAGTACGGGGTGCGATTCATTGTTGGGACTGGGGAGGGACCAGAGAAGGGCTCAGTTCTGCTAAAGGCTCAACTCCTGGTGCAACCGATGGGAGTAGAGCTTTAAGGCTGACTTAAAATGGGGCTGAAGAGTTGTAGCCAAGTAGGGGAGACAGGCACATGGTTTCTTGAATGTGTCACGTTTTGGGTGGTCTTGTACATTTAGGATTAGTGCAGCAGGAGAAACTGAGCGGTTCCTTCAAGGTTGCTTTTAAAGGATTTAAAAGGAAAGTCCAAAAGAGTCAGTTACATGCGGTATTTATTTTCTTAAACTTCTAAGGATTACTGCTTATGGCATTGCAAAGTACTGAGGAAAGAAGAAAATACCCTCTTTGTAGTGACCTCTCTCAGTCATCCAAAGTGCTTGCATGAAGATGTTTTGACCTTATATAGACGATAAATGGTGGAGAGAAAAGCCAGTCTTGATCTTTCTTCAAAGTTGAACAAGCTCCAGCCTGCAATTGTAGTACTTATTGAAAAAAAAAGGGGCAAAATTTGTTATTGCGTAAAGGAGTCACAAAACAATTTGAACTTGCCTTCAGCGCTGGCTTTCCAAGCACTTAAATACCAAACTTTCTCGAGACACTGGGAAATCCCTGTCAAACATGTTCTGTGGACATGGACCTCCTAACACAGGTGAACCAGGAACTCTCTTTTGTCTTTTTCATTTGGGGTAACCAGTAGCAGTGCCCACAGATGCTACTGCTAAGTGAGTTCCACTTAAATAGAACCCAGACATCAGCCTTCTGTGGTCAGCCAGGCCCTTTTAAGGGAGAGTCCATCAATTACACTGAGTGCCCTGTGGCTGCCTATGGGTTATGCTGTGCAGGACTGAAGGATTACCATTTATATGGGATTAACAATATCTGTGCTTTTTGTATTGCTCTGTGCATAGCTTTGAAAAATGCTTAATGAGTACATTTTATTGATATTTGGTGAGGCTGGGTGGCGCAATGTTCTCTTGCTTTGTACTGACTGGGATGCTAGAAGTGTTAGAAATGGGAGCTGAGTAACGAAATTAGTTTGGTGGTAAGGTTTAAATGAAAATGAGATGCACTTTAATCAAGTCTTGAAGGTAGCTGTTACTGGTAGCGCAGCCAGGAGAACCTATGAGTTCTGTACTGAAAGGGAACAAGTGAAAGAGAAAAATAAGATGACACAACTGAAATCCTTCAGCGTAAGGCACAGATTGCATAGAGTTGTCAGTGTGTGCCGTGCTGTGAGCCATGCATGCCTTTAGGGTGTTGGTGTATGATAAGAGCACCTTTGGACTTGAGCCAGCTCTCAGCTGATGCTTTTTGCTATCTCATAGTCACGTTAGCCAGGACCACAAAGAGAGACAAGCTCCCAGACCAACACAGCGGCTCTTGCAAAAGCCTCCAGTGGGTGATACCTCCAGGGAGTTTGCTTTGTACACAAGGGGCAGTACAGGCAAACGACACAGATCTGTGTGGGAAGGAAGCGAACAGCGGGCATGCCAAAACTGTAGCTCATTATGAGCGGTTTTACTCCCGGGATAGCTGTAGCCTCGCATCAGCATTTGTGGGAGAGGTGAATTTAAAGGAGAGGTTTAAAGGAGGATGGATGTATGAAGTTGGCACCTGGAATTCTTCTCATTCGTAACAGGAGGACGGGCAGCAGCGGAGGTAGGGCTTCCTCTGCTATTTCAAAATGAGGATTCTTCCATATCCTCAGTGAAACTCTTCCAAGTGCTACAGGCCAAATTTTGTTCCCAGTTACACCCATGCAACCTTACTGAAGTCAGCAATTGTCTGTTTTGCAACCATTGCCTGATGCAATAACTTGAGGGCTACATATCTTAAAGGTTTAAGATGTGCTTGTATTCCTAGCACTGTGACGGCGAGTAATGATGGACACGAAATCACTGCTGCCTGAGTAATTGCTGAAGAATAACTGAGGTCAGTGGCATTGCACAGTTGTAACTAACTGCACAGGACCGAGAACACTCATACGCAGTATCTGTGAGTTCATTGGGACCCAGGAGAGATGGGACTGTCTCTTCCTCTAGCTGGAATGCCACTTTCCCACATCAGACACGCCCTGCAGTAATTATACCCTTTTTAGACTCACCCTTTAGCAATTAATCGCCTAAACCCTGCCTCAAACTGACATCATTGGGAAGTCCAATAAAAATACGGCAAACTTTCAAACCATCCCAGGAAAGCAGAATGCTGTGTTAGTAGTAGTAGTTCAATGCAGCTGTTCGCTGATGATTTTCTCAGCCTTATCGCTTAACATGAGGAGTTCGAATTCGCTTCCAGCAAAATAGCCTCCAGGGTTATCAAAGTCCTTGTCTTGTCTATGGTGATGTACTGGCCTCAAAGGGTTTCATGTCCATTCATTTCTTTTTCTTGTTTTTAACTCCTCTTTGCAGTACTGAATACCTTCTTCTGGAAGACTCAATCTTGAGCTTCTCAGACCTCAAAATACCAGCAATCGCTCAGTCAGTTTCAGTTGTACTTTGAAAAACGACAACCAAGACTTGTGTGTTCTTTCTTCCCTCCTTTTAAAGTTTTATTTTCAAGTTGACCACCTCTTTAAAAGCATAAAGGCATATTCAGAGCTTGCATTTGCTCCGGGGGAGAGGAGAGCAATGGCAGCTTGCTCTACTTTTTAAATCCCTTTTTTCGGAGGGGGTGGAGTGTGTAGTAAAACTTCAAATGACTTCATTAATTGGACCCTGTATAAGGACACAAGAAGTTATCACTATTTTTATGACAGGTAAAGCTGAAAAGTTGAACCTGATTCAGAGCAAATAGTTGGGGTTGTTTTGGTTTTTTTTTCCATTATGCTCCTGTCTGAACTGGCATACACAGCTCATCCGATGAGTTTTTTGGGGTTTGGGTTTTGTTTTTTCAGTTCTTGGTTTGCGTGGGAACAGGACTCCACAGGAGAACTTTCCAAACAAATCCTAAGAAAGGAAATGACATGTAGAAAAAGTCAAGGAAGGCAATTGGAAAATTTTGCAGAGAAGGATTCCTGCTCTGTAACAGCTGATGATGGAAGCATGAGGCTTTGCAATTGTAAACAGAATTTCTTTCCACCCTGCTTGGCAATCATATTCAATTTTTGGGTGTAACCCTTTCATGTACGCAGCTGCACTCCCCATTCCCATGGCTAGGCATGCCGGGTAAACCTTTTGATCTTGCCTTCTAGCCTTTGCTTGCTTGCAGTGTGTTTATTACAACTTTTTCAACTCCTCCGGACCAGGGTGTGATGGATGATCCTGGAGGAGCTGCCCTCTAGATCTCTGTGATTACACCGAGTTGATGGTTTCTCCCTGACAGGTGCAGGCAAGTTGATTTAAAACCAAACCAAAACAAAAAATCCTTTTAGTAAAGCGAAACCTACCTGGTGTCAACTCCTTCCTCTGCTGTCGTGCTCAGGTCGGGAGAGAGGAGGATTTACTTGGCTCCCATTCCTGCCTCCGGCACACTCATCCCTTTGAATCGCAAATATCTTCGCATCATACTGTGTCATGTCATTTGGTAGCAGCAGTGGTTGTTCATCCAGAAGCTGGGTGCTCCAACCTCTTGGAGAGCGCTCCAGCTCTTCGCAATTTGCTTTTACCTTTTCCTTTCCCCTCTGTGTGGTGTTTTGGTTTGGTTTTCTGTAGCACTGACCCACCAGACATGAAAATCAAGGGGCTTCTCCACAGTTTGCATCAGGCTCTAGGGAGGCATTGGACTGAATCCTACACTTGTTGCACATTGAATGCCCCTGTTAACATAGATCTCCATCCTGTGCCCTGTAGATGCCACAGACCATTCAGAAAGGTACTGTTGGTATTTTGAGCACATCCCCTGCTCCTGAACTATGGTGGGATTTGGAGGTGTTTGGCATGTTTGCAAAGCTCTGTAAGTAAAAACAACTGTCTGATTTTTATCATTCCCTCCTACTTCCCCCTGTTTAACTAGTTTAAAAACTAGTCACAAAACTCGGTCTCCTTGCAAATCTTTACTGTGTCTTCTTGCTGGTTTGGAGGTTATAGCATAGCTGTGATCAGCCAGAGCAGACACTCTTGGAACATGTAGAATTCCCTGCGTTTTGACAGTAAAGAAACCTTTTAACCTTTGAAATCCTGCACATGTGCTGTTATCAGGTTTCGAGAAATAGAAGAGTAGCGGTGCACAGGATACTTTGATTTTGGAGACAGCCAAGCACCTTTCCCGTGGGCTCTGCGCAGAAGTATTGGCAAAACTTTGGTTATTGTAAGCTAGCATGAAGCCATCATTTACATATGTGATTTGTGAAGCAATACCAAAAAGCACATTTCATTAAAAAAATATCACTATCTTGAATAAACTGGAGAGACATGGATTTGACAGATGGACCACTCAGCGGATAAAGAATTGGTTGATTGACTCAGAGTTGTGGTCAACAGCTTGATGTCCAAGTGAAGACCAGCGATGAGTGGCATTGCTCAGGGATCGGTGTTGGGACTGGTCTCATTCAACATCTTTGTCGGTGACATGGACAGTGGGATTGAGTGCATCCTCAGCAAGTTTGCCGATGACACCAAGCTGTGTGGTGAGGTCAACAGGCTGGAGGGAAGGAATGCCATCCAGAGGGACCTTGACATGCTTGTGAGATAGGTCAATGCCAACCTTATGAAGTTCAGCAAGGCCAAGTGCAAGGTCCTACACCAGGATTGGGGCAATCCCATGCACGCAGTCTGGGCAGAGAATGGATTGAGAGCAGCCCTGAGGAGAAGGATTTGGGGGTGCTGGTTGATGAGAAGCTCAACATGACCCAGCAGTGTGGGCTTGCAGCACAAAAAGACAACTGTATGCTGGGCTGCATCAAAAGGAGCGTGACCAGCAGGTCGAGGGAGGTGACTCTCCTCTGCTCCCGTGAGACCCCACCTGCAGTCCTGCGTCCAGCTCTGGAGGCAACAACTCAAGAGGGAGAAGAGAAGATGCCAGCGAGACCTTAGAGCAGCTTTCCGGTACCTAGAGGAGGCCTGCAAGAAATCTGGAGAGGGACATTTTACAAGGGCACATAGTGACAGGACAAGGGGGAATGGCTTTTAACTGAAAGAGGGGAGATTTAGATTGGATATAAGGAAAAAATTCTTCACTATGAGGGTGGTGAGGCGCTGGCACAGGCTGCCCAGAGAAGTTGCAGATGCCCCATCCCTGGCAGTGTTCAAGGCCAGATGGGACAGGGCTTTGAGAAACCTGGTCTAGTGGAAGGTGTCTCTTCATATGGCAGGGGTTCAGAACTAGGTGATCTTTAAGGTCCCTTCCAGCCCAAGCCATTCTATGACTGAATGTTTATGCAATTTGGAGTGTGGTGCTTTCTGCATTTTTAGGTGCGCACAAATCACTTTAAGCTGATTCTTTAAAAAAAAATATTGGGGGTCTTTCTTTTTTTTTTTTTTTTTTTTTTTTTTATCAAACATACACATTCCCAGTCCACCATTTGATGCCTGAGGAGTCTGGATTGAATCGTACACTGAAAGAAGATGATATTCAAAGCACATGCGTCAGCTCAGCTACTTTTTAATCTGTTCCGTGAATTGTCCACACTCAGCAGCTTTTTTTTGGCTGCTGCAGAAGCCAGCAGAGTGCTGCAGGCAAAGGCGTCACCCAAGCTACCTTAGTTGATGAAACTAAAGTTGCTTCCTGAGTGTTACTGTCCTGTACGCTGTTGGATGAGCTGGCTCTGCATCTGTGGCCAATTTGGATCTCTGCAAGTGATTTATTGTGCTCTGAAATGCAGCTGCTTCATGTACAGCATCTGATCTGGGACCACCACTGGGAGCCGTCCTTGCTGAAAGTGAGGGAGAGATTAAAGCCAGTTGAATCAAAAAGGGATTATTTTTTTTTATGACCCTTCTTGGTAGTTTTTTTCCATTAATTCTTTTATAAAAAATGGGAAACTCTTAACTCTCTGAAACATCTGAGCTCCAGTCCTTCCTGGTGGTTTCCTTTTGGTTGTGAGTTATTGGGAGATGACACGAAGACTTGCAGACAGCTGCCTCTTCTGAAGCCTGCACAAGGGATTTCAAAACATGAATTCAAAAAACCCATTCTTGTGAGCACTCAGGCCTGGATTAACAGGGGAAATTCATCAGCACGCATTTGATCTTGATGAGTTGAAGGCAGCAGTCCTTCAAGGTTTTGCGTATGAGTGAAACCACACAGGGACAAGCTGAGAAACAGTGATGTTACAGCAGGGATCCCATCTCCTTTTCCTCGTACTTTCTCATAGTTATCTGAAAGACACTGAGTGCCTATCAGAAAGGTTTGATGTGCCGTCATATTTGTTGGCAGTGGAGTTTGTGTTGTGTAGGTGCATGGGGAAACAAAATTTGGCATAAATATTGCCAAGACTCCCAAAAGTATTACCTAGCTGGTACTTGGATAGCAATGCTTACTTGACCTATTCTACGACTAGTGTCACAGAAAAGTATGGACAGTCATGTATGAGTGTAGGTATTACTGCAAGGGTTAATATGTATTTCCTTTACATAGAGATGCACTGACCTTGTCTGTGCTGGTTTGCGATGAAGTATAAAACCAGTTATTATCAAAGAGGGTCATCAGAAAAAAGTCAATAGAGAACAAGGTCAGAAAATACCTTGCTTAATTTTACTGAAAACAGATGGTGTTTCTCTAACTCCAGAGTCACTGTAAGGATAAAAAACCCACAACAACTATTTTCTGTCTCTTCCAGTTAAAATCATTCTATGTAAAAATGTGCATAAATGTCCTTCTCCTTTGAGCCACAATTTATTAATGTAAACCTCATGAGTCCGGTATGTAGGGCATATCCAGCTCTGAATATTTAGACAATTAAAAAGAAGAAAATCCATTTTTCTGTTTTCTCTGCTGACAAGTGAAGATAATGCACACAATGCTAACATGTTTACAGGATTCAACACTCTTGGCACAAATACGGAAGTATCCTAAAAGAGAAAAAACACACACAAATGTGTAGTACTTAGCATGATGGTCTTAGCATTTTTGAAGGAAATAGATATATTTCTTAGTTATTTTCATGCTAAGTTAATGCATGAAGGGCTGTCTCACCATAATGTTTCTGTCCTGATAATCACTGTGTGTGGGCATGCACTTAGTGCTGAGATGTGTGTTTGCAGGCTTTGAGTAGCAGGGAGGGGGGTGCATAGAGTCAGCATGTTTCTTGTATGTTTCTTGGGCCTGAATGTGTATCTGACCTTTCCCAAATCTGATGAACTTTCCATGTCAGAAGAGCCTGTTTTCCACACACAGACACTGCGCAGCCTCTGGGAAGAAGGGCATTCCTTAAGCAAGTGTGGAAGCATATTTCATCCACAATTCTGTGTCTGGTACCACTTTGTGGCTGCCGTTTGGGGTTGAACAGCAGGCTGGCCTGAACGTTAAATGCCTTCACGACTGAGAAAGACCAGGCTTTTCCTGGTTGAGGCCCTGCTGCAGCGTTCCCTGTACCCACCTGCCTGGTTGATTGGTTGGTTGCTGTCTGGGGAAGGGATGGGATCTGATGCCATAATTACAAAAATCCTTTAATAATGACAGTGAATGATTGGACTAAGCTTTGTTTCAGGCACAGGAAAGCAATGCTCACCAGTGACAAATGCAGCGCCAGCAAACGTGTTGAGTATTCAAACCACCGGTCTGGTGGTGCTCCAGGAGCAGCACATGGGCTTCTGTGAAAGCCTCACTCAAGTGGGAGATACCATGCGCAGGTTTGCTGTCCGTTGCTGAAGTCAGCATTTGGGTGGAGTAATAAATCTTAACTTTTATACGTACTCTGTGTATCTCTTGTCCCACGTATCCACTACACCCATAAATACCTGCACAGTGTAATTACTGAGAGAGCAAAGTCAGTTAAAGAGAAGATTAGTGCTACGGCAATTAAAGAATTATTGAAAACCAAGAAGCCTTCACCAACTGCTATGAGAGATGTCACCCCCCGGGGAAGGAAAAGTGAATGCAGAAGCATGGCCATGGAGGCAAGTCATGAGCCATGTCTTGCCTGAAACTGGGCTGTTCAACGTATCTGTAAATGATGAGGGAGAGGATGAGCTGTGGTGTGAGAAAATCTGCGGGCTATTCTGAGCTATCAGGGTGAGGAGGTTGAGGGTTGGTTGTGAAGGGCTGCAGAAGGACTTTGTGACACTGGCTAAAATACCAGGCAAAATACAGTATAGGTAAGTGCAAGGTGATGCAGCTGATGATGAGGGGGGAAACAATCCCAATGTTATGTACACTGTGATGGGTACCAGCCTGGTGGCTGAAACACAAGAATGAGGTCTGGAGTTATAACTGAGCTGTGAAAATCTGCCTGATCCTCATTAAAAGAAAAAACCAACAAACAAACCAAAACCAAAAAACAAGTCCAGTAATTTTTAGGAAAGAGATGGTGAATGGAAGGGAAGGCATCAGCTTGTCACTGCACATCCATGGCTCTGGTGTCTCTATCTCAAAACCAAATTTGTACGACTGGAGAAAATACAGAGAAATGTGTCTGGGGTGATGAGAAGCACAGAATAGCTGCTCTGTGAGAGTTCCTTCAATGGCCTAGGGTGTATCAGCAGAGAAAAGAGGGCCCAGACAGCAGCCTACAAGGTTGTGGAAAGAGAGGAGGAGGTGGATGAGGAATAATGGTTTTCTGTCATTTCTAACGCAAAGCTGAGCATTTTGACAGCACTCTTAGTGCGTTGCAGTTGCCTGGGTGGTGCACTATTCCTTCTGCATTGCCGCAGGCCATTTGGGCATTCCCTGCAGTGATTCTTGACCAATTCATGTGGCTTTAATTGCAAACTCTGTGATTTAACTTGGCTGCAGGCATGGATGTACACCAGCTTTTACTTACATGGCAGAGGGACTTGCTTATGTAGAGCTCATTGGGATCATTTCTCATTTTCAGAGGGTGCAAAGCATCAGAAAGTCACGTGCTACTGTCCACATAGAACGTTCATTTGACGCTCTCACACCAGTCTGTGGCAGAAGCAGACAGAGTGGAGAACATGATTTGAAAAGAAGAGTTGTTTAAAAACCATCTACAACTTCTCAGTTATTAATATGCTTCTTTCTGTGAAGATTGCCATCAGTGTGATGGGGAGCATGCAGCTGGAGAGGTTCCTGTGCTGGCTCCAGGCAGCACACAGGCTGCTGGAGGCTACTGCTGACACATGTGATGGTAAGACGTGAGGGGAGCAGGTTCCTGTAGTTCACTCCTGCCTGTGCTCTTTCGGGAGGCTCCGTGTAACCACAGCAGCCTGTTTTGCTCTGTATTGAAGATAACAGCATAGAGTCATAGAATGGTTTGGGTTGGAAACGACCTTAAAATAATCTAGTTCCAACCCCCCTGCCATGGGCATAGTAGATGGGAGGGAAATGCAAGACATTGCAGGACTTGCTCCTCCATTTTGTAGTACTATTTCTTGCATTGTAGTGACATTTAAGCAAGTTTGGGGTACCTTTTGGCTGTAGGCAGCCTTTTCCTAGAAAAGCATGGAAGCTTAGTAGCTGTGTGATAAGCAAAAGGTGGGGGAAAGGGAAAAACGTTATCACTACCACATGCTGCTATGCAGGATCACATTGTGGTTCATCAGGGGCCAGGTGGGAGCTGGGGCACACAGAGTGCCTCATGAAGGAGTTGCTCAGCATCTTTCCCAGCCAGATAAGGCGGCTTTCAAATAAGAAAATTGATGAAATAAACAATGAAATCCAGCAGGCACAGACATCTGCTGGGAACTGCTGCTTGCCTTTTTCTACAGTGAGAAGAAGGAGGCAAGAGGCAAGAGTAGGACCGGGCTTGTGGAAGCCATATCCTGAAAGATTGGTTTTACACACTCCCATGGGGGTGGATCACAGTCTTGGGCCTCATAGCAGAACGGGTTGGACTCTCCTGACATGAGACGCCATCCTTCCCTGTCCATTTCTGAGATGGAAGATAGTTCTGCTTTTACTGCGGCCAGCCAAGAGCGTGCCACGTCGGGACTAGTTGTAAAAGGATATGTTCATCCATACAAAAAGTTAACGTACTAGTGAAAAAAATCTTGGCATGGAAACATAGCTGGGCAGCTTAACAAGCAACATCTCACTGGGCAATGCGTTGATGGGTTTTCCCTCCTTCCCCCTTTGACCTGCTGTGTCACTTGTAACCTCTACTGGCTAGTGATAATGTCTAGCTTGGCTTTGATCTTTCTGCAATATGAAAGTGGTTATTCAGTGCTCATTGTGAGTATTGTTTGCTTGGATTACATTGTCTTTTCAGGTTGAATACACCATGCATTAAAACACATACAGTAATAAAAAGTGAAAGATAGTGAAACTATAAATGTATTTTGGCTTGCTCCTCAGGTGCTGTAAATTATTCTGTATGCACTGAAACCTCCTGATAAAATACTGCCTTATTACGCGGCATAGTAAAAGATATGTTTAAGCAGGTTTAGTAAGAGAGATTAATAAAGTTAAGATGAAGTGACAGGCTATTTGATAAAGTAGCTTGAAATACAAAGCTTTCAACAGAGATATTCCGGAGGATGGGTTTATGAGCTCTGCTCTGCAAAACAGAGCCAGAACACCATGACCCCTTGCAAGTTTCCTTTCCCAGAAGTCCCTGGGGCTGCCTACAGAGCTACAAGGCAGGTTGCTTGGCTCTGGGGCTGCAGCCGTCACTCAGCGCCTTTGGGGCTGAATCGTTGGTGAGAGCAGTGTCTGCCAGCGTGGGCTGCTGCGGCACGGCACTGGAGAACACCAGGAAAGGGCATTACAGCAAAAGATAGGGCTTGTTTGTACTGGTGGTGCTGAACTAGGCAGCAGAGAGCTTCACTCTCTTCCTATGCTGATCACATACCTCTTGAGGGTGAGAATGTGGTCAGAAGTAAGGCAGGATTAAAACTGGAGAGTGTCTAAGAACAATGCACAAGGATGACATGGGGTATTGGCAGAAGCCATCAACACTTAATGTCATTTAATGTTACACACCAATCATGTTGTTTCACATTGCATCAGTTAGGGGGTACGAATTGGGCAGTGAGTCCTTCCCTAAGTTTCTTACCTCTTCTTCCTTGGCATGGTATGCTAATGAAAGCCCTAGCCTGGCTCTTTCATCTTGTCCCACATTTTCCTCTGTTGATGTGGAAAAGGAGCAAGGGAGGGGGCCCAGGCTGGAGAATGAGAGATAAAGCAAGTTTGTTTATGGCTGAGTCAGAGGACAGTCAGATGGAGAGTTTTCCTTGTAACTTAATAGCAGCATTAATCACTGGGACTGCAGCTACTCCCACTGATGGCCAGAAAAGGGCCCCAGCGTCTCACAACTTTGCTGATACTGAATGAGTTCTCTGGAAGGGCGCTCTCCTAGCAGGTACAATTACAGCGCTTTAATAGGCATGCAAGATGTGGAAAGATTTTTAATTATCTTGCATTAAACACAGCCAAACCTTAGCAGGAACAATCTCTCTTTATGCAATTTCAAATAAAGTGAATTTATTCTGTATAGTAGTGATGTAATAGAAGCATCCCTGGGCAACTGGCTAAGCGTGGTTGTTTCTGTAAAGGAAATAAGGTCTGATAATACCTTATCTCATTGCACATGGGATTTAGTGAGAAGCAATGAGTTTAGTATAGCTGAGGTGAGAAGCAATCAGTTTAGTATGGCTGAGGTGAAATCATCAGTCAGACTTCCAGAAGCCTTTGACTGTCTATGCTCAAACATGTGTGTCACAGTTGTATAAATAAGGGTTTTTTTTCTACCCCAGGTGTCCTTTAAATAAGGAGAGGTAAGATTTCTTTGGTGAACACTTTATCCCAGCAGAAGGAAGTTCAGCACTTTACCCACTGGACTTTGGTAGGTGCCCGTCACTGAAGCTTTCTGGCCTCACACCTTTCAGGTGGATCCATATCCCTCAGTGCCAAGAAGAGGTAAAGGAACTGTCTCAGTACCTATAAATCTCAGTGAAAACAAATGGGACTCACTAAGGCATCTTTGAAGTCTTCTCTTAAATTGATGACAAGCTGGGGGTTCTAAAGTGACAGATTATCCATTCATCTGAATAAGAATAGTACAAGAATGGGGGGAAATGGGGTAAAAGATCACACCACCATCACCCCCATATTATTTATTTTAGCCCTTCTCTCCTCAGAGAGACCGTGACCACGTTAAATCCCCAGTGCTGCATTGTCCCCATTTCTGACTCTTGGGGCATGCTCAGCCTCTGCTGTGGGCAGGGGCATGTTCACTACCTCTGAAATCAGAGCTGCTTTTCCTTGCTCCCTGCTGGGTCTCCTGTCAATGCCCACACAGGCAGCAGGTTGCAGCAGCGAGTGCCAGCGGCAACCCAGTCCAACCCTCCGTTGCCTCTTTGACCGGAGCTTACCTCCTCCTCCCTGGCACTGCTGATGGTTCCCTCCTAGCCTTGGCTTTCCTCTTTCACCTGCCCTGTGCTTGCTGGAGCCAGGGCATTGTCTGCAGTGTGCATAGCACACAGAGTTCAGGGTTTCTATTTATCTGATTGCCAAGTGAGGTGCTTTTTTAAAGCCCCCCTTTAAAAGTTACATCTTCTCAAGTCCCATAGATGACTGTGTGCAATCCCACCAGCATCACAGTGGTTGGCAGTGCAGGCACTGCTCTTACCCAGCCCCATTGCTGCAGGCTTCTGTTTTATACCACCCTTATTTTTTACTCCCCTTCACTCCACTTCTTCTTGTTGGCAATGTGATTGCCAAGCTGGGCAGTCATTTTCAGTCTGGAAGGTAAGCGAATGGCAGGGAGGAGCTGGAGTGTGTGCAGATAGAGTGGTAAGAGCTTTTGGCTCTCCGGTGCAACACTGCAACGGGGTGGACCTGTAGCTGCGGAGGGAAGCAGGCATTTCCTTGAGGTCAGAAAGTGGAAAGCTGGCTGGATCCATATGCAGAGAACTCCCTCTCCACTGGCGGTTGGCCGTGTGGGTTATTTTCAGCTTTTATTGTGGTCCCTATATAATTGCAGCTTGCTAGACCCATAAAAATAGTGCCTCATGCTCTCTGCAGGGCTAACTGCTAACCACTTTCAGCCATCCGTGGCAGAACAAACGCAGGCAGCCATCCACACAGCATGTTGCTACCTGTGACCGAGCGTGAATGGTTTGATAGCGAGGGGATGGGGAGGATGGAAGCCGCCTGCCTTCCACACCCATCGCTCTGTGCTGGGACAGCCTTATGGGGAGCTGCCTTGGGGGTGAAAGAGGAAAACTCTCCCCTCCTAGCCCAGGACAAAGGCATTCATAAAGGGCTTCATAAAGCTTAGACCCATGCAGCTTTGAAAAGAGTAAATGGGAAACAACTTGCCCTGGAGGCGTTTGGCTCTCATGTCAATGTGGTTTCTTGTGAAGGTGGCTATACTCTCAGACTGAAAACTGCTGGCTGGTCAGCCTGAAAGTCCTTCACACCTGTGTGAAGGAAATACGTGTGGACAGCTTTTGCTTCCAGGTAAAGGCTTGGAAAACATGGAAACTTGTACATGCCAGCTGCTTTTTGTTTCTTCTTTGCAAGTTTTCTCTGGGAGTCCTCAAATGTCACCTAGCAGAGGCTCTGGAAGATTCCCACCAAAAGATGGATTTCAGTGCCATTGTCTGTTTGTTTCAGATCACTTATTATTATAGATACTAACTACAGATATTATTATTATAGATAACTTATTATATATATGGGAAAATTTTCCTTTTCTCCTCTTGAAATAAAAACAGTTCTTAGCACTGTTACAATTATATTCATAGGGGAATTATCCAAACATTTCTTTTGTCACGAGAAATGTTTCTTTCTGAAGACAACTGCACTGGAGGGAGAGAGCTGAAGCTAGATGAACAGCAAGTCTGGGCCAAATTTGGAGCCTCTGTGCTCCTTTCCACACTGAATTTGCTCACCTCAGCTTTCTACTTCCCACACGCATACCTTCCTAGCCTCACTGTTTCAAATGGGGTTGATGTTAAATACAGTTGTTCCAGGAATAACATAAATCAGGGAGGTGTGCTGAGGCCAGCATAGCCAGGACAGAGAAAGCAGATAAAACCACACAATATTTGCAAACAGCAATGTCTTACATCCAGTGGGTAGCTGCAATGCAACGAATCCATCCCTCATACACAGCCACTGGTATCAACAGATTTAAATGCAAGATGCGTTTGGCTCAGCAGGTGGAGTTGAATATTTATCTCATCTGCTCTTGTGGCTTTTAGCATCCAGGATGACAGGTTGCAGGCAGACACCATTCTTCTTGGACCTTCCAAGCAGGCTGCAGGAGCCTAGGGAGTAGGGCAGAGGCCTCAGCTCTCCCAGGTGATGTGGGAGAGGGCAGAGGGCCATATCCTTACCCCCTTCCCACGCCTTTTAATTAGCCACAACTCAAAGGAGCTTATTAAGGCCTAGGGTCATTTTCATTTCATATGTTGGGGGGGGGGGGTGGAAGCCTGTCTCTGTTTCCCACTTCTCCAGGATGTGTGAAGATGGCAGATACAGTGCAAGTGACCACGAATGCATCGCGCTGTAAAAAGAAGGTAAGTTGTCTTGATCAGACTGCAGCTTACAAACATAGCAATTTTGTAATCCAAAAGGAGATTTCTGTGCCAAATTCTGCTATGAAATCAATAAACCATTTTGCTATAAATCTCATATTTCTCCAGGTTGCATGTTTGTACAAACTGAGCAGATGTACCAGTCACTGAAATTGATTTCCAGTCCCTTTGCATCTCGGTGAGATCTCTTTGCATCTCACTTCGTGCAATTGCACGGAAGTGGAAGAACTGAAAATTATGCCTGCAATGTGGATGAACATTTACACGCGTTAGTCTAAATTGAGATTTAGACACAGGAATACCTAACTGGTGCCAGACAGTACCTAATCCTCGATAAGTGTACCATAAGCATGGAGTGATACTTCACAAGCTGCGAAAGATTAAATCAATTTCCTTTTCTTGTATTAATCTGAGGAGACCAGGTCAAACAGTTAGTTCTCTACACCACTCTTGACCCACAAGAGGCTGACTGTGCGCTAACAATGACCAATTATATTTCCAGTTCATTTTGGAGTGCAGGAAAGACCCAAGTTTTCTTTCCACTGATGGGTTGACAAATGCAATGGAAAATCCTGCTTGTTTCCATCAGAGCTCTTTTATCCTGGAGGCAGAGGATGGAGCACCATGAGGAGTCCTGCTTTGTCACCATGCCCCATCTTATCCCTCCTCTTTTCAGAGGTAAGTTCGGTAAGAGCTAGTGTTCTGCTGTCCCAGGCTTCTCTCAACATATTCTGTTTGGCCATAGTAGCAAGGGGAGGGGAAAGGCACAGCAGCTCCCTGTTGAGGCAGCACCACTTGAATGAAGCATGCCTGGAAAGTTCTTAACTGCAGATCTGTTATTAGCTGCAGCAAGATAAAAGCTGTATTTTATGAAAGAAACACATTCCAGCATTGCACATGTGAGTTGAGATGGACAGCATGCATGTGAATGCATTGCCTGTTTGAATGCATTATTTTACATCTGTAAGATCGCATGTTTGTTACTTATGGAATGCTTAATAACAGATCTTGAGACCATCCTACCTGGCTGCAAGCCACGCAGTGGGGGTGTAATACACTTTGGTATTTTGCTGTGGCTTTCTCTTTTGTTGAATGACATTTTTATTGTGTATACTGTTTCCCAAGGTGAGGTGCGAGATGCAGGGGTAGAGCCGTGGTACCTGTGATGATTTAAGGATGAAAGAGAAACAAGGTTTGTCTAGAGACTAAAAACCTTTTGTTAGGTCAAGTAATATGATTGGAAAGACAGATAAGCTTTCCACTTCAGTATTCCTTTATCATGTTTCTTTTTTCCCCCCCACCTAAGCTTTCCCAGCTGGTCCCGTACAAGGTATCACTTCTCTCACAGCTGGGCAGGACTGAGGTGCTCTCACACTGCTTGCTAATCCAGGGATACGGGAGGTTAAACTGTCAGCTCCAGAGACGTGTGATCCAAAATGATTTTATGGAGTTGATATTGAAGCTCCTAATCACCCCTGTCATACAGGCATCTGAAGTAAAATCAGGATTGCCTATCTTTCCAAAAGTTGTGCTTTAACTGAGCCACAAAATAAAGGTTTGATTCAAGATTAGATTTACAAGGTGAGATTACACAGCCTGTCCTGTGCCAGCGACCAATTATATTATCAAAACCATTCCTTCTGGCTTTAAAATGTTCATCTCTGTGAAAAGTAGCCAGCTGTTTTGTCAGCTATGGCTGTATGCAGGATAGGGCATGACTTAGAAAATGGTCCTGTTACATTTCTGACAGCCATCTCGTGCTGGCACATTATTCATTGTGCTTGCTGTTTTTCTGCAAGGCAGTGGTTTGCTTTTCATGGATGAGAGGAAGGTGTGGAAGAAAATCCTTTATGTGTTGTAAACTGGGGTTCCTGCAGTTGCGAGGCTGGCAGTCCCCAGATCGATGGGTCTCCCTTGTCCCTTGCACTGGCGGCACAAACTGCATGTTTGCAGGCTGTGGCAGCTCACCACGGGATTCTGCCTCTTGGTAAACCTGCTGTGTTTCAGGCAGCAATCAAGTGTGCCTTCAGCTCTGCATTGCTCCTGAATTTCTGAGTCACCTTCCAAGACACTGCTTTCTGCTGCTAAGGCTCACGCTATACCTCAGCCCTACTGAAGTCTAACTCCTTAATACAGAGTCAAACTGCCCTCTGGTAAATGAGTATTGCATGAATAGAAAACCATGAACATTGCATGCAGAAATATGTTGTGTTGCTCCTTTCTGGGAGCAGTGATCAGCCCTCCTCTTGCAGGTATTAAAGAGAGAGGTAAAGTCAATATGTCAGGGGAAGGAAGTTCTGTAAATCATTCACAGATATTTTTTTCTGAAATCCTTTAAAGGACAAAATTTATTCTCTTGTAGAATACATTTTTCCTACAGAAATCATCTGTATTTAAAACTTGTAGGAAAAATCAAAATGGTGCCTTCGTAAGTCCTTGCTTCCCATCGTGGATTAATCCTAAGTGCAGATATCGCTGAAGTCAGCCTCCCTTCCTGACATACTATCCTCCTCACACTCCCTCTCTCCAGGTTTTCCTGTCTGTCTGCACTGAGTTTGAAGCCTCTTGCCTTCACAAGCTATGCCCTTTGTGACCCCTTCTCTCTGTATCTGCTCACACATTCCTTCCTTATCTCACTCTTATGCTGCTCCAGATTCTCTCCTGACCATAGACCATATGTGCTTACAGATCCCAACTTCATGCCTTCTAACAAAACTGGCTTTCATCCTGACAGAGTCATAACGACCTTCCTCTCTTTTTTTCCAAAACCTTCTGTATATGCATGAACCCTTTAAACAGTGGCATCTGAAATGTTTCCTCACCAGTCTCCATATTTGTATGTCTGCTTATACGATCAATGTTTATATTAGGCTCTGAATCTGTTCTAGCTGTATTTTGACTAGACTGTGGTGACCTTCAGGGAAAGGCTCTGCTGTGCATGCTTATACATCACTAAATACACTGTTGATGCTCAATAAATAAGAACATTATTCATCTTTGAAATTACTTTCAGATGAGGAAGCAGCCTAAGAAAAATCAGTGGGGTGAGAACTGGGTGAGAATTGGGTCTATCAATGGGAATTCTGCCACAGGATGGTTTTGAGTACAGTCTTAGAATTTTTGTTGTCCTGTCATACTTTTCAGTTATTAGTTTGCTTTGTCTTTTATATAGATCAAATCTTGTCTATATAAAGTGCCCTTGCTTTCTTCAATGTTGCAGGTTCTAATGACTTCTGGGTTTGTAGATTTGTAAATATCACTACGTTTTTGTTTTAAAAATAATATGACCTCACTGAAGTGTAATATTTTCCAAAATGGGTCACGTGAGGCAAGAGCTCCTCTTTTTAGGGCGATACTCAGCTTCAAGGCCGCAGACTCTGAAATACGCTGAATACGTGTTGCTGTAACGCCTGAGCCTAAATATGCAGTGGTGTTGCAGACTTCAGCCCTGTGGGGACCCTAGTGTTTATCAGTGTGAAAGGCCCCACCCCAAAGAGTAATTAGAGCGAAGCTCACGTCATAAATCTGCTGGCATCCCAAGTGAGGCCGGTGTTCCCTGGGAAGGGAGGTTATCTCCTCCTTTTGCTGCTGGTCCTTTGAACTTCCTGTGGTTAGGGAATCCTTCTGTTTTCAGCTAGAATAACAATTACAAAACTACCCCTGCTCTCCTGGCTGGGGTTCGTGTCTAATTAACTTTAACAGGAGTCATAATTTTCAGAGTGATTTCTCAAAAGCGTTATAACTCAGGACAATTAATGCTTGAGAGAGAGCGCGAGACAGGGAGGAGAGGAAAACAGAGGCACTCCTTGGGGCAGGGCACTTCATGAGTATTAAACAGATGTGACTCATTCCTGCCTCTAGTCCCAGCAGCAGTAATACCTTTTGAATAAGTTCTGCGTGCTAGATAAAAACTTGTTTGCTGGTGCAAAAATCCTACCACGCGTGTTAGAACAAGCCCCGTGATGGGCTATTCCCATTAAAAACAAGGGCACACAGCAGTGGATTTTTCAGTCTGTTGGTATAAATTGGACACAGGTATTTTTAGCTGTGGAAACTTGTCAAAGTCTGCAGAAAGAAGGGATAAAGAGGAAGGAAATGCAGATCAATGAATGAATGAATGAATTCAGTTGCCCTTCTGGAGCAGGATGTTTTTATTCTTGTTACACATGAAATATGAAGTAGGGTATATAGAATACATCCATCTGCCAATTTGACAGGCAAAACCTGATCTTCTTGAGGATGTGTAAAACTGGAAAGGATATTATAGCCATGCAGGAGAGAAAACGCTGGGGACTCCTAGGTCTGATTTTTTGTGTCTTCATTTAAAGGTAGCTCTACATGAAGTACTGAAGCCTTTGTGTACATGACAGGCATCTTCTTAAGCTGAGGCATTCAGTTTTATCAGGTTTTATGCATCATGTTTTATGTCCAAGGGTTGTACGGAAATCTCCTGCTGCTTTTATAGGGATGATCCCTATCTTAACCAATGGCTTGAGGATTCTAGAGGAAACTGGGTTTTTTTTTACCACAAAATTGGCTCAGAGCAAGGTTAGTCGAAGCAGTGGTTAAAACAGAGCCAGCCAGCCTACACAAAATCCTTACCAGTATTCCTGGGGATAGGCTGTTGCTAAAACAACAGTGGACTGTTTCACTTAAGGGCTATATCCACAGAAAGAATGCAAGATCTGTATGGAGGGTGAGGAGGTGACAGCGGGAGGGACAAATGATGTCATGCATTGGTATGCTGATTACCATATGCCATGAGCAGCATGTCCATACTGCAGCTGAAGGTTCAACTGCAGCACAAGCGGACTCCATGGGCTTCATCTAGTGGCACCAGTTCAGGTGGTAATGGCAGGATAACAACATCAATATCAGCGTGTAGCTGCCCAAGACCTCAGACACATATTCTGGTCTTCAGCCATGCTGTGTCCTTGCTGCAAGAGCTTCACCACTGCTGTGCTGCAGTCATGGGCAACCCCACAGCTGGCTAGTTAGCCCTGGTGGTGGGTTGCAGGCTGCTTCTGGTACAGCACAACCACACATGGGCCCTGCTTGCAGCACTAATCTAGCCAAGAAACAGGCATATGTTCTCCCTGAAAAATACTGAACAGTCGTGGTACAACAGCAGGTTTCTCTACTCAGCTCCTTGTAGTAATGCTTCCCCCCATCCTGAGAAATCTTTGTATTTCAGCCATTCAGTGCTGCATCTCCTCCAGCTGTTCCCACAGCTTCTTCACTGCCTTCCAGCAGCCCTGGAGAAAACTGCTCATCTACTCCAGGTGAAGCAACACAACAAAATGAGTATCTTAGTATGACAACAGGCTACCAGTGAGCCTATACAACCCGTGGTCTGCCTGGGAAGGAAACCCTGACTGCCTCAGGAAGAAAAGTCTGACCTGTCAAGCAGTGGAGTGTCTTGTGTCCTTGGAGCTGGGACTTGGGAATTTTGTGCCCTCTGGGAGGGAGAGAGTTGATTTTCTAATTGTGGGAGCCTGGGGACAAACCAGCATGTAAGCAGTTATGGACAATCAGGGGCCCAGGAGTGAAACAGGGAGCAAACCACAATGATAGTGTAGATGTGTCCTAAGGATGATTCTTGATAGTTTTACAACATATTGTTGTAAGCAACAAAAATGAATCTTAAACTGTAAATCAGTTTGGTTTCCATTTATTCTTAAGAATTTTGCATTGTTTTCTGCTTGTTACATTTCTAATATTAGCATAGCCATAATGTTGTCTCTTTTCATTAGGGTGGCTTATTTGGCATTTCTCAGAGATGCCGAAGTACAGGGAAGGTTTCTGGAAAGTATTTTGTTAGTATTGTTACTGAGGAAATTATGACCAGCTCTAGTGTTTTAACAAGCTTGAATGGATATCACTTAACATTTGGACACATCTGTATCCCTTATTCTTTCATTATAAAAACCGATGCTGACAGCTCTACCTTCTCTTAAAAGCTATCATCCAGCAACAAGAACTAAATAAAAATTAAAAGAAAAATCCCCTAGGGAAAGTATTGTCTTCATCCACTCAGATGATAGAAGCATCGGGGTCTTTGCTGAGTCTGCTAGAACATGTGTGAATGTTACTGAATAACAAAGGAGATGATTTATTCTGGCATAAGGACATTCCAGGGAAGATACGGTGTATTCATGTTGCTATCAATCGTTTTTGAGGGACAATGGTGAATGTGAAAGCTTTGTTACATGAATGAGAATGTGATTGGGAATAGCCAACATGAATCTACTATGGTCAGATTATCAGATCATGTAGGCTTTGTGGGACTTCTACAGCTCTCTCATCCCACTCCTGCTCAAAGCAGGTCCAGGTAAGGCAGGTTGCTCAGGGCCTTGCCAGCTGGATGTTGAGTATCTCCAGGGCGGAGACTTCACAGCCCCTCTGGGCACCTGCTCCAGTGTTTACCCTCATGGTAAATCTATTTTCCCTAATACTGAGTGGGAATTTCCCTGCTTGACCAACCTGATTGTTCTGTACGATAACGGAAGAGCAGTGCTTGTTACCTACCTTGACTTTAACTTAATGTTAGACATGATCTCCCACAGCACATTTGTATCTAAGCTGGAACATTGTGGTCTGGACAGACAGATTAGTAGATGGATGAAAAACTGGCTTGTTTGAGCTTAAAGGGTTCATATTCTACCTAGAGGTCTTTTCAGGCAAAGCTGTTCAGGGATCTACTCTGGCAATTTAGTATCTCTGTCAGTGATGTGAAACTGGAGACAGTATGCACCCTTATCACGTTTGCAGCCGACACCAAACTGAGGAGAGCAAGCAACACACTCCAGGGCAGGGCTGCTGCTCAGGAGGGACCTGGGCAGCTAGAGGAAGGGATCAAGAGGAACCTTTCAACACTGGACAAGGACAAATGCAAAGTCCTGCAACTGGGGTGAAGTAGCTCCCTGCAACAGTACAAGCCACTGGCAAGCTCTACAGGAAAAGACATACGGGTGCTGCTGAGCAGTAGGCTAAACATCAGCCAGCAGTGTGCTCTGGCAGCAGGGAGGGCCAAGAGCCTGATGCAGCCTAAGCTGTATCAACAGGAGCACAGCTCCTGGGTGGAGGGAAGTGATTATCCTCCTGTATACAGGAGTCATTAGATCCATCTAGAGTACTGCATCCAGATTTCCACACTGGTTGATTGTTACTAAGCCACTAAGGTGGCTGGGGTTTGGAGACCAGCCCTGTGAGGAGAGGCTGAGGGACCGCGCCTTGTCCAGCCCAGGGGTGAAACATCTTCAGAGGAACCTAAAAGCAGTCTGTCAGTAGCTATGAGCCACCAAAGCTCTTCACGGTGGTGCCTGGCAAGAGGATAGCAGACAGTAGGCATAAATTGAAAAAAGAGAAGGTCCGAGTGCATATGAAGATGCACTTTTCCCCATGAGGACAAGTGGTGGAACAGTGAGGTGCACCATCAGTGGAAGTTTTCAAGACCTTGCTGGATGAAGCCCCAAGCAACTTTGTTCTCGTGGCTAAAGGGCTTTGAGTCAGAGGTTAAACTACAGGCCTCCTGGCATCCCTTCCAACCCAAACCTTTCTGTGATTTCTTGTTAAAACTGGGAAGAGAGACTTTATCATTTAAGTCATTCAGTACCCAGAAGCCCTGGTGTTGTTCTAGTGATATCAGGAACTTTCCAGTGCTAGTCAGAGCTCACCTACAAAAGTCCAGAAAAACTTATGGCCTAATGAGATGCGTCTGGCAAAACTTTATAGCAAAACATATATCCAACATACATGACAGTCCCTTCCTCCTCCTGCCCAGCACTGTTGCATAGGAGCTGTCCTCGGGCACAGTGGCTCATGCCAGTTCCCATTCACCCTTTTCCCAGCTCAGAGGCAGCCGGAGTGAGCCTTGAGTGCTTCTGCCTCTCCTGGGAAGAAGAGCCAGGTTGTGGTTCCTCTTGTTCTTGTCTGCATCAACAGAGCACAAGAAAGCACAGTGGTGTAAACAGTAGCCCAGTTCATAATTATTATTTTATTGCTTTCTTGCAGACAAAACTATCATTTTTTCAAGGATGTGGCTAGAGTCTGTCCTGGAGATGAGGCCATACCTGTCATGCAACTAGCAGGACTGAAGTTATTTTTAATTTAAAGTCATACTGCATTTAACAGAGAAGAATGGACAAGTGAGATTTCTGCTTGCATTGAAGGAAATCACATATACAGTGTATTGCATAGTGTTCCACATAGACTGGTCTTCCAGTAACTATTCACAGGTGCTTACGGACAACTTGAGCACACTTAGTTCACTGAGACATGTGCACAAGGAGGCATTTTTACAGGAAGTTGATCTTTTTTCCTACAATGCCATTTGGAGGTGATTTCTAGGAACCCGCACAGAAAATATAACTAAGGAGAGCTGTCAGTCCCTCAGCACTGGCACAAGAGCTCAGAGCTGTGCCAACAAGGTTAAAATGAAGCAATCCTGTTTCTTCTCTGTTTCCCAACAAAGTCCTTTATTGATGTTAGCTTTGCTGGTTCTTAATGCTGAAAAGATTAGCATTTTAATGGAAACAGCTGACTGTGTCCTAGAGGGGGTTAAATCCTCCTAACAGAAAAGAGGATCTGAACAGAAAAGGAGGAAATAAAGTGATCCTTTTTTTCCCTACATATCTGACTCAGACCTGCTTACATAGAGGAGACATTATAGATACCCACAGACACATCCAAATCAGATGGGGAGCTGGGAAGAAAGCATTAATGCAAAGTAGCCTCTTTACCATCTCGTATCATATTAGGGCTCTAATCCTCTGGTCTCTTTATTAGACTTTTATAATTACATGGAGCGGAGAATGAGAAGGTAGAAAACCAAATGCAATTGATTCTGCTACTTGAACTACAAGGTTCGTGTAGGTGTTTGGGGGAAGGAAGTAAAGCATACCAGTCCTTGAATGCTGAGCAGCAACACTATAGTAATAATTGACGGCTGAGGAGGAGAATATTCCATTGCAAGTCTAATAAAACCTTGGCAGGACTGGAATTTGGTCTAGACAGGAGAACACTTCCACATTTACATTGTCACATCTTGAAAGCTGCAGTAATCACAGATGTTTCATGATTCTCAGTGGCTGCCTCGTGGTATTCTGGCCCCACTGATGACAACCACTCAAGATTTAAATGAGTTATAGTGATGCTTGTGCTTTTGTAATGGAGGAGAATACAGCTGTAATAAAAGAGCTCCCATTTTTTGTTCAACGTGTCTCAGCTGGAGGAAGGAGAAAGGCTAACTTCAACTTTTTACTTCAGAGAATTATGTGTGTGAGAGAGGAAGCTGACTCTTTTTTTCCCTTCCTTTTCTCATTTGTATTGTAAACTTTATATTACCAAAATTCCCTGTCAAGTGATTGAAATAAAGAAGACTCATAGGAAACTTTCTTAAGTCAAGTTTTATACATTTAAAAAGGCTTTTCAGCACAGAGCAATTCTTAATATTGCATTTACCATTTAGCCTGAGGTCCCTTTGGTGTGGGGAGTTCTTGCTGGCTGGGTGTACAAGCAAGCACAGCTGGAGCATACAACACTGTGATAACATTTGGAGTTTGTAGAGAGGTATCTTGGTAAGGAGGTTTCCAATTCTACCAGGAGATAAATTGCCCTCCATAGCCTTGGGGTTTTAGAGAACTTGGGGTAAGGATGACACTTCACTCCTCAACTGTGAGAAGCAGAGCTTCTGGCACTGTAAAGAATGGAATCTTTATTTTCTCTGGTTGTTATCAAAATAGTTGTGGTATGACCCACAAATGAACATGAAACAACAGGTCTACTTGCAAAAACTAATGCGAAGTGAGTTAATTGGCATTCTTTTGTACATATTAGATCCAGTTCTCCATTGTCCTCCACAGCCTGCAGCCACTGAATGCCACAGAAGTTCAGCACAGGGGAGATGTGCATGAAAATCTGTTTTAATAGTCTTACTCCTCTCCATTAAGTTAGTAAAGATACTTGGGACCTTTATAACTGCTCTGATCTGATGTTCCCTCTTACAAGATACAAGGTATTTTTAATTACGGTGGTAACATTTTAATAAGGCTATCAGTTCCCTAGGGCTAATGCCATAATCCAGTTATTTGACATGTTGGGATGACAGGCATCTGTTACAATGTGCAACCTTGCTAATGGAAGTCACGCTAACGAGTGGGAACCCTAAGTGTCTTCTGTAGCAGTTCCAATTTTACCCTTCACTCCCATTTCCAAGAATGAAGGCACAAGCATAAGAAAGAGATGGGTGTCAATAAAATCATTGTGCTCCTTATCCCTTTGGGCTTGCAACTACATGGGTGTAAATTAGAGTAGCCCCAGTGTGAAGCAAGTGTAAGGATCCCTTGAGAGCTTCCACTGTTACACTTCTCATCACGTATTGCATGTGCCCAAGCTGCACAGTGGTATCTAGCACCAATTATCAAACTGTCTGAATAATGAGGGGGGGATGCACCTTGTCAAAAGTTCATGGTTTATTAAAATAATTCATCCTCACAAATGAATACATTTTGCATGTATTTAATGTAGCTGAAAAGATTTTTGTCCCACTGCTAAACAATAGCTAGTCAGAAATAGCCTTGTACTGCTCTCAGCACTATAAAGTATCTTCCTATATGTTAACTACTCAAGCTCCAGCAAATGTCATCAGGTGTTGCTGAAGCAGAATTGTGAAGAGAGCTTTCAAAGGAACAGAAATAGCATAAAATTAAGTAATTGACCTTGTACTGTCAATGCTGGGGTCCTCTGTGCATCACATGGAATCAAGAGCTGTGCAAGAATGTTGTGTGCATGCTCTATCAGTCATGGTGGAGCCATGGTGGGAAAAGGATGTCACGTGTTGGCTTCCTCCACCTGAAGCAAAACAGCAAGGCATCCAGAAACTTTTTGTCTGAGTCGTCAGTCGGGTTTGACAAGGCTGACACATCTCTTACCACACCCTCTGCTTTTGCATGGTACAGAAGAAATTGTGCAGTCCTAAGATGCATTCCCTCCCACTGAATTCAAAGACATTTTTCTTCTTAACCCTAACAGAAACTGGTAGCATAACGTCCCAGGGACTGTTTAAAAGGAGCACAGTGGGTGCCCAGAGACCTGGGAATGACAGCCCTTGGCAGGCAGTCCTGGGTTTGGCTAGTCACAGGCTCGCACTGAGCACCTTGAGCCAGTCATTCCCTGCCCTCCTCAACCCCTCCAAACACTTGCTGGGGCATATCTACATTTTAAAATGGATTGTGTTGCAGGGCACTGTAAATCTGCCCATAATCAGACACCAGCTGTGAGTGTATTTAAGATATATATTCCTCATGACAGGGATATATTTGAATAAGTTGTCTGAGACCTCTTGGTTTGTTACTAATGACATTTCAGACCATCTCTGCAGTCGCTATGGAGGTGTTGTACTGGTACCAGCTGGTAAGCCTGTCTTCCCATACAGAGAAGAGCTCAGACTGTGGACTCGGGGGTGCTATCTAAAATTTTCTGAGCTGAGTTCAGACTGAGTAAAGTGAGGAAGTGGAAATTCCTAGGACTGACCTTCATGTTGGAATAAACATGGACTTTGTGAATGCTGCCACTATGCCTAAGCTGTTGCTTCCCAGGCAGCCCTTGCACAGAAGTGGTGGTGCATCACTTTACAAAGACACATAGCCAGATTAGTGTATTGCACGTGCAAACTTGTCCCTACTGCCCAAAACTGTAGGAGTAAGGCGCACAGGAGTCACATGCCTGTTTTACCTGGATGATTTGATCTCTGTTTGGAATGTTAGACTTGGTTTTTCACAAGTTGCAATAATGGAAATCAGTTACCAAGCCATATCCAGATTTGTCCTTTGAATGCTAGATGTCACTGGTTATCAATGTGTTTTAGCTATTTTAAATTTATAGGATTCCTTGCCAAGCAAGGAGGGCATTAAAAAGAGGATGTCATTAAATAAGCTCAGAAGATAGCACATGAAATACAAGGGGCTGGCAGCTACTGTTAAAAGTTGATAATTAATAAGCCATTGAAAGGAATTTCAGTGTCCCCTTGGAAATACAGTTCCTAAGTTAAAATACAGATGTCTTCCTGGTATAGGCAGGGACAAACACAGCTTGTTACATTCACCTGAGATAGTGTCCTGAATAATTAAAGACCCACTATCCAGTGGCCTAAGCCTGAAGTAGAGCTTTTGGGTACACCATTTGGTGTTTGAAAGGAAACCTAAGCCTTTTGTGAAACCTAACGAGATAGATCATGCCTAGCCCTAGTGTTATTTATAAAGGAGCTTCCATCTGTTTACTAAATTGGTGTGTGGCTGTAGTACCTTTGCCTCTTTGCAGTTGCTTTTTCCTAATATCTTCATGGTGTCTGCAGTTCCAAAGGTGAATAAGGATGCATGGCTGCAGCATGGACTTTGGTTCTAGCTTGGTTTAAGGTGCTCAGACGGAATATTACATTACATCTTCTTTAGACTAACTTGCTTAAAGAAGGTCTTCTAAGACCCAGGCAGTTTTTATGAATCGATGTCTTAAGAACTACACCTTCTGCTAAGGGAGATGAGCAAGAAACTCCAAATAACTGCATTTTATTCTGTCCTGCATGAAGTTTTTGTCTGCAACTTGCAGAGTTTATGGACATTTGCTCTCATAAGCTCTTTGAAGTCAAAGAAGTCAAGGAATTCAGGATGTTGAATTGGGCGCATCAGGATCAGACCTTTCCAAAAGTAGTTGAGCAAGGTTTAAGCAAGATCATCCAGTTAAGAAGCTGATATTTTCCTGTAGTTGGTAGAATTTTAAGCAATAGCCATGTGACTTGATCCTGCTTCAAGATAATCGGGTCCATCTGGGGTAAGCACACAAATAAAACTGACTGTTTCAGCAAATAAAAATATTTGTGTTTACTTCTTTCATTTGCCCTTGTATGAAGACAGAGAAGATGATAGGAGCACTGCACTGTTGTAAGTATCAGTCCTCTCCACTTCAGCAGGGCTGATTGTGCAACCAAGACCAGCAGAATCCACTTGCTATTTAAGTACATTTTTCTACATGTCCAGGTAATAGTGACTCATCCAGGCCTCTGGGTGTATCACATACATGCTGTCTCCATCACAGATAATGCAGTGTCTCACTGAGCTGGCACACCAATCCAAGCTGAAAGGTGGGGCTGATTGGAGGTGGTGCTAAAACTCAGCAAGAATCTCAGATCAGTGTAATACTTTTGAATTTCTAAATATGCATACATATAGATGGACAGATTTCAAAGGGACTTGCTGAAAAAAATGGTTTGTGTTCATATGTCTAAATACAAGTGCCTGGCTTGATGCATCACCACTCAAAAAACCTGACTTTTAGCTATGCTGGTGGTACTAATGCAGTGGTAACTGTTTATGTTTCAAAAAGTTTGAACTGGAGTATCAAGGCACAAAGTTCAAGTTTCCCTCATTCTACATTTCCCTTCTATTCCACATCTGTTTTCTACATTTTTGCTTCCTTCTTTACAGCATTAAGCCTATGTGTTTGTTTTTCTTACTCATCCTGGACTGCTTTTGTATTGTGCTCCCTAATGGCTTTGGACTGTAATATCAAATCATCAAATTGTGCAGACGTAATCTGTATTCAAAAAGCACCCCAAATTCATGTATATATACACACATTTATATGTATGTATGTGTGTGTGTACATATTATGCACTGATTCATGTTATATATATGATTCACGTTACACATAATACAGCATATATATTACAACACAGAAGTCGCTGTATGACTTCACAGGTAATAGCCAACTTGCATTCCTCCTCTTTGTAGCACTCCATACAGCTCCGGGCAGTGCCATCAGGATGCCTTTTGGGACTAAGCAACCCCACGTTTGCTTGGAGGAGCTCCTATGCCTCTGTTACACTGCCCACCACGCTCTACTCTGCTCTCGTGAGACCTCACTTGGAGTATTGTGCACAGTTCTGGTGTCCTCAACATAAAAAGGACATGGAACTGTTGGAACAAGTCCAGAGGAGATCCACGAGGATGATCAGGGGAGTGGAGCACCTCCCGTATGAAGACAGGCTGAGAAAGTTGGGGCTGTTCAGCCTGGAGAAGAGAAGGCTGCGTGGAGACCTCATAGCAGCCTTCCAGTATCTGAAGGGGGCCTACAAGGATGCTGGGGATGGACTATTCATTAGGGCCTGTAGTGATAGGACAAGGGGTAATGTGTTAAAACTTAAACAGGGGAAGTTTAGATTGGACATAAGGAAGAAATTCTTTACTGTGAGGGTGGTGAGGCACTGGAATGGGTTGCCCAGGGAGGTTGTGAATGCTCCATCCCTGGCAGTGTTCAAGGCCAGGTTGGAGAGAGCCTTGGGTGGCATGGTTTAGTGTGACGTGTCCCTGCCCATGGCAGGGGGTTGGAACCAGATGTTCTTAAGGTCCTTTCTAACCCTAACTATTCTGTGATTCTATGATTCTATGGTTTTATGATCTCCAGCAGCAGGGCAGGTTCTCACATCATCCGCACTGTGGTGCTCCCACAGAGCCCCAGCAGTTCCAGTGGCACTGAGGAGAATTGCACTTACTTGATTTTCTCTTGAGTTCAGAAAGTCTTGTCCTTTGATATGTTTGTACAGTTACTTTCTGTCCTGTGGCACGTCACTTGGATGTACAATACCAGGAAAATGATGAGTGCAGGGAAGATGGAAACAGGCTCAAGTATTTATGCATGGTGTGGGCTGCTGGTGATCTCCCACAAATTTAAAGAACTTACTGCACATGCATTGTCACAGAGCATTAAATGATGGACGTGGCTGGCTCTGGTACTGCACTTGAGGATGAAGGCCTTGGGGTTATTTCAGAAAAGCTTGGCAGGATTTTTCATGAGTGACTGCTGCTTCTTAAAATTTGGCCATCTTCTCTTTGTTTTCTAACACCATGGACAAGTGGCCAGACCAGTTGAGGCAGTGCCACTGAACGTAGCTGAGAAATTGTTCCAAATCAACACTTGAGACTGACCCAGTGGTCAATGGCTGTTAATGAAGGCACTGCCAGTCACCCTCCGGCAAACTGCCTTTGCCGATGCCCTGCACACACACAAATGCATTGAAGCTATTTTGTGTCTAGGATCTGGCTTATTTATTATTTATTTTTTAAGAGTAAAGATTAACTTTCAGAGCACCAGAAGAGAGAAATAAAGAGAAACTAAGTGAAAAAGTCAGTTTAAACACCTGTTACTGGATACCCTCATTTACATGCACAAATAGACTCATGAGCTGGTGCACAAGTTTCAGGTCTGTTTCAGAAACGCACTGGGCTTGGAGTACCGACAGCTTTCCCACATGCAGGACCCAATGTATTTCGGAGTTGATGAAACAAACATGTATGCCATGTTCCACACGAGCACACCAACCCTGTGATGCGCAGGGGCAGAGGGCCAGCAGACAGGGCTCATCCTTGGTGCTGATTTAACCAGCGATGCCTTGTCCAGGTGCTGGTTGCTTCCCGGAGTGGCATGAGGGTGCCTGGCGTTGCTGGCACCCCTGCCGCGGCCGCCCTGTGTCCCGAGGCCTCTGTGACAGCCGCAGGTAAAGCACAGGCCGGTATGACACAGGTCAGGAGGAAGGTTTTAATGCGCTCCAACTTCCACTGGCAAGTTAGGAGGGCAGGAACGTGGAAACACCGGTGCGAGGCTGACAGAAGCCTTGCGGTGCCCGGGCGGCCGCCGGGGAGCGACACCACCGCCGCCGCGAGGAGGCCGGGCCGGGCCGGGCCGGGTGCGGCGGGGCGGAGGCCGGTTCCGCGGAGCAACCTGAGGCGGCCGCCGAGGAGGCGCGGAGGACGCAGGCGAGGCGGTGGCGGCGGCTCCACGCCCAGGAGCGCCGCTTAAAACCGCCGTCGAAAGGTGTGGCTTCGCCTTTCCTCTGCCGGCGGGGAGGGGACGGGACGGGACCTCCGCTCTTGCCGCCGCCACCAGCCTTCGCCGCCGCCCGGCCGCCCGCACACCACCACACACCGCTTCACGGCGCGGCGCCCCTGCTCCCCACTCCCCTCACCTGCGGGCCGCGCTGATCCCCAGCGCTCGGCCCTTCCCCGTCCCTCGCTAGGTTGCGAGGGAGAAGCGGCACCGCGGCGGGGTGTCCCTGCGGTGAATGCCTTTCTCCCCGTCAGGTCCGAGTCAGTCTCCCCGTCGCTTTCCCCCTCGTCCCCTCTCCCCTCGGGCGGCGGCCCGCGGCGGTCCCCCGCCGCCATGAGCATCAACGGCGGCTCGCACCCGCGGATCAACACCTTGGGCCGGATGGCACGGGCCGAGTCCGGCACCGACCTGCGCTACGAGATGAGCTCCCATGTGGTGGGGAGCGGCGGTGGCGGCGGCACCCACACCCACAAGACCTACTATTACCAGAAGACCTACGGGGGGGAGTACGGCTCCGACGGATACGGGTAGGTGCGGGCCGGGATGGGGCAGCGAGACCCGCCGGCCTCGGCCCCACTCCTTCGGGCCGTCTTAGGAAAGCTGCCGTGAGCCTGCTCGCGGCTTGAATCCCTGAGGAGGCTAACTTCTAAAAGGCTTTTAAAAGCAAGTGAAGAACTTTTATCCTAACCCTGAAAAATCTCCCAGAACTTTTGGTGGGGACTCTCCATGAAGGGAGGGACGGGATACAAAGCAGAATGGTTAACTCTCCCCTTTGCACTCTTGGGTGTAAAATGCATCAGTGCTGGTTGTACTGACCCCACAGTTCTCTGCTGATAAACTCCCTCTTTGCCTGGTGAGGAAGAACAGGCTGTACTGAGGTAAATTGCTCTATATCTCATACTTCCAGGCTCAGTTCTCACTGTCCTCCCCAGCAGTTGCATAAGCATATTAAACAATTCTAACTAGTGGGAATCGTTCTCTTATTCATTTTTTAGTTTGTTTCTAGCCTGTGCAAGGCCCAGGAGTTTAAGGCGATAATATTTTACACAGCAATCCCCAACATTTGGTGGCTGGGGAGCAAAGATGCGTGATGAACAACATCAGTCTGCTTGCCTCCCCTCCACCTTTTTAACTTCTGCTTGTCCTGTTGCTAAAAGCACAGTCAAGATCTTGTAGGAGGGCTCCAACTGTGAATCCTGGTTTGGAGAACGCCTGCTTTCATGGATACAGCTGTACCAGCAATCTGAGCAGATCAATTCTAGCAAAGACTTTTTGAAGCAAAGTGGTACTCTGAATGTATGAAAATAAGTGCAGTTGTCATGAAAACTTCTCCGTTAATCCCCTTGGCTGGGAGTTCACGGGACTGAAAAGCAGTTAACAGACACTGAAAGAAACAGCACTGGTGTATGATAAAGCACCTATATAAAACATTGCTGGCAATTATTCTTTTTCACATGTGGAATGGCTCAATTAAACCTATTGGCCGCATTATTGATGCTGCTGACTTAGGAATTGATTTAGAAGTGCTGTCATGTAATTTGTGTTAAAATTTAAGCCCTAATTTAATGGGTAGTATATCGTGATTGGATTGCAGAAGGCTGATAAACACATATAGTAAATAAACAGCAGATGAGAATAGGCAGACTTTTTATATCAAGCAGATCTATAAATGCCTGTAGAGAATGAGGACTATCTTAGACAGCAGAGAGCTCTGTTTGGGTACGTCAGACCTATTGCTAGATGTACCACAGAATGAAAGACAAAACTTTCATGCTACCTATTTTTTGTTTATTAATTTGCCCAGTTCTTGGTTTTAGTTCTGCATTTGACTTTCAGTTTGGTGTGCACGCAGGTAAGTTAGTTACGATAAATTGAAACTATAGCATGTCTACTTACTATTACAGTAGTATAAGAATACCTGGTTCTCACTGTATAATTAGAACAGTTCAGAACCATGGGAGAGTGCACATACTAGGACACAAAAATTCTGTTGCTGTGTTGCATTTGTGAGGATTTGTTTGGCTAGTGGTGCTCCATTGCAAATACCTTTACTGCTTAAAAGAGACAGACGTGAAAAATTAATGGCAGAACATTCTACTTCTGGTGGTTCTTTTCCAGACTTTACACTAGCGCAACTATATTGGACTCACTAGAGTGACTTCCCTGTTACTCCTGGCTTTCACTAAAGGAGAAACACCTTTAATTTAGCAGCCTTTATCTTTTGTAACATATTTTAAACCAGCCCATAGTTGCTAGGCTCTTTTTACTTTAGTATTCAGTGGTGGTGTAACAAGAGTGGGAAGGACAGACCTGATCAGGAGGTTAACAACCTTATATCAACATTCTTTCATTTACTCTTTATAACATAGTATTTATGTTTCCTTTTGGAAAGGAGTATCTGGCACAGAGAGTTGCAAAGAAAGTTCCTGTTCACTTCATTGTGAGGCTTCTGCATGGAACTAAAGACCCCTGTTAATGACATCAAAATACATAATGTGGAAAGATTTGACCCATACAAAATACTTTAAATATTTTTTTGCAAAAACAGTATGTGTGTTTGCACCTTACTGAATTTCATAGGTTTATTTTTAATCAGTGCTGATTTGAATTAAAATTTGTCCCAAAATAAAAAATGAGGGGTTTGTTACCAGTTAATGAAAAAGCAGTTGCACCTGATTTTGCTCATGTGCTGTGTACAGAAAATCCACTAATCCTATGTATGTTATGCTGGCAGGATCAGGGCCATCATCTATGGAATTGGTTTTAATAATTGCGTTCAGCCTGACATTTTCAGTGCCAAAGCTTAGAGGCAATTACTGAACTCACAAAACTGAGGCTTAATTTTCCAATGGGGAAGATTGCCTTAATTTTAAATGCAGTAAGATTCAACTTAGGGTCTGGTCTTGTAAGTTTTGGGGCGTATTCTGCCAAACAAGTCTGTGCTGAGTATTACATTACTCACAGAGCAATAGAAGGCGCTCCCTACCCTTAGGCTCAGCAAGGTGCTTTTACAACATTCCCGGTTTCTTCTGACTTGGGAACTCAGGATGAGCTTGGCCCAGAGTACAGATACTCAGCTTGACGGTGAGTCACACACTCCTTAAACTGCCAATTCATCAGTCAAATATTTATCAATGTCTTTGCTACAGAGAGATAAAATCTGATCAGCTGTGAGAGAATTAAAAAAGTGGCAAATTGTGCTGTTTTATTTGTCATAGCTGAAATTAGGGAAAAAAACCCCAACCCTAGGATTCATGGTCAGCATGAGATATGAAAATAAATGAATTTACACAATTCTGCGTAAGAGGTAATGTAACTTCTGTGCTTTAACTTAGAAAAAGAGTTAGAAATTCACATTCTGTCTCCTGACATTACTTTCAGGAACTGACAGACAAAGTGAACTTGGAGAAAACAGACTCAAAGCCGTATTTTTGCCCTTTCCATGGGTCTCACAGAGATCTGCAGGGTCCTGCAGACTGGTGGTAGGGCTAGTGTGGTAACATCCCCTTTGAGCTGTTCCACCACAGTGTTGCACAGTGGGAAAACTGTCTTTGCAGATGTATATGCCTCTGTCAGGCAAACGGATTTGGCTGTGTTTTGAGCCGCTGCTGTCCTGCAGAGGTGTATTTCCGCCGTCCAGGGGGGACCCTGGCGTTTGGTCCCTCCCTCTGCCAGAGCAGGAAGTGGGGAGGCAGCCTGTCTGCAGCCTGCTACGCCGGTCAGGTACAGCTTTTAGAAATGGTGCCTGCCATTTCTGGTGCTCCTGATGATTAATACCCATGGGAAAACATGCAAGGATTTTCTGTTAATAGGTGTGGCAGGATCCCTTGTGAAACCCTGCTTGTTCTGAAGACACTTAGCTGCAGGGATCTTGAGATTTCACCAGATCTCACCAGTGACTCTTACAGCCCTGCACGTTTCTAATGGTATGTAGAGCCCGATCCTGTGAGATGCGTATGTGTTTGGAGGTTTCCTGTCATCATAGAATCATAGAATAGTTAGGGTTGGAAAGGACTTTAGGATCATCTAGTTCCAGCCGCCCTGCCATGGGCAGGGGCACCTCACACTAAACCATGTCACTCAAGGCTCTGTCCAACCTGGCCTTGAGCGCTGCCAGGGATGGAGCATTCACAGCTTCCCTGGGCAAACCATTCCAGTGCCTCACCACCCTCACAGTAAAGAATTTCTTCCTTACATCCAATCTAAACTTCCCCTGTTTAATGCCTTAGTCTATGTGCATTCTATGATTCTGTGATTCTATGGGACTAGTTTGATGAGGCCATGGTGTGCCAAAACCGATCCTAGTAAGAGCAGAGACATATGGGGATAACCCGGTTATGAAACTCAATGATTTCTGACACTTGTATTCACCTTCTTGGTGTGTGTGGGAAAGCTGATTTATACTATGTTAATTTCTGGTTATATTCTTATGGATATTGCGCTTCTCCACAATTCTGCCAGCATATGCCTGTGCGTTTCAGGGCACACACCCCCAACTGTCAGGCGATGGCAGATGGGTGGTGATTTAGTCCTGTGGTGTGTGCAGGCTCTGTGCTGGGAATGGAGATTCCAGGTCAGGTTTTTCTTCTGACTTGCCTACCCTGGGCATGCCAGGTAATCCCTTGATGAATCTATTGCTTGTTCAAACAAGTTTGGGGGTGTGTGTGGAGAAGTGCTATGGTTTTGCTCTCATTGTTGAGTTATGGGAGTCACTCAATACTTCGGATGTGCAAAACCACCTTTTTTAGAGCTTCCTTTACTTTTTGAAGGGAAAGCAAAACAAAACAAAAAACACTTTTGAATATTAAAAGGCTAAATGTTCTGTGAAGGAATCAGAAAATTTAACAAGGATTATTCTAATTTTGTTAAAATCAGATCTTTTGTGCTTCCAAAGCTTTAAGGAGCTGTGAAGCTGCTGGAAGGCACCGCAGAGCTGCTGAATGTGCTTCTATGGTCTCCTTTACCCTGCTTCTCTAGATAATAATCACCCCCAGATAACACAGCAACCTCTTGATGTGTACTAACAAAGGCAGAAACCAGAGCAGCCTCCACACTGCAGGTATTTATGCTGGGGTGTTCGGGTCTTCAGCAGCAGCAGCAGGCAAATGAGAAAGCAGAAGGTAGTTGGCTCTCTTCCTTGCCCCTTGGGTTCTGCAGCAATGACAACTCGGTTGGGCCTGCAAGGGTGCCAGTCAAGTGTTTACAGAGGATATATCATTCATTCAAAATGTATCTCTTAGGAAATCTTTCAGCTGGTGGGGTGTATTGATTCAGGGAGGTGTCTGAGCAGCTGCTGTCCTCCCCACATCCCAGTGGCAGCAGGACTTGGGCTGTCCTCTCATTTCTCTGGGAGAGCAAGAGCGCAGGATAACAAGGGAGCGATGTATTCTGCCTTGACATGCAGCAAGTAGGGTGGCTCCTGTAGAGGATGACAACAATGTGAAGATGCTGGGCCTTTTCTAGGCCTCTTCTGGCAGTAAAGAGATACAGGGCTACATTTTAAGATCCCAAATTAAAGTGATTCTTCTGTGTTTTGAAGTATTCTCATCATTTTAAAACAAAGATACTACCCCCTTCTTTGTTTTCCTTTGCTGCTTTAATAGTTAATGATTACTAAAACTAAGTAATTTTAATAAAGAACTCAGCTTAATAGCATCTTTTTGAAATTCATGAGTTACCTTTAAAATGAGAGTCTCAGTCTGACATTTTGAGTTGGAGGGACATATAGGTAGTTAAGGTATGAAGCAGTTCAGGCTGTTTCACTCAGTGCTGTTCTACAGGGTTTACAAAACAAAAGCAGTACAGCAAATGGTAAGATTATTGCAAATGCATGTATGTATTAGTTGGAGTCCATGTACTCTTGTGTTACAAGTCCTAATAAAAGACCAGGCTCCAGTCCCTACCCTTTCTACTGGAATGTATGCTGTATTTGCAGGGATGTAGTAAAACAAGTGAAAAACCTGTGTGTATTTTCACCATGTGGTGTGTGTACAGTGTTTGGTGCAGCAGGATTCTACTTAGAGGTTTGAGCTTTGGACGCCATCAGAGTTAAAATCAGATCAAATTGTCAGCAGCGGTAGTTGTTCCAATGACCAAACATTTCTTTAAACTCATTCAGTTTCATGTAAATGAAATCGTATGAAGCAAGGGAGACATTGACAAAATACCATTTGTATTAATCAGCTTAATCTGTGTCCTGTGAGGATTGATGAGGTTTTGGAGCATTTATGCCCTTCTTTCTGAGGGGTATAAATATATTTTTATATAGGATCTAGGTAGCATGGTTGGATTGTAGCCCAGCTTTGTTCTTGCCTCCACATTATGATGCCGTCTAGCATGTTCAGGGATTAGGAATTGCTTCATTGTCTTTGGTCCAGTATATTTTGTGGTGAAGATGATTTTCCTTTCGCTGGCTGTTTCCTTCTGCCTCAAGGTTGGATGTCTGCTTACTCTGCATTGGGGTTTCTGCTTTGATCTACTTATTCCCATTAAAAGCCTGTTGGCTTCAATAAGAGGGATATTATACTGAGGGCCTTTTAAACTGCTTATGAAATGCTCTCCTGTCACATGAGTGAAAAATAATGAACATGTGTCCATGTGAGATTGTGCTAGTGCCACATGATGTATGAATCAATATATTTTAGAGGTATTGTCTTGCTAAGTGTTTTTATTTTCTAAGTTCAGAAATTGATTTGTACCCTTCTTAAGCATATTTGTACAGGCAAATCTTCAGATTTGAAATCTTTGAATCCTGTTGACTTGATGGAGCTATGCCATCAAACATCAGCTCCCGTACTGGCATCTGCTGTCTCTGCGTATGCCCTGTAACGCTGTGTAACTCCATGTGGTTGGCTGAGGGATTTGAAAGCCAGTAGCTTGATCAGTGTCAGCAGCTGCCTTTAACAGGCCACTACCTTTTCACCCGTTAGCCTAGTATTGATCTCGGTCCTTAGCCTAGTATTGATCTCAATATTTTGACCAAAAAGGCTCTTTAACAACAAAACCGACATCCATGGTGTTAAAAGCAGCATTGCTGAAATCTTGTTCTCTTCTCTGGTTTCAGTTTATACTGCTCCAGCTTTTGCTATTATTTTGGCTATATCTTTATCTACTTGATTGGAGGGCCTTACACTTGCAGCTTTCTTCTTGCAGAGGTCCCCGTGAACTCTAAGCCATTAACTTGTAGGTCTTTAGGGTGCACTTAAGCCTCCTACTTCACAGCATCTGCTTCTGCCTTTGAAATAGTTTCGTGCATCTCAATTGTCTCTCAGTTTTCCAACTTTTTAATTACTTGGACAATAATTCTGGATGTAGTATTCAAACATCATTGGGATGAACACAGAATACGTGTAATCCTACTTTTTTATCTTTTGAATTGTTTTAGTGGTTTGATTTATTTGAAAATCACTTTTCTTCGCAATTTCTTAGCATTTTCACTATGACAGCCATTGTTTAGACCTCCTCTCAGAAAAAAGTAATGCCTTTGAGGTCTCTGAAGTTACACTAAAGCTAGTGGACATATGCTGATTTATTACAGTAGAATTCTGGTTGCCATCTTGTTCTTTTAGCTTTAATAGGTATCCAGCATGTATAGCTGTGAGGAGATAATTGAAAAAGCAACTGAAGAAGAATACCCTTCTGATGTTCTAAAAAGAGAAAATTGCTTAAAAAGTTCCTCTCTCTTCTTTATTATGTTTCATTCATGAGAATAATTGTAGGTATAATTAAATGTAAATTTTAGATGCAGTCAGATACTTCTAGATCCAAACACAACAGCGATGCCTAAGGAGAAGGAATGATTTAGAAAAGGAAGCTGATGGGAAGCCTGGCACAAAATCAGACCCATATATTATTTTTCACAGTTGTTTTCTTTAAGCTGCTTCCAAGATATGCAGGGGTGCATAGCACAGTAGGGTGCAGCATTTGTGCAGCCAAAGTGTCACAGTGCAAGCCAGGGGTTGCGTGCGTACAGCTTGTTTTAAGTCACCCAGTGATTCTTTCTCTGTCTTTTGGGGGCCTATTCCCTGGTATTGGGGGAAGCTGATGAAAAGTTGCTCAAACTTCTACTTGTTCAAGAAGAGTTGAAACACCAACTGCACATACTGCAAAAGAGCTCCTAAAAATGTTTCTCACCACTCCAATGATTTTCCCAGGGACAGCTCTGCCAAGCTTTTTACATTGTCAGAATTCCTTTTGCAAAGGATAGTCAGAGTCTGTTGAAGTCAATGGAAAGATTTCCATTGAATCCAGGTGACTTGCTGGCTCTGAGCTGGACAAGTTTGCAACCGATAGTCTTTTTGATGTTAGGATGTAGTATAGAAGGTTTGAACCTCCATTGATTTGTAATGGAAAAGGTTACCTACTGTGAGCACAGGAGTTAGAAAATTAGGTAAGGCTTGGAAGTGTCTTAGTTTCTTACCGTCTCTTAGTAGTGGTTTATTTTAGTTTCACTGGCAAGTGCTTGGGCTTAGGAGCTGCCTGGGCTTGCTTGGGAGCTCTGATTCCATCAGCAAGGAATGGTTCCTTGCTTGAAGCACCTCACCCACATTCAACTAGCAGGAGCTCGCTTCGGTGACTGAATCCCAAATGCTGGAAAAGCAACCTTCTGGCAGTACGGATGCAGTAGATTATGTGCAAGACAACAATAATGACCCCTTTATCTTATTTCCCCCTCCACCCCTCCATTAGTGTTCCCAGTTCTGGAGTTTTACTTTGGAACTCCCTCTTTATTTATTTGTAAGAAAGCGTGCCCTCTAATTCCAGGCACTACATCTGTTTTTGTAGTAACTTGTGCATCCTGCAATTCTTTCTTAAGACACCACACTATCTTCATGCGTTTCTGTTGATAAAAGGGCCCTTTGTACACTTGTATGGACTTGTGTGCTCATGTGCTTGTGTAGCAGAGGATCCTGCTTGTCTTTATGCTCTAACGTTCAATGCCTGATGTGAATAACATATATGATACCATCACGCAAAGGCTATGCTCTAATCTATTGACTTTAACAAAGGTCACTAATAATTCATTCTTACTGTTAATACTGCCAAAATTTTGTCTATCAATCAAATACCCTTATGGGGGAAAAAAACTTTCTTGTCTTGTGGCATGCCAGTTTCCACCTTCTACTCTGTGCCATGGCAAAGTCAGTCCATGCCTGCTGTTACAGTATTATGAAGTGGCTCTGCCATCATGGAATCGGCATTAGAACTTCACAGTGCAGTCATGCAGGAGGGCCAGATAAAGCACATGTGCCTCTGTGACGCTAAATGAGGTGGATTATCCCATGTACCTTCCCGTAGCTGTTCTAAATTTGTATTTCTTGTATATCTCTGTACTTACTTCTTCTTCTTCTTCTCCCCCGCAACAGTCAGAATGGGACCTGTACAGTGTCCAGACGCCAGAACACCATCCAGGAGCTTTTGCAAAATTGTTCGGATTGCCTGATGCGAGCTGAGCTCATAGTACAACCCGTGAGTGCTTCTTGTTCTTCTTACCAAAAGTTATGAATATTACAGAGAATGAATGCTGCATTGCTACGTGGACTCACAGGCTCTGCTTCTTCATCTCCTTTCTCCCCTTTCAGCTGTTTGTGTGAGGCAACTGGGAGTGGAATAGCATGCCTCTTTTCATCTCCCTCTTTTGTCTGCACTCAGTGTTCAGTAAAACTGAAATGGATCTGATTAAGAAAAGGGGGACTTCTTAATTAAAAAACCCCAACAAAACAAAAAAACACCCTTCAGACAGATTCTACTGCATCTTATTTTTCAGTTTTAGATCAAGACCACTGTCATTGTAAGCAGCTATTAATAATGTTATGACCACTTATGTTCTCCTAGTGTGTTCTGTAGAATATCAGCATCATTTTTTTGGCCATAATGAACCTGAACCACCAGAGGAAAGACCTTTATTACCTTGATTTTATTTTTCCAGATGATTCCTAAAGTAGTATATGAAACTCGATTACAATCTTCTTGTCTGTTTCATCCCAAATGCATACAGATAATCTTTGCTGTACATTACACTGATACAAACCCATAGCGCCTGGGGGTGGATCATTCACTGGCTCTAGATTCAGTCCCAGTGAACATGGGATGTCCTCTGTTCCTGCTGAAGTCAGAGGAGGTGCAGGGTGGTGAGTGCATCCTGCTGTTGAGTAAAACCCATTCACAGTTCTGGCAGTGTATGTGATTTAATGCACACTTTTGGACACTCTGTGAACAGAAAATTCTTTTGGGAATGAACTCTGTTGTTAGCAGTTCAGTAATATCCTTTTCAGAGATAGAGTGTGTGTGAGCATGTTTATATAAAAATCAATGCCAGAGTAAATACTACATCATGTTAAGGATTAATATTATTCCACTGAAGTTAAAAGAACTTGATGTTTAGTTCCAGCTTGGTGCCACAACATACATTGCTTACTTTGTTTTTTTTCTTCCTGAGGGACAAAGTAATGAGGTCCATCGATATTTTATTTGCAAAATCAAATCACAGCTGGGTTATGTTTTGATAAGCATGGCTGTGTCAGTGTGGGATGAGATCAAATAGCGTGCCTTCCTCCTTGAAGCACCATGACCATGCTGGTCCACTGCACTGAGACAGTGCATGAAGAATTTGCCTAGACTTTGAATGGTAAGGTGAGATGCCAATGTGACAGGGCATGGAGCTGGTCCTAGGCAGACAGGGTGCAGTCTGTGCTTTTGCAGGGGAAGAAAGTTTTAGAACCCCAGGGAAACTTCTGAAAAGCCAGGAGCAATGTCCACCAACTCCCACTAGCACAATGTCTTCTTGTCCTCTAAGCACAAAAGCATAAGATCTTATAAACTTAGCACACTGTGTGAAGCCTTGGTTCTGCTGAAATAAACATCAGTCAGACTGTGCTGTTCTTTGTGGAAAGGTTTGGTTGATACTATGTTTTAATAACGTTCTTTCATGTTTTATTTAAAATAAGGACTTTCTAATGACTATGGATCTTCTGTTAATTTGGCTTCTGCCAGTTAAAGCTGGCAATCAGAGACCTAGTGGTTGAAAACTATCATGCTTCCTAAAAATAATCAGTCCTCATAAAATCTTTTTTAAAACAATGAAGCTGAGGCTTAGATGATTAATATTTAATTTAATCTAACTTTTTTTTGTGTTTGTTCTTTTTGTTTGTTTGTTTGTTTGTTTTAGGAATTGAAATATGGGGATGGTGTCCAAATTAGAGGGAACAGAGATCTGGAAGATTGTTTTGCGCAGGCAAATGACCAAATGGATATCCTGGATGGGCTGATCAGAGAGATGAGGCAGATGGGCCAGCCCTGTGACATGTATCAGAAGAGGTATTGCCAGGGAGCGGGGGAGGGAATGTGGCCGATAAGTCTGTGGTATCTCAAGAGCTTGCCTTCCCTGATGTTGCAGGATGTGTCAGAAATCAGTAAGGTGGAACTAAATCTCTTTGGGGATTGCCAACGTGGAGAAGGGCCTTGCAGTAATATATTTCTTACAAAATTTCATACCATGGTTGTCCCCATGAAATTAGAGTCAGCATATGTTTTCCACAGCCTGTACTTTTTCAGCACCCTGTTTTGAATACTTGGTGGTCCAGTAGGAGAGATGAATTGTGTTGTTTTCATGTTTTCTGAGTGTTTTCCTCATAGGCACTAAGTGGTTCCTTCCCTTTCAGGCTGCTTCAACTTCAAGAGCAAATGCGTGCCCTGTACAAAGCCATCAGTGTTCCCCGTGCCAGGAGGGCCAGCTCCAAAGGTGGTGGTTGCTACTCCTCTCAGAGTGGCTCAGGCTGGGATGAGTACACGAAACGTGTCACAAGTGAATGTTTAAACTGGATGAGGCAGCAGAAGGTAAATCTGTGCAAAACCCAGAGAAAATGCTGACCTGGTGGTTTTTATGAATATCACCTCACATGCTGTAATATTTTGGGTGCCAGTAGAAAATTAAAAGCACGCATGAATGCTAGTATATTATTCCAAGTACCCCCTCCCTCCCTACCCCCAAATTGAATATATAGTGGATTTCCACTGAAATACAAACATGGATTTGGGGTCTTCTTTTGTAGAGGAAAAAGCATGGAAGTTAGCTTTGAAAGCTAAATGAGACACAGCTGTTAGCATAACAAAAGGCATTGCCATGTTTGTGTTAGGGATTATTACACCTGATATTTCCTTCCTTCCTTCCACAGATTTCCTTTATGATTCATATTTATTTTAACCCTTTACACAGATAGGACCAGCTTTACAGATTTAACCATTGTCCAGTATTTTACAGTTGTTCCCTGCCTTTAATCTATCCTTATCTCAGTGGGAGCCAGAAGACAGAGCTGATTGCTACAGGACTAGGCTTTCAGAAGTCACTGCTGAAAGACACACAGAAATGCTGAAGTTTCTATCTGTTGCATTTCCAGAATGAATTTTCCTATGCACAGCTGTTGATGGTGTAACCTGGAGTAGAAAATGAATGTTGAACGCTCATAGTCTGTTTTTGTGCTGCTGCACTGAAAGTTGTATGTTTGTGGTTGGACAGCCCTTTCTGAGAGACAGGGAGGATGGAACAGGATGGCTTAAGTTATACTTTGCAGGCTCCTTGTAAATTGAAATTGCATTATTTGTCTCTCTCTTTATTAGGTTGTTGCTTAGTGATCCTGTCATTGTTATCTGTATATGGTGTTTGCCAGGTGACTGCTATGTAAACCAGATACAAAGGGGAGAGCTCTGCACAGTTGCCATAGTTTTATGTGGGTGCCGGTCACAGTCTGGTTTTCAGTGCCCTCCCACAGTGTGACATGTTTTAAAGGAAGACAGAGAAGTGGAGGTGCAGTCCTTGAGTGGTAACATGGATAAGTATTGTGCCTGGGCAGCAACAGTGGGTATGATTGCTCTACTCACTGTGGGGAGAGTAGGCTAATCATCAGACATGCCATAGTTCGAGTAGTGATGTTGAACAGACACTAGGCATGCTTTCAGCACTGAAAGATGGTGAACATGCTGCACCTCCCTAAGACACCACATGACACCCAGCTCAGACACCCTGTCGTCAAGCACAGGTAGCATAAGCAAGTACTTTATAGCTGTGTTCCCACACAAAACCTCCTGTGAAAGTAAAAGGCTCTCTCCCTCTCCCTTTTGCAGTCCCTAAGGCAAAGCTGAGGTGGGGCCGGTAAGCACTTACCTCCCTTTTGGGCTTTTGAGGGTTTTTTTTAGGGAAATTTAATTTCGAACTTTCCACCATGCATCTTCTTCCCTGCGTGCCTCGCTGTGTCCCATTACCTGCTAACACTGGGACTAGGAAAACATTTGCCCTAGTAATGCGACGAGAGGTGGGAAAAAGGTCTGAGCAGCTGTGGTTTTCTGCTGATGTTTTTCTGTTTTCTGTCTGGATGGTTTGCTGACAGGAGAATCAGGTGGTAGGAGGGTTGGTCAAATTTCTAGCGCACAATTAGGGAAAGTGCAGTGAAACACGGACAGCCTTTGTTCGCATACTGGCAGTCAGCCAGGGCTGCCGCTGTTGCTACAGACTCTTTGGACTGTTTAAATACAATGAGAAGGGTCAAAGTCCCTTAACTTTTAAATGGCTGAATGCAAAGTGGTTTTGCTTCTTGGATCATTTTCAATACTGCCTTTGAACCCCTACGCTTGAGTGTGGTTTGGGCTTTATTGTTATCTGTTGACTCACAAAGATTTGGCTCCAGGCTGGTAATTACCAAATTTGGTCCCAACCCAAGATTAAGAAACCTATTTCTTTACTGTGTGCCTGTGCAGACAGGCATTCAGACATAGATGGAGTGCGTCTTTACAGCATAAAAGACGATTTGGAGTTTGAGGAGCTGAACCGTGAATTCATTGGCTTTTAATATTTGAAAATAATGAAAAAACAACTGCAGTCAGATAGTTTGTTAAGTTAGTAATTATCCAGGTGTATTACTTTTTTTCAAAGGCTGTTCCTAGAGATTTTCACTCAACATCCTACAATAAATATTGCTAAAATGCAAAACAAACTACATGTTCTATAATGATTCCAGTGTATCTTCAGCTTCTTCATTTAGTTTGACTGAAGTTATTGGAGTTTACGTGAGTGCAATTAAAATGGAAATATAGTGTACTGGGCTACAGAACTTGACTCTGGGTATTATCACATGAACTGCATGAATAGCATTGTTTGATAAAGTAATAATTTGCTTTCAGGGTGATAACAACGTAACTATACAGTAGCACATTGAAGAGCAGTTTGGTCCAAAGAGAACAGATGAAACTACACTACTAAGTGTGCTTCATCTAGTCTAGTTTTAAGCAACTTAAATATTTTCTCTACTTTGATTCTTCTACTTTGGGAGCCTGTCACACAGTTTAAGTGATGACGATTTAAAGAAATTGTAACCCTCTATCCTGAGCTTCCCTTTGTACAGTTTTACTCTCTACTGCGTGTTTCCTTCTGTTCAGTTCCTTTATGCTTCAATTTAGATAATAATGTTGGAAATGAAAGTACAAATGTTGTCTCTTTCTCCTAGGCTGAAATGGAGCTAGTGAAATGGGGGTTTGATGCAGCATCCATCGAGCAACAAATTGGTGACCATAGGAGAACTCACAATGCCATTGGAGACTATCGCTGGCACCTGGACAAAGTCAAAACAGATCTGGTAATTACTGTCTCACCTTACATGTTGCTTAGTCTAGATTTATATCATTGGCTTGCCGGTATTCCACTACAAAAAGCAATGCTGAGTAGTCCAGCTTCTCTTCAGAAAGTACTGGTGTCACAATAGCAACCAATTTCAACCCTAATATTTATTATTTTGTTATGATTTTGTGTTGCACCCCTTTCCCCAGAACTTTAAAATGAAATTTTGGTAGCTATTTAACATTTATTGTTGTGTACCAAGGCTGGCAAATAGATGTTACATTTTTTGCGAGAAGAATGGCTAAGAATGATTATTCTTACTTCTTGTTTAGGTACATTAAAACAAGAAAGTGAAAGGATAAGGTGGGTGCTTAGATACAGCCTTGAATAATGAGGGAGAATGAGGGAGTTTCTGTATTTTGCCCCTCTGAGGCTTCTCTTCCCCTCTGGATTTTGTGATTGGATAAAAAAGTCACTGAAAATGCAGTGATTAACTTCATCTCCTATCAGCCCAGCAGCTAGGTATAGAAGAGAGGAGTCTTACTTCATTCCCGTTCTTCTTTTCTGTTAATTGCTCACAGGGACAGGAGGAGAGTTGGATCTAAAGAAAAGGCACTCCATTCTGGAGCTCTGATCTCTCAGCCAAGCTGAAGAGTGGAAGGGGTGTTACTCCCTTTTCCTTTCCTGTTTCCAAATAGGAAAGGTGATAGTCTGGCCCTATGGAATACCAGTTCCAAGGTTGTGCAGGTTCCCAGTCCTAGAAAAGGTAATAAAAGTTGGAGCCTCCTGCTCATATTGTAGTTTATACTACTTCATAATCTCCAAAGTTAGTTTAGGACTAGCTGGTTTCACATGGGTATCTAGGAGTTTGGTGCAAAAAGCGATTCAGTTTTGGGAGCTGTTTTGGTATTACAGAGGTTATGTGCAACCTTGCTTATGTACTAAAGCATCCCTGAAGGAAGTGATTTTGTCCAACCTTTAGTTTTATACTTCTTGTGGTCTCCAGTGGTGCAGATCTCTCTTCACCTATGTCTCTTGCAGGAATTTGCAGATTACCACCTGTAATTCTAACATTATGATACTGACAGGTTGAAGAAGATATTAGCAAACAGCCAACTTGTAAAAGGCTCACTAAATATTTGCTTTCTCTGTTTCAGCGGGAGAAGGCGGCAGTTCATCAGCTGGAGGAAGAATATGAAGGACTGTTGGTGAGCATGGGATGTGTTCATTTCTGATACCCTCTATGGTGAATGTTGTTTTTGCTTTATTAACAGCGGTGTGATAGTCAAGGGACACTTCAGGTTTCAGCAGAGTGACAGATGAATATTTCAATACTGCTGTTCTGCAGTAAGCTGACAGTGCTTTGTAGTTTCTACATGGTTCAGTTTGAGTCATGAACTTGAGATTATTTCATTACCTGATGTGTAATTGACTTACTCTCACAAGAGGGTTTCTAGTTTGCACCTGTTGAAGGGAGTTGGTCACTAAGCAGGTGAAGAGTAGAACTCCCTCCTTAATGGGAGTAAATGTAGTGATGAAGTTAGTCTGTATATCATAGAATGGTTTGGGTTGGAAGGGACCTTAAAGATCACCAGTTCCAAACCCTCTGCTATGGGCAAGGGCACCTTCCACTGGACCAGCTTGTGAAGGTTAAAAAGTTACTCAAAGGTGGGATTAGAACCAAATTTTGTCTAGGGGTGTGCATTGCTCCCGCTTTGGACTTCACGTAAAATACAGTGGGAATTTTGGGCAAATGATGCTTGGGATTGGAAGCTGATTCCTGTACACATTTCAAGCAACAGGATGTATGTTGTGATGTGAGAATAGAGAAGGAATCTTTTTAGGAACTGTCATCTACGTAAAAGGTGCTGCTACAACATCAAGGATTTATTGAGGTGCAGATAAAAGTGATGTTAAATGTTCGGGCATTTCTTGTGTTTTCATCCATGCCTTTTTGCTTGCCTGTCTACATGTCTGCTACGCTTGTGTTTGAAATAAAGCTGCTGACTTCAGATTCCCATTGTTCTATAAATCCAGACGTATTGTCCACTGTCCAGTGCTAGCAGGTTTCATAGCTCAATAAACCTTAGCACCTTACTTGCTGTCCACTGCCAACAGGTTTTATAGATGTATGGCTTTTACTGTTATTTTAGTTTTTTATTAAAAAAAAGGACATGTTGGCCTCCCTTCTCCACCTAGCAGAGGCATTTCTGTGTTCATGGCTTCTCATTTTTGGAATTCCTTTTAGAAATACTCCTTCGAGAGAATGGATCAGCTCCGTCAGTTCCAGAACCTCATTCAGGCCACCAGCAGAGAGATCATGTGGATCAATGACTGTGAGGAAGAGGAGCTTCTCTACGACTGGAGTGACAGAAACACTGACATCTCCAGGAAGCAGGAGGCCTTCTCTGTAAGACACCTCAACCTCCCTAGGTTTTCCATATTTTTCTTTTGGGATAGTGAGGGAGGAACAGCCTGGCTCAGACTGGGGACTGATCACAGGATGGTCTGTCCTTCACTCTTCACTCCTGAGGACTTTTATTGATGGTTTTGGATTAAGTACTGTGTGACAACATTTTGGGTCAAGATTGGACACCTATTGGAAGATTGTGCTCCCATTCAACTAGTTGTCATGGTTTGTTTTGATCTTGGAAGCTGGGCTTATCAGTACTGTCCGCTGTGGACAGTAATCACATATAGCTTGTGCGCACAGTCATTATGTTGGCAAACTAAATGGAGGGACTTGAATCAAGCAGCTTGATTCTCCTTGTTAGGACTATGTAGGGTTTAGGGGTGTCCCGGTATTTGACCTTGATTGTCTGTCACGAGGAAGTAGAACTATACTAGAGGGAACTGCTCTCTTCTTCTGGCAGTTTTGGCAGCACCACGTTGAGTGCACAGTCAGAGGTAGTTTCCACTGCTCCTTGTCTTCTGTGGGTAATTGAGCATGTGCGTTTCTTTAACCAATATTTGTGCTGATCTCCGAATTGAAAAAGGAGTGAAAGTTCACACTATTAAGGAGGTACTGTTTTTTTTAGTTCAGTTGTTCTGGATGTTGCAAAATGCAGTAATTCTTGCTTCCATCGTTCCTAGGAAAAGCAGAACTTTGGATGCTTTGCTCCATGAAGCAGCAGGCCTAGAGGCTAGAACTGGTTAAAGTGTACCTTCTTTGATTCTATTGTCTTCATAATTAACTTCAGTACACTGAATAGAATTACTATGTAATGTTAGCAGGGATCATTTTACATTATCACAACTATCTGGAATTTTTTAAGTAAATCGTCCTGTGCAGCATGTTTGGGGACTTGTTTAATGCTGTGTTTTGGTTGTGTAGAAACGCATGAGTGAACTGGAGCTTAAAGAAAAAGAACTCAATAAGCTAAAGCAAGAAAGTGACCAGCTAGTACTCAACCAGCACCCTGCTTCAGACAAAATCGAGGTGAGTTAGGTTGTGTGATTTCACTTGCTCCTTCACTGCTACATGGGAAAAGTTCTCAGTGAAAGTCTGCAAATGGAATGCTGCACTTGGACCTGAGAAGGGTTTGCCTGCCAAAAAGCATGTCCATGTTTTATGGAGTGGCCACAAGAAGTGCAGACTTCTTAAGAGCTAAGAAAGAGCTATCATTGCTATCAAATTTGATGATAGACGCATGTAAAAAATAATACAAGGCTTATAATGTCTGAGTGCATTGAAATTGCTGTATCTTGAGTTGACTACAGTGCAGTGGAATTTATGGTGGGGAGGCATGTTGTCGTTGTTCTGCTATCTCAGTAGGCATGCTTTTGAAGAAAGCCACACCTTTTGTTGAGGGTTTATATTTAATCCAGGTGCAGATATGTTCTGCAACTGAAATTCATAGTGCATTTCTACAGTTTATCCAAGGCAGTTTTGCTTTCACAGCTTCATGTGCATTTACCTTTCAATTACAAAGGCTGCAACAATTTGGAAAATCTCATTTTATTAAGAAATGCTGTAGTTGTTGCAGTTTTAAGACTGCATAAGAACCCTGAAACGAAAAGCAACTAATAGGAAAAAAAATCAGTCCTTCCTGCTTTTCAGTGTATTTAAATTTGTTAACTGTTAACATGTTGCATAAAATCACCATTTGTATTTCTTCTGTGGTCTGTTTCTGCCTTAAAGGAAAGATACCTGTAAGCTCCAACAGTAAAGTAAAAGTTGTGTGTAATTTTCTAAAGAATATACATAAGGATTACTTAAGAAGTTTGAATTTAAAAATAGCCATCACAAAAAAATCGTGTGTGATATTGTTCCTTGGAAGAACAGGACAATTTGCAATTGGAACATTTTATTTGCACTTATGTTTGTGCATTTAATCCTTTTTTGTTCATGCATTTCAGGCTTTACGCTGATCAAACAAAATTCAAGTCATGCACAAATTTCTCTCTGCATCCCACAAGCAGGCATTTAACTCATTTCAGTTAGGTAGATGCTTAGAAGTTGGGGAACTATTTGCATCAGTTTGTTGTAGCAGATTTTTCATTTGCATTTATGTGGAGCATAAATAGTTTTGCTTGAGTCTGGGTAAGGAGAGACATCAGTGTGGTGGTTTGAGTTCTGTATATTGCTATTTTTATTAGGCCTACATGGATACATTACAAACTCAGTGGAGCTGGATTCTTCAGATCACCAAATGCATTGATGTTCATCTGAAAGAAAATGCAGCTTACTTTCAGGTGAGTAGCGATGTGGAGAATTCACACTACTCTTTTAAAAAGTGTGAATCCCATCCCAGATATTTTTCGTGTACCAGAATCTTTCTAAATGCATGCTTAAACATGTGTAACACATTGTTACCATATTGTAAATGCTGCCATTCTGCCAGATGTGAACTGGGATTTCTTGTGAAAAGAGTCCACTGATTTTTAGCAAGCATTTTTAAGAGCTGTGTACAACTGAAATCACAACTTTCCTCCAATAGTTCTTTGAAGAGGCCCAAGCCACAGAGTGCTACTTGAAAAACTTGCAAGACTCCATCAGAAAGAAGTTCATCTGTGATAAGAGCATGTCACTACAGTCTTTGCTGGAGCAGATCAAAGAGCTGGAGGTACTGTCACACCCACATGACAGGTTATGTTCTGCTTTCCTTGGAAATCAGTTGCCCCTTTTAGATGCCAAATGTAAACCCAGGTGTACTGCAATTTTTATATACAGTACTGTATGAACTTGAAACCGTAACAGTATATTCCTGTCTATATCTTAGGAAAGCCTACAAACAGATCAGTGTTATTTGAATTTATGTAATACTCTTTGGGAACTCTGATGTCTTTTTAAACCTGGAATGAGCCTAACAAATTCTCAAGTTTCTGACATGCTAACAAATTAAAAATCACTTTCATTCATAGGTGATAGAGTAGATTTTGCCTCAAAGGATAAGTTCATTTAAAAAATTATTCATTGTGTCACTATGTCACTGTAGTCTTTTTGAAAAGACTTAACTCAGCTTTTTTAGCCAAGTATTTCCTCATTGTGAATTAGGTACTGCAACTCCAGATTGAATATACTGGAGAAAAAAATGGTCAGTGATGGAAAAAGGCAATTGATGAAGTTAGGTTTGAGAGTGTAATTTTGTGGGGTTTTTTTTGTTAGCATCCATGTTATAATAGATTCTTTCTGTTTATGCTAGTGCTTCTTACAGATCACATCAACCACATTGCAGATCTGTATCAAAAACCTCCTTTGCAAGTATTACAAACTTTTCATTTTTTAATTATAGGCCAAAGGCATATACCACTGGAGCTAAAGGCAGTTTTGCCCACTGTGAGCACAACATGTATCCCTCTTAATAAAACAGTGGGAACTAGATGTGGTTTCTTTTTAATGAATTTTTAACATACAGTTAATCTTTGCAGAATGAACGAGAGAGAATTCTTGAATACAAGAGGCAAGTGCAGAGTTTGGTGAATAAATCCAAGAAGATTGTGCAGCTGAAGCCACGTAACCCAGACTACCGGAGTAACAAGCCCATTATCCTCAAAGCTCTTTGTGACTACAAACAGGATCTGGTATTGTATCCCTTTCTGGCTGAGAATGAATATAAAGTAAATTAGAACATGGCAAATGATTTAGTAAACAAACTATTGAGCTGAGAGGTGTAACCCCTTTGTCTGCTTTTAGTCAGCTTTAAATTTCTTTGACAAAAAAGCTATGACTTTCTTGCAATTGTGAATTACAAGCTAGGGTTCTGGGTGGTTAACAAGTCTAGTCAAAATTATTAGGATTAGTCCGTTAAATAGCATTAATAGTCATAACTCAAATTAGCACAGAAAAGTCTTATTCGTAATAGCGTTAAAATTGTTATACAGCTGCTTCGTAGCATCTGTGTCTATTTTTTGGTGATTGCTGACTTTTCCAATGTCCCTCTGGGTTCTTAGGTCAACACTTCATCTAACAAAAGGTGAGGAATGTACAGTGAGTCATTGGTGTCCCCAGTTTTTTGCTGGATGGAGTATGAAACTGATGGTGGTGGTTTTTCTTCCTCCTCAGTACTGGGGCTGATTTGGCTTATTTCTATATTTTTCTGTTAACAGTAGGCTTAGATGTGTTTTATGCTTGCATGATGTTTCTCTTCATTGGTTCCCAATTACCCAGTTTTTCTATTCTGTTATGTGTAAAACTTGTTTTATCTGATTCATTAGGTTGCACTCTTGTAGCGACCAGTAATTGATCACTGTGATTTGTATTTACAGTCTGAGTTTTCTGCTATGCACTCTGAGTCTGCACTTTTCCAAACCACACTTTATTCCAGAGTCATAGGAGTTCAGCTCACATACAGTAATTAATTGTTACTATAAGCAAAAGTAAACAAATTTAGGCAACAGTTACCTGACTACTTGCTAGTTACTTTAAGCAAGCTAAATTCTGCTCAGATGAAAGTTAGCCCAGACAAGTCTGGAGACACTCCGTGCTGAGATCAATGCAAAGCCTTTTACTAGTTAATGTATTTGCTGGCTGTACAGGCATGATGCAGGTAGAGGACAGACTGGATAAATTATAGGAGGAGCCTCTCCATCTTGGATGTGAGCGGGCTGTAACGTGCACCGTGGCCACATATGTGGCCACATGGTGTCAGGATTTCTGGCAGTTGATGAATTTAGCTATTGCACTTGCTTCCAGTCCCATCACAAATATAGGTGCAGTACTAAGCATTCGTATGTCTGCAGGTCACTGGCTTACAGCCATACATGGTTGCATAGCTTATTGTGGGCATGTGTCCATATTCAGTCTTTGATACGGGTCGTGGCAAGCTTGAAGACTTGACCTGATGAACTGGGCTGGCAACAACTACTCAGGGTGTTCTGTGGCTTCCACTTGATTTTCTCTGTTTTCTTCACATGGAAACCAGATTCAGGGAGAAGGGGTTGATCTGTACTGATCTCTTGCCCCATTATGAAGCCACGATGCACACCTAGACCTGGCAGCTGGGAACCACTCCCACTTCTGTGATCTACATGCATCTTGTCTGTCTCTCCTGGAAACCCCATCTACTTAAGTAAATTAAAAAATGGGTTTTGTGTGTTTCTTACAGAAAACAGTGCGCAAAGGAGATGAATGTATCCTGAAGGACAATAACGAGCGCAGCAAGTGGCTGGTGACTGGCCCCGGAGGAGTGGATATGCTAGTGCCATCTGTTAGTCTTATCATCCCACCCCCAAATCCATTAGCAGTGGATCTTGCTACTAAGTGAGTTGCTGCCTGGGTTTGGACACCTACCACTGGGAGTAGATAGAATAGTTCTCTCAAAATAGCAGCCAATCACAAAATCTGGTCTGTGCCTTGATCACAGTGCTCCCTGACCCTTACAGGATGGGGTAATAAGGGCTGGACCCTTGACTTGAGGAAATTCACTTCAGTGAAGCTTTCTGGGATTTGGGTTGGCATATTTAAAACCTATTTTAAAGTTTTTGCTAGGTTGGCAGTATTTTAAACTTAACTTTTACAAGGTTTTCCTCATCTCTAATAGTGAAAGTTATGGATAAGTTAATTTCCAAGATTTTTTCTCAAGTAGAGAACAAACCTTAACACACTTCACATCTGATGGATGTTTCTTGGGATGTTTTGTAGCTATGCTACAAGGGCAGATGCATTTTGACCATGGAATTTCTTTTCCCATCTCAGAATCGAGCAGTACTATGAAGCTATTTTAGCTTTGTGGAACCAGCTGTATATCAACATGAAGAGCCTGGTGTCTTGGCATTACTGCATGATCGACATTGAGAAGATCAGAGCGATGACTATTGCTAAGGTAGGATACCAGCTGGCCTTACCTGTAGACTGGGGTCAGCATGACCTGACCTCTGTTGTCCCAAACAGTGCTTCCTACGACCTGTGCAAATGTATGTTCTGCAATACCATGGGCCTTCTTTTTTCCTGGGTTGCACCAACAGTTATATATGGAAGTTGCCATTTTATTAAAGGAGAAGCAAAGTTCTTTCCCATTCAAACATGGTATGGATAAACAGGAAGATTAGCTAAGGAGATATATTACATACTTGCTGTACTTGTTCCCACTGTACAAGGGCATGAATAGACAGAGTAAGAGGTAGAATTTCAAATTATTCTCAAGTTATGAAATGATGATAAGAAGAATAGATCAGCTCAAAGGGCACTTTTAGCACCATACTTTTATAGGCAGCTCAGGTGGGTTTTATTCTAAAATGTGATTTCTTTAGATTTTTTTGTTATTAGATTAGATTGTTCCTTGATGATTAACTAGTCATAAACCTTCCCCAATTTTTCTGTTCTTTTTAAAAAATTCTCTTGTTTCTCATTTCAGCTGAAAACAATGCGTAAGGAAGACTACCAGAAAATAATAACTGACCTGGAGATCCATTATCAAGAATTCCTCAGGAACAGCCAAGGCTCAGAGATGTTTGGTGATGAAGACAAACGAAAGATCCAGACTCAGTTCACTGATGCTCAGAAGCACTACCAAACATTGATTATACAACTGCCCAATCAACCACGGCAGCCACAAACAGGTTTGTCATTTTCTTGCTTTTTGTAGAGATTGGACTGCTTGGATTTCTTTGTTCGAGGTGGGGGTGGTGCATTCTCATTATTTGATAATGTTCTCATAAACATATGAATGGAAACATGTTCAGTGTTTTACTGCTGTCTCCCAACATAACAAAACTGGCAGGGAAGAGTATGTTTTGTTCTTCCTTCCTTTGGTGTGAATCTGGGAATAGCCCTCCAAAGTTCATGGAAAAACAGAATTTAGTCCACCTGACATGTTTTCAGTTATTAGCAAGCAAAACATCACTGCTGCATTTGAGGAAACAAGTTTGTCTTTGGGAAGGAGAAATTTCATTCCTCGAAATAGCTGCATAAGGGTCCTGTTCTCAGTTCTACAGATAAACTCAATGCTTAGGGTGCTTGGGCACTACATTGACTTTCTGTATGTAGCTACTCCGTACTCTGGCAGCTGACATTTACCCAATCGTTTTACAGTGGTCCCAACTGAGAGCTGTCCTGTGAGTTCCTCAAGCACCATTATTGTTAATGAGAGAAATCGAGAACATGAGAAGCAGGAGGCTTGGCTGCTGATGGAGCTTCAGAAACTGCGGCGTCAGATAGAAGCTTCTGAGGTTCAGATGGTTCAAAGAGCTCCTCTTGGAGTGGATCAAGGGGCTGTGCATGACTTTACAGTCAGAATAAAGGATTTAGAGGTAATTGTGGATGTTTTTCTTTGAGCATCTCAAGCTTGGTTTGACTCGTGCTTCAGAGCATACTGCAGTTGTATTTTTAATCAGCTGGAAAAGACACACATCCTGTGCACAGAATTCTCAATTGGAAGCTAACCATGATGATTTGAATTGAAGTTTAACTCCTAAGTAGAAAAAGTTGACTCTTGGGTTTTAGAAGTCAAATTCTGTCAGGCAAAGAATACAGAAAGCCTAATGTAAAGTGAACATGAGCTCATGTTAAGCCTCATCTAGGTTAAAGTACTATTAAAATCCTTTTCAATGGACCCTACTTTACTACCAACCTCTGAAGTGCTGTCTGTGGGATGCAGAATGGGTAAGTGGGGCTTACAGGCTTCTCCCTCTCCCAGTTCTTAAGATTTGAAGAAGGCTGGAGACAGATTAGTAAGAAAAGAGAAGAGGTTCAGCATATGAGAAAGTCTCGTGAGGCAATGAGGTTGCAAAAGTCTTTAAGAGTAGAAGGACTTTGGCACGTCTACAGAGTACAGTAGGCAGCTAGCAGTAAAGTAGTCTGCTTTCAACAGAGCTGAGTTTCAGAGTGGACGAGGTGCTCAAAAGAGGTATTGGCTGTTGTGAACTGTGCAAAAAAGAAACCACCCAATGTTACTTTGCAGAAAGCAAACTTGCACTGCTTCAGTCCTCGGTCAAGCTGGTTAGCAGGCTATTTGGATAAGGAGAGTGATTTCGCATGTGTTGTAGAATGATCATTCAGCCACCAAAATGTGTAAATCGGGCATTCTTTTTCTTCAGGGTGTACAGAATGACTCTCAAATAATGGCTGAAACCCTCAATAAGCATAAGGACTTGCTGCCTAATTTCAGAGGCTGTGAAAAGTATGTGTACTTGCAGTCAGAGATAAATGCCCTGTTTCAAAAACTGGAAAATATTAATGGTGTTTCTGCTGGCTACTTAGACAGGTAAGAAAATTGAAGTTATAGCAATAAAATACTCACTTTCTTCATAATTGTTAGTACAGAAACCTGCCTTTTGTTACCCATAGTGTAAAATTGCACCTTCTTTCTTACAAATGCTGTACATGTGGGTAGAAACAGACACTTATGTGACTTTCTTCTCCTTCCTGGAAGACTTAAAAAAAGCAAACAAAAAAGAGAGAGTCATGGATATCCCTGAAATTTCTTCTGTATTGTCTATTCTCTTTAATTAATGATCTGCAGTTAATTAGAAATACCACCTTTCCTACCCCAGTCCATAATGGATTTGTTTTGTATTACTTATTTTAGCTTGAATGCACTGAGATGTCTGCTCCAGGTTATTCTACAAACAGAAGATGTGATCAGAGTTTATGAAGTCAGACTCTCTGAAGAGGAAACTGTTCCTTTGGATCTTGATAAAGTAGAGGCTTACCGGGCTTGTCTGAAGGTGAGAGGCCAGTACCCAAGGACGCAGCAAGGCAAAACTTTTAGCTGGCAGCACTGGTCTATTAAGCTGGGTGAAACCCTTCTGAAACCACAGGAGATGGAAATGCTGATACTGTTGTATTTTACTGCATAGACATACAGCGCTTCTGCAAATTATTGGAATGTACAGGTTTCTACTCCTTCCATCCCCTGGTTGTTGCAACCAGCATAGCAAAAACAGTGGTGTGGAAGGTCTCCATAATCCATTTCTGTACAAAATTACCTGTTGATTTGTATCACTTATGAAACTATGCAGATTTTTAGATAACATTTGAAAGCTGGATATGCGCACCCTGAGGCTTGATTCCAGAGCTGTTGCGAATGCAGGAATCTTTTATAGATCAGTTGAATTTTCTAGTCAGTTGTTTCTAGGAACAAGCAAGGCAGGCTCTTCCTTTTTTTTTTTTTTTTTTGTAACTGCTCTGCATAGTTCTGAGAAACTGAAGCATCAGCTACAGAAGATGACAGCAGAGAGCTTTGGTTTAGCAAATCATTTAAGAGTGAGTCTAACTTTAAACACGTTCTTAAGTCAAACTCTATTTACTAAAGTAGGTATTTCACTTTAACTATTTAAATCCAGGTGACATCAGTGTACCTACCCTACTGAAACCTTTAGATCCCAACACTTGTGCATGTGGTTAATGGTTGGTGATTAAAGTATCCCCATAAGAGTAAAATGTATGAGAGCATTTTGTTTTTTTCTCCAGAAAATGAAAGCAGACCTAAACATGAAGAAGTCACTACTGAATGCCCTGGAAAATGAGCTGCAGAGAACACTTCAGATTCACTCGCAGTCTTGCCAGTCATACACCCTGTATGACATGGACATTGGAAAGTTCTGTGACAAAGTTACCCAGCTAATAGACCGCTGGCAAAGAGTTGACAAGCAGATAGACAACAGGTTTGCACATACTTCCTAATAGCTTCTTCCATATTGCTATTGCTACTAAAATAATCTTAACAGTCAGTCTAAAACAACTAATGTGCACTTAATGATCACTTCCAGAGGACACTTCAGGGCAATAAGACTAGAGCAACCGTGAATAGATTGAGTATACTTTAAAAGGGATTGTGTAAGAACAAGCAGGAAAATTTAGTAATTTAAATTTCTAACCTATGTGCTACAGAGTTGTTGTAATTATTATTTTTTTAAATTCTTGCTAATGATCTTTGGTTAAATACTTCCAGTCCCCTGCAAACAAAGCAACCTTGCTTATTCCTGAACACCATAGATGTGAGGGTTAAAAAATTAACACTAAGAATTAAGTAAAAAAAAAAATCCCAGGGATTTTTTTTCTAATGCTTTATTGAGCTGTTGTTCAGAATCTCCTTGCAAAGCTTCTCACAGTTTTACCTCATTTATTACTGTGTCTTTTTCTAAAAAATGTTTAAGGTGAGAGAAAGAGAATGCATTTCCCATTTTGACAGGTTTTCCTTTTTTTTTTTTCTAGATCGTGGGATTTAGAAAGGCAGATCAAACAGCTGAAAACTTACCGAGATCTCTACCAGGCGCTGTGCAAATGGATCTGTGATGCCAAGCGCAGGCAGGATGCTATCGAGGGCATGAAGCTTTGTGATTGTAATGCTATCATGAGATATCTACATGATCAGAAGGTATGCAGCACCTGAATGAGTTGTCTTCAGTTATCCAGGTTTTAAATTCTTTTGCTGTTTAGAAAATACCAGTATCAAAGCAATCTGCAATACAATGGCCTGTTTTGAACTATAAAGTGCACAAGCTACCAAAAATGTGCAGAAGGCAGGAGAGAGAAAATATCATCCTCGTTACTTTCTGTCAGCACTGCTACAGGTTATGAACAAGGCCATTTTGGCTCCTGTATGATCACTGACACTTTTACAATATCAGCTTTGAATTAAGGGACTGTGTGGTGATGCAACTTACGGGATAAATTATAGCACAAAAATAAAAAGTGAGGAAATACATCTAAGTTAAAGTCAAGGAACTCCCCAGCTCTGGGGGTTGTTCAGTTGGTAGGTGTTCCTTTTGAGGACAACCTTCTTAGGCACAGAGAGCTTGTTGTTGTGAAAACTGCACAGCTACAGGTAATTTCAGGTCTCAGCCTCTGGGGATGCAGTGGTCTCATACTGCAGGTGCCTTCTGATAGAGATTGTGTCTACAGGAGGAAATACTTGTAAATCCTTAGGGAATGCTTTACAGCTCACTTTTTTCTTGACAGAACTTGCACAGCGAAATCTGTGGGAAGCGAGACAAAGTTGAGGAGCTTCTCAAGCACGCAGACCAATGTTCAGCTGCAATTAAGGTACTTGGATTTCAACATTTTTATGGGGTGTGGTTTTTCCTGGTCCCATTCTCTCTGCTCTGCTGGCAGGTAAAATGTTGGCTCACAGATGTGTACGTACAGAAATTGCTGGGGTGAAATGCTTGTGTGTACAAAATATAATGAAAGCAATCTGTTTACTTGCCAACTGAAGACTACAGGCTGATGCAGGAGATACCAGTGAGAACTTCTCTTCAGGAGAATCAAAGCCTCCCTCTAGCCAGACCAAACTTTCCACTTCACATGTTAAAAAAAAAAAAGAGTAGAGAATTATTGGTAATTTAGGAATTAGGTCTGATTAGGATCTGGTCTAGGAGGCAAGACAAATGCAGATTAGCAGGAGGAATGGTGTGCAATGTGGCATATGTGATATGAAAGAGGTGCAGAGACAGTTATTTCTGATGAAGTTTTGATTGATATCAGTACCTAGACCATTTGCTGCCATGAATCTTTTTCACCTCCAGGTGAAACCTCAACTAACAGAAACACCTGTCTTCCCTTTTTTGCAAAATGCTTTTTTCTCTTTTTCCCTTTGTTATTCTCCTGCACGAGTCTCCACAGTGATACTTGAACTTGTTTCTGTTTATGATAGAGGGTCATATGTATGTGGTCAGAGATATAAACAAGGGAAAATGTAGCTTTTTGTTAAAAAAATAAACCAAAACAGCCCCAAAACTTTTTTGGAAGTTTTTGGGAAATCCAGATTCCTAGAGAGTTCTTTGGTGGTTGCTAAATGGGTCTTAACTTTCCCTGTTGTTTTACAGGATTATGAACTACAGGTTGCTTCCTACAGTTCTGGATTAGAAACATTGCTCAACATACCTATCAAGAAGAGCGTTGTTCAGTCTCCTGCAGTGCTGATTGTGCAAGAGGTATCCTTCCTTCCTTCCTCCCCATCAATCTTTTGAATAGATTTGTTTGTCTGTGTGAGCCATTGTGACACATATCCAGCTGGATTCGAATAATTAGCACTGCCATTAGTAAGGTGTGCTAAGCATACAAGCACAAGAAATTAGTGCAGAACAGTCACTGTGCTGTAAAATCATACTTGGGCTCATTTAGACAGTAGATTAGCCCTCAGGAATTTACCTAATTCCTATTCAGTGTCCACTGCATACATATTGTGAGAAAATAAGATCCGTGCCCCAAGTTGTTTAGTCACTTTCAACCTGAGAATTAACTACTATTAAAGTTTAACTTAGGTTAACTGTGACAGTCAGACAGGAGGAGCATGATGAACCAGGGATGAAGCCTTAGATTTAATGTCACATCAGCAGTGGGAGAAAATAATCTTGAAAAAGAGGGTGTGGGTTTATGAGAAGGGAAAATTTATACATTTGGGGTCCCCAGAAAGTCGTGTGAATTTGTGAGGAGGAGAATTTCCTTTTTACTTTGTCAAGTGATATGTTTTCTCAAGTGGGTTGGAACCTGTTAAATGATCTGAGACATAAGTATGTTCATATCTAACTGTAGTACAAGCTGCTAACAATGATTTTTCTTTTCAAGGCTAATGAGGCTCAGTCTCGCTACATAGAGCTTCTTACAAGATCAGGAGATTACTACAGATTCTTAAGTGAAATGTTAAAGAGTATGGAGGACTTAAAGGTAATCTGACTCTTATTTTCTTCACCTTCCATTTTTATCACAGGTTAACAAGCTATCACTGATAAAGAATTCCTGTTTAAGTACAGTGCAAAACAGTCCACAAAACTATATCCTGAGCCCAGTGCTGTCCCATGAAGGAGGTATATAAGCAGATTCATGCATCTTTTGTCAAAGAGTGCAGTGTCTTGCGAAGTTACCAATGTCATCTGTGAGATGGAGAAGCCTTCTTGGTCAATAGGAGGTGCTTCTCTCCTCATCACAGCCTTGACCTCAGTGACAGTACAGTTACCTCCTTGCTCCTCATGGTTAAGGAGCCACACCTTATTTCAAGCCATTTCTAAAGTGTTTCAAATGGAGTAACTCCTGATTTGATAAAGCTCTGTGGAAACAGAGAGGCCCATTTAAGAGGTCACATATACTGAATGTGAATCACCTGTTTGAAAATATTGGAGATTCTAAAAAAGGCTATTTAATACTTTGCTGGTGAACTCTTGGTACATCAGATTTTACTATCTGTATTGCATCTCCCTCCCCCCGTCAAGTACCACTTTCCCTCTGAAAGTCATTATGCTGATTTCTGAATAAGGTCTGACACTGGATAAAAAGGATTCCAGATTTTGGCTTGATGACATTAAATAGAAAAGGATTTTGAGCTCTCATTGAAGCTAAGAAAAGAACGCTTTGTAAATTGTCAGTGTTACAAGTGTATACTGTGTTTCATGTGATGATTTTGAAATAGTTGTCAGAAGTGTTTATGTGGGGTTTTTTACTTGTTTTTCTGCTATCATTTTGCAGATGAAAAACACCAAAATCGAACTCCTGGAAGAAGAACTCAGGCTTGCCAGGGATTCAAACTCAGAGACAAACAACAAACATAAATTCCTGGAGCAAAATCTACAAAAGTACCAGATGGATATTTCTCAGCTCAAGGCAAAGCTGATGAGTTTGGAGGAGATGAAAAGACAAGCTGAAATGGATGGAAATTCTGCTAAGCAAAATCTGGACAAATGTTATGCCCAAATAAAGGATCTAAATGACAGAATAACCAGGCTGACTTACGAGATTGAAGATGAGAAAAGGAAAAGGAAGTTGCTGGAGGATAGATATGAGCAGCAGAAGAATGACTATGACCAGCTGCAGAAAACAAGGCAAAACGAGAAAGACAGCCTTGGTTGGCAAAAGTTAGAGTCTGAGAAGGTCATCAAGGAGAAGGAGTACGAGATAGAAAGATTAAGGGTTCTTCTTCAGGATGAAGGCACACGGAAGAGGGAGTATGAAAATGAGCTGGCTAAGGTAAGAAACCAGTTTAGCGAGGAGATGAGTAATTTAAAGAACAAGTATGAAACAGAAATTAATATTAAGAAGACCACAATCCAGCAGATAGCTGCACAGAAAGATGATGATGCAAAAGGCCTCAGAGCCCAGGTTGACAGACTGACAAGAGAAAACAGAGACCTTAAGGATGAGATTGTGAGGCTGAATGATGCCATTCTGCAAACCACAGATCAACGGAGGAGGGCAGAAGAAGATGCTCTTCAGCAAAAGGCTTGCAGTTCTGAGGTGTCACAGCAAAAGCATCAGTTAGAGCTGGAGCTGAAACAGATCATTCAGCTCCGTGGTGAAGACAACTCAAGATACAAGCAGGCTCTTGAGGAGGCTGCCTCAACTATTCAGGATAAAACTAAGGAGCTGGAAAGGCTAAAGGTTCAGCTTCAGGAAGAGGCTAAAAGCCGATGGGAACTTGAAAATGAGTTGGCTAAGGTAAGGAACAGTTATGATGAGGAAATTATTAGTTTAAAGAACAAATATGAAACTGAGATTAATATCACAAAGACCACAATTCACCAGGTCACCATGCAAAAGGAAGAGGACACAAATAATTATAGAACACAGCTTGATAATGCCATGAGAGAAAATAGGAATTTGTGTGAGGAAATTAGGAGACTGAAGAATACAATAAGCCAGACAACAGATAATCTACGGAAAATAGAAGAGAATGCTCAGCAGCAGAAGGCGGCTGGCTCAGAGCTTTCTCAGAAGAAACAGCAGCTGGAGATTGAGCTAAAACAAGTTATTCAGAGGCACTCTGATGAAAGCATGCGGTACAAACAGTCACTTGATGATGCTTCTAAGACCATTAAGGAAAGAAACAAAGAGATTGAAAGGCTGAGAAAGTTGTTGGATGTAGAAATAAGTCAGAGAAAAGAAGTAGAGGATGAGAACAGTCAATTGAAAAGAGTCCAGTTTGACCTGCAGAAAGCAAACACAAGTGCTACTGAAACAATTAACAAGCTGAGGATCCAAGAGCAGGAACTGGCCAGACTGAAAATAGACTATGAAAGAGTTTCGCAAGAGAAAAAAGGCAGGGATCAAGAAAGTGCAAAGTTCCAGAGCACTGTGAAAGACTTGCAGATCCAAAAACACAAGCTGGAGGAGGAACTTTGCAGGCAGAATAAAAACCTAATGGAGGAGACATCCAGGAGAAAGAAACTGGAGGAGGAAATAGAAGGCATGAGGAGATCTCTCAGAGATCAATCGGTTAAAATAACTAATCTCACACAGCAGATAGAGGAAGTGTCTATTGTAAAGAAGAGGAATGAAGATGACCTTAGACACCAGAGAGAAGTATTAGACGGTCATGTGAGAGAGAAGCAGAGATACATGGAGGAGATAAGAAAATACACATCTGATATCGAGACAATGCGGCGTCAGTTGGTCCAAGAACAGGAGCAATTAAAACAGGCTCACCTACGATATGAGCACTTGCAGAAAACCTCTGAGGAAAAAAGCAAGAACTTGAATGAGTGCAAAATAGAAATCGAAAGGCTTCAGTCTCTCACTGAGAACCTAACCAAAGAACACTTGTTACTGGAGGAAGAGCTGCGAAATGTTAGATTGGAATACGATGACCTCAGAATGGTCAGAAGTGAAGTTGATGAGAAAAATACTGCCATTGCTGAACTAAAGAATCAGCTTCAGATGAGCAGCAAGCAAACCCTGGAGCTTCAGGGGTTGATTAATGATTTACAGAAAGAAAGGGAAAAATTGAGACAGGAAATTGAAAAATTCCAAAAGCAAGCTCTAGAGGTATTCATACATATTTTGATCCCAGCTTTACTGTCTCTCAGATATATAATTAATTGCAGTGTCCATTTGAATCAACTTAATTCACGCTTTGCTGTTTGAGTTCCATCACTGTACTTGCGACTAATATCCCCTTTATGGTCCTTCTCCTTGTTAATTTTTAAACAAAACCAGCAGGATTTGGCCACTTCCTTAGCTGCTTTACTCCCTGGGAGCTGTGCTAGGGAGCTGTAAGGACAGTCTTAACTGTCTAGCTGAGCCTTGCCCTCAGCCCTTGCCCCAGGAGAAACCTGGGGTCTGTGCCAGTCTCCAACATCTGTCCTAGGGGAAGATGAGAATACATGGAGTACCACTGTGCTTTAGCTGTGTATCATGCTGGCTGTGTGCTTACCCAGGCTGTTTCAGTCAGAATGGGTTAAAGCAGTCCTTCAAGGCTGACCTGAGTGCTATCACAAACTATACCAGCTAAAAACCCCAGAACCAACAAGCTGTGAAAGTGGGTAACTGGGTAAGGTGTTACTACAAGTGAGGATTAAAGATCATGTTGTCAGCTGTACCAAAGGTACTTAAAGTCTACATTTCATTGACTGTTTTGAGGGTTTATGTTCCTAAGTCACTAAGGGCATTTGCAAATCTTATTATTGGCCCTTATTAAACTTGAGGTGACAGCATAAACAAGTTAAAGAAAACATCTTTTCATATTTCATTCTTCAGCCTGGTTTCTTTTCCAAAGAGCTACTATTTAAATATACACAAATGAGCACTTATGAAAATGTTTTTTTTTTGCTTTTTCCTCTACTTGCCCTTTATTTTTTCTCATTACCACTCTCAGCTATTCTTTTCTTTATTCAGTTTTTCTTTATTTAAAAAATCTTAATCCTGATTTTTAAAAAATACTAACATTTAGGATTGTCTGACATCTGTGCATGAATATAAATGCACGTATTACAAATATATAAACTTGTATTCTCTTAATTATGGATACAGTTGTGCATGTTTGTACGTGTTTGTGTCTATGTATACATAAATGAAGACCTTAAGTGAATTAAAATGTAAAGCAGCACAGGTAAAATTGTTTGAAGTAACATGTGAAACTAATAGGAAAGTGAAAATTGAGTCATATATATTTCCTTTTTATCCATGTATGACCAGTCCTTAGCTGATAAAAATTCAACCAGGTCAGTAGGAGTAATCCAGGGTACATCTGCTGAGTATCAGACTCTTAATGAGTCTGAATGTTCTGTGTATTTGTAAGTGTACTATGAGAAGTATTAGAAAGTTATAAAGAGCTAACTAAACCAGCAGAAAATCAAGGCTATGGGTAAAGAATGGGGTCTCTGGCAGTACTAGAGACATTGTCAGCGAAGGGACAGTGTATCTTTACTAGTTTATATGAGTCCATGGTCTTGGGTTAAGTACTGCTGTGACTAGAATGTTTTCCAGTGGCAGTTTACTGTGGTTTAAAAGACAGGCTTGGAAGGGCATTGTAAGTGGAGAGCATAACTCTAACCAGCATAAACTCTAACCGCTCTCTCTTGGTTTATTTCTTCTTTAAAATTGTAGGCATCGAATAGGATTCAAGAATCCAAAAATCAGTATAGTCACATTATGCAAGAAAGAGAAACCTTGCTGATAAAAATGAGTGCTTTGGAGCAAGACAAAGCTAGGCTGCAGAGATTAGAAGAGGAGCTGAACCGTTTGAAAGTTACCTTGGAATCAGAGTCTCGTTTGAAGCAACGTCTGGAAACTGAGAAGCAGCAAATACTGAATGATCTCAATCAGTGGAAGAGCCAGCACTCTCGCACAGAGGAATCCATCAGGAAGATCCAGTGTGAGAGAGAGAAGAGTGAGAGAGAGAAGAACACCCTGAGGACTGAGATTGAAAGGCTGCAGATGGAGATCAAGCGGATTGAGGAGAGATACCGGTGCAGACTAGAAGAGACCGCTGTTAAGAACCAGTCAGAGTTGGAGTCTGAGCGTCTCAGAATGCAGAGAGAGATTGAGAAACTCAAGCAACGCCCATATGGGTCCCACAGATCTACACAGACTGAGGAAGACTTCTGTATTGATGCCTCCAAGTTGCTGTTCTGTGGGTTGCGGAAGAAGATTACAGCAATGCAGCTGTATGAGTGTCAACTGATAGACAAACTCACACTGGATAAACTGCTGAAGGGACAGAGATCAGTGGAAGAAGTTGCGGCTGACATTGAACCCTACCTCAAAGGGGCAGGCGCTATTGCAGGGGTGTCTCTTTCTCCCAGACAGAAGTATTCTTTTGTTGAGGCCAAGCGGAATCAGCTGCTTACAGCAGAAAACGCAGTCCTGCTCTTAGAAGCCCAGGCAGCAACAGGAGGTGTGATAGACCCACACCGAAATGAGATGTTAACTGTGGACAGTGCTATTGCCAGAGATCTGATCGACTTTGATGACAGAGAGCAAATCTATACAGCAGAAAAGGCTATTACAGGATTTAAAGATCCTTTCTCGGGCAAGACTGTGCCAGTGTCTGAAGCCATCAAGAAAAACTTGGTTGATAGAGAAACCGGGATTCGTCTGCTTGAAGCCCAGCTGGCTGTAGGAGGGATCGTTGATCCTGTCAACAGTGTTTTCCTACCCAAAGAGATAGCTTTATCTCGTGGCTTGATTGACAAAGACCTGTACAGGATGCTAAACAACTGCCAAGGCACTACAAAGAACTTCATTGATCCCACCACCAAAAAGGCAGTCACTTACATGCAGCTGAAAGAAAAATGTAGAATTGAACCACACACAGGTCTGCTCCTTCTCCCAGTGCAGAAGAGGAGTATGTCATTCCAAGGGATCAGGCAGCCTGTCTCAGCTGATGCACTGCTCGAGGCTGGAATTATTAAGGAATCAACAAAGAATGACTTGGAAACAGGTGCAATCACAGTGGAAGAAGTGAGCGAGAGAATTATTGATTTCCTTCAGGGCTCTAGCTGTATTGCAGGTATTTACAACGAGGCTACTAAAGAGAAACTTGGTATTTACCAGGCTATGAAAATAGGTTTGGTTAGACCAGGGACAGCCCTTGAACTCCTAGAAGCCCAGGCAGCCACAGGGTTCATAGTGGATCCTGTCAGCAATGTGAGACTGCCTGTTGAGGAAGCTTACAAAAGAGGCCTTGTTGGAATTGAATTTAAAGAGAAACTTCTCTCTGCTGAAAGAGCTGTCACTGGGTACAAAGACCCAGAAACTGGAAACATAATTTCTCTGTTTCAAGCAATGAACAAAGAGCTCATAGAGAGAGGCCATGGCATTCGTTTGCTGGAGGCCCAGATTGCTACCGGAGGAATCATTGACCCCAAAGAGAGCTACCGCTTGCCAGTAGAGACGGCCTACAAGCGTGGCTACTTCAACGAAGAGCTCAACCAGATCCTTAGTGATCCAAGTGATGACACCAAAGGGTTCTTTGACCCCAACACAGAGGAGAACTTGACCTACTTGCAGCTGAAAGAAAGATGCATAAAGGATGAAGCAACAGGGCTCTGCCTTCTGCCCCTGAGAGAGAAGAAGAAAGTAGTGCACACCTCACAGAAGAACACCCTTAGGAAGCGCCGGGTTGTCATTGTAGATCCAGAAACAAATAGGGAAATGTCTGTTCAGGAGGCATACAGCAAAGGCCTCATAGATTATGACACCTATACAGAACTAGCTGAACAGGAGTGTGAATGGGAAGAAATAACTATTACAGGATCAGATGGTAGCAGTAGAGTAGTCCTTGTTGACCGAAAAACAGGTAGCCAGTATGACATTCAAGATGCTATTGATAAAGGCCTGGTTGAGAGGAAGTTTTTTGACCAGTATCGTTCTGGCAGCTTAAGTCTGACACAGTTTGCAGACATGATTTCCTGCCGTAACGGCACTGATGAGGTGTTTCGGCATGAGTCAGTGACCCGGTCTCCCACAGTGCTGAGTGTCAGGAGTTCTTCATCGCTGATCAGGAGCGGTTCTTTCTCAGAGACCCCAGAAGAGTGCAGTCCTATTGCAGCCATATTTGACACAGAAAACCTGGAGAAAATCTCCATTTCAGAAGCTATACAGCGGGGCATCGTGGATAGCATCACTGGGCAACGGTTACTTGAAGCCCAGGCCTGCACAGGGGGCATAATATGCCCTACCACAGGCCAGAGGCTTTCACTTCAGGAAGCCACCAGTCAAGGCATCATTGATCAGGATATGGCCACACGTCTCAAACCAGCCCAGAAGGCTTTCATAGGGTTTGAAGGCATAAAGGGTGGGCGCAAAAGGATGTCAGCAGCTGAAGCAGTGAAGGAAAAATGGTTGCCTTATGAGGCTGGGCAGCGGTTCCTTGAATTCCAGTACCTCACTGGAGGTCTCGTGGACCCAGAAGTGCGTGGAAGAATAACTACTGAAGAAGCCATTAGGAATGGATTGATTGATGGTCGTGCTTCACAGAAATTGCAAGACACGAACAGCTATCCCAAAATTTTGACCTGCCCCAAGACCAAACTGAAAATATCCTACAAAGATGCAATGAATCGATCAATGGTGGAAGACATCACTGGGCTTAAACTCTTGGAAGCAGCCTCCGTTTCATCTAAAGGCATATCCAGTCCCTACAATGTCTCCTCAGCACCTGGTTCTCGCTCTGGCTCTCGCTCTGGCTCACGTTCAGGCTCACGCAGTGGATCTAGGAGGGGAAGTTTTGATGCATCAGCATGCTCTTCATATTCTTACTCATATTCAACCTTCAGCAGTGGGTCTATTGGACGCTAATAACAAGTGAGGGGATGTGTCTGCATTTGAATATTATTTAGTTATACTTTCCTAAAAAAAAAAAACAACCGAACAAAAACCAGCACCAAAGTAAGCGAAAGCAAAACTCTCAAGTCTTTTCTGCGTGTGTTCAACTTCTTTTCTGACAAAGCTGTAAAATGCTTAAAAAATTATGAAATATAGATTAGGGGCTGCAAAAAAATTGTCTTTGTGAATTTTTAGTTTCAGTTCCCATTTCCTTTTAGTGTTTGGATTTTAATTGGTGTCTGTATATTTTAAATACTCTGTCATGTACCTTCTGTTCTCTCTGTCAACCCATAAGCTGATGACTGAGGCTTGAAAGTCTTGCAGTAGTTAATTTTTTTCCACATAGACTTTTTTCAATTTGCTATTATGAAGAAAAAAATATTAACAATATGGACAGAAAATGCATTTAATATTGGTTTAGAATCTATATTATAAACATGAAAAGCTCTGTCTTCCAGATGCTCTACTTCTCTAGGGTTGGTTAGCCATTTTCTTAAGTATTACTTGGTGGATATAAAGGGCTATTGTTAGGCTGGGCTTTTGTTTTACTGTTACCCATATATCTTTTCTACTGTTTTGCTTGATTTCCATGTAACAAGAGAGAAAAAAAAAGTAAATCTAACTGCACCATGTGAGCTATTCTGGGCAATAAACTTTTGAAGTTTTAAAGTATTTGTTGTGTGCTTATTAAATTTAGCTATAGACATTCTTTGAGGTACAAATTGAAGAGAGAACTATTTAAGAAAGTAGCAAATCATAGAATCATAGAATAGTTAGGGTTGGAAAGGACCTTAAGATCATCTAGTTCCAACCCCCCTGCCATGGGCAGGGACACCATTGCATTTGGTCTGGCTTGGATGAAGTTTATTTTTCCCATAGCAGCTGTCACAGTGCTGTGCTTTGCACTGGTAGCTGGAAAGGTGTTGATAACACACCAGTGGTTTGACTACTGCTGAGCAGCGCTGCCACAGCGTCAAGGCTTCTCTCCAACATTCCCCATCACCAGCAGGCTAGGGCTGGGCAAGATCTTGGGAGGATAACGCAGCCAGGACAGCTGACCCCAGCTGACTCAAGGCATATTCCATACTATACAATGTCTGCTCAGGAACAGAAGTTTATAGAGGATGGAGGAGGAGGAGGGGGAGCATTTGTTATTATGATGTCTGTCTTTCGGAGGAACCGCTACACCTATCGAAGCCCTACTTCCTGCGAAGTGGCTGGATATCACCTACTGATGTGAAATAGAGAATAAATACTAGCTTTGTTACAAAAAAAGTATACAGGCACATTATTTTTTGCGATGCTGATCCATCATTTGTATGAATGTGGACTTTTGATTCTGCATTTTCAGTAGGAAAATGAAGATAGCACTAGTAATGGAAACTTTGCCCCTAGAAGCAGAAAGCCTGTTTACTCAGTTGGTTACAGACTTGATGGTGACCAGAAGCATAGTTCTGCTCATGATCCAGCCCATTGTCTCTGCAGCTACAAGGGTCTGAATCAGATTCTCCAGTACACGAGCATAGCTTTGGACGTTGAGCAGAACAAAGATAGAGTGGTGGGTCTTAGCCAGCCAGTTTGGTGGCAAAAGAGGATCTTTCAAAACATGAACGCTTGCCTCCTGTAGTCTTCTCACTTCTCCTGCTGGCTCCTGAAAGCCTAAGTTGAGAAAACAGCAAGAGTATTTCAGTGTTTGCATGATGCCTTGCTGTTCTTATTTCTACGTATGCTGTTGGTGGCCTGCTGACTTCTTTTATCTGAGCTGAGAAAGCTCCCAAGATAAGAAACCAGAGCAGGACTGACAGACCACAGGATTAAGGCACATAAAAGTGGTTTGAAGCCACTTCAGCTGCCATGAATATTCCTTAGCCAGAGCAGAAATGATTTGTATACATCAACATCGGGCCACTTGCCACACAGTGCAGACACCTGTGGATGGGCACTCTGTTCTTAGGAGAGTGATGATGTACAGTAATTTATTATGGTTTAGACAGCTGCTAGTACAGAGCTTTAATGACAAAACTATTAGTATAATTTACCCATAGTTGAAATAAATTCTTCCTGTAAGTAGCTGGAAGCATGTACCTCCCTTTAGCCTGGTACTGTGTAGGGATTCCAGCTGTCTGTGAATTTCATCAGTTGCTACAGAGAGAAGCTGATACGTATAAATGCTAGTCACTGTTAATGACAGTGCCTAATATTTGTAGCGTGTTCCTTTTCTGCAGTAAGGAATAGCATGGGTTTAGATACTGCTGTCTCTGGCTAAAGCGTACCTTTTATCCTGGAAAACATTCCCAGTGTTTTCTGAAGATGAGAGCTGTGTATAAAATCTCTATCATACATAAAATACCCTCAGTTACTCGACAAATTAAACTGACTACTAGTGCAAGCCAGTGGTAGAGACCTCTATAGAACGTAGGTGAGAAAGTGCATCCCACCTCCTAGGAAACTCCACAGCATCGAAGGTTTCTCTCTATAGCTGAAGTTCATCAGCTGTGCTGTGGAGGAAGAGCCAGTGTGTGATAGAGGGAAACACCCTCTGGGAGAAAAAAAAAAAAAAAGAAGAAATAACTGCTTTATTTAATCCCAGACCGCTTCTGCAGTTAACAATGATCATGAAATTCCTGGGCTCTACAGTAAAACTAAAGCTGGTCATTACTGAAGGAAAGCCGGCTCTTGGGTTTGCATGCCCCTGTAGTTTGCACGGCCTGAGAATTCCTGCGTACTTTGCAGCAGAATTGCCAAGGGACTGAGCATCTGGTTTTGCACAAGGCATTCCTGGCATCTCTGTTAGGTTGTGTAAAACTCCATCTTTACAAATTATCTTTCTTACAGCTCAGCCACCCTTTTGTCCTGTCATAGTGGCCTAAATGTAAGATAATCTCCCAGAAATGCTAATGACACTGCTTTCTCCTTGCAGACACTCCAGCTGTAGATGCTAGTGTGGCATTAGTGCTGTTTCCTGCAGGAGACCCAGGTGCCCAAGGCAGCTGAGCCAGAGTAGGCAGCAGGTGGAGCAAGATGCTGCTAACATGGGGTGGGTGCTAAAGAGAGAAGTGGAGAGTTTTCCTCCACCATATAAAGGTGCTGAGGAGGGAGCTCAGGAAGGATCTTTGCTTTACAGAACTGAGATTTGGCAATTGCAATCCTGTGGGGAGTTCAGCCAGCAGAGAGAGGCATGGCACTTGAGCACACCCAGAGGGGCAGGGTGCTGTGGAGCCAAGGAGACCAGGTTTGTGGAAGTGCCCAGTGTTTCTGAGCTAGGAAATGCCTGGGCTTTTAAGAGCAGGTAGGTTGTGGTTTGCTATGGTGTGATGTGGTGGGGAAGCAGAGGTGAGTGTGGGGCTGCTACTGTGGGTTTGGGGCAGGGTGTTCAAAGGCTGTGTAACTCTCTTACACCAAAGGTGAAATGAACTCTGCTCATGCATTTTAAAAGAAAGACTGGCAGCTTGAGGTGATCTCTGCTGCTGAGACAGTAATTCCTTAGTATTGAAAAGCCAGAATAAGCTTGTTGATCCAGTCTGTGGCTGTGAGCACTTCCCTATGCAGGAGGAGTGCTTGGGAGGGGTGTACCCATCAGCAGCCTTGAGCTTGCAGTCAAGCCTGGGAATTTGCTGCCTCTTGCTTCCTGTCTCTGCCTTGGGGTAGGCAGTGCTCACCCTGTTCAATGGCAAATAAGTGCTCAAGTTGCTGACTTATGCTGAAGAGGTTTCAGTCATGAGCAGCAACAACTCCATAGAGAACTGAGCTTTGCTCTGAACAGGATTGGAGTTTATTTCATAGACTGAGTTAATGCTCTTAATGTGAATTTGCTGTCCTTCAGCTTCAGGCTGGGAAATGTCTGCTCTTAGGACCCAAAGTATGTAAGGCATCGTATGGTTTGCACAATGCAGTAGTGCTTAAGTCAGAGTTTTGTTTGTCTTACTCTATTTGAGATTCAGAGCAGCCCTGTGGGAATGGACTTGGGGGTGTTGATTGATGAGAAACTTCATAGGAGCAGGCTTCAGTGTGTGCTTGCAGCCCAGAAAGCCAACCGTATCCTGGGCTGCATCAAAAGGAGTGTGACCAGCAGGTCCAAGGAGGTGATCCTGCCCCTCTACTCTGCTCTCGTGAGACCTCACTTGCAGTATTGTGTGCAGTTCTGGTGTCCTCAACATAAAAAGGACATGGAACTGTTGGAACAAGTCCAGGGGAGGGCCACAAGGATGATCAGGGGACTGGAGCACCTCCCGTATGGAGACAGGCTGAGAAAGTTGGGGCTGTTGAGCCTGGAGAAGAGAAGGCTGCGTGGAGACCTCCTAGCAGCCTTCCAGTATCTGAAGGGGGCCTACAAGGATGCTGGGGAGGGACTCTTCATCAGGGACTGTAGTGACAGGACAAGGGGTAATGGGTTCAAACTTAAGCAGGGGAAGTTTAGATTGGATATAAGGAGGAAGTTCTTTACTGTGAGGGTGGTGAGGCACTGGAATGGGTTGCCCAAGGAAGCTGTGAATGCTCCATCCCTGGCGGTGTTCAAGGCCAGGTTGGACAGAGCCTTGGGTGACATGGTTTAGTGTGAGGTGTCCCTGCCCATGACAGGGGGATTGGAACCAGATGATCTTAAGGTCCTTTCCAACCCTAACTATTCTATGATTCTATCTGGAAATGTGCACATTAATTAATAATCTAGACTTACAAATATGGAAGAGGGGTGCTATTATAGAATAGCAACTATATGCCTTCCTGTAAAATTGAATTATTATTAAATTATAAGTATTCATGTAGAGAGTGGGTTTAGTTGGTGTTTTTTTGGGGATTGGGTGGGGTTTTTTTAATTCCAATTTTTATATACTTTTATAATAAAAATCTGTAGGGATCATTTACTTTGAAGTTTCTGTGAGCCTTGGCTGTTCTGAGATGCACAGAATTGACTTGTCATGTGTAAATCTCTGAGAATAATGCTGTACTTGGGGGGGAAAAATGGTTTTTATATGCCCAAATAATGAGAATAATTCCTGGGCCCCTTAAGGCAGGCTGTGCATAGGTTCTCTGCTTCTTTCTGCCTGTGCTTGTTAGCCGGGTGCTTGATGGTTATGCATTAAAGCTAAGGCGGTTTGAGGTTAACTTTTTTTCTTGTCCCCACAGTTGCATCGCATGCACAGTTGGTACATACTGCATTATATAATAAAGGAAAAACAATATTTGGGGTTCCATTCATTATCTCTCAGAGCCAATTTCAGCTTTACTAGTCTATCAGCAAAATATTTTATGGTAGCATTGATCCAGTGGGAGGCTCCATTAGGAAAGCTAAACATTCACCTGTTAATATGTCAGAAGCTGATCCACCTGTACACTCAAGTTCTGCTGGCAGGTTGGGGATGTACATAACAGTTGTTTGCTTCACATAATCCAGGTGCACTTAGTGAACCAGCTGGATGCTCAGGGTGGCCACTGTCTGGGTGGGATGTGTTTTACCTGGCTGCCTATCTTGAGCAGCCATAGGATATATAGAAGACCCTGAAAAGGGAAAATGAGTCTGTATAAAGAAAATACACTGAAAGAGTGGACTCCCTGCTGTGCACCACCAAGTTACCTGCTGATGCTGCTTTGATTAGGAGTGACTCCATGGAAGCGGTGGAACGTACCAGTGTAAAATGTGATGAGGATCTGAGTCCAGCACATGCTTTGGAGAAAAAATCCAAAACAGTGACACAAGCAAATGGTGGTGATCAGGATGTCAATGGGAACTGAGCAGTAAAATCCTGGGGAGGGACATGCCTTCTCTTAAATTCTTTAGCCTGTATGGCTCTCTTGTCATGCAAATGGACTAGGGGATCCTCACAGCTTACTTAGCATATGGCAGATGCTTAAATGAGGGTGGCTGAGTTACCTGGCACTGAAAAGACTGCTGGGAGACAAAGCAGGTTTCTCTCCCTTTCCTTCAGTATGCCAACAGACACGCTTGTACTGTTTCTCTTACCCAGGCCCTAGCGACACATCCTATTACCTGCCTACGTGGTGGCAACTATCAGACAAACTCAGTTTCTCACATAGGTCAAATGAGTGCTGTGATTCCAACACAGTGAAAACAGTAAATGTGTAGGAGCTGCTGAGTACCAATATCTAATTACAAATAAGCCCTTTACTATATAAAAAGCTTTTCTCTCATATGATGTTGCATTTAATGACTGAATCAAGAGTAAATAGAATAAAACTTCAGTAAGAGGTGGTTGTCACTCAGCATTTCCATTACCTCCAAGACCTTGGCCTCCATCTAAGCTAGGGAGAAGTCTGCACAAATTGCTCTTCTACCCTTTACAGCTTTTGTCCCCTGCATGATAAAATAGGAGGAGAAGCATGTGTGGCCACTGTGCAACTCTGCTTTGTGAACTGACTTTAGAGGCTTTTGGATTCCTATCTGGTTTCCCAGCTGCTCCCTTCACTCCAGGAAATCCCAAAGGTTCTCCAGGGCCAGGCTCACCATAAAGTCCAAACAGACCAGGTTTTCCCTTCTTAAAATGTTACAGTTTTTTTTTTTTTTTTATTTTAATTTAAATTAGGCCAAGAGTAATGAGTTTATTTTCATAGGAGGAAAAAAATGAAACAAAGAATGAAGTATTGGAAAGTTATTTTCCAAGAAACCAAGGATAGAACTGGGATAGTGCTTGGTTTCTTGGCTGAGCTAAGGACCTTAAAAACATAATCCAGTGCTTAATTTTCATATGGTTTTATTTTTAAAGCTTTATAATTAAATTTAGTTCAATTTTAAAATGTTGCCATAAACATTTGCATTTAGGAAGGGTAGGAGGAATGCACTTGTCTATAGCCTGGGAACTTTAGAATCTCCATTTCTTTCAGGTTGCTATTAGAGCTTCCAGATTCAATAAGAATCATGCTATACCCATTGCAAGCTCCTGGTGCGGAATGATTGAAGAAGAGAGGTTGCAAAGTCTTCTCTAGCAGTTACAACCTCCCCTTACCACTGGCTCTCTTAGGTGGTGTGTGCAAGCTCTGGTCCCATCCGATATCCAGTTCCACAACAGTACACTGGACACTGACCTCCTGCATGATGCAGAAGTGAGAGTACTTACTATGTCATTTTGTAGTAGGCTAACATAGTATGTGGGGCATCAGCACAGACTATTGCTGTTCTGATTGCTGCAACTGAGCTGTCATTGGCACCATGACTGTGTTTTGGTTTATGCTGCATTATGCTGGCACAGCTCTCGCCTTTTTCTCAGGTGACCTTGCCACCCTGGGAGGAACTAGTTAGTATCCCTTTGGTAGGGGGACAGGCATTGGCACATATGTATCGGATACCAGCTATGTACTTGTATTTTCTGAGCTTTGACCATACTTAGAAGGTTCATACACTTGGAACCTGGTAGGAAAACATAGGCTTAAACATGACCAAAATATTGATTGTAGCTGAATGTGCCCCAAAAGGGTTCTTAATAAATCGGTTTGAATGTATGATACACAGTTCATGGGTCAGTCTGTGTATTGCTCGGTTTGGCCCACTGTACGTGAAGAACAGATGCTGATTATCACACTTTACTTGGGCAAGGCAGTAGAGAAAGGTTTTTTGTTAGACCTATGCCACAGTTGTGTGAGGGAAGGGGGAACTGGCTATTGCTGTCTTTTATTTGTTCACAGCTGGTTTAATGCAAAGAATGATAAATAAGCAGTGGCAAAAAGCTGGCAAGCAGCTGTTCTTGCTTGTGCTAACTGTTGGTAGCCATGCATGGGCAAGGTGTGTCCTCCAGCTTCTCTCTAGACTGCTGTCTTTCCTGCTGGGGCTTTGAAGCAGCCTGGAAATGGCATTTGAAGCAGTAGCGAAAATTAAATAAAGTCACTGCTTCATACTTTACCAGCACATGGACAGGCACACACTGCCATGTATGTATTTGTACTGCATTGTGTCCTAAAGCTGGAACCCAAGCTCCAGCACTGAAGAAGTAGATTGTGCTGTGTAGCACAGTAAAGCCTGGTCTTCCTGGGTCATCCTTAACTTTGCTTGCCAAGGCAGTTGAAAATATCTGGGATCATTCACGTCTGGAAAAGGGCAGTTAATGGTACTAGACTTCAAGCACACTATGCAGTTAAGGTGAACCTTAACAGATTCTAAGCTGGACTCATCGTGGTTTGTAGAACTTTAATTTGGTGGGGTTTTCTTTTAGTTCTGGAGGAACAATAAAATCTCTCTCCAGCTCATTTTTACAGCAACCTGACTAGCAGGAAAGGAGAGGCTTAGAAGGCAGCAGCAATTGCCAAGGATATTATTGGATTACATGGCAAGCCTCTTGGTGTAATAATAGTAAAAATTAGGCTCTAGGAATCATCTGGAGTTCTTTAGCCACTCTCAGATTCTGGCAAGGCTTTTAACTGTAAAGTCAGTCCTGTACTGTTGGAAGGTAGAACCCTGGAAGATGCTACTTTCTGCTATAATTTTGTTTCTTTTTGTTCTGTGCTCCAGTCGCTGTAGGTGATAAAACTGATTTTTTTCATGCGCTAGCCACGCTGCATTGTCTTTTGGTCCCAGGTTTCCTGTCTTGCTTCCTGGCCCTGTGATCCCCAAGGGATCCCGAGGAAACAGTGAAATCTGTCAGGGTATGCTCTTTATGCCTGAAAACTGGCTTTGTTCAGCATTTTGAGGTGAACCCTAACTCACATGCTTTTCTGGACTGCCATCCAGTCCTCAGATCCACATACCCTTCATCACCCTGGAAATAACAAAGCACTCCAGTTAAAGCTCCCCATCTTGCTCAATATTTTCCAGTGTTGTGAAGGATCTTTTTGCTTTTGTTTGCGTGTCTGAGTTTCATGCTCTCCAATAATCTGCTTTGATACCGCTGGACAGTCACTTTCAACATAGAATAGAAATGTCTTCAAAGCTGGAAGTTTACACATCATGTTCCGCTTGCGTGCTTTTAGTTAGCCATCTTCAGGCACCAGGGAATAACTTTGATTTTAGGCCAACTGAACAATGTATGGAACAGTTTGTTGCTTTCCATTCTCCAGCTCACCCCCCCCCCCCCCCAAGAGAAAAATCCCATTAGCCTTTCAGTAAATGAGGGAAATGGCATTTTTCTGCACACTATTATGCAGTGAAGCCAAAGCATTGCAGCTGAGTCCTTCCAGGAGTAAGAATATGGTGCTGTTTCACTGCAAGGATGATGGCAATTTTCAAGAAGGGAAAAAATTGGGTAAAATACTTTTATTATGGATTCCTAAAAATCACTTTTTAAAAATTGCACTTGCTTTTTCAGAAATTTCTGGCACCATTGATATCAATGATATTGGACCAAACTTGAAATAGGTATTGTTTTATATTATATGCTCCAGTCTCTCCCATATCTCCGGCATAACCTTAGGTAAAGCACAATTAAAGGAATGGTGTTGTAATTATGTTGCCTGAAGCTTTGCGTGGTACACAGTTTACAGCATCAAAAAGATAGTGATCCTTTGAATAACAAGCATCAGAAAAATCACCGTTTATAAGCTTTTATCAGTCTTCAATCTCAGAATGGCTGTTTTGCAAAGACTACGGTCAGGACGAATCACCCTGTATAGTAATAATTTCCTTAATTTTTACAATAATGAATAAAATCTCCTCAAGGCTGCAGTGTGTCTGTCTGCCATGTAGCTATGTGTTTGAATCCTGTCTTTTGGCAGGGGAAGCATGATTGCCCAAGCGCTTTGTACTCTTCAAGTAGCTTGTGCAGAAGTAGTAACCTGAAAGATTAGACAGCTTGTGGTAGTCTTTTCAGCTGAGTCTGCTGAAAGCCAACAAATCCTTCCTTTTGCCTGATTTTTGCAGTCTTCATGGTTCTTAAGTGCTCGGTCTTGCTGGAGTCAGGAGGGCTCATTCTAGAGAAAGGTAGTGAGCAGCAGCAGTGACTTAGTCCCTGTAAAGACATTTCTGTTACAGTGGTGGGGGCTAGGGTGTATAAGAGTGTGTATGTGCCTCTTGGGAGCACCAGCACTGGGATAAGCCCTGCCTCATTGCTGGGGACCCTACTGGTTTCATTAACGACTGCTTGAGTAAGCACACACCAAAGTAAATAATAGTTCTGTACATAGTAGAGCTATAGCATCTTAATCTGCTGTGACTTAGTTCTGCAAGATTTCTGTGAACTTATTTGGCCATTAACACAGGAAGGATTTGTATATTCAGGATGCCCATTTTCAGCATTGACGGAGGCAAAACACATGGTTTGTCCTGCTGTAAGACTCACCATCTTTCCAGGTAGACAGTTGGGTCCGTCAGCACCAGGAAAGCCCTGTGACAGAGGCTGGACAGCTGTTGTTCCAACACAGTTGTTTATTCCTCACAAAATTATACCTGCAGTCCTTTAGCCTCCACAGCCAAGCCACTGTGAATTCACTACAAATTCTTTGCCATTATGAGTTCCTAAGCTGATACCAGATTTAATATGATAAAGGAACAGGGAAAGTTCAGTTCAGATGTGGCTTCAGTGCTTCTCTCCTTGTCCTGTGTCACTCTAGTTTAATCTGAAGCCAGGTGCCAGTCAGTAACACCAAGTTTAGCAAAACTGGTGTCTGGTGCTTTCAAAACTTCATCAAACTGCAGAACTTAGGAAATAGGGAAAGTGGTGCTGTGTGCACCTCTAGGAATCTGGGTCCCTCTCACTGCAAGGACTACCTCAGGTTAGCCACCCCTAGGGAAATGGCTGGAACAGCCAGAGCTGGGCAGTGCAGACAGCATGCCACATCTGGAGAGCTGCTGTATGGAATAAAATCTGCTGCTTTAGGAGGCCTTCCAGTGCAGTGTGCATTACCCATGTTCCTAGCCTTGGACATTGACTTGAAAATCCAGCCTGCTTCTGTCCATGCTCAGTGATGTTCAGAAACAATTTGCAATTCTTGCCACATGAAGTCCCTGGCTTCTGCTGACTTTTAAGCCACATCTAAAGAGAATATCTAGGAACTGTGTTGAGCCCCAGTGGCCGTTTCAGCCACTCCATGAGCAGTGATGTGTCTCAGTGCACAGAATCAGTGGGAGCTGGTAAACCTGAAGAATGTATCTTTTGCGTGGAGGAAAAAACAGTGATGTTTGAACTACATCTTAAGGATATCTTTTGGCAATGTTGCATTATTAAATGTCTTCTTGCAGTGAAATGTACTATTGAGAATACTCAATTTTTTTGGACCTCTGTTTCTTGTAAACACAGCAACAAGATCAAGTCTCATAAATGCATACTGTCATTAGGCTGACATTTCATACTTTCTAGCACATGAGCAACCATCTCCCTTGCTCCTATTAATATGCTAGAACGCAAAACCAGCTATTACTTTTGGTTTTGAGTGAGCAGTGTGATTACAATGATTCTTACCTAGCTGCTTCCAGCAAACAATGAAAAAATGCAAGGTAGTAATTGTGCATCCTGTCTTCTTTTGGTTTCAATATACTCTGTGGACTTAGAAAAGTAGGATCTCCCTGTGATGGAGAATTCAGACAGTTAAAACCAAACACATTGAATCAATTGTTTCCTCATTTCTCAGCCTCATAATACACATGGTTTGATGTTATTCCTTACTGAGTACAAAAACGTCAGTGAGCTACCAGAGCCCTGCGCTGCTTGGCTTCCTCAACACAACTAACAAAAGATAGTCTTGGACTGGGAAACACTACAATCTAAATATAGAACAGGAATTTGCAAGTGAACAAGACAGGTAAACAAGGGTGATACCATTATGTACTAATTAAATAAGTGAAGCTTAGTGTTAAAGGCAATACATAAAGCAATGTAAAATACTGGCTTCCCCAGTTTAAGAGCCAACTCAGTCTATTTCTTCAGAAAACCTAACAGTTATTCACGTGGGGTTTATTAATTAATTTATTAATTAATTTATAATTGCAAGTAAGAGGTTTCAAACCCATGTACTGGGTGGTAAAACAGCTCTCTTTTTGGAACCACACAAACCCAAAGCTATTGAAGTCCCGCTAACTGATTTGCCTAATCCCTGGTACCTGGCATCTGATAGTGAAAAAAGATAGTATTTGATGAAGGGAACAAAAGAACACAGCAACTGGTGCATGTTTTGAAATTGCAGTGGTTGTAGTTATGTGTGATGTGTAATTTTTTTGATCATTTACCATAGTTTCTGAGTAGCCTTCAGAGTTTACTGTATCTGAGTCAAGCTGTCAACTCTAAAGCAAGTACTAATTGTTAACTCTGGAGCAGGGACATCACAGATCAGAAGAAATAATTTTCAAGCTGTCATTCTGGTAGTGTGAGTAGTCCTGAAAGAGAGAAAGGATGAAAGTGCTTCTGTAGAAGGTATATATACAACACTTGGTGCTCAGTGGTGATATGCTCTGTAGTAACTCTTACATACCATATGCCTTATGATTCTATGTTTATACATATATATATGTTTATATATAGTGTTAGGCTAATCTAAAAGCAGGTTGTTGGGGAGAGAAATAAATAGGAAAATAAAGCATCTATCTTAAAACATAATGATCCTGTAGTGTAAGGCTGAGTAAGAATCATACCTGATGTGTTAGTTGGGGGAGATGCTGGTGCTCAGCCAAGCTACCAGACTTTCCTTTTCAGTGTACCAGCCAGAAGATAAGTATGATCTGATAAAGCAGTTGCTACCTAACACAGGAGGAATTTTGGATGAGAAGCTACCTGGATAAAAATCAATGTAGGTGTTAGTAACTTGTGGGAATGTGGGGTGAAGAAGTGAGCAGTGATGTAAAAAATGTAATTCACACTGCAGTTGCTGATTTCTTGTAATTACAAGAAATTCCTAAGGTCCAAATTCGTGTTTTTATAGCAATTCTTGGCATTTCATACATCTCATTATTAACACATGCTATCACTTTTTTTTTAGCTGCAATTCAAATGCAAGATACTGGCTTTTACAATGGGAACAAAGAGCATGAGGAAAATTATTTAATTTCTAAGTATCTGACAGATAAGTATTATTTGCTCTTCCTAGGTGTGACTACATGGTTGTCCTCTGTACAGTCACAGAATCGCAGAATAGTTGAGGCAGGAAGGGACTTCTGGAGGTCATTGGTCCAATCCTCCAGCTCAAACAGGGCAACCTAGAGGTGATTGCCCAGGATCATGTCTGGATGGGGTTTTGAGCATCTCCAAGGATGGAGACTGCCACCTTTTTGGGCAACCTGTGCCAAGGCTTGGTCACCCTCACAGTAAAGTAGTGTTTCCACATCTTCAGATAGAACCTCAGGTGTTTCAGTTCATGCCCACTGCCTTTGATCCTGTCTCTGGGCACCACTGAAAAGAGCCTGGCTCTATCTTTAGATATTTGTACAAATTGACGAGGTTCCCCTGAAACTTCTCTTCTCATACAAGCTCATATGTGAGCTACTCCAGTTTCCCTATAGTATCTAGATCCTTCGTTTTCATCCCTTGGATGAAGAGCGCAAAAATATTTCTGGAGGATAAGACATGATTGTGAGAACATTTGACCAGTCTTCACTTCTGATTTCCCTTGGACATAACACGCTTCAGGCTATGCTGCGTGAGTCCCACATGAAACAAATGGTTCCAAAGTCACAATTAAACACAAAGACTATAAAACAGTAACAGATTGAGATGCTATACATCAGCGCTTCAGATGGATCATTGCAACATGATGATGCACCGTATATAACAGAGGCAGGAGAGCGTGGTCAAGACTTCAGGCCAGATTTATGTAAGGGTGTTGTGTGAATAGACTGCAGGTTATTAGTGTTTTCCTGCCTTTGATATTTATGAATCCTTCCCTCCAATCCAGTGTGCATCACTACTAGTAAAAGCCTGTAAAGAGTTAAGAAAGGAAAATATCCAGAGACTAGATTCTCTTCTCCTAAATTTGAATTTGCAGTGGCCCTAGAGCTGAAATCTATACTTGGATTCAAATGCAGGTCTCAATCAGAGTAACCACACCTGTTTGTAATCTTAGGCAAATTAAGAGGAATTAGAAGTACTTTGATTTGCAGCTATAAGGAGAGAGGCTTTGACTCCTGGAGATCTAGGGTAAAGTTCTGGCTCTACAAAAAGAACAGGGAACTAACTACTGATTCCAGTGGGACCAGTTTTTCACCTTAGTTCTTTAATATTTTCAAGCAAACTCAATCTTTTAAGCAAATGAGTAATACATTTTTGCAACCCCCTAACACTTCATGTGCCGTCGGAGACTTGCTCTAATCGGTAAATATCTGTCCACCTTACCAGGCGGAACGGCATGACCTGGCTGTCTAAAAACACTGCTGCAATCCTTTGGAGTTTCCACGGATCCAATATAGTACCCTTGTGGGGAAGGGAAAGAACATACAACAAGGGAAGCTAATTAGTAGAGCATAGCTAGGCTAAACTTGGCACATTTAAGCAGTGTTTGACATACACTTTCCTTGTGTGTTCCAAGCAGAAGAAAATATGTATGTCTAATTTCCATATTTACAAATCCATGAAGAAACTCCCTGCTTATCTTCCTGTAAGGAACAGAAAAGTGAAAACTAGGCAAATGAATTTAATCAAAATCTCTGAAAAGAAACCACAAGGATGTGTTGCTTGTGGTCAGTCAGCTCACCAACCCGGTAACTTCACAGCAGGTTTCCTCTGCTGCCATGTTGTGATCTACATGAAGTTCAAGCTATGGTAAATCAACCTACAGGATAAGTCAATAGGAAAACAGGTTTTAAAATTTCTGAACAGCTGCAGTCTAGCTCCAATCTTCTGCTTATACATATGGATGCCTTCTCTAGTATATATAAGAGTGTTTCCCAAATATAGGTCTAAATATAATAATTAATTCCCAGTTTGTGAGAGAAGGAGCTTGGCAGGTTTATGGATTTGTTTGCATGGTGCTGTGATGTGGAAATACTAAAACTCAAGGAGGTTTGTGCATTTGGTTTGGAGAGTGTTAAGGTCTGAAGTGATCTCAGCTGGAAGCGAGTTTCTAGAAATTTTTGTCTATGAAATCCTGTGTTACTTTTCCCAAATTGGATGGCCCTGTATTGTTCCAGTGGTGGTTTTCTGTAGCAGGCCAGAGCTGCAGAAGTAAATGCTATGACTGCTGTTTTGAATCTCAAGGGTTATTTTAGCTATGGGACAGAGACTCGTTCTGTCTATTGGAGCAAACAAAGGGAAGGGCAGAGAACATTTCAGTCTCTTCTGTTAAACAGAAGGGCTAAATAATTTTTAGCCAGTCTCCTCTACTTAATGTGGAGCACATCCTTTGCACCCGAAATAAACCAAATGCTGTTCCCAGACCCTAAATCGAGACCACTAACTGCAGATGTGGTTCTAGCAGACAGTAATCCTGAAGGTAAACATTAATGAAATAATTAATTCCTGCTATTATAATACACAACGGAAGTTATGCATAGGGTAATTCTTGGCAGCTGAGGTCAAGTGGAGCTCTACATACACAATAAGGCCCTGATGATCGCCCAGGGAGTAACATTGTCCTGGGCTCACCTTGCCAGGGCCCCATCTCTATCTGCCTTCCTTGATCTATATTGACTGACTATAGAGTGTGCCTTCTGGCTGGCACTCTCCAAACACAGTGACCTGGCTTCCCCTAGCACTCAGTCAAGTGTGTGCCAGGCTTCATCAAAACCTTTCCCATGTTCTCAAAGATGATACTGTCACTGCCAGACCCTTCTTAAGCTGCACAGTAGATACCGATTGCCTTGCTCTTTCCATAGAGATGTAACCTGAACTGGTCAGCCCCGTCTCTATCTTTGTCTCCCAGAGGTCCCATGTCATACTAGAAGTGTCCTCTCATCATGAAAGGTGGAGACAATTCCTCAGGAAGAACAAATATAGAAACAATCCACAGGACAGTTTTAGAAGTATTTATTCTTTGCTGTCAGTACAACAATATGAAGCCCTCTTGAAAAAATATATCTATATATTTTTTTCCATTAATGATACCTGGCATGGGGAATTATGGTTGTCAGTCAAAGGTGAATAAATGTACCAAAAAGGGCTTTAAATGTATTGTAACACTATTGAAAAAGGAGAAATACCCAGACAAATGAGTAAAATAAAACATTATAATTCTCATACTGCCATCACACATTTTAAATCTGAATCAGAGGGAACTGGACCTGCAGGTTCTACTAAATCCAGTGGACATATGGCGCATTAGAACTGGCTGGATGGCCGCACGCAAAGAGTTGTGATCAATGGCTCGATGTCCAGCTGGAGACCGGTAACGAGTGGTGTCCCTCAGGGATCGGTGTTAGGACCGGTCTTGTTCAACATCTTTGTCAGTGACATGGACAGTGGGATTGAGTGTGCCCTCAGCAAGTTTGCCGATGACACCAAGCTGTGTGGTTCGGTTGATACGCCGGAGGGAAGAGATGCCATCCAGAGGGACCTTGACACGCTTGTGAGGTGGGCTGATGCCAACCTGATGAAGTTTAACCATGCCAAGTGCAAGGTCCTACACCTGGGTGGGAGCAATCCCAGGCACAGCTACAGGTTGGGCAGAGAAGAGATTCAGAGCAGCCCTGCAGAGAAGGACTTGGGGGTGCTGGTCGATGAGAAAATGAACATGAGCCGGCTTCAGTGTGCGCTCGCAGCCCAGAATCCCAACTGTATCCTGGGCTGCATCAAAAGGAGTGTGACCAGCAGGTCAAAGGAGGTGATCCTGCCCCTCTCCTCTGCTCTCGTGAGACCTCACTTGCAGTATTGTGTGCAGTTCTGGTGTCCTCAACATAAAAAGGACATGGAACTGTTGGAAGAAGTCCAGGGGAGGGCCACAAGGATGATCAGGGGACTGGAGCACCTCCCGTATGAAGATAGGCTGAGAAAGTTGGGGCTGTTCAGCCTGGAGAAGAGAAGGCTGCATGGAGACCTCCTAGCAGCCTTCCAGTATCTGAAGGGGGCCTACAAGGATGCTGGGGAGGGACTCTTCATCAGGGACTGTAGTGACAGGACAAGGGGTAATGGGTTCAAACTTAAACAGGGGAAGTTTAGATTGGATATAAGGAAGAAATTCTTTACTGAGAGGGTGGTGAGGCACTGGAATGGGTTGCCCAGGGAGGTTGTGAATGCTCCATCCTTGGCGGTGTTCAAGGCCGGGTTGGACAGAGCCTTGGGTGACATGGTTTAGTGTGAGGTGTCCCTGCCCATGACAGGGGGATTGGAACTAGATGATCTTAATGTGCTTTCCAACCCTAACTGTTCTATGATTCTATGATTATTTTTAGTACTTAGTTTGACAGTCAGTTACGCTTGAGTTCACTGCTGACAAAGGTATTGGAGAAGGAAGGACTTGTTTAATGTCAGCGTAAAAGCCCAAGTGTTTACAAATGTCACTTATGTACTTAATTTTTCTTCTGATTTGCACACTTGGCCCAAGCTGACATGCTGGCAGGTCACTTTGTGATCCTGGAACAATGTAGACTCTGAAACCAACAGCTACATTGAATTGTTCCAACAGATCAATGACTGAAGTAGGTGAGAATAGCAACAAAAATTAAAATATATACTTGAAAAAGATGTTATTCGTAAAGGCTGGATAAAAAGCCACCTCCAAGACAGGAAGTGTCCTTGGAGATACATGGCAGAGTAGCCCAGTTAGCTTCAACTATAGAAAAATGAGACATCTGAGCTTTGAAAAACAAACCCACCAACTTGTAATGCTACCTGAAGATAAATAGACTTGACAGTACAGATTTATGGAGCAGAAGTGTAATAATCTTTCATGGTGAAACGGGATTACATAAGAAAGCTGACAGTTTTTTTAAGTTACAAATTGATTTTGCTTGTATAAGAGGCCTAATATCAGAGAGATAAATAATGAGCCTGAAATATTACCTGAATAAAATGTTCATTGCCGTATTCAGCTATCTATATTCACAGTCCATAAAAACTTGCATTTGGATGTTCTGCCATATGGATATTTGATTTGACTGTTACAACATGTTGTGGGATAGGAATAAGCACACCACACACCCCCTTCCTTTGCAGCTTCTTTCTTCCTGTTGAACAGTGTGGAGGCTGTGACACCTCCGGCATTGCTGTAGGTCTCTGTTGGAGTGGGATAGGTATAGCTTGCTTGCTGTGGTCTTATCCAGCAGATTGGATGTGTGATAGGCATGAGTGTTTTCCTCCATATAACATGTCAGAATAGTCTATGATGTATGAGATGGTTGTGGTGGTCATTTTTTGCTTATTCCCTGACTCAGCTACTGAAGGGTGTATTTCCAGGTTCAGGAGCAGCTGGAAAGGCTGTTTGTCTACAGGTCCCATCATAATGTAGTATGTGTGTGAGATATAGGTAATAATGAAGATGAATCTTTCGCATATCAGCAAAGCTCTTATTCTAGTCTGTTAGCCCAGTGTTTCTGGGGCTTTCATCCTTCAGTATATACCTCTGTAGAAATCCTAATGGACTTTAAAGTATACAAGCACATATAACAATCTATGGCACACCAAAGGCAAGGTTAATCCCATCTAGCTTTAGAAATCTAAATGTTAAGTGGCACAGCTAAGCATCCTCTATATTCAGGGGGAAAAAAAGAAAGGCAATGTCTAAATAAGCTTGCTGAATCGCACAGTGGTATCAGCAATGTCTGTCTATTTTTACCCATTGGAGATAGATGATCAGCTTAGACTAGGCACCTGCTTTTTGGAGAATTAAAGTCAGATCCCACCTTACAAGCTATGAGTGTAAGTTCCATGCTGGCTTTATTTCTGCTATAGCCTATTCTTAGTTGTTACTGTATACCTGCATCTTAATCTATTGGCATTTCAGTAATTGGAGTCACTGCCTGATTATTTAGAGTAGGGTCTATGTTTAACATTGGGAAACCTACTGAAAATATCAGTAAACTAACTGGAAATCATAAAATTAGGAGTACTCTCTGTTTATTTTTACCTTTGGCCAAGCAGGTTAATTGATTATGTACTGGAACTGCGTGCAGGCAGTTCTTCTTCTCCTTTGACATGGAACAGCAGCAAGACAGATTAGAGTCCAGGTCCTCACTGTTAACCATGTCACAGAGGAAATCTGCTGGTACAGCCAAAGACACTGAGGACCTGTGTGATTAGAAAGACAAACTTTTCCAGCTCATGGCAAAAGTACAGCATCTTTGTGGACTCTTCGGAAGTTTTACAGTTCTGAGTTCATACTGTTGCTTTACATTGGATCAGGCAGTTGATCCCCTCCAACCTAAATGGTCCCATGATCCTATAATGATGCACTAAGCCAAGACAACAACATAATAACCTGCAGAGTGAAAGAGAGAAGAGCAGTTACTCTTCAGGGAGGCTTATGACCTCCATTAATGTATACTGTTTGGTATTTGTTGCTAGGTAAAATGCTGCAGTATTTCTGGTATGCCAGATGCGATACAATGCTACATTGCAGGATAAAGAAAGAGCATTTTTATAGACCACGTAGATTCTCCTCTTGGTGAGTGTCAACAGCTTCCTGAAAATATTGGAAGTGTGTTGTTTCTCAGAGAAACCATGCAGAACTCATTAATAAAGTGAAATTCTGGACAACTGGAGTTCAGATGCTGCACAACAGTTCCCCTAACAACTTTAACTAGTGTTTGCGTGTGTTTTCAGTTACCTGTTACATACCAGCAGAAGTTGACATAAGATGTATTTTTAGAACATAGAAGCTGGGATACCTGTGGCAAACTCAAAAATTGATTTGTAACAGAGTTATGACATACCTCTACCATGGCAGTTATGGAACAGAAGCTTATTTAGCTGAAACCACTGTCAACTGTTTGCTAGAAATCACTGCTGTGCTTCTTGTGGATATTTTCATTCTCAGAACTGGTGTGCAGTGCTGAAAGCACAGCCTTTTCAGACAGGTTTCTTTTCTATGGAGGAAGTAGTCTTTTGCTTTCTTACAAAAACACCTCCAGCAACTTGAGTCACAGCCCTTGGGGAGAGCTTAAAAGGCTTGCCCACAGTATAAGAATATTTCCCCAAGAGAGGGAAATCTTTTTACCATCTTAGTTATAATATCTGGAATATGCAGAGCTTGAGTGCATGCCTAATGGTAACTACTGGGTTTAGGCATTTACCTGAATGGCTGTTCTTTTAAAAATCAGTGGTAACACTGAAGACTGCTTACAGAAAGTGCTAATAGTTCAGTAAACTACTGACTGGAGGGTTTCTGTAACTGAATAAGCTTAGGGGGAAAAAAAAGTTACCCCTCTTGCCTTCCTTTATTTTTTTAACAATGTATCTACTAATAAAGTTTGGGGTTTAGGACTGGTCTTTTTAAGGTAAGCTTAAAAATATATTAAGAAAAAGACACAATAAAAGTAGTTTTCTTCATGATTTTCTCTTATTTTTGTGCTTGCCTGTCTAATTTTTGGTCCCTTCCTAGAAATAACATCATTGAAGATACTTCTTAAGTTGTAAGTATAGAGAAGGATTTGAGTTACAATTTTCCCCAGTGTTTAGGAACTATTAATTACTGAAACTGGTCAGAAATGTGAGTAACCAAGATCAGCTGGCAGCAAGTCTAGACATTGCAGTCCAGAGGAGAAGGTTCCACAAAACTTTCTATGAACTCAGAGGATGAGCGCCTTATTTTGAATATTGAGATATATTGGTTTTGCTTGAGTTTAAGCAATTAATAGGCAAATGCAAAATCTTATGTTAGTTTTGCTTTTGATCCAACATCTTTACTGAGTAGGGTGTTTTTATCTATATGCAGAGATACAGATAAAGACTGAATTTGATAAAATCTCAACATTTAAAAAACGCAAAGCATAACAGAAAATGGTTTCAGCTAAAATGTGATTTGATCTGCAACACCGCAATTTTCACTGCCTGCATTTTCTGTCTAGTGGTTCGTCACTTAGTTAATGCACCCAGAAATCTCAATGAAAATCCCTTTAACTGTAGTATTTATAAATGAGTGCAGGTTAAACTCAATCACTAGCATTCATTTAAAGACGTAGATTAACAGAATATTTGGGGTTGGAGAGGTATCTCTGGCGATCATCTGGTCCAACCTCCACCCTGCTTAAGCACAGGGGTGCCTAGAGCAGGCTGCCTGGGACCATATTCAGAAGGTTTTTGAATATCTCCAAGGATGGGGACTCCACCAGGTTTCTGGGCAACCTGTGGTGCTTGGTCTTCCACACAATAAAGTGGTGTTTCCTGCTGTGCAGAGGGGAGCCTCCTGTGTTCCTGTTTGTGCCCCTTCCCTCTGGTCCTGTCACTGGGCACCACTGAAAAGAGCCTGGCTCTGTTGTCTTTGCACCCTTCCTTCAGATATTTATATACATCAGTGAGATCTCCCCAGTCCTTCTCCAGGCTGAATAGTCTCAACTCTCTCAGCCTTTCCTCATTTGTGAGATGCTCCAATCCCTCCATCATCTTATCGGCTCTTTACTGAACTCTCCCTAGTAGCTCCATGTCTGTACTGGACAGTAGAGGCACAAGACACAGTAACTTGCAATGACTTATGAAATAAAACTTGATGCAAAAATATCTGATCATACATTTTTAAACATCAATTTTAATTTGATTTCAGTGGAAACAAGACGTGAATGACCAGCTCTTTCTCTAGATAGCTATAGGCACCTAGCAATTCTTGCATGTTATTTCTCCTGATGTACCTTATCTCACACTTTATCAACACTGAATTATAACAGCTGTGGTGCCTCCTGATCTTTAAAAAATGACCTCTGAAATTTCCATGAATTTCTAATTTTCATTGCTCTAAATAATTTTGTGTCATCTGGACATTTTGCCTCTTCGCTGTTAATCTCTCTCTTCTGCGAATGTGTCCTCCTTTATGGACTTTAGGATTCCCTTCTGCTGTTTCATTAAATTGCAAGTGACTTTCTCTTTGCTTGGCAGGTTTCTTAACTGTAGTGCTATTTTGCCTCTTTTTGGATGGTCACTTCAACATCCTTCTGAGATGTAAGACAGCGGCCTTGTTTTCCTCTTACAAGGTTGGGAAAAAGAAGTTGTCACTTACTGGAAGCACTGATTCAGTGCATCACTTCCAGGTTTAATTTTGAATTAAGACACTATGGGGCTTGAAGACATGTTTGAAGTTATGTACATGGTTAAGTACTTTGCCTTTGAGCATGAATGAATACAGATCAATGCAGTGATGAAAACAGGCAGCTTTCATCATTCAGTGGATCTCTGAAATAATTTTCTTTAAAAGTGGAAAAAAACTTACCAAAACTAATTATTTCAGTCACAGTAGCTTAAAATTCCAAAACCACAACAAGTTACTCAACCTTCCAGTTACCTTGATGTGTCAGAAAGTTAGAGGTTTTGTTACAATTTTAAGCAGCAAGTTTCTGTCTCCCAGTTTTTCACCCTGTAGCTATTCAGTAACACATTACTCTCTCTGGCAAGAAGTCCTAAAAGCTACCAATTCACAACTCTTTGTAGATGTTACTTGATTTGTACAATCTCTTAAGACTGATAAAAGTAAGATACTTTATTTTTTCATTGTAATATATGCTGTAATAAAATACATACATGAGTATGTATATAATACACAAAGATATATGTACATGTATATATGCTTTTGTAATACATGAGGAGCAACCGCTTATCCAAGTAAGCCACTCAAGTCAGCAGTGTGTAGTAAGCTGCAGCTTGCCTCTGATGTGTGTGTCACTGGAATAACTTTCAAGGTACAGTTTTGCCTTGCAGATTATCAGTCTGTCTGAGCATTCTCCTTTGGGACATGAAAATATTTCCATTTCATTTCCATTTCATTTTAAATGGGATGTTTGGTAGAAGGTTATTCAAATGGGGCTGTTTAAACTCAATGCTTTGCCTCGATGTGGGAACTACTGAAATGAAAGTTAAAGGAGCTGATGTCAGGTAAGCAGAAGGGGGTCCAGGGCAGTGGCTGAACTAAATTTTAGTTGATTTCTTACTTGTCAAGAGAGTGAAAAATTACAGAATCAAAATACTGAGCTAGTGGTACTGGAATCAATTCTTAGAGGAGAAAACGCTTTGTAGCAGTTTTATTTCATGGATCACACTTTTGCCCATTTGCAATCTCAGTGCAATGCTGCAGCAAATGCAGCTCTGATGTGTTAAAGTAATATTGGAAAGGGTACATATGTTTCCATCTGCCTTTCCATGAAGGAAAGTAGTCAGAACCATGGGTCCCAGTGAGAGCAGCTCTTGAACAGTCCCACTAGCTTCAGCTGGATGAATCAAAAAATGACCTGAATATTCCCAAGTGCAAATCTCAGTGAGACCGCACACAGACTGACAATTCAGCAATATCCTATATGCTGTACCATTGCCATAGTGTCTAGAAAGCCAAGACTTATGGCTGTATCTAGCTTCCACTGGAGTGTAAGGACAGGAGCTTGTCCTGTGCAGGCAAGTCCACCTTTAGTTGTAGGTGATTACAGAACAGTAGGATGACTGTATTTGCATCTTTTTTTTCTTTCCATTTTTCTTTTTCTAGCTAGAAGTTAGAAGAAAAAACACATTTGGTCATCTCTTCACATGCAAATCACTAAACTTTGTGTAAAGTGTCTAATTTACTGTCATGCAGTTCTGAAAATGCCATAAACAGTAGCTTAATAAATAAATAGGACCAGCTTGCCATATAACATGGAAATAGATGCCCATAAGAAAGCAAGATCAGTCCAAAATTACACAGCCTAAGTATAATTCAGGAAGTCTTTTTTTAAGATTCTGTCACCTGGATAATTATTTTAATAGCCACACTGTCTTCCACATTTAATTCTGAGAACGATATTTGGAGGTTGAGAGATAAACCAGCTTATAATTAGTAAAAAATGCTAAAAAGGGAAAAGAGGTTTTACTATACCTTTGTGCTTGAGTCAGACATAGTTTCTCAATTACTGGCCTCTAAAAGCACTGGACAGATATGTACCAGTAATTCCATATATAGTAACAATTATTTTAACACTTGCCATTCTGTGTATGTCTTCTGTCTTCCTTGACTGCCCCTTCCCTAATGAAATGGATTTTCAAGGTGTTTTTCCATCAGCAACTGTCTGGCAACTGTTGATCTTTGTGCATCAGGCATGCCTATGGCAATTCTCAAAACAATGAGAAATATCTGCTTCCCAAATGCAAACATGTCTGACTCTCATAGCTTTTCTGCTCAGTTCTTGTCTTTTTACCCACCCTTGACCTCAGCAAGATCTGGGATTTAACTAGTACATACAATTTTTGTATTTTTCATTATTCTTTCCTGTAAGAGGGAAAAAAAAAAAAAACCTGTGTCAGAGGAATATTGCCCGTGTCCCACTGAAGTCCTTTACTTGTCATTTCAGCACATTTAACGTTCCTAGAATAATTTAAATCCAGCCTTATTTAAAATATGAAATATTTTCTTTCCTTTTTCTGATGTGTTTTGCAAATATATGTTTATATATGTATATATGGACACATATCCATAAATGCTTTTCCGTAACACACACCATCTCTTAGTATATGTTGCTTCAGAGACTCTCCTGTTCTCTCCTAAAAGAAGAAATCCTCACCCCACCTCTTTCTTTCATCTTGCCCCTTTTGCCTCAGTGCCTTGACCTTTCCTCTCCCAGTTCTTTCTTAAATCCTTTAGCCATGTCTTTTATAACAAATTGATATTATCTTCACAAAGATCTCTGTTTACCTCTGATTTCCAGGACCTTTCTCCTACTTTGGCAGGTGGTGATTATATACTCACCCCGTGTGTGTATGCATCTTGCAGTTTTTCTGCAACTCATGAAAAGAACGGCAGCATTATTTGCAGAATCAAGACTACTTTTATGAGGGAGCGTATAGTGTGTTTAAATGTGCAGTATAGCCAACTATTGCCAAATGTGCAATATAGTAAGATTTCTTTCATATATTCAAACTATTTGGGAAAAGGATGCGATGTGGCATTTTTACCACAAATGCAGCTAGAATGCTTCAGAAATTTGAAATAAAGTTGACATTAAATGGACAGATTTGTTGATGAACTTCAGTACTTAAAATGAACAGATCATGCTGTACATTTATTAGTTGTTAGTCATATTGTCGTTAATTCTGCCAGTATCACAACAAATATAATCAGGTACCAAATGAGAATACTCAAGGACTATATCTTGTGTATTTAATAAAATATGGAAAGGTGAAAGGGGAAAAGAAGTTGGTGTGAGGCGACCCCAGCTGCTATAAACCATCCTATTCAAGTGACACATTACATGTATTTCTCATGAACTTGTCAAGGTGTTGGAAGGGCTTGACCTGAATCAGATCTAAACCCCTTGTCTTCATCCACAGCTGCTTCAGGTTGGCCTGATGAAAGTCATCACCTCTGCCAGCCACCCCCTTTGCCCTAGGTCATACCCTGCTGTAGTTGCAGAAAGCTGGGTGATGACCCAGCAGCAGTCATGCTCTGCTGTGGCGGGCCACTGCACCACGGGGTGCTTCCATGGGTGCAGGGGTACAGGCCCGGGTGGAGAAGGTGCTGTCCCTGGTTCTGAACCACGGGGCAAGAGCGCGTGTAACTCCTGCCACCCGCAAACTGAGCACTTACATTGATGGGGTGCAATGGTGGTGTCCTCATAATTCACTGCAATCTGGTGTACTCTACATGCTAGGCCTGCTGTGAGAAGTCTTCGCCTTTGTTTATACATTGTTTACTGGACAATTTGTCCCTTGGAAATGGATGTGGCAATTCCTTTCATTATGCGTGAGATTAAGAAAGAGGGATATCCAGAGAAGGAATAGGAGATATGCTGAAACATGTAAGCCACGTACTTCAGAGCTCTGTGTCCTCCAACAACCTGATGATATAAACAAAACTTGAACTGAAATAGCCTGTTCCTTAGCAGATGCAAACAAGTTTCACTGAATTTGCTTTTTGTTTCTCACTCAGACTCTGATTAGTCAGGCTGTGAGTCACAGCTATTCACTCTAAGATAATAACCTTTCATCTACTATGAAACAATTTTGCATATCAAAGCATTTTCTGTAAGACATACTAGTCACATACTTTATGTAGTATTTTTTTAACAGTGGCTTGTTCAAATTTTGTGCTTGAATAAGCAGAATTTTTTCGTACCTGGAGTATGGATCATACTGCAGTGAGTAGAATTTCAGAGACGTTTATTCAGCCTGGAAAGCATTTTTACAACTTGGCCCCTTATTTCAGTGTCTAGCTGACATGTGAGTTCTTAAAAAAAACACCACAAAAACAAAACAAGCAAACACCTATTCCACTCTTCAGAGGACAAAAATATAGAAATTGATTCTTTGTATCATCTTTATTTAATGTCTTAATTCTCCTTAGAGGAACCATATGACAGGAGAGAAAAAGCACATTGAGTATGGTAATTTGGTTTGTATAAAATGATTCCTTGGTCTTTGCTGTTTAGATTAGAAAATAGTCATAGACGGAGAGACCCTCCCCTACACACATATTAATGATGTCTCCAAACCCTTTTTACTTTCTGTTTGCAATAAGGCATTGTACGTTTTGTCTGTATCATATCCTATTCAGGATGTAAGACATGGTCAGCTTTGTGTCCGGATTTGTCTCTTGACTTACACATGGACTATCCACATTAGGAAATCAAGCAGAAGTTTGCAAAAAGAGGAAACATGCCCTAGGTTGGGACATAGATGCTTCTCCATTGATCATATTTGCTTCTTCTGGTTTTGATACTAATGAGCCACTCGGAATAAATGAAAAAATAATTTCTCTTTAATTTACTGCAAGAGCACCAGTAGAGTCCTGCCTATGTAAACTGATGTATAATAGCAAATATGTAAAACGTCTTGTCATAGGAATTGCCAGCTAAGCAGCCGAAAAGAATGTTTTAACCATAATCTTTCTGGCTCCTTTCCCATCTGTAAGATTTTGCTGTCCCATTTACTCTCTATTTACACAGGTATTATGAAAATAAATAATATATGAAGCACTTAGCTATTCAAGAGATGAACGCTTTAGAAAAGTTAATGAGCAAATTCTTAGAAGGGCTTAAATAATGTGCAGCAAATAAGGATCATACATCAAATGACAGCAGATAAAATATATATCGAGAACAAAAGAATGTGACAATCAGTTATATATTCTCAGTAGAACACTGTTGGCTTGGAATGAAACACTACCAACCTATTATAATGAAATTAAAGGCTAACAGAATTTGTAGACTTAAAGGAATCAAATTGATGGTCCATAAGTAACCCTAATTCTGGTATTTCTTGATTCTGATATGCTCAACTTTGCACCTTGAGGAATTTCTTTTAGTATTATTTTTGTGTATGTGGCATATATTTTCATATGTTTTCATTTTCATAAACCTTCTCTTTCCATATGCTTGCACAAAGCAATTACCATGGAAAACACATAAAATGCTTCCTTGTTAACAAAAGCTCCAAAACCTTGCAGACTAAGCAGACTGCCACAGTTAATAAGATTTCCACATGCCAGCTTAGTTGAATGAAGCCTTGTCTGTTTCATGAACACAGCTATCTTCTGCTCCTTTTCTCAACCATGAAGTCTAGAATTGTGAGAACTTTCCCCCCAGAGTTTTACACTTCTAGTACCTCTCAAACAAGCAAATACACAGTGCACTACAGGTACTTCCATGGACCCAGGACGGTTATCCATTTCACTCCATCTGCAGAAAATCCTTCAAGAGCTGAGGTCATATAGCTTTTATAAGGGCAGTCTTCCTCCTGCCATTGTAACAAAGACAACCACAGCCATTAAACTCCAGTTAATTTCATGTACTATGCATCCAGAGCTCTAAAAAATACCAAGAGTCAAGTACAAAGAGTGTCTGCTGACAGACACTGGTAGATGTCATCTGGAACATCTGGTAGATGTTGTAGGCAGGAGTAGGCAATGAGTGACCAGAAAGTGAAAAGAAAACTAGAAAATTTCAATCCATGGTGATGAATTCTGAATAGCAGCACACAGCCTAGCAGTTTTATATTTCAGGTGTTGCAAGGTTATCTTGATTAGAAACCCTCTTATGAAGAGGCTAGAGACTAGCCCTCTGGCCCTCTGTTGCACTGGTATCATGTTTTCATCTTTTCTGCCCTGGGGTAAAAGTAGTCATTATACTTCTAATGGCTAATTAGCAACATCTTGCAACGTTTTACGTTATATGATGGGATTATTTTTACTGTAATCACCTACACTGCAAAAAATTTGAGACCTCAGTATGTGCTTTCATGGTGCTGAGCACTAGAGAAACATAAAAAGAGATGGAGAGCCCTGCCCTGAAGAACTTATTGCCTAAAATAAGCCTTTTCATTTTCTGTTTTTAAAACCAAGTTCATTCGTCAATAATGTCTCTAGCAGGAGACAGAAGGGATGAAACAACAAAGCAGTATACAAAAATATACTCAAAATGCACAGATTTTCTGAAGTCATGGCTGGAAAATCTGGACTCTAGGATAGTTTCCAAACTAGAAAGGAGATTGCTACTCCCACTATGGCATGTATCTCCTCTGTCATGAAGTTTCTGTCCCTAAAGATGCTATAAGGGTCATACTAAGCATGACCATGGTTACATACTGATGGCCTTGCATTTTGGAAAGGATGATGCTACAGGGGAAGGCAGGAGAAATTCTGTCTTTGGTGCAAAGGACGTTTTGCTTTGTCAACCTTTTGAATATGTCTGTTGTTCAGGGCAATCAGTGTACATTTTGGAGAACAGAGTTTATTATGTAGGGTTACAGCTCACCTTCCAATTCAGGCACAGATCCGTAGCTCGCTGGGCAGTGTGCAAAATCACGTTTTGAAAGTGCCATCTAGTGGCTCCATAGGGTTTGTTAGGTTTGTTTTTTTTTTTTTGGTGCCAGAATGTGAAGTTCATCTCCCCAAAATTCATGATCAAATCAAAGGCCATGCAGGCTTCTGAGTCAAGGCAGTCAGCAGGGACACCTTAGTAGCTATTTGCAGCCTGCAATACTAGTGCAAATGCCGTAATCTGGCTGGCTAGAAGACATTGCTGGAACAGGGAAATATGCACAGATGGCCCCAGGAATGGGGATGTGATCATGGCTGCTGCACCTGGACGTGAAAATGGAAGTGTGGGCAGAGGTATACAGAATAAAGGCACATAGAAATAACCAAGTCCTAGTTTTCTGTTGGCAGGCCCTTTGTTCTTTTCAGGAAGACAACAGCCCTTAGTTCCCCAAGTTAAAATGACTTGTACTATAAATGTTTTTCTGAATATCTATTCTTAAATACTTTAAAATAAGACTGCAGACCACTAAGGATCTTCAGAGACAAGTGAAGATCACTGATGCGCTTTATTTTCTTAGAAATATAGAGACAAAACAACTTGTGCAGACTGGATGGGGCAGATTTTTAGCAAACCAGTGGCAGTTTTGTTTGGATGCAGCACATGGCTTTGTGACTAGAACACTGGAGAAAGGAAACCAAACTTTGTTTTCAGCCAGATTTTATTGCAGCAAACCCAAAAGTTTTGTAGCTCTGTGTAACAGCTCCAAACTGATGTAATTGTTTCCCAAGAGCTGCTGAATTCTATATGGACTCTTAGTAGCTTTATTACTGTATAGTTTAGAGTTCTTAGTTTGGCATTAACTCCTCATAGAAATCATCACTTTGATTACTGATCCTTTTCTGCAACTGACAAAAGCATTGTAAGCCAATATAAATCAATGTATTATTTCATCTTTTTACAGTTTCAGAAGACCACAAATCATTCTTAGAAGTCATAATTTTAATTCACTTGCCACTAATTTAAGCCTCAAATTTAATTCTGGATCATCTCTTGTGGCTGGAATAAATGGATCATTCACTCCTGGTTCCATTTATGCATAACCATCAGAATGAGTGAAGCTCTGCAGAAAGGTACAAACCCTTGTCGAAGCAGTTAGATAAGCAGTAATGTTATACTCATTTATAACTTAAAAGCAATGTATAACTCTTGAAACAGGTTCTGTATTACATTATATTTTATTCAATAGCAAGTGAGTTTTTCTGCAGTTCTACTTTCTTGTGGCACTGGTAGTTGAACATACGATGACATATATGATTCACAGAATTACCTTGTTTAGCTCCAGTTATGCACTTCAATCTTGCCACTTCCATGTGGTTCATCCAAATGTTTAGTTAAACATATGTTGATTTTTTTTTTTTCCTGAATATACATCCTTTTCTGAATTGGGGTCAGAGTACTAACGATTGCACTATACATAAAAATAGATGTTCATGTTGCTGCTATATCTGTTTTTAATAATTTAGGAGACACTCTGGCACCATGGTGTTGAGGCCTAGACATACTTCTTCATCTTCTAAGACCAAAATAAGTGATATAACATATGATAAAAAACCAAAAAAGAAAAGAACCCACAAAGAACCGTCAGCACAGGAACCTTAAAGGCCCATGGAAATAGTTCTGCTAATTTAGTTCAAGATTGCACATTCCTGATTTTTACAGTTGAAATTAGTTACATCTGGAACATTAAGAGGGAACACCATTTTTTTTGTTTTGATAGATATTTTGGTATTAAACCCAATGATGTCCCTTAAAACGAGGAATATGTGAATGATAAGGAGCTGTAAGGCTAGTGAGGAAGGCCATTTTTTCCCTAATTCTACTGATGAATCAAATCATGCCAAAATTTTGATGTATTCCTGTCTCTCCCACACAGATATTTTGGATATTCATTCTCTATTCAAAAGCATTATCAAATGAAAGAAGCTCTTCCCATAAAGCATTTTCAAAAAGCAAAGTTTTTCCCAGAAAGTTTTCAAAAAAGAAGTCTTCACCTCACGACAGAACATTTGCAAAAGCAAACTGCAGATGCTTCCTCAAGTTCTAGTCTTATGACCCTTAATTTAAAACGTGTTTTGTTTTAAAACATGGCCTATAAACATGCCTGGGGGGAGCTCAACACAGTCATTTAAGAAACAGAAACTTGAGACATGTGGTTGAAATATGGTGGAGAGAAAAATAGAAGGCATCACATTAATGACACAGAAATTTCAAATGCAATTTTCTAATTATTTCCTCTTTGAATGGGATTCTGGAGAGCCAGGGGACAATGGCAACAAGGTACATAGCCAGCAAGCCATTTGGCCTTTAAGTCTGTCATTTACTGTTTGTACATAGCTTTAAGTTTGTAAAACAAACCCTTCCAAGGTAAAGCACTCAACAAGGGTCAGACTGTTTACCTGGTGTTCTGACCTTCAGGATGACCAATGGAATAGTGCCTTTCCTGTGTGTATCTACTGCTGATAAGCGATCAAGTAGTGAGTTGATTACGTTGATGTATTTCACAGAGAAGGGAAAAAAAGTATAACCAGTACAAAGTCTTACACTGAGATATTGCAGTCTGAGTCCCTTTTAATTGTTGCAGTAATTGTTAGCCTCAGGAGAGGGAGGACTCAAGGAATGATAAGGCAGGACACCAGAGTTGAATCTCTAATTCCTGAAGAACTCGCTGTGTTTAGGGTTCTGCCACAGCCAGTCTGAAAGACAAGCTTTGCTCTCGGGAGCCTACTGTTTACTACCAGCATACCCCACACTGAGAAATAAGAGAAGGAAATCAGTGTACTACAAAATAGTTTCATCTTTAGGTTTTGCATGTTTCATAGTGGCATAGTTTCAGTAGAGGAAGAGAAGTTCCAGATCAAGCTGATATTTAAAACTTGCTATCCAAAACGAGGCTCAGGCATTGCCCCTTCCTTTTTTATAGCCAAAGTGTGTTGGTGCCTTCTGTCTGGTCATCCACACACAGCCTTGACTGGAGCTAGCAGGGATTCTCACTTAGCCATGATGTGGTATAGGCACATGTTGCTTCAGGAGGTAGACAATGCCTTGGTGGACTACCCCGTAACAGAGTGACTGGCAGGGCCTGCCAGCAGATGCAACGTATCCTTGGGCACTGTCTGCCTGCTCTGCCTCCACAGTGTGGGATAGGGGCATCTGGGCAAAATTCATATCCTTTCCCAACTCATTTGCTCCCAAAGGGAAGGTGCCTGAGGAGCAGACCCCGATTACCTCCACGCTGAAGCTCTTATGTCTTCTAGCCATAGCAAGGGGGAACAAGGAAAATATACTTGCTTCAGGTCCCCTATGTAGCCATATTAGCCAGTCACAGTCCTGCTCTGGAGAGCCTTACTGATGGGCTGTTCCCCATGATGATGTAGGATGAGAAGTTACCTCTAACATCAGCAGATATTGGGATGGTACCTGGAAGCGATATTTCAAATCTAGTCCAGACTTGCTGCAGAGTGCTTATGGATTGCAGACTTTATAAGGCAGAGCATTCACTGAAAAAGCAAACAGGAAACCACATTTTAAAAATTATAGCTGAACATATGGAAGTTTTCACATGCATGATGTGAATTGTGGAGTGTGTGTGTTACTAACAGGCAGTGCTATCACTGATTCTGTATTACAACAGGCCTGTATCATAACAGACTCCAAAGCACTATTCTAGTCTAAACTGTAGTGAAGAGGCCAAGTCAGAGCCAGGTTACAAGAGCTGGGGAGCAGCTCTGTAATGATGTACAGACAACACAGAGTGTTTTGACCTACAGTGTTCATTATTTGGATGTGTTTCTTTTATGTAGTAAGAGACTATGGAGAAAAAGCAAGCAGGAAAATTCACAAATTTCCCGAAGGCGGCCATCTACCAGCAAATGCCTGAGATTTCATAAAGGAAAATGCTCAGAATATGAACTTTGACAACTTTTGCTCCTTCAGCAGTTAAAAGCAAAGTTGGCTTTGCCTACACAAGCTAAGACTAGCATCATTCAAAAATCAAGTGGGTGTTTTTGGACTAGAAAGGACTTTCATCAAGGTCTCTTAAGGAGAGGAATTTGGAAAAATCAAGCTGGGAGTATCTGTAGAAGGCATAAAAGTTTCCCTTGCAGAGATATGCTATTATGTGATGTCTGCAGTTGTGGATACACTCATGCTGGGATGTCTGAGTCGTAGGTTATCCGCCTGAGTTATTACACAGAGGCGATAAAAGCGCTAGACCTGGAGCAGCAGCGGGATCCTGTGCACATTGCTCAGCCTCCTGATTGCCCAAAGGGCTTGTTCAGCTGGGACGCAGTCAGTGCGAAGGCACGTGGAGAACAGCAGCGCGGGTTTAGCACAAGGTGCCCAGGGACGTTTCTGTCAGGCTGCGCGCTAACTTTTGCCGAAGCCAGTGTCCCTGGATTAGTGGATAGAGCAGCTACGATGGCTGTGAGGGAATGCACAGGGCTGTCTGCTAGATTTAACAGGAGTTTACAGAACCTCCCACCCAAACCGTCTAGACTGCTGTTGGGGATTGTTGCCAGTGCTGTGTATGTGTCTGAGGCTCTGTGCTGCTCAGGCAGTTACTGAGATGCTGTTACCAAAAGGTGCCTCTCCATGCTCTTCCATATTTCATAAGCTGTGCAAACAGATCATCAGTTAAGTGACCAACCATGCTGTTTAACCCAGGAGGTAATGACATTAAATCTTCTTCTCCCCCTTGCCCATGCTGAGGCAGAACCCGAGGACTCTGCGTGTGTGTAAATATGTATTTTATGTATGTTTTTATAATCTTGGCTGCTCATTTGAACACAGCAGCCAGCCAAGCACTCCAGCAAGAACCCTAGCCCAGCCCGAAGGGCCTCGGTCAGGCAGAGGCGTGGAGGGGCGTCCCTAGTGCTGGCTAAGGCCCACCACGGGCCCGCCCCAGCCCGGCCCCGGCAGGGCGCCCCTCGGCGGCGAGGCGGGGCGCAGCTGCAGGTGCCCCCTCGCCTGGCTGCGGCAGCCGCCGTAGCGGAGGGTAGCCGGCAGAGGGCGCTGCTGCTACGGCGGCCTGCACCTACTGCCCACACATGAGCAGGCGTGTCTGTGAGCGCGTTTGTTACGTCTTTTTTTCACGTGAAGATCATGGGTTTTGTTCTGTTTAACAGGACAAGAGGGAAAATTCCACCTTCTGTGCCCTGGCCTGGGCGGGAGGTGAGGCTGGCCCCGAAAGGGAAAGGCCTTGTGATACCTCCCACCTGGCAGCTGTCTCTAGAGCAATAGAATGAATAGCTCAGTTCTGATTTTTTATTTTTTAATGATTTTTTTTTTTGGCCAAAATGGCAAGGCCGTTTGCTACCGAGTGTCTCATTATTCAGTAATTATTGTGATTGCCACCATCCCCTTGCCTCTGGACCCCATTATGATTATGATGGCCTATGTCCTGTGTGGAAGCCTTTGGTGGACTAGCGATGGCGAAAAGGTTTTGTGCTGGCCCACAAGACATTGGGTTTTGCACTGCACATCCTCTTCTCCCCCCTCAGTTTTCCAGATTGCTGTTAATAATGTATAAGAATAAAGGATGCCCTTTGTGCAGTTTGGGGTTGCTGTAAGCTGTCACAAGTGTTTTATAGAGGCTGATTTTAATTTTGCCACCCAAGAGAGTAATAGTCCCAAGGAAATGAAGCATCTTTCTGCTATTGTTATATATCCGAAGGAAAAATCCTGGCACATAATTGGCTAAAAAATAGTAGTGTGATGAGTCAATAAATTTCTATTGTGTAGCTTTCTCTGGGTGAACAATACTATGTTCTGGGGTAGTGTTAAACAATTAGTTCACATATCATACGAATAAGCACATCCTAGATGGATACATCTGGGGGTAGTAGAAATTGTTCATCTCTGGCCAATCAGACAGCAGTTTTTATTTATTTCAGTTTAACAGAATACCTCTCTGGGCTCTGGGAGACCTTGCGAGCAATTGAAAATACAATAACTTTGGAAGGAAAGCCAGCAGTTTTTCCTCACTCTCAATCCAGAATAATAATATATGACAAAATATCCTGTTCCCACAAGCATTAGCCTTTCTGTCCCCAAGTGTGTAAACAGATAGCTGTGCAGGATCGATGGACCTCTTTGCAGAGTATGTCCTGCCATGTGTCTCCCTGCCTTCTTTCTCTAGTGGGAGAGTTTTCGGCATTAACGTTTCTTCCAATATGAAGCAGAAAGAGAAATGAGTCTGTCCACAGGTCCATCAGAAGTGAGTAGTAAGGTCAGAACCTCAGTTTGTGTAGATGCAACTGCCTGTGTTGAGGAAAGTAGGTTGAAACAGGCTGAAAATCAGCCATATAGTTTCTTTTGAATTTCAGTCATTGGCTCCCTGTATAGTGCTATTTAGTGGCAAAATATTGTATTTTCAACTATATGTGGTGAAAAAAATTACAAGAAATGTACCTTCATCTTCAGATGGTATTCACCATTTTGCCTGATTTGTTTGGAGTAGTTCTGTTTAAATTCCTGAAATCATTTGTATTGTTTTGCGTTACAATAGTGAGTAGAAATCTGAACCATTTTGCTAGATGCTGTTCAAATACACACTAAAGGACAATCCCTTCCCAGAAGGTTTGCAAGCTAGTTCCTTACCCTGAGAATAGAATTTAATTCCTGGATTTAATTTCTTGGTACATTTGAGTTCTTGTATCTCAAGAAAACTCAATTTTTCTCTGTTCTCATTTAATCCAAATTACTGCCTAATTAGAAGTTAATGTTTTTGAAGAGGGACTACTATGAGAGTTTTCATGCAACTTGAAGCATGCAGGATTCTGTGAGCTAAGTTTCTACAGATGGTGTGTGCCTACAGACACAACTAGATCTCTCTAAGACATTAAGGAAAAGTTTAATATGTTCCATTTTGTACAGGGGGATTAGTTGTCTCCAGCTGTGCCTGAGACCATCCATTCTTTGCAGCTGGTCATTCTTATTAATCCCCAGGAAATGGCCTAGGTTCTAATTTCTTGTTTCTTGAATACAAACTGAGCAAAATACATTCAAACATGATAGTGTAAAAATTGAAATCATACTTTCTGATGGATCCCAGTTGTGAAGAAGTGACTTCTAGGGGAGTAAAAAAGTAATACCCTAGCTTCACCTCTGTTGTTTGTTTTGGAGGGTCATGGTAGATAAAATGGGAGAACGTAAGCATCCCAAACACCCTTCTTAATGAACCCAAATGTATTTTTAGTCTGACTGTTGTTTTTTTGTCTTTGAGAAAAGAGATGTCAGCATGGAAAAACAGTGAGCCGTTATGGCAGTTAGGATTAACATTCCAGAAGCCTGTTGATGCTAAAAATACCATAAACCAGGAAAATGCTGCTTTACTTTTATTGATGTTCAATATGTTTGAAGTGGATTGCTCTAGCTTTGTTTTGTGAAAAAGGTCAAGTTTCTCAGGACTGTCAGCCCTGACAGTAGATGGTCAGCGGATTGCTACAGTGTGAGCTTGTTATGGGGTTTGTATGCTTTCTAACCATAGGAGTCCGGGCAGTTTGTCTCTTTGTTCCTCAAATGCTTATTCTCCAATTGTAGGGACTGTGCCTGGCCATCTTTGTTGTGGCCTTCTTAGTTTGTGTGCCTGAGGCCTTAAAGAAGGCATTAAACTTCTCTTAGTTCCCTCCCAGTGCTTGGCTTTTTCCAGACTTCTGATTACTTGAGCACTCAAATTTATCATCCTGCTGGTCAAGAAGAAATCACAGTTAAAGTGGAAAATATATGCTTTGAAAAAGAACTTGCTAAAAGCACAGGCTTTTCTCATAAGCCACATAAGAATGTTAGAAACACAACAGAGTGAGCAGCAGAGGAATATAACCTCTCAGCCCTCACGTTACTGCTCCAGAGGCTTCCAAGGTGTTTGGTCACTATGCTTGAGAAAAATATGCAGAGTTGTTCTTGTTCCTGCTTCTCCAACTGCAGCAATTCCTTGAAGCCCCAGAGCAGCTCTCTTCTTTACATTGCACTTGTGCTTAAAGGAGTTTATTTCTGAATACTCTTCTTTTTCTGGCTTTTTGCTGCAGAGTTTTTACTTTACCAGCTCTTACTTAGGGATAGCTAGCTAGCCAGAGAGTTGTGTTCTAGCCATGTTGAATCCTTTTCTTTCACTGTGGCAGAGCCATTCTGCTGGCACTTGCCAATGATGTCTCAGTTTTACTTTGACAGTGTAAGCTGTCAAGGGAATGCTTTAACACACAGCAATTCTCGTAACTGTAAATGGCATTTCTCCAGGAACCAGAAAAAAAAAAAAAAATTATAAACAGTGTGAAACTATTTTATTTTATTTATTTTATTTCATTTTCTAAAACAAGATTGAAATTTGGACTTTTCAGTATAAAAATCTCTGTCCTGATCTCCCCATCACTGGAGATGCTAAAATGGTTGGACACTAGGAAATGGAAAGGACTGAGTGAGTTTACACCTCTACTGTCTCCTTTGCCTTCCTAAAACTTGGTTACATAAATGAGTAATGAGATGTGATTTGCGTTTACTTAAGGCAAAAAGTTCTTAATCCTCTAAAATTTTCAACAAATGAATGAAAATGGGCATGTGAAAAGCCTCAGTTATGAAATATTCAACATTTTACTTTGAAGTCCACTCATGTATTTGAACTGAAATTGAGGCTAGGAGAAATGTGTAAAAATGCCATACTGATTTTCTTTGGTGTTTGCTGTAAAATGCATCTTTGATTTGTCTTGAGCTAGTAAGTCTTATTTTTGTTCTCTTAAAGATGTAGAGCAACATGTTAATCAGAAAATTCCACATCTATGCCTGATCCGTTGTAAAACAGTGTGGCTTCCTTCCATTTTTCCCACAAAAAGTCTAACCTGGTAATTATTTTAATTATAGTGATTGGGGTACTGTGTGGCTTCTGAGAATATTTATTTTCTTTGCATGGAGGCATGGCTTATATGGAATACCAGAAAAACCTAGTGACCTGTTTCATTCCATGCTAGCACATCTGTGAGGGTGAAACATAGGACGCATCTCAATTAGTGAATTACTTTGGAGCAGGGGTGTATTTCTGAAGTCTATCTCCTGAATGTCCTCTCTTACTATGTTTTCTTTCGTGTTTTAAGTATAGAAGCTAGGTTGCTTCCACATGACACTGAACTGGAAGATGCACTTCAGTGGCTGTGCTTTAACCACTGCCCAGCATTCTGTCCATGGGATCACACCAGAACTAAAGGAAAGTAACCCTGCTTTGAAATGTGTGTAGTGCAGACATCGGATCCTTAGTACTAATAATTCTGGGTTGCTCTACTCATTAGCATAGCCAGGGCGTGTGAATACAAAACCCAAAATAGGGAAAGAAAACGTGCATCATATTTAATGTGCCCATCTTATTTATACTATATTCATTTATCTTGAAAGTTTAGCAGCAGATTAGTGGACAGGTGGTATATAAAACTCAGCTCTAGAAACTCCAACCCATTGCCCCACTTTAAAGAATATATCAAAGAACTTTTGTGAATCGTCAAACAAAGATAGCAAACCAGGGAGAGACATTATTAATTGCTTATTTGAAGTTAGTGCCCTACTGTTGTCTGGGTGGAGAACATTTGTATCTATTGTTTATCATTAAAGTATTAAGAATGCTTCCTGCGGTTCCTGCAGTGTTAGTTCAAAGGCAGTTATTTATATCTGCAGGGAAAATCTTAGCAATGACACCTTGCGTTTGATTCAGTAGGACCAGCAGTTATAATTAATTGCCCTTATTATTATATTAACTTGTTTTCTGCATGTATGCTCTTGTGCTCTGGTTTACCTTAAAAGCTATCCTGCCTCAGAGCTGATTTTGTCATTGCTGTAAATACAAAGAGAGTAAATTGAAGGCATATTCTGCTCCCAAATTAACTAAGCTAGCAATTTAATCTCGTTTATCTGTCTTTAAATATTATGAAAGGTATGCCTGTGGACATATGTGTTAACATATCTAGGTACATATGGATGAGATTGGCACCCTAGAGCATCAAAAGTTGATTATTAGCCTTTAAATATCATTAATAAAAATTAAATAACTCATTTTTATATGGCAGATTTTCAACACAATTTAAAAATACATACTAAATGAGTGGGACTCTGTTTCTGAAGTGGAAAACTCCAAATCCAGTCTTCCTGTCATTTTTGAACTAAAACAGCTATTTCAGGGAAGAAGCAGTTAAACACCCAACCTGACATTACAGTTCTAAGTTTGGAGATGGCCAGGCTTTTGCAAGCTAGTTTTCTCCAGTGCAGTTCATTTTGCTATGTTTAGTGAATCAAAGAAAATCAAATTAAAACTTAATGTGTCTTTACTTCTAATTATAAAACAAAACAAAACAAAAAGCCAAACCAATTATTCAGCTGTATAATACCTTATTACCCAGTAACTGCAGATACGAGCACCCTGCTTGTAGCAACCCACTGGGATCTTAGCTTTTCTATAATTTTTATTTGAACTGAAGTCATATATGTGGCAATATAGCGGCTAGCAAGGAACACGCTTGTCATGTAAGTCATCCTACTTCTCAAAGACACACAGAAACTATGACTATATCAGCATTTTGATTTATCATCCCATGAGTGTCAGAGGAGAGCCTGGAGCTTCAGGAAGAACAGCTCCACTCCCCTCATCCTGGACCAGTTTTGTTCCTTCACCCCAAGAAAAATATGCTGGGCCAAATTGACAGTATCTTCATTTACCTCCATAGAGTTGCAGCCTCCATGAATTTAGCTGTCTTCTGCTCTCATGTCTCATGGTTTCTGTAGTGTGATTCACAATATCTTTTTTTGTTCTTTTCCTGCAAAGCTAGTTAACTCCCGAATCTTGAAAAAAACACAGGTATTCTCGTTATTCAGAATGACATCGTATTCTTTGCAAAAATTTCTGTGTTCCTGATATAACCAGCTGCTTCTGAAATGATAATTCCCAAGATTGTCCATGTTTTGTTTTGTGGGAAACTCTTTCTTAGGTTTTGGAGTGCCTAAGCTGATGACATCCTTACACGGTCTGATTCAACAAAGGCATAATTGCTCTGCTTGTGCTTTAAACCAGGCAGCCATCATGACCTTTGGGCTCAGGCAGAGCTTTTGTCTCTATGCCTGTGGGACAGTTGCTGGCATCCTTGGAATGAGGTAGAGAAAGCATTTAACCACTTGCAGTGTCTGAATGACCATGTCCTGAAATACCTTTTGGACAAGTAATGCAAAGGAGTAGTGGCCACAGATTCAATAAAAAAAAAAACCCAAAGCATATAAAATACCTTAACTTGAGCATTCTGAACCAAAAACAGTGGGAATAACAAGTAGTTTTTGAAAACGTCACCCTGAGCCTAACTATTCACTTTTTTTCTCCGTTTCCAGACTATAAATAATACTATAAATGATAATTTTATAATACTTACGATCACAATAGGAATATGTACATAATTACAAAGCCATGCCACTTCTTATCCAAAGGGAAAAGAGGAAAGGAAGGAATTGGAAGCAGTGGTACTGTAAGTACTACAGATTTATGAAAATGGTTGTAACAAACTTATAAAAAGAAAAGGAGGAAAAAAGAAAGGTACTTGTGTGTGATTTACAGTTTTATTTATTGGGGCATATGTGTGAGTTATATAAAGCCCACAAATGAATGGAGTGAGAAAATGATAACATTGAATTTTGTAGCCTTTCACAATGGTTCTGTCTGTTAAACCGCACATGGGAAATTCCTGCTTTCCTTTTATGTTTTGGAGATTTTTGTGTTGTCATACAGTCTGGTATTAAAGTAAATGCTGTGTTCTGATTTCCATCAGTGTGACGTAATCAGCAGCTGAGTTTTCTTGCAGCACCTAAAAATAACAATACCTCAGTCACCCAAAAATGAATTTAGTTTCCTCTGTCTGGCCCAGTTGCATTTACAGAGGAGGTATACTCTCAGTAATTAAACATGGCTATGGATTGGAAGTGGATATATTTCTAGCATACACTGTCAAAACTCTCTGGAAATATATTAAACCTTTTATTCTGTGTATCCATCCTTAAAATGCAGGGCACATGGCAGTTACAAGCCTGCAGTCTCCCTTTGTATTTCATGGTACATACACAGCCTTGAGAAGTGCATACCATCCACCCTTGTCCAAAACACTCAAATTACATCATTTGCCTAACCTCCCTTTGGGTACCCCTTCATCTTGGCTCCAGTCATTGCAAGGCTTGCTTTGGCTCTGTGCTTGTTCTCTTTTCAATGCTTTGTGGAATGTAGTATCTCTTCAGGGCATAATCAGTCAGGGTGCAAAAAAAGAACACGGGACAGATTACCAGAAAAATCACTGCAATGCTGATATCTTGCTGATAGGCAAGAATCTCCACCATCAGCGTAGCAAGCATCTTATTTTGTTTAATTATAGTATTTGCTTTTTGGGAAGCCATGTCTTAATCACAGCGAATGCACACTCTATCTCTCTAGTCTTGTCTCAGTGCCAATGGTCGCAGCATCAAGATATTTGGCATTTTCTCTACCTTCCAGGAATTCGTGGTTTTTGCCTGGATGCTCCACAGTGACAATGATTTCTTCCCACTGCTTCTTAGGAGGGGTAGCAGGAAATTCTGGCAGTGAAACAGTGTGTTAGACTGTAATTCAGGTGTTCCATATGGTGGACACAGACCCTTTGTGCCTTAAAGAGCCTGTCCTGCAGGTTTGTTCAGGATGCAGACTGGGAGTTAAAAGTTTTGCCAGTAGACCCCTGGCTCCATAGACATCCTGGCAAGGTTGATTTTCTTAGTTCTTCCAACTCTGTAATTGCTGTTGGTCTGCAGCTGGAAGAGAATTCCTTCTTTCTTGCCACTCTTGAATAGGAATTCTTTAAAATCATTCTGAAGTAGAGCACATACATTCATAAACTAAGAATTTGGGCTTGCTTCTGTGTCCTTTGTCATTATCTGCTGATTTTGGGTAGGTGTGAAACAGCCCTATGCTGTGAAACTATGAATTCTGTGGGGTTACAGATCTCAAGAATGGATGTGAGGAGTGCACTACAGAGAGCTGCCTTTGCCTCTCATCCACGAAAGATGTCGTCTTGGATAACCTCTAAGTTTGTTGGCCAAAACTCTTTAGACCTCCTTTGGTACATTACATTGTTCTTCCTAGTTCAGACAACTGGGTTTAATTTTCAACACATAATCATTCTACACTTCTTTGTGCATTCCCTCTTCATCTCCCCCAAACTGAATGCATTTTGACAGTTACTACCAAGAAATAAAAAATGTTATATTCTGTGGTTCATTGGATGCAGTATTGGAAAGTAGTTCATTCCTTTCCTGCATAAGTGTTACCGTATACTGTATTGACTGTTGATGTAGAATATAACACTGTGTCTTGCCTGATCCTATACACCTCTAAGAATCTTTAAAGTTCAAATGCCCTGGATAGAACGCATATTTGAACATTATTAGGTCTGGTCCACAGTGAATATCTTTATAGCCCTAGTACCTTCCTCAAACACTGTCATTTTTAAAACCTGCTTAACCACAATAGTTGAACCCTCTCATGTGGCTTTCACAGACAGATTTAATACTTTTGAACAGTAGTTCTTGGAGACTCTTTTAGCCAAATATCCACTATTTCTTTCAATCATTTATGACAATCTCCTTTTTTTTTTTTTTTCCCCTGCATTTTTTCCCTGGTTTAGATTTCTATACCTGACATTTTCTTCATCCCATTCATATTGTAAGCGTGAATAGAAAGTTAATTTTGTATCAGCATCTCTTTAACATTCATGGGTGAAAAAAATCTTGGTTATCTTTTAATCTGCTTTCAATTTGGGATGCAGGTAGGCATTAGGTTTATGCAGCTGTTACCAACTCTTAGTGTTGATTAAGTGCTCCTTTTCAATGTCTTTCAAAAAGTGGTTTCGTGGAGAGATTTGCATATGCATTTTTTAATCTGCCACAGCACTGGGACTAAATCATATGCTGAGATATCTCTTCTTTCAAGGACATTTTTGACCATCTCAGGGATGGAGAACCAGCACCACTTGTTGATATATTTTTCTACTTTCAATATGAGGGTCTTGTCCTTTGCTCAGGGTAATACATCCTCATTTTTCACAACATGCCCAAGAAAGGTTCAGAAGGTAGTCCAAAGTCATAAATTCATTCTGAACCTATTGGGAGGAAATCTGACTCATTAGAATTTAATATACTGTCTTTCAAGAAGCATCCCCATCCTGGAGCAGAACATCCCTTATTGCTCATTATGGGGAGATACCACTTTGCAATGCTCATGGTGCAGGAAAGCTTTGCTTTCCTTTTCATCTTCTCTTCTTGATGTGATACATGCAGTGACAAAGCTTCAACCTCAATCTACAATTTTGTCATTTATTTATTTATTTTAACAGATTGAATCAGCTGTTTGTAAACTTTTTTATAACCTGGCTTTAGCTGGCCTGTCAGCTGGTTGTATTTTGTGGCAGCCATTCAGTCTTTGTAGGCTTCTTTTTTTCTGCTTTTCTTTATTCATCCATTTCTGGAAAGGCTGCTTTCTTCCTTGTGGGGACATGAAGTACTTGCTCTCTTCTCTCATTGTAATACTTTACCATATGGGCAGTAGCTGAGCAATAGGAATCCCAACAAAGAGCAAGAATGCCATTTATCTGTAAATTAAGTTTTTTGGATGGGTTTGTTCCCTGGAGAGACATGCTTTTTTCCATCCATCATCCATCCATGTGTTGTTTAGATCATGAATTCCAAGTTGTCTGCTCGCAAAGCAGTGGGACAAATTTTCTGCTGGTATACCTTATCACTTCTCTGTGCTTTAGAGGATACACTGACTGCTGCCAGGGCAGGGCCTTGCACAAAGATTTTCTTAGCACCACAGATAGAAATGTTTGCTTGGGGTGAAGACACAGGTGTTCGTTTAGAACTTTAGGAGTTGTGATTCATGACTCCTGTAACACATGCTCACATGCTGAGGCATGTGCTTATCCAATGAAAAAGGCCTTCAGGAGGTGGCAAACATCTGGCAAACCTGCATCAAAAAAGAGGCTCATCCCCTCACTGCTGCCTTGGATTAGAAAGCACTAAAGTGAAGAGTGGAAAGGGGAACTATTAGGCTGTGAGAGAGAAGAATTAAGATTACCTGTAACAGCTTCCTCCTCTGCCCTCTTTTATATCCATTAGTGCTTAAAGCTTGCTTAATTACGACACGGTAGTTCTCCAACCTGCTGTTGAATAGATGTAAAAAAAGCCTTCTACATGCATTTAGCATATTGCAGTCTTAAGGAAATGGATGTTACTGAACATGTAGTGCTGTTAACGAGAACTGGAGTGCCGCTGCAAGCTGCTCAGAATATCCTATGACTTTTCCCTGCAGATTTTAGATATAATTTATACCTTTGTAAGGAACTTTGAATTTCCATGGTGGTGTGAACAGTTATTAACGTAAGTAAGAAAGGAGTACTTTGTCTTCTCTCACTTATATTTTATAAATCTGAAAGAGAGAGCTGTATTATAACTGTTTCTTTGTGTTTAAATATCTCTAATGTACGAGTCAGATTTCCATCTAGTTTAAATTAGTGTAATCTCAATGATATGTCCAGGAAACTACTCCAATCTATTGGCCTTATATCTCTAAATATTACTTACTTATAGGGCCCAAAACCCCATTGAATTTTAGAGTTCAAATAATATCTAAATGAAACTAAAACTCTTGAAAGCAGGATACATGATTAGCATTTACCTAGGTACTTATTTCTAGCTGTTAGGTTTTTCACTGAGTTTGAACATATCTATCAAATATTATAATCCATTATGAAATGCTGTAGTCTGACCTAAAATCAGTTTCACAAGGGTGGAAGCTTCTAGCAACCCCTTCTGCAGGGAAGCAAATGACCGAAGAAAGCTCCTAGCAGAGTTTAGTTGCAAAGATGCACAGTGACCATGCTGAGGCTTTCACAGCCAGGATCTGAAAGCATGGGAATATCAACCTGGTGTCATACAGGGTTAAAGTTGCTCCCGCTGAAGCACAGCTGCAGTTCTTACACAGTTGGGTAATGTGTTTTCAGACTTTTAAAACTGGAAGAGTTTGACCCGGTATGAATTAAACTGTACGCTTTATTATAGACAATAGACATTGCTGCACTTATTAATTTGTTTTGAAAATAATGCCTTCCTAGAAATGTGCTGCGGACAGTGAATGGGTTGGAAAAAAGTGATGATTGCCTGAGATTTATGTGTAAATTTTTCTAATCCGAATCTGTTGCTTTAAATGTTCATACTTTTTTTTTCCTCTACCGAATTCTGAATTAGGCAATTGAGGCAACATAAATTTCCAGATAAAAGCAAACAGTGTCCTTTCAGCCTCCCCTGAAACAGCTCTTGGACAAACTCTGAGGGGAAAAAAATGTTAACGATGCTTAAAACTGCACTGACCCCAGAATGAAGCTTTCCTGGGTTCACTGCTGCATAGTCTCACTTTTCCGTGGTGTTTTGTAGGAGGTAATTTCTCTGCTGGTTATGATTTGAAAGGGCTGGCCCACAACCCGACCTCAATCAAATTGGAACAGCATGTCACCAAAGGTCCTGGTCCCATGGTATGTGCTTAGAAATACAACTCCCTAGTGCAGAGAGGTTTCTGGCAATTCAGTGAAACTAAACTCAATTTCCATGGTTAAAAATTGCTGCAGGAGCATTTCATTGTGTTGCAGTTGTTGTGCTCTCTGTGTGTATGTGAGGGTATGAGAGCTTGCATGTGTGTGTGTGTCACTGCTTTACTGCTAACAGAGCAAGTCTGAAAGTTTGATTTGTGGACAGAAATGACAAATTTCTGTTAAATTATTGACACAGAAGGGAAAATACTTTTCTCCTTTGAAGTTAACTACAACCAAATGGGATTGTTTCCCCAAGGGAAAAGTAGGAGTTTAGTTATGATGCATCCCCTCCCAGAAATCTTTCAAATTATACATACTGTACCCTCTGTTTATATAAATATGAATTACATGATTGTGTGTACAGGGTCATTTGTAGTTCAAATGGAAATGCAATGCTGCTAGGCAGAGGCTGTGGAAAGATCGAGGGGATTCTAGGATCTGCCATTTAACCCTTTTCAAACGTGGTATGTTAAGTGGCTTTGAGTAGATCTTCAAGAAAGCTTTGGCCCAGTGAGAAATGGAGACAGCCTAGGTTTGCTGGTAAATCTGGATTTCCATGCAGTTTTAAATGAAGGGAGAGAGGCTGGTCATTTCTCATTTACGTAGTGTGCTCTGATTGTACATTGTTGTTGACGGTGACAACCAACAGTTTATGCTCTGCATTAAATTTGCTTATGTGTTCTCATCCAGCTGTGAAGTTCAAATTTTGCAAGGGATGTTTTCCCACACGCAGGATAACAAATTTGTCAGATTGACCTAAGGGTTGTTCTTTTCCAATTTGCCAGTGATTTCTTTTTCATTTCAGCTAACTTAATAATAGTTGGCTTAAATGTCATTAAGCCATAAATAAATTTTCTTCTGAAATGATTTTTCTCTGTCATGCCATCGTATTTCTGCCATGTATGTCAGTGGAGATAGATACATATTTCAACTGGGTGTTTTTCTGTCTTTTAAGCTCAAATTTATCAATTTTGATTTCACCACAGCACATTTGGTTATGTTTTTGCTCTGATGTTCTATATCCTTGCACTTCACTTTCTACTGCCTTACATCTCCTGCAAATTCTCTGAAGAAACTTAGGCAGAATTGATAATTTCCTAATTTAGGTAGCTCTGGGCAATCCAAATATGATGCATGTAAAGTAGGAATGTCATGACTATTTACTTGTAGACAAAAAGTTTTGTTCCCAATCTTTCCCTCCCTCACCCCTCCTCATTTCATCAGAGTTCTCCCAAAAGCCTTGCAAGCTTTGGGTAGTCTGCAGCATATTTCATCTCTAAGAATGCCTCCTCTGCACAAACTTTCCCACTTAGATGAACTTTGCCACTGTAAGTGGGAAGTAATCATAATTGGGTACGTGTGGTGTCTCCTAAAGATTGTCAAGATCAGGCTAATGTATGTGTCTGTCTTACTTTAGATAGGCAAAAACTTTCTCTTGCTGCAAGTAGCATTTGCAAAACCTACAGGCATCTGGTTTACACTTGTTCTAGGTTTGCAACCTTAAGTTTGCAACCTTAAGTTTGCAAACCTGCCTGAGAATAAGACCTTAAACCCTCATGATATGCCACCCTTTTTCTTTTGTCTTCCTAAAGCCCCAGAGAACTGGTTGACTTTGATTTGGGGATACTTCTCAGCATGGGCAAAGGAGACAGGGCATCCAGCAAGCCCTCCTCAGCCGCTTCTTCAGATGTCTGTTATTTTGCTGTGTTGGTGACAAGCAGGGTGCAGGGTTGGTTTGGTGTGTTAAAAGACGTAATTCACTCCTTTTGTGGGTGGAGTCCTTTCTACTTCTTCTCCTGCAAAGACATTAGGAGAGCTGTCGCTGCCTCTCAGGGGGATAAAGGCTCACTGCAGAGCCAAATGCTCCTAACACCAGTGTCCTGTACTTTCTGAGCTGGCAGAGGAAGGACTTGTCTCTTGCCAAAGAGGCTTGGGACAAACTAGCCTGTTACTGGCAGAGAGTGTCAGGAAAGTGACTTTTTACACTGCTGCATGTACCATGATCATTCTCAGTTTATTATAAATCATTTTTTGCAATATCAAGGGATGTGTTTACATTTCCATTAGCAGTGAATTTGCCAGAGGCACGTTCATAATGGCCTGTTAATAAAAAGCAGCATAGGTGGATACAGTTTCAGAAAGCAAACGCTTGAATTAGATATATGGGTATCAGTATTGGATTCGCAGGTATCAGTATCTATTGACCCAACACTATATCTCTTCTGGTCTCACCTCAGGTAATGTTAGAGCCAGCAAGGTCAGTAGGCTTTTCCAGTTGAAATGGAAACAGGGCACTTGTATCATCTGAAATTTGTAGAAGCTTCTCTCATTTGGAGATTACTCTTGGTTTTTGACAGACATGTAAATAATACAGAGGGTTTGCTTTCTAAAAGTTAGTTTTCCAGATGCTTTATTTATGTAATCCTAAGAATCTTAGCCTCAACATACTTTCACTGAGCAAAATACCTGGGCTGTTTAAAGCGTGTATGGATCATTGTAAACAGCATCAGACTTATGTTCTTCCCTCTTCTGTTAAAGGCAGTAAGAAATCTGCTGCAGGCTTCTAAACCAGTTTGAGGTTGCCTAACAAAAGGTGCAGGCTAGGAGCTGAACACTGTTTTTTTAAGTACTGGCCTGCTGAGAATGTGGGTTGCATTTTCTGACTCTTTACTCTTCACCTGCAGAATCTGCAGCATCAAATAAGAAGCATGAGTATAAACTGGCCAGGAGTAATTTTAGGCTGGAAATAAGAGGGTTCCCAGTATCAGAGCTCTGGGCTTCTGGAACAGTTTTCCATAGGATTAATGAGGGCAAGAACAAACTAACTAAATACTTGAAAGATGAATTACAATTAATGGATGGGGCAGTATGAAATGAGTTTGCAAGAAGAGTAAAACTCTGTGGGCTGACCACAGGACATGATCACATAGGTTATTTCTCTACTAAGTTATCAGTGATGCTTAGATGCTTAGATCGGTGCTTAGCACTGTCCATTTATGCTTAGTTATTGCAGAGATACTGTAATGTGGATCTGGAGCAGAATGGGAGAAATCAATCCAATCTGTTAAACAAGGTGATGTCCTGTCAGTTATTGCTGTCTTTTCCTTACTGTCGTGACAGGGTTCTAGGGCTGTGATATCTTGCCAAAACCATAATGCAGCAAAGAACCTGATTATGTGAATTCAGTCAGTGTTACCCAGCATTTTTAGATTGCTACCCTACTCTAACCTTCCTATTTTATATAATGGCATTGAACTCCTTCTGCAGCCCAATATCTAGCCAGCTCTAACACTCCCAGCTCAAACCCATCCTCTCTTCCTACTCTTGCACTCTGAGCTCAGGTAGACTAGCCATGGTGATAGTCAGCTTCAATTCTTTGAAATCAGAAGACTCTCTTTGTCAGTGAGGTGATGTTAGGAAGGACTAAGGTAGGTTAGAAATAGAGAGAGAAAGATCCAGCCTTTTAAAAGCACAATTTGGGCATTTTACAAACATTTTCACATTTGAGCAGTAACATGCTTAACCTTAACTCTCTCATCTCTACAGCTTTAAAGGAACATTTTCTTAATGAGCACAGTAGAAGTAATTGCTTTTAGCTGGGTATTTATCAATGGTAATTTAAATGTTGTTTTGTCCTTCATCATATTTGTGCATTAATTCAAAGCTCAGTTCAGTTCTGAAGAAGGAATCAGTGGAAGAGGCAGGGAGAAAAGCTTCATGTTCATGGACTTTCTTTCTCAGTTTACAAGTAAAAATATTGGGTTTTCTAGCTGCTAGCACCTAAAAATCTTAACCTGGACTGGGAAGGTCAAAGAAGGTTCTTTCTTCTATCTACATGACAACCAGTAACAAAGTTTCTATTGTCCAAACTTCGATTTGTGCAGCTGCATTTTCTAAAATAGGTATTTTCAGGTTGTGGTGCTTGGATCTTGGGGACTTCACAGATGGCTTCTATGCCTCTCTGAAAAGTAACCAAGAAAAGTGGGTTTGATAGTAGGCTTAAATTTACTTTCAGAGCTGCACTTCTGCTGGAAAAAAAGTCCCAACAACCAATGTTAGCAATCTGCAAATAAATAAATAAATAAAATTGTCTAAAGTTTATCCTACAGTCATATGGATGATAACAGCCAAAAGACTAAAAGATTTTACACAGCTGTTACTGAGGAAAGATGTGGGGTTGTGTATTTGGGCTTAAAGTTGTATTTAGCCTGTGTAGGGAAGCTTTTATGTTGGAGATTAGAAGTACACATCTGTTAACTCTTGCTTAAACATCAGTAAAATCTTTGTCATTGAGTGGATTACCTTTTCCCTCATGCAGATCTGATTAGATGAGGGTTGCCTTCATTCAGTTTCATTGCACTGATTGGTGTTTGGGATGTATCATACTAGAACAGTCTCCAATAACCTAAGCAAACTGTACTAATAAAAACATAAACTGATTAAAAGAAATCCAGGATCAGCATGCACAGCTGGTGTGCAATGGTTGCAAACAGAATTGCTGCAACACAGAAGCTAGGAAATACTCCAGGTCAGGCATGGGTCTGAAGTCCTGGATGAAATTTTTGCATCCTTCATCCTATTTATCCAATGAAGTGTGTTTAAGTGGAATTAAGTTCTTCTGTAAAAACAGTATATAGATGTATATATATGTATTTTATTTTATTTATTTCAATTACATTCTTCCTCACAAAAGTTTTCTTAAGCAGGAGTTGCTGAAAGAAGCAGTTCTGCAGTACTGGTGCTCTTGCAGTACCTATTCTAGCCCACCGACGTGCTCTGGAGGAAAGAGCTCTTTGGAGTCCTCTGTGTCACTTTGATGCGCTTTTGAGAAAGTGTCTATAGAAAAGGCAAATACTGAATACCTAAAAATGCTAGATTCACAGTGTATTCTGTGCACATATGCACACACACAGATTTTCCATAAAAAACCTTTCTCTTGCTGCAAATAGCATTCTTAAAACCTACAAGCGTCTGGTTTACATTTGCTTTAGGTTTGCAAACCCATTTGAGAATAAGATCTAAACCCATGATGTGCCACCCTTATTTTTTCTTTTGTCATCTTTTTTTAAATGCCAGCTTTTAAAGGCAAGCTTGAAAAAGAAGAAACCTTACAATGACTTCAGTTAACACAGTGATAAGTGCAAAGAGTCTGAGTTTGAATGAACCTTGGACACGTGTTGGCAATGTTAGCAAGGAACTTTGTTAATATATAGTAATTCAAGATGACTGTAAATTAAAATCAGCCCAAGCTGTCAACAGGAAAAGACAGAGATAATTTGCAAATGCTGGTTTTGGGAAGTGATGTGAGAAAAGACCATCGTTCAGTCTTTTCTGCAATGGGCTGGATGGATCCATAAAAAGGCCAATTGTACTAGAAGTGAAACAAAGGAGAGTCATTTATTAGGTCAGTTAAGTATTCTAAATAGTTTGAATATAGTGATAAAAATATATTTTCAAGTTTGTAGTTTGAACATATCAATTTGCAGTGGCAATGAGTAAAAAGGCACCTTTTTAAAGATACTAAAGTGCTTGTTGGCTGGAGATATACTCTTAAACATGGGATTTCCTGAAGTTTTTAGACTGCCTGATTCCTATTTAAATTGATGGGAATTCTTGTTGTGATTTTGGAAATTCTTCTAGTGCTTCACAGCATGTTTGGTCCTTAAATATGTTTTAAAACCCAGCCTAAATGACCGAAGTAATATTATTTCACCTACTTATTTATTGCCTGGGGGAATAACTTGCAACCTTCCTTTGGATTTTATGTTTATGGCCAATATTCACAGCAGTCACAGCCACTACACAGGTGTCAGAGGGTATCAGGACAGGTATCCCAGTGAAGGAGCAGTGGTGTACTCAGGGTGATTTGGCCATGGGGTTAAAGGAAGGACAGTTAGGAGATGCTGGCTTCCTGCACATGAGAGATTGGAACTTCTGCATCCACTCCTCAGCAGAAAGGGCAAAACCCCAGGCAGCTTAAAACAGGACAAGACAGGCTTTTGGGTAAAGGGCAATAGCAAGGGGAATCTGTGGAAGCAGTTTTTCAGAGCTGTTTGGAGGACAAGTTGTGTTTTCAGTAGCTGGTTTTGTTGAACCAGCTTTAACAGTCCCCGGTGCCTCTCTGGTGATATCCACACTCAGTTTTTCCTTCTGCTCCAGTCCCTCCAGCTCTTGCATTGATTGTGTCTTATTATTCTTCTACAGCTCTTCCCACTCTCTTTACCCTGGAAACGATTCAAAAGCTTTTGTAAGTAAATAGCTCACTTACAGTGCTACCATGACATAGGATGCTTCATTTATGCAGTTACTGTTAATTTAAATTTGACTAAAGGCATGCCTAGCAATTGTAACTACAACTAACAAATATTCTTCAACTAAAATCCTATTAGTTCTTCCAGCAAAAATAGTTTGTGCACAGACAATGAAAATGGAATTTAGAAACATTAAACAACATGTTCAATTAAACTTATAGTACAAAGGCCTATGATAGCTTATCCACAACTAAAGCTAAAGATAACTTTCTGTTTTAATAAACAAAGCAAACCCCTTATCCCAGTGTTTTCCATACCACATCCTTTAAAGACAGAGCTATCTGGGAAATCCTGTTGAAGCAGACTGCACGAAAGCATTTTATTGGAGCACTTTCTTTTGTTATCCTTGTGGGAAATATGTTATGGAGGGAGTAGAATTGTAAGATTACAGAGCCCCAGGTAGGATTTGCAGAGGCAAAAGTAAGTTTGAGGAAGAGAGTGTGGGGAGAAAAGGAGGGGAGAACAGTAGGCCGTCTCTTATGGAAATGCCCCTGACATTTGGGAATTCCTTTGCTGGGAGATAAAGGGAAGTTTTGATTAGTGCTGTCACTGTTGTTTGCCTAGTGTATCTTAGCAGAAGTTTCTGTAATTCGTGCATGTCTTGAACTAAAAAAAACCCAACCACCTCCCTAAACAGTTGCAACTGTGTTCCACAGTAGAAAGTTGTGTGCTCTGACTTAAACAGACAAAGATTTTATTGATGACACTGTAGTATAGTCAACATACAGGCCTCTATGTAAAAGGAAGTACTTGATCAAGGATACATCTAATTATTCATTTGTCAGCAACCTGGTTTTTTCTTGGATCTGAATTACAGTCAAAAATTGAAGATGATGATGACCGTAGGGTGCCTGGGAATACAAAGCACTTTCACCACACTGGCTTCAATATGTTGTCATGCTATAATTATTATAGCTTATTCATTGTCACTGACCTGTTTAAATATTTGAGAACAAAGTGGTGTGGTTATATAAAACTTTGTGCAAGAAAATGCATCTCTCAGGATCTCTTTTAAGCACTGCTATTGCCATATGCAGTCCCCTTTGATCCCAACCACATATCCGCATAGTAGCTCTGAGGATCTGTGAACCATTTCTTCCTTTCTCCCTGTTTCAGATTGTGGCTGATGCTGATTAGAACACTTCAGAGCATCTCTTTTGAAGATACATGGTGGTGGCAGTGGCTGATCAAGACCCAGATGCTCAAAAACCTTGGTGGAGGAAGGAAATCCATATGTCAGAATCCTGTCACAGCTTGAATCTGTTATTGGAGGAAAAATAGGCTAATGCTTGCACTGACTGGGAATCAGAAAAACAGGGCTCAGCTCTCAGTTTCCTATCTAACTGTGGAAGGAGTGTTTTCATTCTCCCTGTTCCTTAGTTCTTGAGGTGAAAATGAGTCTTTCTCACAGAGGCTTGTAAGAGTGATTTCATCAAGTGCTTGCGCTGGGCCAAGGCCTTTTCTGCTCCTTATCCCACTCCACCAGTGAGCAGGCTGTGGGTGCACAAGCAGTTAGCAGGGGACATAGCTGGGACAGCTGACCCCTAGTGACCAAAACGATATGACCTGTATGGTGTCAGGCTCAGCCTATAAAGCTAGGGGAATAAGAAGGGGATGTTCGGAGTGATGGCATTTGTCTTGAGAAGACGTTATATGTGATGGAGCCTTGCTGTCCTGGAGGTGGCTGCCTGCTGATGGGAAGTAGTGAAGGAATTCCCTGTTTTGCTTTGCTTGTGTGTATGGCTTTTGCTTTACCTGGTGAACTGTCTTTAACCTCAACCCACAAGTTTTCTCACTATTACCTGTCTTATTCTCTCCCCTATTCCACTGGGAAGGGAGAAGGTACGTGAGTGGCTGTGTGGGGCTTAGTTGCCAGCTGGTGTTCAACCACAAGAAAGAAATTAAATACTTGTTTGCAGAGTCCAGCCTCATAGGGCCCCGAATCCAAAACTGGGATCTCTTGGTCCTTTCATGATGCAAACAGTAATTTCAAATACACATCTGGCACAGTGCAAATACAGAGCATCCAACATCTGTCACATTCTATTATCTTGCCTTGCTGCTATTAGGTTATTAGTGTTTAAATATATCTTCCCACAACCTACTAACCATAATACCTTGTTCAAGTACCCGTTCCTTTTATTGCCACAAACTGTCCTGAACATCACATAAATGAAACTGTAACACCACTTGATGGGCTGTTATCATATTCTATTGCTTTATTTTATTTTAAATGGGAAGAAACAAAACTTGCCAAATGCTATTGTACGATTTGAAGAAAATGAAATGGATCTCCCTATTATTTTGGGTGAGGGAAGTCAACAGAGGCTTTTCAAATGGAGATCAGCTGCAGGCGTTTGGTTCCACACTAGCAAGGGCCCATATGCTGTCACTGGTGTATCAGTTTTGTCTTGGGGCTGTAAGGGTCTGGAATGACTGGTTCTTTCTTTCTTTCTTTTTTCTTTTTTTTTTTTTTTTTACTGTCTTTTATAATTAATTATCTGCCTCTTCTATCTCTTCAAAGCCGAGTGAAATAAAGACTTTGGAAGAGACTAGAATTACTTGAAGCAACAAGTTAGTTTAGAAAGGTTTCCTTCCCAAGTTGAATGCTGTGTTTCCACTGGGAGCTCTGCTCAGCACTTAGAAACAACTGCCCAAAACCTTGGGTAGCCTTTTGAAATGAGTTGTGGTTTCCACTCACATCAACTCACATAGCAGTTGCCCACCCAGGGCTGAGAGCAGTGCCCTTCTCTAGGTTGCCACAAAGGATGCTCACAAAGCAGCCAGCCTGCGTGACAGTTTGGCAGGTGCTCATGCTATGTCTGTTCCCATACATCAAGCAGTGCCTCCTTATGTTCTTAGGTCCTGGGACAGGACAGGTGAACAGAGCAGTCTCTGACACTATTTTGGCCTGTGTAAATAGTGCCATTTCAAATGGTTCCCGAGATGAGTGGATGCTAGCACAGACCAGCGACAGTCCCAGGGAATAAGAGAGCAGTAGTGTGGACAATGAGCCTTTCCTGCTCAGTCCCAGAGAGCAATCCTGACAACGTTTACTTTCGAAGCAGGGAAAGTGTGGGTCCAGCAGCCCTAGGCATGCTGGGGCTGTCCCACTGGCCCAGCTCAAATGAGCTGGAAGGTACCCGCAGTGCTCTGGCTAGAAAGCCTGGGCAGAGCATCATGCTAATGTAACTGTGCAGCTTCTGCTGTCTGAGCTGTGGCATTCAGAGTTACACCAAATATCTCAAAAGTACTTGGAAATGACCTTTTAATTGCTTGTTTGTGAGGCTGTTGGCCTTTTGCTGGAAGACTCCCCTGGCACAGAGTAGAATAGGCTATTAGAAGTTGGTTGTGCATCAGTCTGACAACAAAGGATCAGTAAGGTGCAGAGTCCTTGTTCTGACCATATGTGAGGTGCAAAAAAAGGAGGCGATGCTCTGGAGCTGCCATAGCAGCTCTCCCTTCTCCCTAAAACTCCTCTGAGCTGAGGTGCCTTCTTAGGGCAGACAAGGTACACCTATACACTGGAGGTACTTGGTTTTAAGCTAATCCTGCCTTCTAGCTGACATTATTTATTTATTGGTTTACATTATTTATTATAGTACTCTCCTTGTTAAATATGAAAACAGTAACAATACGTTAGCGGTTACTCTTTCCACCCTGTGCAAATCACCCTTTTACATGTGAGCAAAGACCCACACAGTCCTGGAGCAGCTTGGCTGCCCGAGTCTCTTCCAAACAGCTTGCAGGGGCTGGATCTGTCAAGGGCAGGTTTTACCTGGTTTTCAGTGCCATGATGGCAGGCCTGCACCCACAGTTGTGCTCGCCTGTGTGGATATGCTAGTTCAAGGGAGCAGTCATGCTGCATTACAGCCCAAAGACACAAAGTGGCCACATCCCGACCAGGTTTCCCACCTTGAGCATCAGCAGCTGTAACCTCTCAGCCTGCTTGCCCTGGGGACTCAGCAAGGTCTGGGCTGCTGGCTTCCCACAGGAGGGATGGAGGCTTTGGAGCTTGTGTGTGAGCTGCCTGAGACAGAAAATTTGAGCTCTGCTTTGAGCCAACAGTGCAACAAAGACAAGCCTTGCATTACAGGCATGCTGTTGCTCTGGAAACTTGAAGCCTCCCATAAGCAATGTAATTACTAGCTGGTTATCACTTTTGCTTCACCAAGGAGGATATTTTGTTAATTTAGAGAAGGCTAAGAACATAGAAATAGATTTTTTTTTACAAGGCTTTCTCCTTACACCCTTAAGGAAACCACATTTCTTTCTGTGTGATTACTTTGGGACATATCTCCAGACGGCAAATGTACGAAATCTTTTCTATCAGCCTCTAAACATTTCCTGTTAAAAGAAAAAAGATGACTCCCTTTTCTGAGTCATCATCTTGAGCTGGCATGGAAACTTGTTTAGTGCACAGTAGCAGCTGTATCTCTTCAGCTCAAACTGATACACAGTCAGCTCTTCTCCTGACTTGTTAACAAAATGATTATTGTAATGTGCACCTCTTAAATCTAAGTATTAAATGGTGTTTGGGAACAACACATGTCCCTTTCCTCCTGACTGAATTAGTTCCCTTAAGTAACTAACTTATCTATAAGGCTATTGGTCATGACAGGAAGTACAGGTGATGAAAAATACCTTCTTAGGGGATGAGAGAGGGTTTTGTTCCTGAAGCATGTAATAAAAATCTCAGCTGTAAGACAACAGGGGTTTAAAGCTTTTTAAGCCACTACAGTTCTTGATGTCTAAAAATGCCTTTTTAGACTTGCTGCCCTGTGCAGTGTCTTCTGAGACCCTGCTTTTCCCTAAAATACCTGTGTTTGGGTTGGCACCATATGAGGTGCTTTTTAAAGCAAATGTGAATGAAAGCAAGTGGTATCTACTGAATGTCTGTAAGCAGCAAAGAACGTAGGAAATGTGTTTTTATCCCCCAGAGCCCGAGGAGGCTGTAAAGCAGAAAACCTCTTGGTGACAGCTCTACCACAAGGTGGGGGAACAGTGGAAGTGGGGAAGCCTTGGAGATGGTTGAGGATGGGAGAAGGCACTGAGCTGCCTCCCATGCTCCCTGCAGCTGCCCTACCCAAGAGGGAGATGTCCACTGGGGTTAGGGTAGGATGGGTGAGAGGTGACTTGGCTTTCTAGTGCAAAATGGCTACTAAGCCTAAGGCAGCGGGAAATGGTCTCTGACATTTACTATTTGAGGGTGTTTAGGGACCATTGCCTTTTAAAGCTCACCCCTGTCTGCATACATGTAAAGGGAAAGGCAGCCCAAGTACAGACACCTCTACAACGGGATGCTGCTGGGAACGGTGTTTGTATTTTCAAATTTAAATAATCTGGCAGTCCCCACTGTGGCCTCATGCTATTTGGGTCTATCCCAATTTTACTGAAAAGTGTTGTTGAAAAGACATATTTTGCACACTGCTCAGAGCAGACTTTGTCAGAGTTGCTTTAAATAAGATTTCAGAACTTTTTTCCCCCTAGTTTTGTCCTCTCCAGGATATTTTACAGTCCCATTCTGCAATATTTGTTGGCAATATTAACAGTTGTTCTTTCCTTAATTATCATTTATCTTGTTTCTTTGGTGGGTTTTTTTTTTTTTTTTTTTTTTTGTTTTGTTTTTTTGTTTTTGTTTTTGTTTTTTTTTTTTTTTTTTCCCCAAAGCACAAGGTGATGATCAGGTCCTTGTATCTCAAATACACACTTTATTTTTTGTCTGTATAAAATGTGCATCTCTGAAGGTGAGTGAGGTTGGGTGTTCAGCCCCAGGAAGCAGTTCTAGGTGCTGCTCTGCAGCATGCCAGCCACACCCGTATGTGTGTGCCCGCAGCTGACACCAGGACGAGGCAGAAATGGAAGGGAATTGTTTCAGCCAAGTATGCTGCCTAATCCTCTTCTGCTGATGGGGGGTTGGACAGTGAGGGGGCTAAGCAGCAAGTACCCTAGGCAGTATGGCATGAGGAATACACCTGAACCCCATCCCTCCCAAACCTGACAAGTGTAACTCCACACAGCACATTCTGAGGTTATCAATGGTATTGGAAACCATTTGTGGTTTTCCTGATTTCCACTTTCTTTGCACCTTCTTTCTTGTAATTTTCTGAATTACAATGGCTTTTACAGGCTCCAGGCTCACTGTTTACAATGCCCATTGCACAAGGGCAGAAATAGCAGCTCCTACAAACTTTGAAAGACCTTTCAACACTTGGAAGAGGGCTCGTATTTTAATTGAGCTCCTTCTGTTAATTTGCTAAGGTTTAAAGACAAACCAACCTAATAGAAAAGCTTTCTGTTTCTGTGTGGCTCTATGAAAAAAGAATAAACAGAAATTAATTGCTAAATAAAAATGTAATCCAGAGTTAGGGTTATTAATGCATGTTTATTCATTTAAAGCATTAGAACTTAAATCCAGACCAAATATTTGAAGATGGAGAGTCTCGTAAAGATCTACATCTTTTACCTTTTCATCCTTTCCCAGCCTTAGCCTATCATGTAGACATCTTGACGTTCATTCATTGTACCTCATGTGAGCCTAAAGGTCACGATTTGCCTGCTAAAATCAGAGTCTTTCAGTTCATCCTCACATTATGAGCTACCCTAGTCAGTGTTTCATTTTTTCTGCACACTGCACTAGACTGCATAATGGCAGGACATTGGCTGACAGCTCACCAGCTGACACCAGCAGAGGATAGACTGAGGACCTCGCCTCTTCTCATTGTGTCTTTTTGGCAGCATTCATGTGCTCACAGCCAGGTACCGCTCTAGTTTTCATCCTTCAGAAGAAATTAAGTTCTTTCTCTGAGATCCCACTATGCAGGCTGGACACGGCGCTGTGCTTTTTGTACTGGGGTAATCGTTACACAGCAGGTATAAGCATACCTGCACAGCGGCAGAAGGTCTGATTACAATACAGGTATGCCTGCAGCCCAGCTTATACGGATTATGATACACATCTTTGCTGCTGTTGTTAGCTATGACAGCAGTAATAGTGGGGACCTATTCTTACTAAAATCTCATCTTCACTTTCTAGAGGTTAAAGGTAGGCTCTTACCTCATGTTGGTTAACGTATTTCTACATTTACTGACCTTTCACTTACATCAATCTCAATAACTCCTTTTCTAGTTTACCAAGCCTAATTTGCAGCCTGTGCAAAGCAGATTTTGCTGTTTCTCTTTTATAGTTGATGATTCACTTTCCTCAGTTTTAAACAGAAAAGGCATTATTAGCAAAAATAAAACAAAAAGCAAATATCATGAAAAGACTCAGTGAAAATATATTAATGATATTATATATTAATATTTACTTAATTGCTGTCATTTCAGGTCAGTTTCCCTCAATACATGACACTGTTGACTTCAAATAAACTAAGCTATAATTGTTTGCACATAAGTATATCCCTAATAGGGTGGAGATGGTGGCCAGGGGCAGAACAGAGTTGAAATTGTTTGTGAAATGCATATTGGGACTTACTTCACTTTTAACTGTTTGCTTTTGCAAGGATAGCCGTCCAGTTGTGTTGTTGAATTAATATTTATATCCATTTTTTAAGGTGTTCTGATCTGGGAAATCATCATTGCGTATTTTTAGATGAGATTTCTGAGTAAAGAAAGTAGTGGTTTGCTATGTGCAAATAAGATGATGTTACTATTTTTCAACTGTCCCTACTTGCAGTGGAGAAAGCAAGTTCAGCAAGCAAAGGGAAAAATTTGAGCTTTCATAGCAAATACTGTTTTTAGCCTGCTTCGATCTTTGAACTAAGATTATACTCAACCACTCTTTCTCATTTCACAAGCAGACCTTGGAAACCAGTATGCTAAAATTAGGAGGTATGTTTGCATTTTCAACCTCTCCAAGGGCAGCACTGCAAATAGTCCATTCCAGCTATGTCATTATTGTACAGCATAGGGTTTGGGTTTTTTTTAGAAAGCAAAAAGTCATTCTTATTACTTACAGCTCTTCCATGTTGCTAAAAAAAAACAACTTACATTTGCTTAGCAAAATGATTGTGAAGACAGAAGCTGCCCTTACTGCAGTGTCCTTGTCGACCCCGTAAGCGCAGGAGCAGGGCTTGCTGCAGGCGCTTCGGCGGCTGACGGTTCAGCTGGTGGGAAGGTGGGAATGCCAAGTTATAAAAATCAAATGTCTTTTCTGTGTTCAGGAGGTGGAGAAACGATCATTGGATTAGTAAGTTCAATACTATACTAAAAAGCATAATTTTAGTCCTGAAAAAAAATTCATGGTGTATTGTTCTGCTAGAGTCATGAAATCCTGGCACCTGGGAAGCTGTACACCTAAAAGCATTGAAAAAGGTTTTGCATATACCTGATTACAGATGACATGGTGTATTTTAAGGCACAGTAATGGAACCTCTCTCTTGTTCTTCATTTTATTCTGAAAGCTTCCAACTAAACTTAAATTACCTCTTTACCATTTCAATGCTTTATCTGCCTGGAACTGCTTCTCATGACTTATCCATAGAATAATCAGGAAACCTAATTTGCTTAAACCAGAGCGAGGAATGATTTGCTGAATTAAGAGAACAGAATACCCAATGAATCCTTTTCAAGTAGAAACAGGTAGCCCAGCTTTTAATTGCATACAACCTAAACACTGGCACTGCCAGAAGAAATCAAGTGCTGTAGTTAATCCTTGCCGGCACCACGCCATGTCTTGGAACAGGAGTCCTGTGGGGTATGGGCTCTGCTCACTGCCACTTGTACCACACGTTCCTCATGCAGCACTGCGGCGCAGGTGTTTGAATACAAACTGAAATTTTATTTGCAGGATGAAAATTACACAAGGGCTTTTCACGGGGATGTAGAAGACCTCTTTGAATTATCAGGGCTATGGGTTTTTTTGGGGGGAGGGTTTGGAGTGGGGTTTTTTTTGAGGAAAAAAGTTTTACTGCTAACTTGCCAACGAGTGGACAGACCCGAGTTTCTCCGCTTTGCCACCAGATGTCCGTCATGAGCAGGAAAAGCCGGTGACCTGAACGATACCCAGAAGCCTGATTCCTCAGCTTTTTTGAAGATATGACAGTGAAAGGAAAGTTAGAGTGAAAGTACATGTTACCGCAGAGCATTGGATGGTGGATTATACTACGAAGGCTCCTTGGCAAGCGAAAAATTCTGCTGGTAGCACTACAATATATTTTCAATTAACTCTTAAAACACGTGTGTCGGCCTGCAGCAGTTGCTGAATGCAGAGCCTTTGCACTCCTCTGGAGAATTAGGTATGCAGATCTCATCTGAAGTCTTAAAATTCTTTGCAGAAACTTGCTTTTTCAGATGGGACGAATATCTGAAACCTGTTGCTGTAGGTGACCTCTGTAAAATAACTTAATTCTTTCCACCCTGCAACAAGTTGCTGAGTGATGCAGTGACTTTCCTAGGTTCCGTAACATTAGCTGGAACCCACAGTAAAGCATTCACAACTAGAAGGGAGATGCGTTTGCAGGGATAAGTAGTGTACATCTCTGGGAAGCACTCCTGAAAAAAGCGGCAGACATTAATTAGACTTCAATTAAACTTAACAGAAGGTGCAATGACTTCCTAAGGAGGGCATTAGCTTCCTAGCTACACATGGAAACTTACCTTAAGAATATGGTAACTTAACAGGGAAGTACTGGAAAGTTTGCTGTGTGTCCCTGTCCCCAGCCTGCGTCAAACTCAGATGCCCAGATGCTGCCAACTGTTATTACAGCTGCAATTTACTGAAGTGATCCCTATGCATATGACAGTATTTAAAATATTTTTCTTTTAGAATAAAAACATAGAGGTGATACACGTTTGAGCATCAGAGAAGCAGAAATGCCCAACAGCTGTCCTGGAATTTGCTGAAATGCTGTCTGCTGCTAAATATGCACCATCTTTGCTGGACTTCAGGGGAAGTGGGGGACACTTCGGATGGAAAGGTTCACACTTTGGAGATAATGGTATAATGAGACATTTCCCTCTGGTGCTGTCAAAACAGGAAACGGAGGCTACAGAGCTCTGCTGGAGACAGCAACATGAACTACATCCAAATGGGCTCAGACTGGGAAGTGAATGGCACAGAAGTGGCTGCTCCCCTTCCTCACCACCTGCGGGATTAGTGCCTGCCTGGGAAGCCTCCCTCACTGACCTCAGGGCTCTTGCACTTCCTCCCAGCCTCCAAATATCCTTCCTAAGGCTGCTATAAAATAACTTCTTGGTGGGCTGAGAGGGATGCAGGACAGCTTGTGCACTGGGCTCTCTGCCTGGGAGCCTGGGTTTTCCCTAGCGGGATCCCACACTTCCTCACAGAAGGAGAGGGATGTTGCTCACCTCCTCTCTGGGATTGAACCCTCCTCTCCCTCTTTAATCAAATCATCACTGCTGCTCTAAGCTGACAATTGAATAAATGAATCAGCAGTACAGAAGTTTGTCTGAACACTGCCTTCTCCAGTCCTTAAGGAATGACGCAGACCTCTTTCATGATGGTAATGAAGTCCAGTATAGCAAAAGGAGCATTTAGTCCATGCTGTTGCACACACCCTCACTTTCAAATTCTGACTATCCTTAACAAAGTGGAAAAAATAGGGGGATATTTGCAAAAGTGACTTCCATACTCTTCCCTCCCACCCCCGTGATAGCTATGCTCAAATCTCTTTAAAGATGCATTTTTTCCCCTCCAAAACAAGCTCTCAAATACCTAGTATTACAGTGTTCCTTGACTGGTGCAGTTAAAAGAGCCATCTGTGACCTTGCCTTCACAAAGTGAACGCTTGGAGTAACCTCCACTTCTGAAAATAACATACTCAGTCTTGAATATTCTCAGCTGTGTCTCTGGGAAACTGAATATGAGCTTATTGCCAGATTCTGATTCTAATAAAGTTAATGGAAATTTTGCCAGTGACTTCAAATAGTCCAGATATTATTCCCAAGGCCAACTCCTATGAAATTATCCCAGTTCAAACCTAGAGCAATTGCGCTGATTTCAGCGGGGCTAGCCTGGATTTACTCATCCAACCCGAGCAAAATGCATTAAGTCAGAGATCAGCATATGGATGAGCTGCTCCCTGCTCAGCTTCATTGCCGTTCTTAGAATGGTGGTGGTGGTGGGGGGTTATGTTTTATGAAAGGGCTGTAATCACAGTTGCAACCTTAGCATTTGACTTTAGGAGTGGGTATGTTCTTTTACAGCGGTACAACCTGTTTCACAGTACACAGACACAGTCTGGTACCTCATCAATGGGGACTGGGTGTGGAGGGAGAGGTACCTGCATCATTTATCAGTGCTCAGTGCTTACTTTTGCTCAGTATTCCAGAAAAAGGGGTGGAATGCCGTAACTCGTTCAAATGAACGATAAGGTTTTTTCAGATTCAGAACAGATACCGCTCCGCCTATTTTCAGGAGAAATAACCTACATGCTCTAACTGCTGGGAGCGGGAGCGGTGGCCGAAATCCTCTTTTACGAAGGAACAAGCCAGCGGAGCCGCCGAGGTGGAGGCGGCCGGCGCCGCTATTTAGCAGAGCGCTGCTCCAGCGCAGCAAACCAATGATAACCGACGGGACTGGCGCTCCCGGACCTGCTCTGCCCCCCTCCACCGTCCCGCCCGCTCCGCGGGGCCGCGCTACCTGCGCTCTCGCCCGCTCCCCGCCCCGGAGGAGCGGCCGCCCGCCCCGCAGAGAGGCGGGCGCGCTGGTGATTTGCCTTCGCCGGCAACAGCCCCGCTCCGGCCAGCCCGCGGGGACCGGGGCTGCAGCCGTAGGAGCCTCTCGCTCGCTCCCTCGATTGCTCCGTGGCAGGGGGGAAAGTTCGCTGCTCTTCCTCTTCTTCCTCCTTTACCCCCCACACGCAGACCCTGCGGCGCCCCGGGGCAGGGGCATGGCGGACTGACCGCTCGGCCAGGGCGGGGGGCGGCCCCGCCGCACCTGAGCGGGTGAAGGGAGGGGGGAGGCTGCCCCGCTGTGCCCCGCGGGCGGCCATGCGCGGCGGTGGGGCTGAGCGCTGAGCCCCCCTGGCTCTGGCTGTCCCCGCCGGCCCAGCCGATAGCCGCCGCGGGGCGGGCAGGGCTGGAGGGCGGCGGGGAGCCTCCCCGGGGAGAGGGGGAAGTGGGGACCTCGCCTGCCTCCGCCCGGCCGAGCGCCATGCCGCGGCGGCTGGCCTGGCTGTGCTGCTGCTGGGCGCTGCTGAGCGGCGCCTGCCGCCCCGCCGAGCCCGCGCTGCCCGCGGAGGGCGGGGAGCCGCCGCCCGCGGCCGCTTCGGGCTTCCTGTACCGACGGCTGAAGTCGCACGAGAAGCGGGAGATGCAGCGGGAGATCCTCTCGGTTCTGGGGTTGCCCCACCGGCCCCGGCCGCTGCCGCGGGACCCGCCGGCCCCGCCGCCGGGGCGCCTGACGGCGGCGCCGCGCTTCATGCTGGACCTCTACCACGCCCTGGCCGAGGGCGCGGAGGGCACCGCGGGCGCGGAGCGGGGCCCCTCGTCGCCCCCTGCCCCGCCGCCGCCACTGCCCACCTCGCAGGACAGCGCCTTCCTCAGCGATGCCGACATGGTCATGAGCTTCGTCAACCTGGGTGAGTGCCGCTGTGCGCGGAGCCCACCCGGACGGTCCGCAGACACCCGTACCCGGGGAGGGGAGGCTGGCGGCTGCTCTCCGGGGAGCGCGGCTGGGTCGGCGGTCCGCGAGGTCTGCCGAGCGAGACCTACCTTGAGCTGCACGGATGTCGGCCAGGAGGGCAGCTCGCTTCGGTGAAGGGCAAAACCTCCTCTCGCCAATGAGACAAAACTCCGCAAACCACGAGGGGGACAAAAAAGTAGGGGGCAGGTTATTATCATCTTTATTAATAGTATTTTTGCACTTGTTATGCTGGTAGCGATCAGAGTCCGTCATTCAGGATCAAACCCACCCTACTCCGGTTTCTAGGCAGCGGAGTCGGGTTCACGCCGGAGCGCAAGTTGCATTCGCTCCGTGCGAGGTCCTCCGGCTCACAGATGTCTTTCGGGCTGGAGCAAAGTACAGTCGCCTCATGCTGCTCCACGCTGTCCCCGTCTCCTCTTTCTCTGAGGAGCTGAGCTAACATGATCATGAATATGTGATTCCGTGTAGGATATTCTGATGATTGAACCCAGGAATGTGATAAAAAAAATCTGTATCTTGTTGGAATCTTGAAATAAGCTCTGTTAGACATCAACCTGTTCTTCAAACAAATCGTGCTGTCAGCGTGTTACTGATGTGAAGGGCTCCAAGTTACCATGTCAGTGGGAAAGCCATTAAGCTTTTTACTTGAAGGAGCCCTCAATGCTAGACTGCGATTGTAAAGAAACAATGTGATTAGATTGAACCTAATGTGGAGAATGAAAATATTTCAGTTGGCGAATTGCAGTTCCTTTTTTAGGGAATTCCTGTGAAGCTCAAGTATCTTAGTTGGTTGTCTGAAAACTCTCTTTTCAGTAGTGCTGCCAGAGCTACGTGCCAGAATGATGACACCTGTGAACAGCTTGCCTTGTTTAAAGCAAAATACAAGTTGTGCATTTCCTCATCTACAGCAATGATAAGTCACTGCAGCGGGAAGTTTCTCTGAGCTCCTAGAACAGGTAGATGTGTTCAGTAGCTTTGTGCCACGGTGTATGTGTTTAGTACAAGAGCTGGGTGGTTTTTGTACTTGATGAAAGTCCTGTAGTATGGTGGAAGCATCCCACTTGTGCTGCAAATGGTTGTTGAAGGATTTGTCTATGTTGAGATTGTGGCGACTGCAACTCATGCAGGCACAGCCGAGGTGCCTGGGGTGTTCTGCCCTTGCAGCAGTGCACAGGGCCCTGTGGGCTCCACGTACTGCAGTTACCCCCTCAAGGTCTCAGCCTCCTATTTAAAATTAGCTCAGAGATGTTTAGTTGGTGCTGCCGTCTCAGAGCTGTGATGCTTTGGATTGAGGCATCCTCAAATCATCCTTCAACGAAGCCAGCGTGATCCTCATTTGGCTTGGACTCTGGGGTGTGGGATTACCATAAAGGTTTTGAGTCCAAAGAGCAGCTGCTTCTCTTTTTCTCCCCTCCCGATTTCCCCAAACCTCTCTGTCCTTTGAATACACAGAGCTGTTGCCACACTGTTCCTTGCCTTGGGGAGTTCCAGGACCTATGCTTGGAGCTGTGAGTTTACAAAGTATGGTGTTGGCTGTAGATGCCTGTAACATATTTTATTTAAAGGATGCAGAGCAAGGTACTTGCAAGGGGCTGGGCGGTACCCAGAGGAGCTGATTTCAGGGAAAAATGTGAGCATGTGGTGTTTTAGAAGGTATTTTACTGCCTGCTTTATAAAGCACCAGAAGAGAAGTATTAGACAGTAAACTGAAACTATGTGTTTCTTTTAAAAATAAAAAATGTAAAATCATATGATTCAGATCAGTTCTGATAATTTTGGATCTAGACACTTATGTAACAACAAGGAAAATTATTCACGTAATGTAGTAAAATAGCATGATTGAAATGCTAGTTATGAGTCTCAGGAAGTATGAATCAACTGCAGAAATTTCTCATCAACTTCCAAGTTCCGAGTCATAAACCATAATGTCATTTAACGTGATTGTTTGTTACCAGAGTGTTGGCAAATCGAGGGGGTGAGACTGAACATCTGTTCAGCTGTTTTCTGTAGCTCGTCTGACGTGTCAGGGATTTTGGGGGGTCTTTCACATGTATATTGACGTTTGCTTTTCCATTAAACAATAATTCATTCTATTGCAATGTAGAAACCAAAGGTGTGATAGGAAAGAGCCAGCCTGTGATCTATTAAAGCAGCCTATTAGATGTAGTCTAGGAAATGCAGCAAGAGATGGTGGGGTTACAGCAGAAAGGGGAGGCTCCTGACCTCAAGGACACTGACTATTCCAATGAAGTGTATGCTATGTGACCCTGAAATCCCACAGCTGGAGTCTCCTTATAAGCAGACACTGCTAGAATTATTTACTTGGGGTTTTCTGCATGTGATCAGACCTATAATAACTTCTGCTTCATTAAAATCGGCTTCTGAAGAGCTTTGCCTGTGTTCAACACTAAAGACTTCGCTTTCTGCTACTGAAGGGCAGGTGCCAAAGTGGTGTGAGAAGCCCTTGGTGTTCCCTTGGGATCAGGAGTGTATGGTATTTTATGGGTAATACCTGTGTACAGGTGCAGGCTGCCCAGAAGACGTGTGGGGCTGCATGGGTGTGAAGTCAGTGCGGGTGACCTACCTGCAGGTGCTGATATTGCCTCTGCTGCAGCCCAGAACAGTTGATGCACCTGGTGGTGCTGGAACGCCATCATCTAGGTCAGCTGTGCAGAGAAGTCCTGCTTTGTCCTTAGAGTTTGCAGGTGTTAATGTTCTTTTAAAAGTGCGATTAACTTTTCCAGCCCTGTAGTCCCAAAACAGTCAGTAGCTTGTAATCATTGCTGATCTTAATGTGCAGTGCTCCAGCCCTTCCTGACCAACATATATATCCCTTCAGTCTGGGGGTACAACTGATGTGTTTTCTGTCTGGGGAAGGCTATGCTTCCGTACGTGCTCAGCGTACCAGTCCTCTTTGTTGATGTCTTGTGAAGCCAAGGGATGTTGGTGAGGTCTCAGGTTATTCAGGCAGCTCAGACTTGTCCCAGGCTCCAAGGTGATGTCCTGGGAAAGTTTCTTTTAAAAATAAGAAAAGAAATAAAATTTAAAAAGGGGGACATAGAGGTGTGGATGCTCTCCAGCTGCAGGGAGAGAGCTGCTGTCTTACACGAAGGACAAGAAACATCAGTCTTTGAAGTGCAGAGTCTGGGATTTGTCTTGCCTACCTGGTGATGTCTCCACTGTAGTATGGACTTCGGAGGTATGGGCAATGATTCCCGGTGGGGCTGACTATAGAGGAACTTTGAGTGTTCAAGGTTTCTAGGAGATGCTTAGCACTTTGTTTTATAAGGCACCTGGAGAGATGTATTGGGGAGTAGAAATAAGTGTTCTGTTACAAGTAAAACCGCATGTAAGATATAACCAGTTCAGGTAATTTAGATAATAAATTTCATTTATCAGGTTAGATACCAAAAAATAATTTGACAGAAAACATCATCTATCTTCAATAAATTTGGTCCCTATTTTTGGAAGATGATCCTAGAAGTGCCTATTTTGGATATTTTCACTAGTATGAGACACCCAAAAAGTGCCTGTTTCTTTCCATTTCCCATATAGGAAGTCTGGATATACATATAAGTAAATGGATATATAAGTACATATAAGTAAATGGATATAAGGTGGATATAAGGTGCTGTGGAGCAATCCTGTGTCAAAACGAGGAAGAAGCTTTCCTGGTGATCACCTGTGCTTTCCTACCCTGGCATCCACACCAGGAGAAAAAAGGCACATGCTTCCCACAAGAAAACCCAAGGAAACCAAGGCTGAAGAAGCTGGGTCTCTTTAGTTTGGAAAAGAGGAGACTGAGGGGTGACCTTATTAGTGTATATAAATATATAAAGGAGGAGTGTCACAAGGATGGAGCCAGGCTCTTCTCGGTGACAACCAATGGTAAGACAAGGGGTAGTGGGCTCAAACTGGAACACAAGAGTTTCCACTTAAACTTGAGAAGAAACTTCTTCTCAGTGAGGGTGACGGAACACTGGAACAGGCTGCCCAGGGGGGTTGTGGAGTCTCCTTCTCTGGAGACATTCAAAACCCGCCTGGACACATTCCTGTGTAACCTCATCTAGGTGTTCCTGCTCCGACAGGGGAATTGGACTAGATGATCTTTTGAGGTCCCTTCCAATCTCTAACATACTGTGATACTGTGAATCCAATGAGAGTCTTTGCAGGTTCTGCTATCACTCAGATCTGGGGCTGCTGGCAGGTGGATGGCTGTGCAGGAAAAGCCTGAACCCATCAAACCCTCCAGGGATAAGGACCATAAAAAGTGTGCTTTTTGGATCTGGTGCCTGGTTATCCACAGTGTTGTGCCTTTTTGTAGCAGGTGAACAGCATGGATTCACTGTATCCCTGTATTTTTGGAGAGAGGGTTTCCCCCTTTAATGCAAGACCTACAGTTCTCTTGGGAGGACTTCAGGCAAAAGAATGAGGGAAAAGCACAGCTGTTTGCCAAGCAGTCCTGCAGGCAGCCCTGAAGCTTTTCCATGTGATTAAAGTTGGGATCATGGTGAAAAGCCTCTTTGATCTTTGAATCCCCAAGCCCTAGGCGATCCCTTTCTTCCCTGCAAGACTTCAAGTATCTGCTGAGGCAAGGGTGCTCCCTTTCAGTGCAAAGGAGCCGCTCAGAGGTCAGTGTAAGGCTTGCCGTACAAATACTCTCTCTCCCATGGCCTATAAAGCAGCACCTTCTGGATGTGATGTCTTCCAAGCAGGCTTTTCATCTTTTTGGCAGCCATCACCTACCAGATTTCCTTCTAGGAATGAGCTTGCACAAATCCATGGCAACTTAGGCAAAAGCAACATACTTTCACTCCACATGACTTTTCACAGGAGGGAAGCAGCACTACAGCATCCTTATGTGTGTTTCTAAAGCAGGTGAATTTTTTCATCTGAAGGATTTGATCAGCCCACCTGTCTTTTTCCTGGTATCATGCTTGCTGTCAGGGGATATGAAATGAGGCAACCAAGATGTATCAGGGACATTGCGTGATTATATTGATGGGACCGTACCATTCATACTGTCATCCCATCTGTTTACACTCTTGGCCACATGTTGTAAAGGTCAAGGCATCTACTCAAAGGGAATAACTGGAGTGTGTGATGCTGCAGATCTGGCTGTGTTGCCAGCTGGCTGTGTACAGCCTTGCGCTCTCGGCATGCGAGCAGCGTCCTCCACGTGTGTCCAGAGCAGGCCAGTATTAGAAATCATGAAGCTGATGATGGGAATGAGTTTACTGACTTCTGCCAAGCCTTGTATACTGGGCTTCGATGCCAAGACAGATCCCAAGCGTTGGAGTGCAGCCTTACATTTGCTGTTCAACTGTTGCAGCTCAAGGTCCTCATTTATGTCATCTCCTTGAAGTAGTTGTTGTTTGAGAGCTGCCTGCTAGCATGCAGCTGCCTAATGACATGGTTAAAACTGCAAATGGTCCTTTAGAAGTCTTCAGCTACTCCAGACTCTGAATTCAAGGGACTGCAGTCCTCCTGCCTTTGGCAGGAGCCCTGCAAGATGCATGGCTCCTGGTGAAGCTGCTCTTCAAAACCTGCACTGCTGAAATGAATGGAGGGTCACACTTATGTAAGGGCTAAGTGTCATCTGGACTAAGCTACTGGAATCAGACCATGTGGCATTTGTAGGACTATTCTCTGTCTTGCGAAAGCTTTTCAGAGCTTGAAAATTTACTGTCTTATATTTGGGGGAAATGTTGAAGTCTTACAACAACAAACAACAAAAAGTGATTGTAATTGGAAAAAGTCAGGATTGCCGAAGCAGTCTTGATTGATTTGACTCAGATTTTGTATGTGTAAATAGCCACAAAGTTGCATTTTGAAATACAAACCCAGGTGTGGGGTTTGTTTGGGTTTGTTTATTTTTTGTAAAAATAAAAGCAATGCTTCCTAGTTCTTTTCCTCAAACAAGGTTGAAACTAAACCACTTCTTATGAAAAGGTTTTATTTTGGCAATTTTCTTGCAGCTGGACATGGCTTCATCAGAAAATTGCTTGGGCAGCTCTTGTGGATGTCTGGTGCTGAGCTCCTGCAGGGACTTCTTGCTGGAGGCTTGCACCTCTGCTGAAGAGCTATAGGTCCTGCCTGGTCTCTCCTGGTGCATCGCAGTGGTGATGTGCTCTCTTGTAGTTTTAAATATAAACTTTTAAGTGGTGTTTGTGATTTAGGAGGAAGGAAGGTAGTGTTTAGACTTTCCATGCTGCAGAGGCATGATTCTTTTTAAGTCATCTTGCCTCATGGCTAACTTGGCGGGGGTTAGAGTAAGGTACGAGTTACTTAGGATGTAAACAGTCCCACCGTGAGTTTCTGCTGTATCCCAGCAGTTGCACAGTAATGCTGTTAAGTACAGTCCACCTACTAATCATTTAGTGCTTCCATGTGACCATTTATATGGCAATGTGAAACGGAGAACAAGCACTAATGCCTGCTAAAACATATAGAGATTCCCATTTGTTTTAGCAGGCATCAGACCTCAGACCCTGTAAGACAGGTTAAGGACCAAAAACTCTTTATGTGCATTGGTGGGGTGCATGGAACTTTTCTGTTCCAGTGGGGCAATGGTTTTAAACTGAAAGAGGGTAGGTTTAGGCTGGATGTAAGACGGAAATTTTTTACAGTGAGAGTGGTGAGGCACTGGCACAGGCTGCCCTCAGAAGTTGTGGCTGCCCCATTCCTGGAAGTGTTCAAAGTCAAGTTGGATGAGGCCTTGAGCAACCTGGTCTAGTGAATGAGGTCTCAGCCCATGGCAGGGGGTGTGGACTGGATGATCTTTGACCATCCCTTCCAGCCCAAACCACCTGCGATTCCAAATGTGGAGAGAGCGTTTGGGACTGGGATTCTCCATCTGTGATACACCAGGGGTGAGGGGCCATGTGTGAAAACGTTGAGCAGGTTGTTTCCAACTTCCAGCCATAGTTGGTGGATGATGAGGGGTGGTGCCTCCTGCCACTCTGTCTGCAGCACTTGCAGCAGAGGTGGCCGGCACTAGCACCCCAAAAAGGCACCTGCTCCCTGAGAGCATGCGGTCCTGTGCTTTGGACCCAGAGCAGGTTCCCAAGGCGATGGCTTTGGGAAGGGCACAGCGCTGTGGCTGCCACAGGGCTGTTGCAGGAGAAAAAGCTTAATTAAAGAAACAGCCCCTCTGGGACTGGAGGGGTGTTTAATACATCATGTTGGACTTTGATTCCTAAAACCTGCTATGGATTTGGGGCAGTATTTCTGAACTTTCAGATACTTAAGAAACAGCCTTGTAGTGTTGAGTGGATTTTGAGGCTGGTTTTTGTTTGTCATATTTGTGTTGGGTTTTTTTGTTGTTGTTGTTTTGGGTTTTTTTCCTTGGTGATGGCATGAGATTACTTTTTGTTGTTAAGGGCACAAAGATTTTGACAGCACTGCCTTCAGCTCTTTTTATTTTATGTTGCAGTGTTCATCGTAGCACAATGGCAGAATTGAATCAGTGGTAGCAACAGTGGGATTTTTTTGGCAAAAAAAGGATAATGTAGACAGAGCCGAAGTGTTCTGCTAACTAAAACAGTAGCTGTATTTTCAGAGAGCTAGACATGACTGTTTTGATCCAATGTGTTAATCACAAGAATACATAACTGCTTTCCTATGAACTTTCCCCTTAAAAATATCCAGTGATATCACCTGATGTTTTGCATGAATGCTCAGTATAACCAGAATTTAGAACAGCTGGCTCCATATAAACGTGGAATATTCATAGGTCAAATATTAGTGTATAAATAAAAACATTTTGAAAGTGAAAACAGAAGCACAGTATTTGAAATATACTCAGCATGCAGATGTACTTCGTGGCTTGAATAGCTTTGCAAATTCATCAAGACAGTGTTAACACTTGTTCCGAAGAAGTCAAATTTCCCGACAATAAATGAGAAAGTGTTTTTCAAACAGTATTCCAGAGTTGTTACTCCATGTATTTTTATGGTCATTTGCAGTATGAGACATGCAAGTTAGCTGTTTGAAGCCCCCCTTTAAAGAAGATATATTTGATCAACCCAAAATCTTAATGGTAGCAAATTGAGAGCCACAATTTCTTTTATCAAGTGCAGGCTGTAAAATATGCCTTGTTTAAAGCATGCGCACAAATGTTCCTGGTGAGGTGTGCTGCTGTACGCAGGCGCCGATGCAGTAGTCTTATCTTGTCACTTACTGCATTGCGTTTACGTGGCGTATATGGTCAAGGTATTAGACATTCTGTTTGTACAAGGGCTAAGGAGTGACATAATGTCTATTGAAGCACAGGCGTTTAGCTCCACACCAGGCAACAGGGCGCACTTAAAAAATGAGAGCAGATTAGAGCTTGTGGGCAGGTTTTGATAGTCACACCCGTAAGCCAGGAGGAAAGAGTCTGCAGTTTTGGTGTGAAACGGAGCTGCTTTCTTGCATCCTTGTGTCTCCTGGGCTTTTCAGACCATTTAATAGATAAATCTGGGAGAATAAAGCTGTAAGCAATCAATCCCAGTCCTCTTACAAGGAATAAAATTGTCCAAATGAGTTGGAAAAACGTTGGGCTGTTACAGGCATGTACCAGATGCAAAAGACTTCTCTGCCTTTAGCTTTGTAAGCTCTGTGATAAGAGGTGTTTGGGCATGAACACTTACTGCAGCATAACTTCTATTTTTTTTCAGACCGTGTTAAAAGTATCTGGGTTAAGGCTATTTATTGGGGAATAAAGGCATGGTTGCAGCTTTATTTCTTGTGTCACAGTGGTGCAAGCTCCCTCTGGCTGAATCCAGATGAGCAGAGGTTGAAGCAGCAATCTTTAACTGTCAGATACTTCGCAGGAAAAAAAGGAGGAAGCAAAATGTCACTTGCCATACACTTCCCATTCATGTTTCTTCTCTTCTAATGCCCACACTGGTGACATACTCCGTCTTAGCTGTGATAAACGTTTCTTGGTGCAGGAATAGGCCTTATAAGCTTTCAATATACCTGGGTCTTCATCATGATGCCAAGGCCAGTTCATCAACATGGAATCATACAATGGTTAGGGTTGGAAAGGACCTTCATCTGGTTCCAACCCCCCTACCATGGGCAGGGACACCTCACACTAAACCATGTTGCCCAAGGCTCTGTGCACCGTGGCCTTGAGCACTGCCAGGGATGAGGCATTCACAACTTCCTTGGGCAACCTGTTCCAGTGCCTCACCACTTTCACAGTAAAGAATTTATTCCTTATATCTAACCTAAAGCAGTGAGAAGCCTCTCTGAGGGCCGTGATCTGTATGCACAATTTTGGTGAAAAATGGTGGGAGCAGAGTTCTAAAATTTAAGCCTGGTATGAAATTGTCAGTTGAATATCTACACAAAGGTCTGATCCACAAGTATGGAATCCAGGTGCTCGATTTAAACAGTGGAGCTTAGAGAAGATACCCTCCATTTTAGAAACGCAACAGTCTCTTGCCCACAAACTGTCATCCTGGGACCGCATTTCAAGAATGCAGACCCTTTTGCTTAATTATTGTAACATCAAACGTCTTTGACATGAAAGGGACTAAGCAGTGGCTATGTAAGATAATGACTTGTTTATAAAAATAATTTAAACAGCATATGAAAGGATAAACATGCATGTCCTGCCAAAATTCACTGTATGTTCTGCAGGCCTTGGTGATTGTGAATCTCTTGGCTTGCCCTTTCAATTTCTTTTTGTTTTTCTTCTTAACCCACAAAGACAAAAAGGCAGAGGGGGAAGGGAGTGAAGAAAAAGGGAGACATAAAGTTATTTAAGGAAGTTCTAACTTATTGTGCTATGGAAGAGAAAATACTTTTGCTTAACACACTAGAGATTTTCATTCTGAGATGTCTGTGTCTTGTCTCTTGCATGTGGTAGTTTTTACACTTTAATGATTGTAGCAGCTGTCCTGTCCAGAAATGTGCCATTCTGCAGAATGTGTAATGCTCGTTACTTACTAGACAATGTCAGAATACTGCTCTCCCTCTCTTATTCAGGACCTCAGAGCACTTCGTAAGTGTTGAAGTCTCACATTGTGCTCTGACAAACGTTAATTGTTACTATACTCATGTCCAAATGGCTAAGCTGAGGCCTGAAGGGTGTGACTGGACTGGGGCTATGATGAGGTCTCTGAAATTCTTGCTTCCAGTCCTGTGATCTAACTGTGAAACTGAGCTCTGTGTTGGCATCCTAGCAGATCCCTAAGTGGCCTGTGGAGTCAGTGGAATAGTAGAGTCTTATTTGGTGAAACCTGCCCTTTCTCAGGTTGCAGCATCACTCATCTGGAGACGACAGATTCTCACCTGGCTTAGGCTTTAGTACTTCCCACTTGTGTACCTTGCTCATCCATGTTGCCTAGTCTGAGCTTTCTGCAGCCATGCTTTGTTAGAGACATGGCTCCTCAGAAGAGCTTGCAAACAGCAAACACCTCTGATCTTTGTGGGTGCTACCTGAATATGAATTTCCACCAGACGTCCATTTGTGTATGATGCCTACTATTTGCCCTAAGTGATAGCTTTTGGAAGAGAACAGCTTTTCCTGTGTGGTCTCTGACTGAACAGTGCAGGAGACACTTGGGTGCAGTGGATGGTAGCATGAGCATGAGGGCAGTCTCTGGTTTTATGTGTGTGTTGAAGTGCGGTACATTGGTGTAAGCAGGCACCCTCAAGGAGCTGGATAGGAAAAATTAAAGCAGTCAGAGGCTAGCACATTTTTCACTTGAAACTATTGGAAAGCCTAGTAAAGGTTTGTCTGGCTTTTGGTAACATCCATGAAAATGGTGATGTCCATGCTGTGGGGTGGTAATGTTTTTTGGTGATGTCCATGCTGCAGAGTCATAATGCCTTTTGGTAGTGTTCGTACTGCAAGGAAGGTAATTCGAGGTAGTCTTTTGAGTTAACTGATAGTTTTGTTGAGAAACTCCAAATAAAAATGCAGTGTAATGGCTGAAGTCAGTATAATGACTTCTTTATGTTTCAGGAGCTATTGGGACTGGGTCCGCCTGATACTTTTGCTATTGCTAGTCTCAGTAAAAACAATTTTATGGGGTCCCAAAACAGTCTGTTGCTTCTGGCAGCCAGAGAGCTGGCAGTCCCGACTCACTGAGGCTTGAAGAGATAGTTCATTAATTCATGGCACTTTCCAGAATAAACATGGCAAACCTCCTCTGAAATAACAGATGGTAAATTCTCCTTGTCACTCAAGACTGCACATTTGTCTTCAGAAAGGGGCCATGAAAGAAGCTGTCCATCTCCTAATGAATGAGAAAATAAATAGAAGAAGAATTGTGCATTGTGTCATGCTTGACATAGCGAAGCTTCGGGGTGGAATAACAACAAACCTTTCCTCCTGTCTTATCCCTGTAACATGTGGATCTAAACCAAGCAATGCCCACTGGGCAGGCTATCAGATGGAGTAAAGTTTCATAGCTCTTCAGCAAGGTTCCCTGGTGGGAACAACTGCCTTTTTTACTTCTTTGACTCTTTCTGTTTACTTCTTTGACTCTTTCTGGGAAGGTGGATTTCAGTACCTCTCAGCTTTGGGTCCTCAGGAATGAGACCCTCTGGTTTCTCTGTGTTGTGAGACTTGTGAAGGCTGCTACAAGCTGGGGTTGCTTGGAGCGCACAGATGTTTTGTGCAGCTTGTTATTTTCTATGTTGGAGGTTATGAGTCAGATTACTGTTTCCAAAATGTTTATGTGAAATCATTTCTGAGTCATATATTTGCATCATATACAACCTGTCTGACAATCAAAACATTCAGTGCTCAGCTAATGATTATACTAAGTTTTCCAACACTCTACTCCAGCATAACATAATTACATGGCAAAGTGCAATATATTACTTTGACAGGGTTCTTCATGCGTCTTGTGATGTCAGAAACATCATCATTGCTATTATTTGAAATTATCAGAGAAATATGGACTTTGTTTGCATGAAACGAAGTTAAGAATAGTGAGAGGCAGTCCCTCAGAAACAAAATGCCTTGCAAATGTTCCTGGAAATGGGCTTCTTCCATCTCCAAGAAAACATATTTCACGAAGTTGTATAGTGGTTTCAACCTTGTTCTCTCCAGAAACTTGCTTGATCAGGACTTACTGGTGAATCGACAGAATAGTCGTGGATATTTACGTGGAGAAGTTGCTTGGCTCCCAGGATTTGGCATTTGCCCTGGGAGGCTGTTTGGTAGTTTCTGTATAATACATTTTATAAGATAGAACTGGAGTATTTTTAGCAGTGTGGAAGACATAAGCAGTCTGTAAACTGCAACTTAATGCATGCTGTGTTTATCTCTAGCGTAAATAGGGATTGCTTACAGAAGTATTCTGAATAATTAGGGCAAACATTTAAAATTGTATTTACCTTCAGTTGTGTGAGAACTAGGGCAGGAGTATTTGCGGCCGTGTTCCAGGGAATTCAGTAACTCCTTTTTAACTGTTTATCCTAGAATGGGATGGGGAAAAACAAAGCACCCCCCCAACTGTGTGCTAAGGAAACAGTAAAGTAAATGAAAAAAAGGGGCGTAGGGCTGCTCTTTTGTTTGTTTTTTATATAACTAACAGTGAAAAAGCATATGGATATTGAAATGGAAAACAATTTTAGGGCTGAGTTGTCTAAATTTGGTTTGCAGTCTTTTGGAATTGGCTTTGGGAGCTCAATTAAAAGTGTGAAGGGCACTGGCAGGTCCTTTTAAGTATAAAATATCATTGCATTTCATCACTCTTACTGAATTGGCAGTATGCAAAATGCAGGATGGATTATGATGACATTCTGTACGTTCTTAGTGAAAACAGCATGGACAATATAGTATTGGACTTTCCTGGCTACAAGTGTCTGTCTGAACTGTGCGTAGTAATTAGAGAGTCCACGTTTGGAGCAATAAAAAGCATCCCTATGCAGTATTAGCGAGCACCATCTCTGCTGATGTACTCTTCTTGGCCAGTATCAGTGGCAAATACATAATTGGACTATGAAGACCAATATATTGTGAAGTGTAGTGGAAAATGCCAAAAAAAATTTCAGTTGGATGGAGTCCATTTGTCCTGTGCTAATTTCTAGCCCTGTAAACAAACACAGCTGCTGAGTGTAGAATCAGTGCTCAGAGTGGTTAAAAACAGTGATGCATTGCTAGTGAGATCACGGCAGAAAAAATATGTAACATATGAGGCTGCAGTAAGGATCAAAACTATCCTCAGCTCTGATTAATTGTTTCTGTTTGTATATTTTCATCAGTTTATGATGTTGTAGGGTAACTGGAATGTCAAGATGGCTTTTTAATATCCAGACCGTTCAGCTGAGACAGTTGGAGTATTAAGTATTGGTGAACTGGTTGTGAACTTTTGTAAAAAGGGTCTGAATCGGTGGCCACTATGTATACGTATGTATTTTATATTTCTCTTTTTCATACCAATATGTTATTGATTTGGTCATCTGGGCTTTACTGTTGTTTGTTTATATATATATGAAGGATCCATGCAGGTTGATTTTCCTATAATTTCATCTTCATTAAAATGTCTTTAGAAGTACTGCAGTGCTGAACAAGGGACATGAGGCTTCAAACATTAGAAACCTCAGGGCCAAGCCTGCTAGGTCATTGGCAAAGCAGCAGCACTTACACTGTAATTTGTCTTGTGGCCCAGTTATATGTTTTGACATCCCTGAAGTGACTAATTGCTCTGGGGAAAAAAAAGAAGAAAAGAATGGTCTTGGTTACTGTAGTAGAAAAGACAGCTTCCAACCTTTTCTGTCCATTGCATCAATTGTTTAGTGACTGCTGCATGGTCGTCCCGAGATCTAGCAGGGTAGGGCTTCTGTGGCTTGACACAATGCAATTACATAATGCTCTTGACATCATATTGTGCATCACCTATCCCAACTGGTTATTAAAGAGATTACTTTTTCCTTCTTGGTTTTGAGAAGAAAGAAGACTAAAGGGGCTAGATAGTTCAGGTGGGAAGTAGCAAAGAGTAAATGAGACAGAATATTAATCCCTGTGTATGACCGATCAGAGGAGTTGTTGCTAGGGAATCCTCCAGTGCTATGCACTTGTATGTAAGTTGTGTGTTGAGGATGGCTGAGGTAGCAAGGCCTATGTGCTTCATGTGAGGCTTCACTTCTGACAAAGCTGTGGTGGTACCTGTAAAGGCTTTTTGCCATGTGATTTTCCTGGTCCTTGGGCAGCTTGGTTGCACATGTGTTGCTGGGAGGCTGTGAAGCTGAAACAGATGTCCTTGCTGCTCTGCAGTTTCCTTTGGGCTCTGCAGTTGCAAGGTCTCCATGAGCTCCTGGCTCTCTATTTCTTGTCCTGCCCCAGTGGCCTTCACAAGCTGCTTTTAGAAGCCCAGAGAGTGGCAGGTTATCTTCTGCTGCAAGTCTACATCTGCTTTGTAATATTAAAATCTTCTATGAGATAGCCTTGGTCTTTTGAACAGCTCTGGTTTAAAAATTTTGAACATATCATAGCCATCTAGGGCTTTGAATTGTGCAAGGAGCTTCACTCCATGCTCTCCTGCGGCACACAGTGGTGCCACCCTCTTCAGAAGCCTGAGATACCGCGAATTGTTCTGTGTCTGCAGGATGCGACCAAGGTCCGTTGGTGTCCCAGGTTCTGGAAACGTCCCTTGCCGCTACCCCAGCTCAGCTACACGCTGGCATGGAGAGTTTAAATCTCAAACTGTCAGTCTGGCACTTTCCATAAACACTAAATTGACTCCGAGTGGCTAGGTCTAGTGCTATAAAACATACCGTTCAGGTCTTATTGCCAAGAAAAAAAAATTACCTGTAAATAGCAGACTTACAGCATAGGGGCTTGTTTCTGTGCTTACGCTTTTTACATTTCCATTTTTGCACCAGCTTGGCAAGGAATTAATGTAAAAGTCAAAACTATTTTTATGTAAATATATGCATTATCGAATCTCTTACTCATAAAGCAAATACTACTTTAAACCCACACAAAACAGCTGAAGCTATATATATTTTCTCACTACTGAATTTGGCTTTTAATAACATGGAGTGGACTGTCCAAAATAAAGTTAGGAATCAAGGGCACTTTATTTTCCAGCTAGCAACATATGTATTCTTGGCTTTGGACTGTACCAGTTTGAGATGGAAGAAAACTTGGATTTGTACTACAGGTCTTCTCAGCAATTAGAGAGATCGTGGTTAAATAAACATATTATATTTAAATTAGCAAACTTTTCTGGAAGTCTATAAAGATACAGAAAAAAGATGAAGGTTATTAAGAAACCTTGAAGGCTTTGATATGAAGCAGTGGCTTTCTAATGTGTTTCTCCTGCTGAAAGTGCAGCCTTGTGCCAGATTCAGAAGCAGCAGCTACCTGGAGAGAAGGCTGTAATCTTCAGAGTCCCGTAGATTTCACTGGTGCTTTTTGAGGAGTAAGGACAGCAAAACCTGAACTTAGCAAGTGCAGACAAACCCAAAGCTGAGGTTAGGGATTGTGTACTAAGCCAAGGTCGTATGGCATGGAAAGAGATTATAGAATCATAGAATCAACTAGGCTGGAAAAGGCTTTTAAGATCAAGTGCAACCATTACTCCAGAGCTGCCACGTTCACCACTAAACCATGTCACTAATGGCCTCATCTACATGTCTTTTGAACACTTCTAGGAACGGTGATTCTACTACTTCTCTGGGAAGCCTGTTCCAAAGCCTGACAACCCTTTCAGTGAAGGAATTTTTGTTCTTCCTGGGATTTATGGCTCATCTCCATGCCATGTGTTTTCTTGCCCCACTACTCTCCTGCCTTGTGGGAAGTTATCTGAGGTCAGTATCAGTTCCCAAAGATAAGGTGGGAAAAGTCACTTCAGAAATTCATGCAGACAAGAGATTGTTCCTGAAACTGAAGAATACCTTGCCTTGCCAAGAAGCAGTGTAGAGGAAGAGGGGAATCCTCAGCAGGATCACATGCGTTCTGCTATCCCACATTCCAGTTCAAAGTTTTAAGTCAATTAGTCAGCAATTCAAACCATCTTTGGCTGTGTTGCAGGGTATTTGCCTGCTGCTGTATGTGGCATGAAGGGAACACGTTGCTATTTCTGCTGTTTCTGTTTGAATAAACCCAAGCTGTACTCGAGGAGAAAAGAGTCATCATGCCTTCTGAAGCAGATGGGCGGTGAAAACTGCCTTGGTTATCTGAGGCTGAAGTTAATGTGAAGCACAACCGTGGAAACCCCCTGAAAATAACCCTAAACAAGCCGAAAACTTAAAATGTTGAATACAACCACAAGCAGAATTTGGAAGACCCACCAGTGTTGGAGCAAATGCTGCAGTTGGCCATGTGTGGGTCACATCCAGCCAATCTCTTGGGCTGGCTGTGCATGTCTGACTTCATGGGCATGAAGGAGAGGAGAAACATTGGGGGCTGGAGGAATGAACTGTAGTGGAGAGAGAGGTACTCATGCAGGTCCTGAGTCTCACCCGTGCGGGCAAGTGAATTTGGAGGATGATGTCTAAGAGATTCCAGTATTCTAAAAATAATGTTTTCAGCTGGTTGAAACCACAGCTCTTGCTGAGGCAGCTTTTATTTTGCCTCTTATTCCATCTTTCCTAGTTTGCATGATTCAGACCTGTGTAAGCGCTAGTAATGGTGCCTTGCTGCTGTGAGAGCAGTGCTGCGTGGAAGAGGCAGGGCTCACATGGGCAGGAGGTTTGCCATCACTGATGATGGTGAAGTAACAAGCATGCTGTCTGTCCTAAAAGCCTTTTTGTCCATGAGATCCCCAGTGCATCTCTGGGTGGTGTCCTGCTGAGCTCCCCAGATGGTTGTTGGAGTGAGGGGTTGAGCTGGCTCTGCCTGGTGGTGCCTAGGGCGGAAGCCTGAGGAAATGGTGCTGTTCTGCTTTTCTTGTGATGTCCTCTCCTAGGAAACCTGATCGTAATGTTCCTTGTTCTTTCTCGTTAAATAACAGTGTGTGTTAAAAGGCTGTGAGAGTAGGCTGCTCTGGGTTGTATTTAAATGCAAGCCTTAAGGAAAAAACTGAAACAACAGATGAATAAAATGGTTGTGGTTTAGCTTGCTCCATAAACACTATTTTCCTTTTAAATTACATTTTTGGAAGGTGAGGGGAAACCAGTTACAATTAAGTTTAAATCAAGCAGACTTTCCTTTATTTGACTGGGATGTGTGATTCATCTTGACCAGCTTTTTCTTCATGTTTAAGTCATTCTGCTTGAGCTGCATTCATTCCCTGAGCTTGTTTTGTTAACCTTGCCACCTGAACAAATTAAGCATGTGTCATCATGTGGTGTTGCCTTAAGTATGTACCTGCTGGTCACAGCTGGGACACCTATGGTTTCACCTGCTTCTCTGTGCAGCCATAGGACAATTCATCTTCCAGATTTTTTTCCAAAATCAAATCTTTGAAATTCTTTCCTGGGTATTGTGCAGATTATGTGAATACACTTCAATGTCCTGTTTTTTCACTGCTTTGGAATTTCTGTGTGTAGTGGTAGTAAGTGCAGAGGTAGTAATTTCTGGGTCCATAGGTAGTTATCTAAGGTACAACAGCTGGTACTTTCATTAGCAGTGGTGATGCACACAAAAGGGCCAGATCCGAGCAAGAAAGGGAAATTGATGTTGGGACTAGCAAGGACCCTCAGGGCCATTGTGCACAACAAAGTTGTAGGCATTTTGTCCAGCAAGCTCCACAGAAATCCTTCTCAGTTTATGCCATGTCTCACAGTTCTCCTGCCAGCTGCCCTGGCAGGAAAAGATTAAGAGCAAAGAAGTAAAGACCAGCAACTACAGGTGTAAGCTGACTTTGCATGTGAGGGATTGTCAGTAACTCAGAAATGGGTCCCAGCAGGCTCTTGCCCTGTGAAAGGCACTGAGGCTCTTTGTCTAGCTGGGGTTGATATCTGATGCTTCGCAGGACCACAAGAAATAAAAGCTTGATCCATTGATGTAACTCATGAAACATGGGACTACTACAGTGTAACAATGGGACAAACAAACATGGGAAGAATGGTGATCAGAGGTGATTGTTGCACTCTGGCAGTACTAACAAATTTGACATCTCTGGCCTCACTTCCCAAGTTTCAGGTTCCTGTTTTAGGAGCTGCAAGAACATGGCTAAGTAGGACAAAGCACACCCCAGCTCTTCTCCAAGTTTTTCACTTGCTCACTTTCCTGTCTTTTCCTCCTCAACACTGTCAACTTTTTCTTAGGAAAACCTAAAATTTGCAGCAGGAATTTGTTGGAGGTAGCTTATGAGAGATGTAGAACATGGATATTTCCTTGGGGGGAAGATCTGCTTTTGTTGAAATTTGGCTTTTGGGTCTGACTTGTGCCATCTATACTGGTATAATAATGCATGCATTAATATTTGTAGAAGCCATGACTGAATGTCATTGTTCAGTGAATGCTCCAGACATAGTGTTGGTTTAGATGAAGTTTGACATTATATCCCTATTATGTATATGATGAAGAATGAACTCAGAAGATCTCCAACTCCACTCAAAATTATTTGAAGCGATATGTGGCCGGTAGGTACCCTGTATGTGGGTGACTGGTTTAACTGGGATATTTTTCAAGAAAATGAGACAGTTTCATGATAATGGGTAAAAAACCTAGAGTTTAACTGAAACAGCACTAACAGACTGTTTCTATCTTGGAATGCAATCAGCTAACAGTAAAAGTTGTTAAATAGATACAAAATTTAAGTGACCATACTCTTCAGAGGAAAGTAGCTAAATAAATATTTCAAGAAAATAGTGAAATAAAATTGCAATAAATTTTATTATTTAGTGCACTTTTAAGGCCCCAGGACAGGAATATATCTGCATTCAGGAAAGCACTTAAGCATGTGCTTTCCTGAATAGGCACAGTCTAAAGCTTGTACTTAAGTGCTTTCCTGAACATGGGCCAAAGTCTTCTAAGAGTTTATTTTAAAGACACTCTTTCCTTAATTAAAACACTTGGTTGAATTTAACAATTAGGTGTCAGCTTCCTTACTGTCACACAGCAGCTTTCTTTTAACAGCAGGCAGTAGCACGCTACAATGACTGAGGTCAGGAAGCGAAGACTACTTCATCAGTTGACACTAGGAAAGGAACCCCAATTTTTATGAGCCTCCCAATAGTTTTCTCCAGCAAGTGCCGGCCGTCTAAAATAAATTGAAAAGCTCTGCCAAGAAGTGGCCCAAAACTGTTTACAGGGTCTGCATTGGAACCAGTCTGGGCTCAAGGCTTCTCGCCCCTCCAGTGGCACTGCACAGTGCTGGAGCTCTTGCTGGTGCCGTTGGTACGTGTGGCTGGACCACAATTGTTCTACCAGATGTTTTGTTCTGTTTATGCAGACATTAAATTTTTGTTCAGTCATTCCTTACGAGCATCCAGTTGCTCCTTTTCTCACTTTGGTGGCTGAGAGCCGGTTGTGCTAATGGAACTATCAGATGAGCTACAGAAAGTGAAGTTATTGCAAGGCTGCTTCTCCCTCTGCCGAGGGCCTGACCAATCTCTGTAGCTCTGAAAGGCAAGATGGAGTACTGCTCACTCTTTCTTAGAGGCAGACAAGTAACTTTGATGAGAGGATTTCCATACAGAGCCCACCATAGGTCCTGTACTTTGGGCATCCTTGTCCAGACGCGATGTTGGTAAAGTGCTGGAAGTGGTGTTGGACTCCTGTCTTGGTGGAATTTTGTCTTGTAGCAGCCTCAGCTGACCTATGGAGGAGGAAATTCACTCTTTCATTTTCCTGAGTTGGACTTTAAACAAGGTGTATATGGTTTGAAAACCTCTTGTATTTTCTTTCCTCTTAGGTTTAGTGGACCTGCTGTTTGCTTCCTAACTGAAGCAGTTCAGTGTCTTCCACCCTTCTGCTGCCTGCACTTGGCTCCTTTGTTACTATGGTTGTCTTGTCTCACTTATTTTTATTTTCTTTTCTTTTTGTAATTTGAGATCTGTAATTGCAGCACAGCTTGCAGCAATCCAAGCCATTGCCTACGTGTAGCTGTCTTCCTCTGAGTGACACCTATGCAGGGTTTTCCTCCGGTTGCAATAACCTGGGCATTTGATTTCTGAAGTTGGTAGGTGTTAGCCATGGCCAGGCTTTTAAAGGTGAGGTGAGAGCAGGTCTGTGCCACATTCAAAGCTTCTTCTGAAAGATTTTGCTATTTAAAATCTCATGTGCTGCTGTCCCCTCCTTGTCCTTTCGGACATGGTTTCTACCTGAGCTAAGGAGGACCTGAGGCTTGCTCTTGGTGCCTCCTGGCAAGGAGGTGAGGAATGAAGGAGAAAATATTTTTTGTGAAAAAAGGCAAAGGAGGATGTAAAGTTGGGTAACCAAAGACTGCAAATTGCATCCCTGATAGGCTGAATTTTCCATTTTATGGAGAATGTGCCAAAACACTACAATAAAATACATAGCGTTTTCTCCGCCTTCCCATTGTAAAACTTGAGAGTTGTGGCATATTAACCAGAACCAGACACATCCATCGAGTTTCCATACTCTGAAGCAGTATAGGGTGGGGTGAAGCTGGTGTTAATAGGTCTATTCATCACAATAAATTTTCCTGGTAGATGTGGGTGGTTCAGACTCAGTGAAGAAATGGCTCAGAAGCAGTCAGCCTCCACCCAGAGAAGCAGGAATTTGTAGCAGGGAGTGTCCCACATACCGGTAATAAAAAATGATGGCTAACTGAAGAGTTTTCCTCAAGGGTTTGATTTTAAATTCAGGTGCGCTGAGGTTTAGTTAGCACCAAGACTTATTTTGATTTCCCAGCTGTTTTCTAATGTGATCACCGTAGGTAAATCTGTGTTTGATTAGGAGCTGGCTTTAGGCTGTCATCTTCTCACTTCTGTCCCAGCGCACCATAAAAAGCCCTATAAAATATGGAGGTTCTCGAGGGAGTTGGTGTTTGCCGTGCTGACTGACATGAAACCAGCATTTTTGTGAATTTGTGTCATTAAATTGTACATTCTCTTCAGAAATTTATCTATTTATTCTTCAGTTTAATTGCCTTTTGCTTCTTTTTTTTTTTGCAGCGGGGCTTGGAGTTTGTAATGAGAAGTCTGTGCTGGGCGTTGTACCAGTACATGACAGAGAAAGCAGCTCGGCCATTGACCGCTAAGAGCATGTAGTGGGCTGATAGGAGTAACAAAAAGGGTGGAGGACAGAGTAACAAAGTGTACAGAGATTAACAGTTCAAAATATGTGGCCACCCACATTAAAGAAATTATTTAAAATACATTGTGTTATGTGTTAACTACACGGGAACATGTATTTTGTGTTGTTTCATATGACATTTGGAGATATACATGTTTTTTTCTTTCTAAGGAAAAGTAAGATTGGACAAAATTTGTGTATATGTAGAGTAGTCTTCAGTACCTGATCACTAATGCCAATGAGGAATTGGTGATGATTGGGTTTAGAACTTGGATATCTGATCACGAGGGGGTGATTTGAACTCTCTGCTCAGTGGAGAGAAGAGGGGTCAATTTGTTGTGAAATGATGGATTTATACTGGTAATTGGTCTCAGCAGAATGTACAGAATCATCCTGCTTTTTGGACATCATGGCCATAGGGACTCAGGAAGAGAGTGGACAAATCTCTAGTTTAGTGCAAAGCCCAAACATGGATGGAAAGGAACCTTTTCCCTTCAAGTTAGTCTTTTGGGAGGATGGCAAGAGTTCATGTGAGGTTTGTGACATAAAGGAGTTTCTGAGGTAAAGGTAACCTGCCATTTCCTGCCTACACTGTGGGCATCTTCAGAGATTGTAGGGACAGCTTTGCATTTGGTGTATACTCTGCAGGTGGACTTATGGGCACCCCATGGGTTAGAAGCACATCCTGCATCTGATAGATGGACTTTCTGGCCTTCCTCCTATGAATAGTCATTTTGATATCTACACTGAAATCACTGAGACCAGGTGGGACTTAAATAGGGGAGATTTAGATTGGATACAAGGAAGAAGTTCTTTACCGTAAGGGTGGTGAGGCACTGGAACAGGTTGCCCAAGGAAGTTGTGAATGCTCCATCCCTGACAGTGTTCAGTGCCAGGTTGGACAAAGCCTTGGGCAACGTGGTCTTGTGGGAGGTGCCCCTGCCCATGGCAGGGGGCTGGAACTAGATGAACTTGAGGTCCTTTCCAACCCAAACCATTTTATGATTCAATGATTTCTTACAGTAAAGCTGATGTTTGCCTCAGCTCTGAGTTTCTTTGCAGCAATTGAAGACAGTCTGTGGAAGAACTTTGTTCAGCTATGCAATGGATCGTAATTTGATCAAGTAATTCTGAGATGGTCACATTTTTGTGGATGAGTGTGGGAGGCTGTGTGCCACGTCACACCCTTACGAACTCGGCTTTTACGGTTTAAACCTCATGTTTGCTGATTACATAAACGCTGAGGTTTCATTCCTAGGGCTTTATTTCTGGGGCTTCCTGTTCTTCACTCTGAAGAAAGCAGCCACCTTCACCACAGTCCAGCCAGCATTCACAACGTGCCTTCTAGGCTGGCTTTGTACACCATGTGGTTTGCACTGATGAACTGCTGGCCCTTGTGGGTGAGAGATAGTGGGTTCTAGGGTGAGTGTCAATGCCTATGGGCTCCTCTGAAATACTTGCCATTGAGGAATTCAGATGGTACATCAGGCCCCTGGCTGGTGGTGGTGAGAAGATACCAGTGGTAAGCCAGGCTAGGGTGGGAGAAGTGGTGAGAGGCTGAGGACAGGCATCAATGTTGGTCAAGGATGGAGGGGAGAGACGTGGGCTGGTAGAAGAGGTGAGTTGGCAAGTTAGATGAGAACATTTCCACAGAGATCCCTGGGCAGATGACCAAGTGAGTACGGGAGTGAGTAAGGTGGCTTACTGTGCGAGCAGGTTAGGTTTCACAGTGAGCAAGGGTGCTACTGCGCTTCTGGCATTAGCTGGGACAGCACTGCCGAAATGCAATGATTTTTGTGGAAGGGATAGTAAATGGTGACATCAAAGATATTGAAAGAGTGTTCTTAAGAGTAGTGAGATGCTGAATTACCTCATGAGCAATGTATTGTGGGAGTGAACAAGTTTGCGAAGTAAGTTGCTGTAATTTGCTGCTGTTGACTTTCAGTGGTGCTCCAGGCTAAGTCACAACCATGCCTGCAAGGAGAGGGAAAAGGCTCTTGGGTGCTGAGTGCCAGGGTTACTGCTGCAGGTTGTCTTTTACCCTGTCCTTGGCCAGTCAACCTTGGAAGATGAGTTGGGTGTGAGCCTGGTCCTCTCCACTTCCCAGCACCAGCCTGAACATCCCTGCCATGGGTATAAAATTATTTCAAACCCTTCTAGAACATACCTGATGGAGGGGGATGGCTGGGCACGGCTTTTCCTTTCCCCTTCTTCTGTAAGTGCTGGAAGCCACCAGCTTGTGATTTTGGGGTCTTGGTAGTAGCTACCAGCATTAATAAGATATAGTTTGGCTTGAAATTCCTCCTACTTCTTACCTTCAGAGGTGAGAGGTATCTTTCTGAGTCGTTCTTGTAACTACTTATTTGGGTATTGCGTAAGTATGAATTTTCTTGAGTTGCATTGCTGGATTTTGTCTTTGTTAGTCAATGGTTTTGAAAAATTAACATTTAGCTTTTTTTAACAAAAGAGCTAAAGTGTTATGGTTTGGCCTTTTTAAGGGAATTATTCATTTTTCTATTGAAATGGAAATGAAAAAGGGAAGGGGAAGAAAATGAAAAAATTAGAGTGTCTTTTTCATTAAGAAAGGTTATTTTTTCCCATCCCTTTACTGGCATATGTGGTGGATATTTCTAAAAGTGTCCTTCTTTTTTTCTAAGATCCCCCAGCCATATTTTCTTGGAGAAAATACTTTAAACATGGAAAAATCTCATTTTTTTATTTACTTCATTTTGGAGGGTTTTTTTCTTTCTGTGAGCTCAGTTTACCAATTGGAGTTACCTAGTTGGTCTCTTGAATCCATTTTTGTCAGTGGATCTCTGCATAACAGTTGTCCTCTTTTTTTTTTTCAAGAGCAGGGTTATGATGAGAAAACCAGCCAAAAGATACAGAGGGGGCCCAGGTTAAACTGTTTAGTCCAGACAAATTAAACAGAAAATGTGCATCTCATGCACTGTGAAAAACACCAGGGGCAAAAAGTATCATCTTTTGAAGGTTGGCGTGTAGAGTGCAAAGAAAATAACTGGGTTGCTATACTTTGGATCAAATTTTTGGCTTCCTGTTAAAAATAATTGAAAAATTAGTTCTTTTCATACAATCATGTGTAAGTATTTCTTTCAGAGTGTTGATCTTGCCTTTTCATAACTTTTTCTTGCACAGTACTTCAAAAATTCCTTTGCTGTCTTTCTCAGATTTTATCTCAGAACATGTGTTTTTCTCATTAATTTCAGTCTTATGCATTCATTGTTTTACCAACTTTTGGTTGACTTACAGTCTATCTGCAGACTGTGTGTATCTTATTTCCAGTCCCTGTTCAGTTTGCCCTATAAGTGCGATTTCTTCCCCTACTCCCCAAAAGACTCACTATGTAGTGCATCAGTGTTACATTATGGAAGCCGTTGCCAGTGGATGTTGTGAAGGCCAGAGGTATGAATGTTTCAAAAAAGGATGGAAATAATACATGTGCTGGTAACTGATAAATTTGATAATCTTCATTTTATAGAATCTTAGAATGTTCTGGGTTGGAAAGGACCTTAATTAAGATCACCTAGTTCCAACCCCCCTGCTATGGGCAGGGACACTTTCCACTAGACCATGTCACCCAAGGCTCTGTCTAACCTGGACTTGAACACTGCCAGGGATGGAGCATTTGCAACTTCCATGGGCAGCCTGTTTCAGTGCCTCACCACCCTCATAGTAAAGAACTTTGTCCTTAATTTCCCATGAGGCTGCTAAGCTTCTGATGGATGGAAGACTGCGTGCCAGGGTACAGATCCTTCTGTGTCATCTCTTGTGTTTGTTCTGAAATATTTCTTACTGGCCACCCTTGGAGACAAGATGCTGGGCTGCCTGTGTCTTTGGTCTGATCTGTAAGGCTGTTTCTATGATCTTGTGAATCTGATTTTGGTTAGGGTTCTCTAGTTTGTGGTGCAAGCAGCATATAGCTCCTCAGCAACAGGAAACCTGTAGGGAAAGGTTACATATTCCTCGTCTTTGTGACTGCAGTGTTCATACTTTTAAAGCTGAAGAATAGAGGTAACCACTATTAGAGGTGAGAAGAATGACAATTTTCAACCTCACATAGGCTCTGAGATGACACTAAAAGGATATTTACTTGTGTGCTGGATGAACTCCTGAGTGAATTCATTGTGCACACAAGGGAAGGATTTAGCTCTTGTGTCCTACCTGATGAGCCATTTCAGTGCTCAGCAGAGGTGATGATGAATCGTTTGTGTTGGCTGTACCTTCTCTTCAAAGTACTTGACAACCGAGAGACCAAGAAGACCCAGGAGGTGGCTGTTTGCTCTGCAAGAGGGCTAAGCTGAGGCATGCAAGTAAATAAGCTTGACTTGCTCAGTGTCACATCACAAGATCAGCCTCAGCCCTGTAGCAGCCTTTGGTGGTTGTATATTTTGATTAAGCAGTTAAAATGGAAGCTGATACTTGTCATTGAGCATTGTCAGGAGACTTTGTTGGAAATTGTTCCTTTGCTCAGCTGTTGCTGGTGGTCTTTCCTGGGAGGCTTTGCTCTGGCATTGCCTTAGAGAAGCCTGCCATCAGGACAAGAGCTTGTGAGCAGCCTGTGATGGGCACGCAACCACACCTTTTGTGATTTTGCCCCCATCAGCTTTTTCCCACATGAAAACTGCAGGGAGTAGGGTTGCCAGCCTTTCTTTTTGTGTATTTCTGGAGCAGAAAAGAACAACAAAGATTGAACTCCTTAGGTGGTTTTCTTGGCTGAAAGAACAAGATGCTTAATATTTTTATTCTTTGCTTTTTGGTTTTGGTGTGTTGGGGTTTTGGTTTTGTGGTTTTTTTGTTTGTTTGTTTGTTGGTTTGGTTTTGTGGTTTTGTTGGGTTTTTTTCTTCCGAGTTTTCCTTTGGAAGCCTAGAAAGGGCATTATATGTAAAGTAAAAGGAGTTGGCTTTAGTGGTTGGCTCAAGGTTTTTGAATATGTGAAAACAAATAGAAGTGTATTATAAGACTTATGATAAAACTACTTGATTTGGAAATGAGACGAAGAGCAGTATTGATTGCCCAAGGCCCTCAGCTGCACTGTGGCTGCAGGGAACCACTTCCTGTTGGACCACTGGACAGATTTTGCACCAGGCAAGGTGTGTTACGCTGGTGAGAAATGCGTAGGTACCAGTAACTGCTGTTTCAGTTCTAGACCTGTTCATTAAAGGTCCTTGAGCATATGCCCAAGTGATAAACTGCATATCTTTCAAAAAAGTAAACCCACTATTAATATGAGTTTTATGTTACAAGAGAACACACACAAGTGGTAACCTTATGAGGCAAGATTGTTTGGTTTGGACATACCTACAATTAGATTAAAAAAGTGCAAACAGCTGTTTCAGCGTTTTGTTTTGAATAAAAGTATCCAGTCCTAGGTCAGGGTGTTTTTATGCCAAGTTCTAGTTCAAGGCCTGAGGGAGATCTTATAACTGACTTAAGAAGTCCCGAAATGACTCAGAAAACAAGTGCCAGCACAAACTGTAATGGTATGGAAGGTCATCACTGACCCCTGGTTACCACCTTTGCAGAGTTACGATCCTGCAATGGGACTGCTTTGACTGGCCCTGCTGCACATGCTGTGTTTTGGGGGCAATGCTGTGTTTTGCGTGTTTTTTGAATCTTGCCAGAATTCACTTGTTTGGGGGCAATTAGGGTGGTGGGTCAAGTGAGTGGGCAGCTGGGAAACTACCTATATGAGAGACAGATCCTGATATTTGCGTTGTTGGGACCTGGATTATAACTATTTATATTGGAAAAGTCTGATCATGTTGATGCTAGCTATTACTAATAGGGGTGCCTTTTAATTATGTTGTCAACAGTTAACTAGAAGGACATGGAGTAAAAGAAAAAAAAGTTTCTCAGATAGTTCTTGAAAAATAAATTTGTTTAACTGTATGTGTGCCTCCTGTGTTGGTGTTTGCAAACAGGTGCATACATTGGCAGGGATTTTGGTGAAGGGGTCAAAACTTGGCTGAGTATGCAGTGATAAAAAGGGAATTTTGAATTAGAATGTATTTGTGTTGGAAAACAATTAGACCAAAGCAGGGGAAAGAAACATCCCTATCCAGAAGCCTACGCAAATGTCCGTGTTGTGGATGCTAAGTATAACAGTGCAAGATTTTAGTAGGGTTGGCTATGTGAATGAAAAGAAGCTGCAGATTTAGTGTCCACTGGACAAGCCAGTAGGTTGGACAGTGAACTGCTGCTGTGAACTGTGTGTCTGCAGCTGGCAGTCCCTGGAATTTAATTGTAGAAAACAGTGGAGTGGATTATTCCAACCAAAAGATCTGGGATGTTCACAAAAACTGCTCATTGGTAATTGGCAAGTGGAGACTGGTAAAAGAAATAACATCTTTATGCTGGTTTAATCCTTGTAGGGTTAGTAACTGAGAACAGCAGTGCTGTTCAAACTGAATAAAGAGCATTAGTTCAGGAGATTTTTTTTTGTTTCATAAGTTAAAATTCGGAAAGATGCATTTCATAGCAACTTTCAAGGAAAAGAGAGTGTGATATGAATATCCCTCACCCTCCCTGATACACCTGAGAGGTATCTGCAGCCAAGCACACATCATTCCTCTACTCTCTGGGCCATTTGGTTTCCAAGAGGCAAGATTTGCTGCTTCTGTTCACTTCTCTTTTGTGCTTCTGGCAATTCATCTCAGACCTTAAATTTTGTTGTGGCCATTTATTACTTCTGCGTGTTCAGAACATAGATGATGCGAGTCTGGTTTGCAGTTTTGAGGATGTAAAAGGCACTTTGGGGAACTCGTCAGAGCCTTCCACTATATTCAGGGGAGTAGGACTTCACATATGGATAAATCCTCTGTGAAGCAGGTGTATTAGCTTGAGGAAATACTTGTCAAGAGCAAGGAGGAAATGCCAATAGGTGAGCCTAGATTGTTTCGCTTAAAATACCTTGGGCTGCTGAGGTGCTGCTGAATCCGGAGTCCAGGAAACATTTGCATGTGGTAGCCCTGCCCTGTGGCAGGAAGTGCTGGGAGTTTTGGAGTCCCCAGTCCCAGCGCAGGTACAACTAGAGGATCTTGACCATGGTCCCCAGCTGCAGAAAAAGTACATCTAACTTAGTCCAAAACCATACTCGAAAGAAATGAAAATTTCCTGACAACTGGAAATCCTGTTTTTCCGCCAGCCCTATACCTGGCTCCGATTTCATCTCTTAATGGAAACAACCTGCAAGATCCTAATTACTGGCTGACAGCTCAGGACAGAAGAGGTAATGGCACTGTTAAATGCAGGAAGCAGATTTCATCAGTGCTTTCTCAAGTGTCCTGCCTACTCATTCATGTGAGGCAATGACTCAGCTGTGGATCCCTGGTCCAGTCCCAGGTCCCTGCCTCAGACTGGATCACTCTGCAGTATGGATGTGATCTGGGTCAGCTGTGAACGGGTGACATGGGATTTAATGCTACCTTGGTGCTTTTATGTTGGCTTTATATTACCTGTGGGAAGCACAGACTGACAGATGATTTTGCCTGGAGCCTGCCAATACAGAGTCAAACAGGTAGCAAAGAGTCAAGCAAGCTTAGAACACCAAAGGAAATTTTTAGCATATCTTGGTTCTTTATCACATTTTTTTGATTTGGTAGTAGTAGTTTTAAAGCTGGATTCACGGTTCCAGCAAACCACAGCATCAGCATTAATACTGATGTTTGACCCCTTTCCCTGTTTTATTAGCCAGATCGTTTTGCAGATTCGACCTGGAGCTTGGCTCCACAGACACTTCACTCAGCACAACGAGGGGCCAACAGCAGCCATCGGGGATGAGGATATGTCTAGAATGGCATCCTGGAAGCAGAAAGGCAGACAGCAACCTCGAAAACTGTCTCTGCCACCAAAGGATGTATGTAGGATGTAGTACTGCCCTCTCAGAGCTAGCATGTGCTATCCTGGCTCTCCAGGTGGCCTCAGAGGTTCTTCTTCTGATGCTGGCTGTTGTTCCCTCCAAAGAATGGTTCATCTTCCCTTCTGGTTTTTGTTGTTTGTTTTTTTTTTGTGGGGTTTGGTTTGGGTTTTTTTCCTCTTTCTTTTTTTCTGTCCTTTGGGTGTTTCAAAGCAGTTGTTCATGTTTTATTTCTTGCTGAAATTCCTGACAGTTTGTCATTAGAGGCACAATTTACATCATTTGTTTTGAAGCCCAGCTGATGGGTCCTTTCTTGTTCTATTGAATCTGAGGAAGTTAACACAAATGATTTAGTAGTACGATGTAGAGCCTTTAAGTGGTGATTTTTTTTTTTTGGTGTAGGACCTTGGTTCTGAGGTGGGTTCATAACCAGTAACCCCAAGTGTTCTTTATTAAATCTGTGCCCCCAACAATGTCATTTTAAGATTAAATGCCGATAGCCCTAATATAGATCTTGCACATACAAATGTGTATAAACGCGTGTATATGTAAAAAAGGAATTGGATGCAGCTGCACAGAGGATAGAGCATGGGGGTTTTTTTGTTGGAAGGGCCACTATAGTATTGATACATTAAAAAAACAAACAAACAAAAAACCCCAAAACCAACACACACAACACACCCCACCCCCAGTGTTCTGTGGTGTGAAGACCCTCTGGGCTTTGCTCACATCTCATCTCCAGGTCTGTGTGAGAAGAGGCTCGGAGATTTGTTGTCTCTTAACTTCTTTTAAGAGGGTTTCCTTTAAAAATCTGTTTATGGTTGGGGAGGACATGCCTGAAAAAACATTTGCACATAAAACAGCTGTTAAGTGAATCTCCACACACTGAGATCAAGAGAACGTGAAGAAATATGTACTTCCAAAGACCTCTCTGCCAACTTGGAGCCTCCTTCAGAAAATAAATACAATCTCCCTATGAGTCTCTGGTAACTTAGTTACTGAAAAATAAATTGAGCTACTTAGACCCTTGAACCTTCTTCCCTCCCCTTCCCCCTTCCCGCTAAGTATGAAGCAAATGCATAAAATTGTGTTGGAATGATGCGCACTGAAGCCAAATAGATTGCTTTTAATGTTCCTTTGGTATGTTGTCAGCTAGTCAAGTGCAGGCAGCGACAGCGTTTGTCTGTGTGTGAACTAACCACTTCCAGTAGTGCTGCTGCTGGCCTTCCAGTAGTAAATTTAAATGTCACAAATCCCTGTTTAAACCTTCCCTTGATGCCACTTCCCAAAAAGAGCATCACCTATGAAGGGCTGTCAGAGTTGCAGTAGTGTTATTAGGGACTCTTCCTTATTTAAAGTTTAACTCCTCTTTACTTCTTTTGCATGGTCCCAAAAGCAGAGGGCTCACTGTGACGGCACAACTCAGTTTTCCTCTGGTTTTATTTGTTGTGCTCTGGGGTGCCGTGAAGAGCCAGTGTGCATCTAGTTGGGGTGGCTGCAAAGTCCCAGTCCTCCGCTGCAGCATCGTGGCCCTTTAAAACCCTCTGTGGCCACAGCCAGAGGCAGTCAGTGGTGCGCTACAGATGTTTTTACAGTTCATTTCCAAACAGCTGCTTTTCCCTTCTTTCGTCTGTTTTTCCTTTATTTATCAAGTCCCTGAGGAAGGCTGATGCTCACAACCCTGGCAGGGGCTCCCTCGTTCAAAGTCCTCGCACGGCATCCTGGAGCAGACCCCTGGGTGGCACGGGGGGATCACTTCAGCAGGTTGCAGTGAGCCAGGGCACGTTAAGTCAGTGTACCTACAGCTTTTCCTAAAATGACTCAGGAAAAAGATGGAAAAGTACTTGAAAAGAGGGTTGCTTGCACCAGGGGTCCTCAATGGCACCTGGAGCCATGTTCTGCCTTGAAGATACACTGTTCAAATAGGTTTTGCCCCACTTCAGGTGTTTAAATGAGTTCTGCGATTAAAATGTCAAGGCACATCCCCTATCTGTTATCCCAGTGGAGAGTGCACACTCGTGTGCCTGCTGCTACTGTCAACCCTTGGTTTTCCCCAATGTGCTGAGATTTGTCCTGTACCAATATAGAATGTTTTGATCACAGGTAATGGGAAGCAGGAAGACTGAAGACAAGCCAGAGTGCCCTATTTGGCCAGCTGACAAAAATCCCCAGGCATTTGCGATTCAGTCCTTGGCTCATGAGCCGGATTTTTTCCCATTCATATTCCCTTTCAGCAGACAGATTTCTGTGGATTTTTCAAGGGGAGGGGAGTTGAAAGATGAATCCTTTCTCCACCAGCTCTCTAACAAAGTTTTTTGTTTCTTAACTTGTTCCCAAACCCATGAATATGCTCCATCTGCTGCTTTTTCTTTTACATTTTTTTTATGGCAGTTCCTTACTTTGAAGGGCAAGTGAATGCTGCAGGGGGACTCTGAGGTTGTTGCAGCCCTGTTTGCTTCTGTTGTGTGAGGTCAATAAATCCAGCACTGCCTTTTTTCTAAATGAGGTTTCAAGTTTTGTAACAGCAGGTTTCGGATACTGCTTGGACCAGAAGATGCTGGTTGAGAGTTGGTTGAGGGTCAGGTCCAGCTTTGTTAACTCTGAGAGCCTGTCAACCCTTTAGTCATCATGTTGTCAAGTCTGGTCTGGGCAGATAATCGCTTGTGACAACTTTACAACACTGAGAAATAAGGTTAATTTTTTCAGTGTGGCAGCTGGAAGGTTGGATGCAAAACCAAAGGGTTTGCTGGATGAAAGTGTACAAAGTACAAATGGACAAATTTCGTTCATTCATGCTGGATGAAAGAAATGAGTGATAAAATGATTTTGCATTTGTGCTATTCTTTTGAAGAAGGGCTCAACTGGTTGCCCTTCAAGCTAAGTTAAATTAACTGTGTGGTCTTGCAAAACAGAGTGCAAGATGCTGCAATTCTCTTTCAATAAATGACCACCATGCTCTGGCTTCTTGCAGAGTGTATGGAGTTGGGGCAGCATTAGTATGGAAGGAAAAAGTACTGAGAGATCAAATTTGAATAGAATACATTTGAATAGAATACATTATGCAAGCTGGCAGGGAGCTCTGCGACCTGGAAAGGAGTGACAGGGAGCCTGAAGGCTGGGCTTCATCTTTAACTTATTTCTGGAGATCCTCAGTAGAGGCTGTGGTGGATGCTGCTTGCAGCAGAGGAGCAGCAGGGCTGAAGGGCAGTACCCATGCTGGAGGTCCTGCTTGTCCAGGGGTGAGGGAGAAATGGGTAGGGTTGGGTTGAGTTGCTGTCCAGTGTGTGTGTGTGTGTGCTTGCGCAGCAGGGAAGCCAAAGGGTAGCAGGGATCCCTGCTTGGATGGTCAAGGCAGAAACATGGTGGCACCCACTCTGATCTGGGGTCTGAGTGCCGATGAAAGTGAAGGATGTGTAGGTAATCACTGCGAAGACATCCCCATCCCGTTTGTCCATGGAGGAGTACCTGTTACCCAGATTCCTCACATGGTTGGATCAGAGATGGACTGTTCCTCTCCCACTTGTTGAGCAGCCTACTGCTTTGCAGGTGGTTGGGGATTTCCAAGTTGTACAGTGGATACTGGGTAAATTCCCATTTGTAATATTTTTCAGCTTAGCTCTTGAAAGTGAAGTACATAAGCAGACAGTAATAATGATAGATTGGTCTAGTTGGGGCTGGGAGAATTGAAACATCAACACTTTGCCAGTAAAGAAATAAAACCAATGTCCTGAAAATGGAGGATTGCTTCTGCATCTTGCTTTTTGTTGGCATTTGAGATGCATCACTTTGGCTAGGATTCCCCTTTCTGTATCACTGCCAGTGATTTGCATCTCCCATGCCATATTAAGTGCGTTCAAGCTGAACGTGCCTGAATTGCATGGTGCCATGCAAAATAAAATGCAATTTCTTTGCCTGCTGAGTCAGGAGGGCCCAAAACAAGGATGGTACTTGCTGGTTAACTCGCTTCCATACTTTGGGTATTTGGCAGTAGCTTTGAATTCTTTCTGTTTCTCTTCTATTGTCAGGCAAAAGCTACAGCAGTTGGTTTGTTTCAGAGCTTATCTGCTGTTGAAGTAAACCCTTCAGAGTTAGCGTGGTGAGAGGCAGTTTGGCAACGGCACAGGGGTTATGTAGCAAGTTTTTCCTGTAGTTTCTTCACTATTACGGCATGCAGTATTAGGAAATGTGCTATGAAAAACATTATAAGGCTAGAAAGGTGTCTTTGGCTTTCATATCTGTAAAGATGTTCTTTAGGACAAAACCACTTGTTAAAGTTTATTAAGCAGTAGGAGTTTGGATTTTTTTTTTTTTACATGCTAAAGTGAGACACCTTTATTCCTAATAAATAAGAGGTCTGATTTCTTTTTTTCAGTTCATGTAGACCTCCCAGTCCTGGCCAGATGTTGGCTTAGAGAGGGAGCTCCTCTTTCTCTTTAAAACCTACTTGCTTCTGATTTAGGTTTGAATTCCACAAAAGCTTAAGCTGATGCTTAAACCTGTATACTCAGAGGAGACTCCTTAAAGTTCAGGTGGATTTTAACAACTTGGAAAAAGTCGTATACATGAATACCATTTTGGAGGACTGAGGCATTCACAGACTGATGAAGCAAAAATTTGCATTTAGGTTCAACTGAATGAGAGCACTGCTTTGTTCTGTTTAGCTTGAGAAAAATAACCATGCATCTTTCTTTCTGCAACCCCTCCCCGTTACAGGATTGTTACTGACTAACTTCAGTGGAGGATCTGCACTAAGAAAGTTTGTCACCCATGATTGTTGCATTTCAGTGATTAGTAAAAGAATGCTGTACGTAAATTCACCCTTAGAGAAGATGATGGGAATGCAATTAATTTCACTTCTGTTTAGGATTATTTTTGGCCAAATTTTTTTACCAAAAAGGGCTTAGTTTCAGAATACTAAATGTGAAAATCTGTACTGCATGACTTCAGTTATTAACAACAGAAAAACTGTCCCATATGTTTTACTGGCAGAGAAAACATATTTTTACATAATAGAATTAGAACAGAAAATATTGTTCCCTCTTGGAAACATTATAGTATATTAAATATGAACTTGGAAGCTACATTTCCAAACAGTTTGATTCCAAAAGCTTATTAAAGTTTGATGTACGCTCTAGTATCTTTCATTTATGTTGGTTGTATGCGTCCTAATTAGCAAGGAAAATGTCGGTTGATAACTCGAAAATTATGAATGTGTATCTTGCCACTCCTGAGTCTTCAAACAGTTCTTAGGGAATACCTTTGCTTTTATGGTGCTTACCAGTAGAAGTGCAGATTTCTTGACTAAGTATGTGAAGAAAATGCATACATAAATGACCTTTTACCCCTTAAAAACCACTCCATACCAGGGCAATCACTGACATTTCCGAACATACTGTTTTGTTTGTGTTATGGTGACATCTGGAAGCCTTGATCCAAATTGGCCCTCTCCTATTGTGCAAGGCACTCTACATAAGAATCAATCCATGTCTAAGAGAGTTTAGAGTCTAATTAAAACTAGCTGCAATAAGTAGCTTTACCTAAAAGCCAAAAGGGAATGGGAAGAGGGAGGTAAAGCATGGTGGGTTTTGTTGTTTCCAGGTTCACATTTAAGAAAACCCAAAAAAATCATAGCAAAAGTGTAAAAGCAGTATTTTAAGCTAGGAGACTTGTTGTTTTCCTGGGACACTTTGTATTATTTCACAGCTGGATTTATACAGCTGTGTTCAGATGAAGGTTACGATGGTAGAAAGATCTCCTGGTGAGAGCCTGGACAAGTGCAAAGCTAACGGAGAGACCTCTGCTGGAGTCTTGGACATGCATACTGCAGCCTCAACTGTCATCAGCTCAGTCTGCACAGACACAGGCAGAGCACTAACAAAAGTCTCTGCACTAATAACGCTCCCACTGGGCATCCTTGACCAGGCATTTAATATATGCCTTGATCTGTTGATGATTCCAGGTTGCTACTGGCCCTCTCTCTGCCTTTGATTAAAAGCAAGCTGCAACTCATGTCACTGGCTGGAATGAGCCCTGTTGGAAAAAAGAAGACACTGCCTTGTCTTAAGCCAGAGGATTGAACCACTGCCTGGTCCTCCTTAGCAGTCCTGTGAGGCCCATTTGGGATGGGCAGCAGCAATACATACTTCACCATGCTGTTCCATTGCTGTCCTCTCTCCTCTACCTGGGGAGATGGTAGCTGCTTCCCTGTTGTCTATTAAAGAGCCTTTCTGCAGGGGTTGTCAGGAAAGACTCCATCTGAGATGGCTTCCAGATGCTGACATTTCTTCTAGAACCTGGACTGGGAACAACCACTTACATTTCCCTCACTGTCTCCCTTGTAAATGGCTACAGACATTTCAACAGGAGTTTATTCGTTCAGGGCACGCTTCAGCACAGCAGTGCCAGTAAGGAGAAATCTTTGTGGAAACTGCTAGAAATGTTACCATTTCAGCAGCACACCTGTGTCATAATGAACTCACTGTTGTTAGGAAAAGGAAGAAATTTCTTGCAACTCTGGACATATGAACTGGATCTTATATTCAGTCTTGGCTTCTTAAAAACCCCACTTTTTTAACATAAGGATATTAGTGGAGACAGGGAGGAAAGAGCTTTCTTCTTCAGAGAGATGCCTCCAGGCAGTAAGCGGAGATCAGAAAAATATTTAAAGACCTGTGTAAGCACATTTTAACAATACTGAAAGAAACCAAAGGCAAAAATCATGGTGTTCCTTTTGTGACTGCTTGATTTTTGTTGGTGTGGTAAGTGTGCTTTTTTTATCATCTCCACTGTCTGGTCAGAGAGCTTTTTATGCACACATTCATTAGGCAGAGCAAGTTGGAGTATGACTTCTTTTAGTCTCTGTCTTTGTGTTGTGTGTGTCATGTTCACATATGCTTACATGAACGTTGAAATCAGAATATTGACTTGGAGCACGAGTAAGTTAGGATTTGATTTAAGATATTTGACATGGAACATGAACAGATGAGGACTAATGAATGCCCCTGTCAGGTGGGATCAGAGGGACCTCCTTGAAAAGGCTTCAGGCACTCTTAAAAATCCCACCCATAAATAATCCTGCAAAATGTGTCTTTTCTCTGTAACCGAAATCTAGAAGGCGCCATGATTTGTCACAAAGCTGTTTCAGTCCCAGGCTCCCTGGGACTGTGGCAAGCTTTCAGGCAGATGAGTGCTCTTTTACTTTGTTCTGCTTACCGTAACTCATAAATGAGACTCTGCGCGGAGTGAGATATAAGAGAACCTCAGCCTGTGTGGCTTGGCTGGGCTCTTGTGACCATCCTTGGTGGCGGTGGGGGTTGTGAGTGGCACCACTGGTGGAGAGATGGACCAGGGGTTTGTAATGAAGCCCTTGCTAAGGCTGCCATTGGCACCTTTTGCTGGAAAAGCTTCTGTTCACTTTGTTGGCCTTTGGGTTAGTTCCTAGGTTTTGCAGCTGGTACTTAATCATGCTGGCACTGAAGAGCGGTGTATTTGTTTTTACCGGCCTTCCCATTGCTACCTGTGTTTATGGACTGGTGGCAAGTGCCATAGCCTGTTAGCCGTCTCTCTGTGCCCACGCTGTCTTCATAATCAGATATTTCCGCAACAGAAAAGGGGATTAGTCACAGGAGGAAGCAGGTGTGTCGTGTATAGGAAAGAGCATGATTAAACAGTGGTATTTTCTGCTTAGGTTCTGCTTAGGCTTCTCCAGTGAACTGAAGGAGTCATCTTCAGCACAGCATCCCCTGCAGTTCAGCTGCAAGGCTCAGGGAAAGGAATGCCCCCAGGCTAACACCTGGTGGTCTACCAGCTGCATTTTGTGTAGAAGAATGCTGCCTTTAACTAACCCGCAGGAGGTTTTCTCCTTTATGCTCATGAGCCTTTAGCGATTGAGGGGAAAATAAAAATCACTTCTTCAATTCACTGCAGATATAGTTAAGTGGTAATTCTTTTGTCATTCTTTAGCTAAAGAACCTTTATGTCTTTCCCCATGAAACTGTTGGGTTTGCTTTTTCTGCTGTGTTTTGCTACTCCCACGATGGATGGGGATCTGGCCACCCCTAGCTGAGGAAGGTGGTGTGAAGGGAAGGTGACAAGTTTAGGCTTGCTGCCATTGGTGAGATATGTTGAAACGCGATAGATACCTGGGAGAGCTTCCACTGTGAAGTTGGGTTTTTCCTGGTTCAGTCTGAATGCTTTTTAAGGGAAGCAAATCCAGGTGAAGGGAAAATTGTTTCCTCTTCATCAATATTTCAGGAGTAAATTTCACCTTCAGATTCATCTGTAGAACTACCCCTGTGGCAAAGGGGGTCAGAATTTGGGCTTTAATGTTGTGATCTACTATGATTAAATACTGAGACAGGGTACGAATAGATTTTGCCAAGTCACATGTTACCTACATATTTGGTTTTTTAATATACTGTCTAATAGTTTGAAAAAATGGCTGAAAAGGTCCAGCACAAAGCCAGGGTGTAAGTTTATTGTTATGCTACTGTTGGTCAGGCAATTTAGGGTGAAGCACTACATGTATCTCGGAAGAGCCAAAATAAGGATTAGCACTTCATGCCTCAGTTCCCTTCCACAGTTGCTCTGCATATCACTCGCAGTAACGAAGGAATAAAACTTCCACATAGTCACCTCCCTGGAGTGGCTTCAAATGTGCAAACAGAATTTATGGAGGTGGCTTGTTGAGGAAACTTACTTTTTCTGTGGTAGATACTGCAACCAAGTAAAGAATGGTAATATGTCATTGAAAATAATCCCTATGTATTTTGACAGCAGCTTCCGAAACCCCCTATCTAGTCAGAGGATTGTCTTAATCTGGGTCAAGAGATACAGCTGAGGATTTGCAGGAGGCAAAAGCATTTGGGGTAGCTTTGTTTACTTCAGGCAGCTAAAGAGAGGTCACGGACAAATTCCATTCATAGTCTGATTACAGAGAGTATCCAAGAGGAGTTAGTGCAGATGCTACGTTTGGACTATGCACTAAGTCCTCTAATTGGAACCATCATTGCTAACAGGGTCGCTATTCTGTCTGGTGGTCATCCTGGGAGCACTCTGTCGCACACCTGAGGAAAGAAAGTGATGGTAGAACACCAGAGAAGCAGCACCTGGCGATGGAATTAAGTTAGGGGGTGCCTGAGGAGGAGGCATGGGAAGGTGGCAGGCTCAGAGACCTGTGTGTTGCTGCTGTCTCTAACCCCCGTGGTTCAGAGATTGTATCATGAGGATGTGGCCAAAATGTTAGGTTCCTTGGTACATCGAAGATAATTATGAGGAGCACGACAAGCCACAAATTTTGTGGGGAGGTTCAAATGCCAGTAGCCTTTCAGATGCTAGTGGAAACTGATGGATTTTGTTCATAAGCAGAGCAGTAAGGCATAGCCGGTTGGGGTTGACAGCCCTTGAAGATGGTCCCGAAACAGTTTTATGTTCTTTCTGTCAGGGGCAGGAAGCAGATCTTTTCAATGGAGAAAGAGCCTTGTTCCAACTGGTGAAAGGGCCAGCATCGTCCTTGGAGTAATTGTATCCGCTACAAAAGGTTTTTGTGTGTCAAAGGAGCCTGAACTGATTCATCAGGTGGGTGAGGGGCTTCTTTAATTGGTCTGAAATGATGATTTTGGTGATAGACATAGAGAGCAGTGATGTTAGGCTTGCCTAATTGCAGGCTTTCTGAGTAGCAATTAACATGTCAGAAACGCAGTTATGCTTGAGGGAAATGCTGAAACTTTCCTTGCCTCCTATTAAAAAAAAAAAAAAAAAAGGCAACCACAAATGGAAGTCTCCTGTAAACTAATGCAAACAATCTGGTAATGCTTCAGGAACCTGTTTGTCAGTGGCGTGACCCACTCGTTGCCTGTTGGGAGATGGCTGTAAATAGGGCTGCCAACAGCTCTAGGTTTGCTCTCACTGGAAGCAGAAAAGATCATGCTGCGTGTATGAGGCTTGTTAATACCCCTGGCGGCTGTAAGAATTTCTAAGACTGTAAAAGCAGCTTATCTCCTGAGGAGGAGAGCCCCCTCACTGCCCCCCTCCAAAATTAGACAGATTAACTTCCTAAGAAATGGAGAGTTATTCCACCCCAAACCTACACTGCTCATTCAAGCTAATCTCTGGAGGGCTGAAAGGCCCCTTGTCTATGATTGAAATCATATGATAAAGCCTTGCTTGCCTTCTCTTTTATTGTGCCAAAAAGCTTGTCTTGCTTTTGATCTGGCTGAGAGCTAAAGTGGCTTTTAGTGTCGTACGGAGCATTTTGAGACAGGAATATTGGGTCTTGCCTCTGGGCTTCTGGCATGGCATCTCCTCATACCCAGCATCGTGCTCTCCTCAGGCATCTGCTGTACCTTCCCCTTCCAGGTGATGGTTAACAGCACCTCCCAGGGGGCTTCTCCGCTGCTGGGTGGGGTTTTTCAGACCTGGGGCAGAATGCAGACTAAACAGGGAGGGTAAAGTTGTGATCTTAATTTGCAGATTAAATTCTGCAGGCCAAGGAGAAGAGAATGCTGCAGGTCACTGTGGTCATGCCTCCCCTCCTGCATCCTGGCCCTGCGATAGGGATGGCACTCATATCTACTGCTGTACTTAGGTGTGACCTGTAAAAATGCTTACAGTAAACACTGGATTGTACTAGCTGCATGGTAATCAATAGTAATCAATGGTAAAGGATAATGTCTGCCCTATTTTTCCCTGTAATCTACTAATACTTGTTTGATAGACACTCAGTTTGCTTCTGAAGAGGTCTAGCTTTGGCATAGGCATTATGAAGGCTATAAATGTTATTTTTTTCCCCCCAAAAAAAGACTAACTTTCCACTTCATTAAAAGCTCAAGAGTCTTTTACATCAAAAATCTCTTACAGATTTTTTCCTAAAAGCAAGCTCTCTTTCCTCCTCCCACCTAAAAAAAGTCCCAAGGAAAAAAGAAATCTTTCCAGTGTTCAATACATCAGGCTTGTAAAACTGTATCTAGCCCTCAGCACATGAGTAAAGTTTATGCTCCCCAGGACTGGATCCTCATTTCTCTGCAGAGCTTTAGCAAATAGGCTTTGCTTGGATAGGCAAAGACAGCATTTCAGGAGGAGGAGGACTTCCTCTGCACCATGTTTTCAGTGCTGGTGCCAGATGCTGATGATGAAGTGTCCCCTGTGCTGCAGCAGCTGTGGGTGGCTGTTGTAGAAACTTTCTATTTCTTCCCATTCTGGCATGAAGAGCCTAACCAGTGGGTTTATGGCAGAGCCTGACTGTGCTAATAATGGGCTGGTGCTGGGGGAAGCTTATGGATGTGATACAGGCTACAGACTCCCCCCCACAGCTGATTACTCTGTGCTTTCCCAGGGTGCAGTAGATTGGTACCACTCCTGCTTTGTATATTGCTGGCTGGGATTGAGGCTCCTGGGAAAAACTTGTCCCTGAAAGCCCTGAAGGGAGGAAGAAAAGAGGAATTGCAGGGCATGTGGTTAGTTGAGCACATTTTAATTTGGGAACATCAAGGCAGACTCCCAGGCTCTCTTCTGATAAGATGAAACCACATGAAACTGTGTCAAAAAATGAGGCTTCCAAAAACAGTTGAATTTGGATCGCAGCTTGAACCTTGGCTCCCTTCTGACCTTGTGTAAATCATGTAATCTCCCCTAAGAAGCATAAGGGGCTTTGCACTTTGAACCTGTGGTTCCTGGCTCATCCCTCTTCTGGCTTTCCTGTTCAACTCCTGGAAGCCATTCTTGTTTGCTGTTGGGTTGGGGAACTGGCTGCTCTGTCTTTGGAGCATTTCACAGAACAATGGGAAAGATTCATTCATTCATTCATCGAAAACATTTATCTTGTTTCTGTCACAACCTAGTTTTTGCCTTCCTCATTTTTTTGTATCTGTCTTGCTGGCCTAAAGTCTGAGTGAGTGACAATTCAAAGCCTGCTTACCTAATGTCATGTGAGGAATAAAACATTTTTAAGTAATGGAGGGACAATTGGTATTGTTTTCCTGCACACAAGGAAAACGTGCCAGGAAAACACATGTTTTCCTGATACAGGAAAACATGTGATGTGCAGCACAGAGGAACCTGTTATTACCCACTGAGCATGTGGTATCAGGAGGAGAACAGAGCATCTGACTTGCTTCATTTGAAAGAAATGAAAAATACAATGAAAAGCTTTTCACACATGGTCTGTACTATGCCACATGCACTTATTTGTATCATTCAAAAGCATTGTTTTTAAAAACTCTTTGCAGATTTCCATCAATTGATCAGAAATATGGTAACCAGCTTTGCTTGCACTGGGTTTTGCTTCCCCCATCGCTTCTGTGAAGGTCAACATGGATGTTACAGTGGTTGCAGTGGTGGATGCTGTCACTGGGGGCTTCCCTTTATTTTATTTCTTTCTGTGATGACTGTAAAAACTTCATGTTTGTTAAAACATCTGTGGCATTTAATGCCCTATTGTTTTCCTGCTTTGGAAGCAGGAAAGGAGAGATGTAGATTTTCCTTTGCTACAAACCAGCCTTCGGCAGGTGCTGGCTCACTTGGCCTTGATGTGCTGAACTGCTGCAAGTGAGTTCATTGTAAATGTTTCTAACAATGTGTATGCCTCATGTTTTTTGGATTATGAAATCATATACTGCTATAACGGGTATGAGCAGGGCTCTACATCCATTCAGCACAGGTTATCTGGGCAATAGTCAGTTTGAATAGGACACTGGATTTAACTGCTTCCCTCTGATAACTTTGCACAGTTCAGACATTGAAATGCTAGTATTTTTTGCATTACACAGGTTCTTTTTCTCATAGCTTATCTCTGTTTTAAATGGTTCAAAATAGATGGCATTTTAATTGTAGACGCATCAAAGACTCTGGAATGAAACCGGATCTTTCTCAGTGAGGGTCATGCTGAAGTTTTCATGTAACAAGAATGACTGTGAATCAAATACTTGATACTTCATTATGACGAAAGAAAACAAACATGGCATCAACAGTGTGTTTAGCAGTCTTAGCTTTACAAAGAAACTTGCAGAACCATTTAAGGCAAAACAAAATCCCAGAAAGGATCATCAAAGGGCTCAAATGAGAGCATAAAATACTGTACAATGAAAAATGTCAGGAAAACTTCAGTGCCTTAGATACGTATGTGAAAAATTTCAGGCTGAGCCTTCCCACACTATGGGAGGTCATCAAATAATGCAGAGTTAGCTCTGTTTATCTCCAGTCAAAGCGACACATGACTTCATTTGGGTTTTAGCCTCATTATTGCTGAAGTGTGAAGTGTCAGGTTAAAAAGACTACACGCTTTTCACCAATAGGAATTGCTCTGTTTTAATGGGTCAGGTCAGTGCTATGGCTCAGAGCATTGCAAACGATTAATGTTTAATGGATTTTAAACTTCAGTTCGTGAGAATACAAAATTAACCCTGTGGATATCTGTGATTGGGGCTTTTTGATATTTACCCGTTTCAAGGAATACAGCATGCCATTACTGCTGGCAACGGACAGCTGAAGAAAACCCTGAGGAACATACTTTTCTCAAACCCTATTGTTCTTCATAGAGTGATCCTGGCAATATTACATCCTCAAAGATTGCCAGGATGAATTATGCTACACAGACATGTCAGTCTTGGACTATGTGAGGAGAGCAAGTGTCCAATCTAGGTCAAGCAAGAAAATGTTGCTCGTCTTCCCCAAAGAGTTTTCCGTTTCTGACTTTACCTTCCACATTACTCATAGTGCATACTGAAACATAAAAACAAACAAAAACAAACAAGAAAGAAAAAAAGCCCCAAACCACGGCCACCAAAAAACCCCACAACCCAACAAAAAACCCCAAACCATGACCAACCAAAAACTTCAACCAAACAAAAAAACCCAAACCAAACAAAACCAAGCCCCCAGAAAGCCCTTATCCAGAAGGACGGAGATTTCTATCCCATATTCTTGCAATTTTTGTGGCAAAAATTAGCAGATAGAATGCCCACATAATGTCCATAGGTTAAAAACACTTGATGGGGTTTTCCAACATGCCACATGTTCTCTCTGGTAACTATTGACATTGTAACTGTAGTGGTGGATGCCTAAAATGAATAACTAAGAAATTGGGGTATTCTTTTATCTTGTCAGTGATGTAACTTTCATGGTGGATTATCATAGAATCATACAATGTTCAGGGTTGGAAAGGACCTTACGATCATCTAATTCCAACCCCCCTGCCATGGGCAGGGATGCCTTCCACTTGACCATGTTGTCCAAGGCTCTGTCCAGCCTGGCCTTGAACACTGCCAGGGATGGAGCATTCACAGCTTCCTTGGGCAACCCACTCCGGTGCCTCACCACCCTCACAGTTAAGAACTTCTTCCTTGTATCCAATCTAAACTTCCCCTGTTTAAGTTTTAACCCATTACCCCTTGTTCTATCACTATAGTCCCTAATGAATAGTCCATCCCCAGCATCCTTATAGGCCCCCTTCGGATACTGGAAGGGATGCTATGAGGTCACCATGCAGCCTAAAGCATCATGTCTGTTGAGTACAATAATGCAGAAAAAACTGGCTAAGAAACTGCTTAATACACTGCCTTTTTTGGAGTGGCATGAGGACAATTTGCCCTCATCATAAGTTTATAGGAATGCAATAGTCTACAGTATAACATCTAAGAGGAACCAATTTTTATGGCAGTAACATTCTTCGTTCAGACATTTTTTTTTTAAACCCAGAGTACTGGCACATTTATTTCAGAAAGGCATAGATAATGTCAGCGTTGAGTTCTGTGGCTGTATAAAACAGTGGGATCATGAGTTAAATTAGTGTGTATTGATTTGTGGCTTACTTTTTCTATGGTTTAGTAAAAGGAAGCACAATTAATAAAATATCTCAAAATATAAGGTCAACATTCTTCTTCTAGATGTATCATCTGTTGGGGTCATCTTATGACTTTTGTTGTTCCTGTGTTGGGTGCCAGAGGAAGTACTCTGATCAGCAAGGTCTAATGGAGGGTTGTTCCTAAAATGGAATAGCGAATCTCATAAATTGTTATTTCAGAGACCTTTTCAGTGTCTTGAAGCTGAAGCCAGCATATCACAATCTGTTACTCAGAACCAAACGCAACAAATAGCTCAGTTGAAATTCCAGTTTTGAATATTTTATTATTTTTTTTTCTTAATTGAACATTTGTTCATAAGAAACAGAAAGGCTAAGAAAGATGTTAATATTTCACCCTCCGTGCTGGCACTAGAGTTGTCTATTTTTATTTACTTTGAGAGACAGGGAGAATTGGACAATTGGCTGAACCACAGTAACCAGCGTCACCCGCTTCTCATTATTTCCGATGCTTCCTTAAACTTCTGAAATCTTGAGACTGTAAAGAAATGATAGAGTCATTTCTTTTGAAAACCACACAGAATCTGGCAAAAATTCCAGTGCTTTCAAGCACTGATAGGATATACACTGTCATCTTTGATCCATACGTTGGGAAGGGCTTCACCCCCTACTCTATCCCCACCCTCCTCCTCTTTGCTGTATAGTGTGGACTGTCAGAAGTGGTTCCAGTGTATAACCCTTTGCAGACAGAAATAGATCAGTGTCCCCACAAGCACTAATTTGGCGGGCAGTCCTCAAAAAAAGGCTGGCAGTCCTGACATTTGTATCCCAGCTTATCTTGCTATGAAGTGCTTTGTAGCGGATGATCTGTCCTGAGGAGAAGTGAAAGAGCAGCTCCCGAGTTGGGAAAAGAATGCGCAGCATGGATGTTGTTTTTCTTTGTGGTTGGGTGCAGGCAGAAAAGGATGAAAATGTGGTTCAGAAATCAAATGCAGACAACCACTGGTCTCCTTGGAGGACTGCACAGAAAGCGTGTATGTGCAGAAGGCACTGCTGGCCACTGACCACATCCCACTCACCACCCATTAGGGATTTTCAGAATCCATAAGCAAGACAATGGCAAGAGATTTTTATCTTTATGTTTTCTTTCCTGAAGGGCAATTTATTGTGAGTATCCCTTTTAAGCTTTTGCAGCTGGTGACTTGGGTTTATATTTGAACTTGAGGCTTCATCTGGGCTAGTAGAGGGTGGGAATAGTAGGAAAAGGTTCGATACACAAAGGATCAGAAATGTATGCTGGGCATTTGCAAGCTCTTCCTGGGGATTTAAACTATTTGTAGACCTAAACATTGGATTCAGCTGCCATTATGGAAGGGGTTTTGTCCTTTCTCTTGTCACTACATCCTCAGCTCTTTAAGTACAGTAGCATAAGGTTTTGAAAATACTGTATTGAATAGTCTCAGTCTTAAAAGGCTTTGCTTCAAAGCATAACTGGCTATGTTTAGGCAGGTGGCTTAACCCTGTTCAACATGTTACATGTAGAAGTGTGTGTCTAACTCACTTAACACTTACATTCAGAGGTTGAGCTCTGCCTCCCTGGGATTTGGGCCAGTGCTTCCAGATCATGTCCTGACACTCTCGGCATGCTGTGGGATTGCACAAAGTTATCAGAGTGTGAGCACCTGCCAGTCACACTGTGAGTTTACACGAACCCTAGAGCCGCGCTAGTGAAACAGACTCTTCCATCAGTCCTCTCATTAGCCTTCACCATGTGTAACAGAGGCCAAAATTACCATTTTCACTCTCAGAAGCTTTCCACAGCTCTGTTGATTCTGTTTGGTGGCTTTAGATACAACATAAAAAACCTTTCCTGCTTGTCCAGCGGTTCAGTGCTAAATTGAACATGCAGAAATTTTTCAAGTTTCCAAAACTCTCATTCCATTGATGAACCTTGATGCTTGGCAAGAAAAATCCAGAACTTTGCCACCAGTCTCCTGGTGCTGCAGGTGAATGGGCTGGGGAAACCAGTAACTAATTTCCCTCTCTGACTTTTCAGGGTGCTGTTGAGAGAGACACACATAATCTCCTCTCAGTGTCTCACCAGTGGTCTCTGGCAACGCAACATATGAATGATCTGATGCACGTAACGAGAAGGAAGGGAAGATTTAGTTTCATGTAAATTTAACTTTTGAACAATTCTTTCAATCTCTTATTTGAAGAAGGAAGTGAAGTGGATGGGGTATAAATCTGTCATGGAGACACTTCTTGCTTCCTGATGGAGGCAAGTATCTATTGCCTGGAGTTAGTGTAGCACTGCTTGTGTTATGTGAATACAAAGCCATGTCCCTCCCTAGAGAATACCTGGTGGTATGGAGGTGCTAAGAGCTTTACAATGTGGATGCAAACTCAACATGCAAGAAAATAATGGATTTGTACATCTGTATAAAACATACCTATCACCAGTGTCTCATCATCAAAATATCCCATCCCGCTATTGTTGGTTTAGTGAGTGTGTGTGAGAGACCAAGGGATAGTATGCTTGGAAAGAAACAACTCAGTTGGAAGGTGCAAGAACAACATTCACTACGGCCCACTGAGATAGTGTTTACAGGCAGGAGTGTGAACATCTGCTTACACAGGCAACCATGGTCATGGGTCCTGTCCAAAAGAAGGGAAGTGGCAAAGCAAGGATTGTCTGGGAAGTGTACAAGGTGCTTCAGTTGTGCTTACACAGCTCATTTTGGCACGGATGGCACCAGTGGTGCTTGCAAAGGGCCTGCAAGTACTTGTGGCATTTCCCAGAATGGAATTAAACCAAGTTCTGGTGCCTCTGTGCCTTGGGAGCAGCAGGGACAGCTCTAATTCCAGGGGGCTTGGTGAGGGAAGGCAGTCACTTGTGTGCACAGTGTTTCAAGTCTTTGCAAAGATGCAGGCAGGAGGAAGAGCTGAAGTTCATCTGTGGTTGTATTAATGCATATGGTGATCAAATGACAGGGAGGGTTTCATTCTTTTATTAATGCACCTATACTTGATACCATCTGCTTCTGAGCTCTTTACTGGCTATAAAACACAGTTACCTGCAGTAAAAAATAGGAAGTGGTTTGAAAACACATTTTCTTACAGTGTTACATTTGTAACATAGGTGAAAGTGTAGCAAGTGCATGTATGTATGCTAAATGAGCAGTGGAGAGAAGGTTTTAAGAGGTTAAATAGATTTTGAGCTAAATAGATTATGCAGTATTTGATCATGTATTTTCTAGTCTTTCTGAATGTCTACTCCTGTACCTTGTGATGTGAATGGTATTTTCTTCAAATGCAAAATTTTGTTACAGTTTTCTGCTATCTATAGGAATGCAAAATGAACTCTAAATAAATGGAAACTTTCTATTAACTACATAGGCCAAAAAGCAGATGTCAGTCTTTAGTTGGTGGAGGTGAACAGCCAAATAAAGTTCAGCCAATTTTACTGGGAAATGAGGAAAATCAGGTAGAATATTTTCCAGTATTAAATTGCCTTGCTTGTCCAGCATGCTACTGGTATTAAAAATATAGATTTGTTACAGATGCCAGCAAAATGTTTCATCTTGCAGAGAGAAGAGCATTGTGAGGGAAGCTACAAAATAATTTACATTCTGGTTTCCCAAGGTCTTTCCAAGGTATTTTTTTTTAAACCAAAAGCAAATAGACTTGTGTTTGGTTTTATGTCAGAAGCAAATACCTGCAATCGGTCAAATGACTTGGAGAGAGGTTGCTTTGTGGACAGGAGTTTTCATGAGACTCTTAACAATGACTTAAGAGTGGAAAGGGGTTTTTATGAGACTCTTAGCTTAGCTGTTACAACTTTGTGAAAGGTGTGCCTATTACATCAGTTAGATAATTTGTCCTATGGAGCTTTTAGTTGAGGAACTATTTAGACTGCAGTACTTCAAATAACTCAAGAGTGTCCAGTATAGTTTTGGTTGAGCCTTCTTACCCAAGCAGAGGCAAGACCTTCTGTGTTTCTGATAACTGTTCTGGCTTGGCTGAGCTCTTTGTGAGTTATCTGAAGTGGCTTAAGCGTACTTTTGGATTCTACCTGGCAAAGCAACAGCCCTTGGTGAAACCAGGCGTGTTTCCCTGAGCCCTTTCTCTTTGCTTGCTCTGACCTCTCTTAGGGGTAGTTTCATGCAACACGATGCAAGTGCTGCGATCCACCCCTGTATCACCTGTGTTCTGCGTAAAGCTGGGCTTGAATTCCTGAAGAAACCCCACCTGTGTCTCTGGAAAGGACTTTTTCTGCTTCTGTCCATAAGAGGAAATATACATAGTGCTCCATCCACCTCCACACAGAGGACTAACCTGTCCTAGTGCTGGTGATGGTATTTCTACCTATTGCGATATCAGTGCCTTGAAAGGACAGTGCTACCTGTACAGGCCAATGCTGTTAAGCTTTTTGGGCAGGGGATTGGTGCTGTTTTGGAGGAGCTGACCTCTACAGCACTCAGTCCCTCTGCTGATCTGCTCTCCCTGTGGGTGTAGGACTCTCCTCAGTGGAGAGAGCAACCCAAGGGAGCACTCAGTGCTGCAGCTGGGCTATAGATTGGGTTGGGTGCACATATGGGGACAAGATTTTGTTTTTTGCTGAAAAAATGTTTTCTTCGAAGCAGAAGTGTTTCTCAGGAGCAGGCTCATTTCATTAAAAAATAATCAGTTATACAACTTCAGAATAAATTGAGGTGAAATTAGGCTGGAAAAGGGAGGTGAGAAAAGACTCTTCCTTCACTCCATTTCTTTGGACTTTATTAGGAAAAGTGTTGGAGTGGGCTTTCCAATGTGCCTTGAGACTAGTGACCATGAGCTTTAGCAGACGCTGAGGCTGGAATAGTGTTTGCGTGGTCTGGCCCCACTATGGGGTGAAAGTGGTGGCAAAAGCCTGAAGGGCAGCACTGGAAGCTGGAACTTGCTGTAGGGGCTTGGTAGCTTTGCATTGAATGGGGAAAGCAAAAAGAAGGTTGTTTAATTTGCAGAGCATGCAAATCATCCAATTGCCTATGGGAAAGTAATTTCCTTGGAAGGTGCTGAGCAGCATCAGTCTGTGTGCTGAGATGATTCCCCTCTTGAAGGCAATTAGAGACAGGAGAGGGGAGCTCCCATGCCAGAATTGGAGAGTTTCCAAAGGCTTTCTGTCACACCTCTTTCTGTGTGCAGAGGACAGTTGAGCTTGTTAAAAACTAAATAGTCATACTGCTTCAGACACCTGTCTAAAGACCTAGACGTTGACACTTGGTAATCCCACAGTACCCAAACAGGATTTATTTGTAACACACTGAGCCAAATCAAATATATGACTGTGATAAATCACAGGTGGTATTAACCTTATCTCAAGTTGGTCAGGCTGTTAGTTATCAGACCACTGGCCATGCCAGTGCCTTTTTGAGTAAGATGCAGCTTCAGTAGGTCCTATGGCAAATGATGCATTGGATGCAGGATAGCTATCTCAGCTGCTATTGCTGCATTGGTGCTGCTCTTGCCACCATGAACAGTTATGAATAGACAGCAGAAAGGCAATGGCAGAGTAAAAATACTTTTCACAAAATTGAGCCAGAAGTATGAGGTTAAAATACATATTCAAGAAGGTTTGTATCAGCTTTGCTGTTGTTGAGCATCAGCTTTTTTCAATATTTGTACTAAAATCTTGTCTTTGAACATGAATATTTCTTCCCACTAAAAATATCTCATTGTGGGGTTTCTGTTTTCCCTGATTGAAAAAGAAAACAACAACCCAAAATCCAAAATATTAAGAGCATAATTATGAGAAAGGAATTTCTAATGGACATACCTATTAGAAAACATACTGTATTTACCAGCGTTTTTTTAATTTGCTGGCCTTATCTTAGTGCTTACGGTAGAGGCCGAGAGTTCTGTTTCACCCACACTCTTTCTGTCCCAACCAAAAGCAAAGTTGCTGAAGCTTCTGATTTTTTCCACACGGTAAAGGCAGAAACTTTGTCTTCTTCCCATAGAAGAGGTTTTCTAATGCTGAATGGAAAGATCTTCTAACACTTTGAATGGATGCTATCCTCAATTAGATAAACTTTCTATCTAAAATATTTTCCAGCTCAGATTTTCCTCTGATGGAAAGATATAGAGTGATTCTTTCCATGCGTTTGGGTAACAGGGTAAGAAATAATGTTGCTAGAAGCTCTGCAGGATTTTGAAATACAAAGGAGTTGTTATTCAGGTTTGGGTTTTTTTTTTAATGTCTTTGGATGAAAAGCGTGGGTCAGAAAGAGTCTGTGAGGTTATATACATCAACACCTCACTGAGACATCAAGCATGTGGAATTCTATATTGCAGTGATTATGCTTTAAAGAATGTCTGAAAGAATTCTCCTCAGCTACCCAAACAAGTGCACATATATCAGGTAGTCACAGGTCTTCAGAAAACAAACAAAAAAGTCCCCAAAAAAGCCCTCCTTGGAGTTGGCCTATTTCCTGTAATTTTCTAGCTCGCATAAAGTAGCCAGAATCTGTGGTCTGGACTGGTTTGTTCTGCAGATAATTTTTTTTTCCTGGGGATTTACAAACCACAGAGAGTTGAAATGGATCAGAATAAATATTTGCTTATGCACCTACTGATTAGAGCTTTCAAAGTCCCCAGTCTTGTTACAACACACATGTGAGCATTAGCATTCATGTAGGTTAGGTAAATACAAGGGGTTTCCTCTCTACCCACTTCTCTCCTTCTCCCCCCTCCCTAATTTCAGTATAATGGAGACAACACTTTAAACATGGTCTGTTTTTCTTTTGGTATCCTGCTGTGTTTTCTGCCTGGCAATTCTCTGAGAGACTGTTATTGTACCAGAGAGCACATGTTTTAGAATCCTTTTTATCCCCCTCCCTTAGTATTGAACATATTATTACTCATTGTGGAGCACTTCATCGTTGCTGTTTCTGAATTGGAGATTTCTCCAAATATGATAGTATGATTAGCTGCAGCTAATAACATCAATTATACAACATTTAGGTTCCTGGTATTCTATTTTGACTGGAGGAAGTTCTTTACTAGGACATGCCATATAATTAATTGCCCTTTTTGTGCATGCAGATGTATAAAGCTTTAGCCCTGCTGTCTCTACTCGAGAACAGCAGTAAAAACATTCAGTTACATGAGCCACAACCCCACTTGTTCAGGTGGTTTAGCATTCAGGGGTAAAAGCGGTTTAGTAAATGTGCATTAGAAAGGGGTTTGCTTGTCAGATCGCCCTCCTGTCTATATGTTTGTAAAGAAAGTGCATTGAGGTGCTAGACTGATCCAAACTTTGTAATGGTTGATGGTTTTCTTATTAAAACACAGAGCAAAACCACCTAGGTATGGCAGCTGTCTCCTTGGTGTCTTGCTAACGCTGTCACATCTATAGCATTATCATCCTGCAGTAACTTTAAAAATGAAAAGAAATAACATATTTTAAAAACCCAAACAAACCTAAATCTTTTTTATAACCAATGTGCTTGTCACTGAGTCCTAAACTTAAATCTGTGTCTGGGCAATTCAGTTGTTGAGATGAAAATTTGAAATTGGTTGTGGGTATTTATTTCAGTCACGATCTCCATATATTTACTAAAGGTTGAAGAGTCTTGATGTTTTTCTTCAAGGATGGCCTGTGACCAGTCAAGGCAAGAGATGAGGGCATTACTAAGAGAAAAGGAGTGGAAAAATAAAATCAGTGATGACAAGGCTGGGTTGGGTGGGGCCGAGAAATACCGGGATAGCCAAACAGCCGGCACATGAATTGCAGAGTGTGAAGATAGAGAAGCCAAATATCTGAAAACTAATCTGTGGGCAAGCGTCTCTGCTGAGAATTTTAACACCTTCTCTTTTCTTCTTTATAAATTTTGTATCCAGGAACCTGGTTCCTTAAATGATCAGTGTTCACAGGAAAAGAGTCAAGATAAACTGAAAGCCAGAAATGCCCACATACCCTTGGTTGGTTTTAAACCAGCGAGATTTACTAGTTTCCTACTTGTTAACCTGAGGGCTTGTGGAGTCAATTTATGTGCTGTTACTTTAAGACCATTTGTATGTAACTTTAATTTTTAAATGCCTAGAGCCCAAGGATTGCTTTGTGTATTTGGTGAGAGTGAAGGGATGGGGGGAAAGAGAAAGGGGAAAAAAAAGTAGAACTTGGCAGAGGTTGTCCTGTTTCCTGCTGGATGTTTTTCAGGTGAACTACCCAGCTATGCTACTGTATTAAAATGAGTCCAACTTTGTGGAACTAAGGATTATTCCACAAATCCTCTTTTAATGGTTCTTTAAATGGTGTTTTTCCTTAAGTTTTACTTTTTCCCTAGGATTTCCCAACCTGACTGGGACTTTCCCATTTTTCCCAAAGCACTGCATCTCGCTGGCTTTTGACGGGGCTGGGCACCAATGCTCCACAGCTGGGAAGAGGAGCTGTGTCCCCCACGGTCCTGTTGCGGGGCTGCGGCCACTGATGGCTTTATCAGATGGACAGAGACATTCCAAGTATGCTTCTGGTCACTGGGGAATATGGGAATATAAAAAATAATGAAAAAGGAAGGCTTAGAGAACAGCTGTTAAGCAAACTGAGGCTTTTTGTCAAGTTGTTTTTTTTTTTTTCTTAGTTTAATTTCTTTTTTAAAGGGTGAAATTTGTTACCCCTACGCAGATTGTTAAAGATGTGTGATGTAAGTTTCTTTTCTTTTTAAATACATGCTTTGAGAAGCTGAAAAGCTGCAGGTTAGGTAGGACTATTAATGACAATTCTGTGACCTCTGCTCCAACCGCCCACAGCGGCTGCAAATTTTTAGATGTCTGATGGCTGCTTGGCTCTCTGCAGCATCGTTATATTGGTTGACAGCAGATGAGATTTCAGAGGTAAAAAAGTCACCTCCCAAATTGCAGCCTGCTGGCATGGCCAGTGAGCAGATGAAAAAATAGGATTTCAGTGGTTTGGTAGGGTAGGAGACCTCTGTTTTTAAGACTGAGGCATGCCAGGAATTCACTCTGGTTGATTCTGACTGCATCCCTCCTGTGGGTTGCATAGAGGACAATGTGCCTGGAGTTCATCCTGTCTAAACCAAAATCTGTGTGGTGATAAGCAGAAGGGCTTATACCATGGTGCTTGTTAAGTGAAGGCTCTGGGGACATAATGGATAGGCTTCCCCCTTCTGCTTCCACAGTTGTCTGCTTCTGGTGAGTGCAGGGCAGATGGCAGGGTGGGAGGAATCAGGGCAGCCAGTGCTGGGGCTCCTTAAATCTCCATTAGAGAGGGTTGGCTTTGCTTGTGTCTCCTCCAGTCCCCAGGGCTACATGTGATGCCATGTAGGTCTTCAGAGCTGTGGCATCTTCTTACCTTGACTCTCCTGGAGACCATTTGCTTTGCAGCAATGTTGAACATTGGGACCTTGTAGCATTTCCAGATCATGATTTTATTCCTTCAATTCCTGCCACCACTTTCTACCCTCTGTAGGTGCAGGGCTTTCTCCTTTCTCATGTCTTCTCTTTTCTCTGACTGATACCAAGTCCAGTGTCCTTTGTGCTCTCCCACAGAGTGCCCTGCCAGTTCCCCGTGATCTTTGGTGGTTCTTTGGCTGGATGCTGTTTAATGCAGTCCTTTGAAATTGGAGCCCTGTGTAAAATACTAAATACTAAATAATAAGTGACACAACAGCATTTCATGGTGTCTGCTGAAGTCATGTCAGTGATGCTGCCATTACAGTGTGATGGTGTAGACTTCAGGACTAGCATGACAAGCTGCAGCTCAGCTGTTTTTTTCTGTGTATTGGTGTCTCGAGTGCCGGATTAAACCTTTTCAATAATTTATAAAACCTTAAGCGCTCTGGGCAGAATTTTTACAGGGAGTGATTACACTGTGTTCAGGAGATATCTTTTTCAACTGGGCTATTAAATGAGAAGCTGAAACCTGCCCATGATGCTAAGAGATGAGTGCTCAGCAAAATGAAAGCATGCAACTTACCTTTCAAGCAGTTTTATGTTGCCAGCTTTCTTACTTGTTGGTTGATTCACAGTCTTACTGATGAACACAAAACCTCTCATGTGAGAAAAGCAGAGAGGGAAATGCCCATAAATTTAAATAAACCAAAACTTTCTCACTTTCTACAGCCTTGATTTTGAAATTTAGCTCAAATGTGCGAGTGAATTGGTTTGGGCTGCCTTAAATTCCTGCGGAAGGGCAGATAATTTTGGGAGATGACGCAAGATAAGCCAGGCAACTGCTACACCATGTAAAAACTCCTGAAAACGTTTCCAGACCCACTCGGTGCACCCGGGGCAGCTGTGCACTTCCAGGGAGCTGTGTGCTGGTGGCCGTGCCAGCAGGAAATGTGGCGTGACCTGTGGTGAGCCTGGAGGGTGGGAAACGCTGCGAGCAGAACATTTCCACGGGTGGCTCTAAGTGTCCCAGGCAGTTACTGTGTGGGCATGGAAGCAGGAGTAAACATAAAGCCAAGGGAGCAAACAGGAGCGGAGCATGCTCTTCCCTCCACGTGTGTAGCTGCGATGTGCTTCCCATCGTGTGTTCCTGCTCCCAGGCTGACAGCATTGCCTCCTTCTCCGAATGCTGGTCTGCATGCCTGAAACCTGGCTGTGAAGTAGAAATGGTTTTTGGAAAGCATAATATTATTTTAATCATAAATTATTTGGAAATGCAATACAGAAATAGCTTCAGATCAGTTCTTCCAGAGGAGTGTTTTTGCAGTCAGGGTATTTATCGACTTCTCAGTGGGAACTGCATTAATATTGCCACAAAAATGCAAACAGTAGTGCCTTTGATAAAGCAATTTGGCATCTCTTAAGCAGAAAGATGTTTTGTTTTCCTGAGATACAACACTGTTTTCAGTGCAGGGACCTGCCGTATGTGCCAGCATATGGAAAGAAAATACCGTTTTTGTTAACATTTGTGTTTGGAAGCTGTGGGGAGAGGATGAAGGAGGCGGCTGCCTTTGCGGTTGCAAAGTGATCTCTGTTATTGCTAGGGGACAGCACAGGAAGCCCAGAAGTGAATGCTGGTTGCAGAGATGTCGGTGGCCTACAGTCAGCCTCCCGAGCTTAACTTCCCCCAGAGCGTTCTGCCAAAGGCTCGCCTCCTCCTCCTCACATTCACTTTAGCTCTTCCCATCATGTGCCGGAGCAAGGCTAGTCTCCACTGCCGCCTGCCTCACCAGTGCAGTGTGGAAAAGCTTTACTGGCCAAAAAGTAGGCATCTTTGTGGATGCTGTAAAAATGCCTTTTAGTACTTTCTGGTGTCCCCTGGGTATTACATGTTTGGTTAGTGCATTATTTTGATTTTCGGACTGCCTTTGGTTCAAGAATCCTGAAAGGAAGCTGTTGTGCAACTGTTTTAATCTGATTTTGTAAGCTGATTCCAGCTTGATTCCCAGCACAAAGAAACCAAGAGGAGCTCATTATATTTTTTTTGTCCAAAAGTGAAAGGTCCCCCTCCTTTGAAGATCTATAGAGTGTTATGTTTAGAGAGTGATTTGCTATTGTTTAAATTTAATCTCATAATTACAGTGGGATTGGATTAATGATGGGTTATTTTTCTGAGTCATTATTTTCTGGCACTCAGGTATTGAGCATAAAGACAAGTCTTCATTGGATGTAAAGTAGCATCGCTCCAGTGAAGTTAGTGGAATAATTCCACTTTATATTGTGGTGGCCCAGATTTGATATTATAGCTGTTTCGAAGAAAGCACCCTTTTGAGGTTTGTTGGCCTTGAATCTGCTTATTTTTAAGTTGTCTTGAATCTTCTTGTAGTTGCATTATATTTATGGTAGCACAGCCAGCTGTTGTCTCTAGACCACATCAGCTGGTCCCAGACAGACCAACAAAAGCTGCAATGTCAGATTCAACCGTAAGCATCTTGGTTTTTTTTTCCTGTTTAAAACGTGCTTTTTACCCCCAAGAGCGCAGGCAGGAAAAGTTCATTACTGATGTCCAGTGAGCTTTCACGTGCTCTTATCTATGAGAACAAACTATAAATCCAGCGGTGATGTCTGGAAAGCAGAGGGAAAGACTGCTCCTTTTTTGAAATGAGCTAGTTTTGCTCATTCTGCTTTTCAGAAGGGGGTGAAGAGGGAAGGGATCTGGGGAGACCTTGTATGTAGGAGCATAGCAGGAGGAGCAGCAGGCAACACACTTGATGTAGGTAGTGGATTTAGGATGTCGCTGCAGTGGGTTAGAGTGCATGTCTCTTTAGCGTGGTATCCAACTGACAGTGGCATGAACTATATGTAGGTGTGAAAACCAGACACATCAGTGATTCTTTCCCTTATGCATCCACTCTACTTCCAGGAGCTGTCTGTTTTTGCTGCCTGCTTGCTGCAGGTCCACTCAGTACAACTTAACTTCTGTTTCCTTGTTAAACCCAGAAAGTAGCTGTGAAGCCTTTTAGTCTTCTGTTCTTTCCATTTAAGATGTTAAACTGGTATCTTGTACTCTTTGAGTTGTTCTCTGCTCTTTTTTACACAGTATTTAGGAAATACTGCTTATTTTAGTAATAAAGGTCAGCTTTAATCTTTACTAGTAACACTGCTTATCTAGTTGTGATTATCAGCCAGTGAGGTGGGACTGTTTGAGAGAGTTGGTGTCTTTGGGAGACTTGATGTCTTTCTTAAAACTAACCTAATAGGTTTGGAGGAATACAGACAAGCCTTTAGGCATATCCTTGGTATCTCTGCAGAGAAAAAAGCATGTGCTGCAGGTCCCATCCATATAGATGCTTGTGTCTGATAGTCTAGATAAGCACTTTTTGTGGAATAGAGGCAAATTGGAAGACCCGGATGAAGCATGAGTCTTGCACTCAGGTCGGACATCCTCAGCCTGGATGTATGAAAGGCTTGCGTGCCTGAAAGCTCATTTTTCTGTCTTCCTCCGTCATGTGTCTGGTAGTCTTAGGAAAGTACTACTAACTTCTGTATTAATCCTCACCTATGCATTGATTCTTACTGCCTTTTGCTGCTTTTTACAGCAACTGTGACCAAGGTTGAGGGATTTTCTTAAGCTTACATAAATTTTGTCCTTTGTAAACTATTGACGGTTATTACTGAAGAAATTCTGGTGATGGAAGCTGTAAGGTTGCAGCAGTAGATCGGTCATATATATACATGGTCCTTTTATTAAAGGGGACCGTTGGAGCTGTGGTAATGCTTAAAATATTTGAGGTGTGATCCATCGCTTCATTGCTCCAGATGTGATAAATGCCATTGACTTAATGGAGAAATTGGCGACGTAAACCAGAAATTGCCTCTGCACTTACTATGTAGCTGTGGTGGTGAATCTCCTGTTAACATCTCCAGTTTTCAGGGACTTTTTCATTTTATTAGGTGGTGATCATGTATGAAGGCTGAGAAGAAATGAATAGGAATGGCTTATATTTGTACTCAAATATAACTTTTGTACACGTGTGAACATGTGTGCAAAACTCATAAGCAGGCTATGAATACTTTTAATGAAGGTTGCTTTTGCTGGAGTGAAATTGCAGTGGTCCTGCAAAACCAAGTCATCACTGAAGATCTTGGGGTGCAAAAGACTTTTCAGAAGTTTCAGCTTTGCTGGAGACAGGATGAATGCAGAATGTCCCATCCCAAATAATCATATCTCATTCATTTGCAACCCCATTCCTTCTCTGCCCCCTTCAAGAAGCCAGGTTGCTGTGGAAATGATAAGTATTAATATAAACAATTTATTAAAAAATTGTTAAAAAAATTAATTTTGGACCTCTAAGTTGTAAGTATACATATTAGTATTTTTGGCATAAGCTCCTAGAGTATGAGCTAGAGACTTTCTTGAGCTAGAGACTTTCTTAAGCTAGAAACTTTCTTAAGCTAGAGACTTTCTTTCTCACCTGAGCACCTGGCCTAACACAGCTGAGAGCTGAAGAAAACCACCGATATCAAGACACTTGGTGCTGCTGTTCTGAGTGAAAATTGTGTTTCCTCAGGAAAGACAGTTGTCCTGTTATTTCTGCATGCCAGAAATAACTTTATTATTATAAATAACAGAAAATTACTTTAGATCAAAAAAGATGCTGAAAATTACTATGCATGAGGAGAGTTTATTCCTGTGACAGTCATTAGGGTTATATTTCCTTTGGTCTAAGGTGATGTGACACAGTCAAATGGAAGTTTATTGGTATGGTTACCAAAATAGATGCATTGTGTTAATTTTGTAATTAGTTTGTATGTGTGTGTGCAGTGTTTTTAAAGTAACAAGTATTGTGAGCAGTATGTTATTTTTAAACCAAGGACATTTTGTGCTGACTTTGGCTATTGCAAGAGTGGGTTAGAATTAGAATACAGAAAATTCAAAACCACAGTAACCCTAATTTTGTCATTCTTGCCTTTTTAACTGCTGAACAATAGTGTTGTGTTTGTATAGTATTTAAAAATATTTGTTAAGGGGAATGTAAAGAGCTACTGGCAGGCTTCTCTGTTAACTGTTTGTGCATGCTCAGCCACTCTGCTGTAATGAAAACTCTGGGCGAGTACTCTGTGTCTACAACTCAGACCCTGCTTGTCATTGCAAGCGAAGGAGCAGCTGAAGCCCCAACTAGGGTGAAAGCAGAGACCTGCACAGTGGAGCTGACAGTCTGTTTTGCTCAGAGGACGTAACACCCATGATGGGCTAAAACTTTTGTTTACAGTCTCCTTTCCCAGGTCACCCTGGTACGTGCATACCTGGATCTATAGTCTCCAAGGAGCTACCCTGTCAAATGAGTAATAATGTTCAGGATAATATAGTCTGACCATGAGGATGAATTTTATACAGCTATAGGTCATGTGATGACCCTACAATCCCTGGTTTTGCCTGGCTTGGTCCTGGCATTCCAGCCAGCACTGGGGAGAGGTTATGGGAGGCCAGTACCATGCAGGACTGCTTGCTATCAACCTGCCCCAGCTGTGAGCTGCTTGATTTTCCCTGCAAGGGCTTTGTGCAGCTGGGACATGGACGTGTCCATCTTCAGACAGAAATTGGCTTTGGATTTCACGTGTCACCCATCAGACTGACCTGAATGAATTTATGTGGGAAAAATAATACTTGGAAAGCAGCTTGAGAAATTATTTCTCCTTTTTACTGTTGCCTTGCATTTTGGAGTGCGCTGTCTGCATTTTGAATACGAGGTCATCTGATGCATTGTATCGTGATAGCAATACAGACTGGGTAATCCTGGGAACCAGCAGCTCTGACCTTCCCTTTCCAAATTTTACTGTTCTAAAACTTGACTTCTTTGTTAAAAATGAACAGTTTCCAGGGGGTAAAAGTCCCCAGAGAAGATCTGTTGGCATTTTATATTTTTAAGCTGTCTTGCTGAATGAAAACAGCTAATTATTAACTTGATGGGGTGACAATGAGTATACAGAACTTAAATATCTCACCACTCCCACAAAGCAAAAAAACCCACCGCACCCTCCATTGTATCATGGGAAGATACATAGCCAGAAAAACTTTCCAACTCGTTAAACTTTTATACTGGCTTCATACAAGCTTAATGTAGACTTTTTTCCATCCTGTGATGTTGTAGGGATGCTTCTGACTGCATCTGAGGAGTTCACCATCAACTTAACAGTATTTCTTTCTGAGCATGCCTTTCCTATAGTAGAAAAAAGCTAAATTACACAATCTGAAGGATTAAAAAAAAAGGTTTCCTTGTTTATTTCAGGTTGTTTATTCTGCCAAGCCTGACAATGAAATCAGTCTGAAGGTTTCTCCTGTAATCAGTTTAGTCAGCTTCTGTGATTGTGTGGGGCATTTGGACAAGGGTAGGGATAAAGGAAGAAAGTTTTAAAAACAGGAAAATACTATTGTAAATATATCAGGCAAGTTATAAACTGGAAAAGGGTACTTGGAGTCAAGCATCATGCCTGCTGCTACTTCTGATGCTCTGTGGCAGATGTTTTGGTGGGATTTCTTCCTTTTGTGGCTTATGTTTCACGTTTTCAAAGAAGCGTATGAGAAAATACTGATTTAAAGGACTAGAGTCTGGCTATATAACTTTTGAACTATGTATTTTGTAGTGGAAAGGAGGCTGCTGTAGCTGACTTGAGGTTGGAAAGGAATAACAAGAAGTGATGTTCGGGCTTGTTTTGAGCTCTCTGCCAGGTGGGACAGCTCTGAGCTCTCCCTTGTGTGCTTGGAGAGGCCATGTAGCATCTCACCATGTGGGGCTGTAGCTGGTAGAAAGCGTCAAGTATTCCCTTTGCTGTTTCTGCCTGGTGTAATTTCAGTTTTCCGGCACCCTGATGGAGCTTTGCTGCTTACCCTGGTAGTGTCCTTCCCCTTGCTCTTCCTGATCCTCCTTTATCACGTTCAGCTGTGAGCCCACAGGTCAGCTTGCTCCTGTGAAAACACGGGAGGGGACATGGGTTTTGGCTGGTCATTGCACCCGCGACCAAGGACTTAGCAAGTTCTAAATCGAGAATTGTTGCTTCATGTGCGTGTCTCTCCAAACCCTTGGATTTAGACATTCCCTCACCATTAATTACATCCTCTCGTCTCATAGCAGCAAGCAAAAAGGCTAAGTCGGGCACGTAGTCCTGCTGCAAGCAGATGAACGTAGTTTCTTGTTGGTTGGATGCTTGCAAGTTTCTGACAGTATGTGGCCATGCTGTTTTGGGAGGTGCATCCTGCAGGGCTCACCTCAGGATGGAGAGTAACCAGGCAGCTCAGGTCCCCTCTCAGAGGGTGTGCATTTGAGCAATGTGAACCAGTCTGGTATTGCCAGAGTCATTCTCAATTAAAAGCAGGGGCAGGTGCTTCAAAGGTGAGCCCAGATTGCCAGTAACTAGTGGCCAGCTAGGTAATTCCTAGGTGGCACTGGAAAGTGAGTGGTACTACCATTTGCCTTGGTGCAATCCCTGATGGAAATGCTGGTTTCACCCCCTCATTTCTGCAAGCCATGGGATCCAGTCACCTATGTTTGTCAGTCATTTGACATCTAAACTGCTCGAACACATTCAATGCACGACTGCCAAAACTGACAATAGCATCCGGCTCTGACAGCAATTTGCAAGTTTGCCTGTTTGCTCCATGGCAGCCCTTAATGCAGCATTTCCAAGTGCAGTGTCCCAGTAAATGCTCGGCAGCAGTCACGCGGAGGTGAAAAGATTTCCAGGCGAGCTTCAAAGAGAAGGATGTGACTAACTGTCTCACAGGGAGCCAGGACGTGGACCCAGCCAGATGAGGCAGCTCACATGAAAGAGCTGCCAAAGGAAAGGGAGAGGACACAGACAAAACTGGGGCTGGAGGCTGAAGTGGAGCAGGCAGTAGAGAAGGATAGAGGGGAAAATCTCCATGGGCTGTTCCCAGCAGCCAGGAGACATGTCGGCTCTTCAAGGAGGTAACCTGTGGACAAAGCAACGAACCTTAAGCTCGCTGGCCGTTCGTTGTTCCTGGCTCCACTGCAAGTCTCTGCTGCCTGTCCTTGGACAAGTCACTCTCCTGGTGACTCAGTACCCCAGCTGTAAAGCGGGTATTGCTGCTTACCTCATGGGATGTTGTGAGGGTGGGCTCATGGATGCCTTTGCAGTTTGATGTATTAATTGGGGGGGGGTGGTGGGAAGGGGGAGAGAGCAACAAAAAGCAAGGAGACAAACTTCCCTCACCACCTTCTCTGAATGTAATCATGTCCCTAATGACAATATAATGACAACTTATTCATCACTGAGATGTAGTCCTTCAGTTGCGCTGGTGGGAACAGTTTTTTGGCTTCATTTTTTTCTCGTGAGGGTTTTAAAGATGTAATTTTGTGTGTTTATGTAATATGTTCATGTTTTAAGCAATTTCTAATAGAAAATTAGAAGAAACAATGAACAATAAATCAAAGTCAGGTTAAACCAAGATGTAATCAAGTAATACAAGAGTGGAACTAAAAGTATAATTTGCAAAGGGAGCCTCAGACAGAGGAAACACAAATCCTGAGGCCTGAAGACGGAGGGGTTCTAGTTTGCATTTGTCTTAAACCCTGTACCTGATAGCGTACCTGAGGAGGGCTAAGACCAGAAAGCAAAAGGGGTCACTCCTCCTCACCTTTCTGATTCTCAAATAAGCTCCTGCAAAAGGAAAGGGATCTCTGGTTTACTGTAGCCCTTATAAATGTCACGTTAATCTTATTCTGTACACATGGCGGTCTGATGGCTAACACACAAAACCAGGAGCCAGAAAACAGCAGTTTTTAGGGCAGTTAGGGAACTGGTTGACCTGCTGTTAACACTTATTTCTGTCTGTGCCTTCATATGCTAAAGCAAAATGGAAATAATTGTCTCCTCTTTTGGAAGAGGGGTGCAAGGCCTAAAGAAATGCTGTAAAGAACATGGAGATCCACAGGTGGAAAATCCTGGGGTGGTCACAGCTTCAGATCACAGGAGCAAAACACACGGTCGTATTTCACCTGTCAAAGCTGGCTTTGCTTTAGAAAACAGGAAATCTCAAAGGCATTGGCTAGAGAAGAGGAACATTCATCTTTTCTCAGTACTGTATTTGAAAGGCTTTAACAACATAAGCTTTCCTGGCACTTGCCGAGCTATCTTTGGAGAAGAAAACAGGATTCTTGGAGTTTGTTTTTTGTGAGGAACAGGTGGCAGCATGTGGAAACCTGTTGTTGTTGAATTTTAGTCATGGTCCCTTTTCCCTTTTCTTTTCCTTTTCCCATCTGCAGTTGAGTACGACAAGGAGTTCACGCCTCACCAGCGGCACCACAAGGAGTTCAAATTCAATTTGTCTCAGATTCCGGAGGGTGAGGCCGTCACAGCCGCTGAGTTTCGCATCTACAAGGACTGCGTTGTGGGCAGCTTTAAAAACCAAACCTTCCTTATCAGCATCTACCAAGTGCTGCAGGAACATCAGAACAGGTACGCAGGAAGGGGCTCACTCTGTGCCACCAGTTGCTGTCCTGGGGAAAGTTGAGCTTGCACATTTATGTTGAGAGGACTGCTAAATAAATATCAGGATTGTTCTCATTAATGAGGTTCTGTTATTTCCTTGTGGAAAATGAGCATGACAGAGTGCAAAATGGATCTCAGCTACAGAAAGTCCATGGTATTGTAGTCCATGTGTTGTCTTTAAATAGAGCAGGAATCTGCTGTGAGGCAGTAGATTTTTAAACCAAAGTTGTTATGCTGGCATTGCTCTTGTGTACTGAAATACATTTGTCCTCTTTCAACCTAGTACTACTGCATAAATAAAGCTTAGCCTGTTTGCAAAATACTGGTAATTAGTGCAGACTTGACCTGCATTCAGCTGGATTTACATTTAAGTAAATAAAGCAGAAGAAAATTCAGCATGCTGACCACTGGTACAAAATCACTCCTGGGCTTTCAGTGGCAATGGGGGAGGCAAAAGGCAGAAGCAGGGTAGGAAATGTGACACAAAAGTCCAAACAAGTGTAAATGGAGTAATTAATTTAAAAAGAGTGATGTTTTGGATGAGGGAATCACGTAAGGCTGAAAGCTGGAAACAAAGGTCAATTAAATGTCAGAGTAATGCTGTGGTATAAAAGTGTTTCATTACTTCTGCTGAAACCTGTCAGCACTGTAACTGTTTCTTTTCTCTGTGAAGTTTCCTGGGTATTTTCCTTTCTGGTCCTTCTTTCTACATCCTTTCTGTTGATATCATTTTGGGGGCATCTGCCTTTGATTTGCTGTTGTGAGGGCAACATCAAGTAGCTGGTGGTTGTTCTATGGGGAGTGTGACGTCTGGCCAACTGGAGAGAAATACTTGGATATATAGGCGATGGGAAGAAGGTGTTAATTTTAGATAATCGGTGTTCGCTTTGAGCTTTGATTTGTGGGTTGCTGGAGTGCCTCGTTGTGTAACGTACGTGCTGGTTGACATTTTACATCAATGCCCACATTTGAAGAGCTGTTGGAAGTCCAGATGGTCATGCAGATTTCATAGATGTTAGCTGTATTGTTCATTTAGAGCCACACTAAATAAAAAATGGTGAGTGTTGGTCTGGTTTAGATTTCACAAGTAGAGATTCTACTTCTGCAGCTGGAGGAAAACTTCTGCCAAGTGTCTGGAAGCGATCGATATGCTGCTCTGTGATGGTCACCAAAGCAGGGCACAGAGCAGGAGAACTGTCAACTTTTATGTGTATATAGCATTTTTTCAGAGTAAAGTCAGCAAGCAAGTAAAACACTGTGGGAAAGAGAATAAAGTACAGGATATGGCCCCTAACGTACCCTGCTCCTAAAACATTTGTGAACTCTTTTTTCTAAAAAGGGCTGTATGCAGCAATGATGCTGGCAACTGGTATCTTTGTTTCGAGCACCATACCAAAAACGTGCCAGAATTGTACTGCATTGCGAAGCTGGGACACATGTCCTATGGCACTGAGTGCTATGGCATCTGCAGGTCCTGGGCATCACTGGATGCTAGAGAGCTCCCTTCAGAGAGAGCAGAGGTGTCAGCTTGCGTGGGGATCACCAGGGTGGTCTCTCTCCAGAGCTGGCGAGTATTTCAGGTCTTTCAGGTCCCTTCCATTGTGTTCCTCCTGCTGCTGCTGGCTTTCATGGTGAGGGGATCCCGCTATTGGGACTGGGAATCATAAAGCAGCTTCCTCCAGGTCCAGACTGCCAGCAATTCACCGTCCCTCCTGACATAGGCTAGGCGTGAACTGCTGACCGAGGGATGAGTGTCTGTAGTTCATTACTAACCTCTGACTCATCCAGTCCCTGAAGGCTCCCTTTCTGTTTCTTTTTCTTCTTTATTTATTTATTTTTACTGGTGGGAAGGAGGGAGACCTTTGACTAAAGAAACTTGCGCTTCGGATGAGTCTAAAAGGACTTGTTGCATCATCTGTGCAGAGGTGGGTAAGATGTGGCTCACAGATTCTTGCAGCTGTAAAAAGGATGTGCCCATTTCCACCCTTTTTAGCTTAAAGGACTCTTTCATGTACATGTAAAATATAAAACCACATATGAAAACATGTGTGCTTGTGTATAAGTAGATGCCTGTGTATGTATTCTCTGTATGTATCTAAAAGTGTATATTTATTAATAGTCATTTATATTAATTGTCCTGTATATATTAAAAGTATACAACTGTTAAAAGACAGATATTAGGAGCTACTTACCACTCTTCATTTGTACCTTCAGTTGAGGTTCTGACTCCATAGGCTACTGCTGCTACAGATGGAAACGTGCAGCTGCATTGGTGACCTGGGTGGGCTTTGGCCTGTAAACGTTCTTGAAAACAAATACTAAAAACTTGTATCTAGCTGTTCACTTATATCTCTGCAGGGGGAGGAAAAATGCCTCAGATTTTTCTGCTATGTCTTAAGGAACTTTATTCAGCTCATTTGGGTTTTGATTATCAGTTACTTACATGCTTTTACCGGGGTTGGGGAGGGAAATCCAAAGTGATTTTTTTCTCCTCCTTTTGTTTCAGTAGATTAATTTGGAAGATAATGTTTTCTTTTCCTCTTGAGAGCACTAGCAGGTTAAATTACAGGAGAAGAAGCACTGCTTTTTTTGAAGGAACTTGCTAAATATTTGTAAGCCTTCTGTTGCATTTTAGCAGATATTTTATGAGCCAGAAAATAACAGCTGCCTTTGACTTAAAAAAAGATATACTAAAAAAAGTTGTGTCACACTTCCTTTGGACAGCTTGATATTTCCTGACATTTTACGACATTTTATTGCATAAGGAAGAGTCTGTACAGATCTGAAACTCTAGCTGGGGAACTAGCAGGTGAAACAGAAGGAGTTGACATAGCACATTTTTCCATCTTGTTCTGCTGACAAATATTCCTTCTGGTCAGGAAAATTAGTCTCTGAAGGCCACAGAAAGTGCCTGTTCAGTCAGCACTGGCAGTCTTCATAGCAAGGTCAAGGACACCATGTTAATCTTGGCTTTTATGAGGTTAACAGTTGTCTGAGGCAATTATTGGTAGCTAATAAAATACTTTTGGGCACAAATAATATTTAACAGGGCAGCTGGCATGAATGGATTTAAACCAGCAGTCTGCAACAGAAAGGCAGCATGCAGCTCTGAGGGAAAACATAGAAAGAAAAAGAAACCTGCCTCTTCCTCTCAAAGAAATGAGTTTGGGAGGGCAGGAGATAAGAGGAAGCTTCAGTACATACAGATCTTCACCAGAGCTCAGAGACTGGACGTATCCCTTGGCTCCAATTAAGTGTAATGAAGTGGCTTAATTCAGTGTTACTTGAGCAAAGGAAAAAAAACCCTCATCTGGACAGTAACAGCATGAGCGTGTGACTCCAGCCCAGATGTGCGCACTGCTGCGTGGAATTGCAAGGCACTGCTGGCCGATCCCTAATGGCTAAAAACAAAACCAAGCCTGAGGCTAAAATTTCTTGCCAGTTACTGAATTATCGAACTGATTTTTGCCACTGTAGCCAAGGCTAAAAGCAAGGATTATATGGGCCCATTCGAGACTGTCTCCTAGGTAGGGGTGTATGTGGAGAGCGCATGAATGATCAGAGATCAATGCTGACTGAAATAGCACAAAAGCTTTGAGGAGAAATTTGACCCTTTCCTTGCTCAAAGCCAGCAGAAATACGAGAACGGTATTTGTGGAGGTTCCAGGCTATGAAATGCACATTGAGGACAGTGCGGTCTAAGTACATTCTCTCTTAAAAGCGAAAACATTTTTACTACTGACTCACTTGTGTCAGTAATATTTTCATCTCTCCATTCCTTCCACCCTTTTCTAAGGTAAAAAAAATAGTGCCTAGAAACTAGGCTTTTGTTTTCTAACTGAACCACAGCTAACGGCCACATTTTGTGATAACTCAAGCTGCTGGAGTTGTCAGTGGGATGCTATGAAAAGATTAATGAAATCCACAGGATGGGTCAAGCTTGTGGCCAGCCGTCAGCAGTATGCATTTCAGATAGTGTGAAGAAGCAGCTTTACTGAACAGGGCTGACGTCTGGTTTGCTCTGAGGGGGATGACTCTGGGTTTAGAAAACAGGTTGGGGACAGAAGGGTCTGACGTTGGGAGAGAGAACAGGCAATACCTCTTATGGATCTTCGGCTTCTGACTCCCAGAGTTTAAGAGACTGAGCTGTTTGAAGGCTAGGGTGGGTTTCTCTTTTTACCTTTGGTATGTGCAGAGAGCAGGGAGATTTGCCAAAGCACCAGCTCAGGAAGACAAGTGGCAGCAGCTTCCAGCTGCTTATCCCACCTTTACTGTATCTGAGGGGGCATTTAGTTTCAGCAGACAGGAGCTGCATAACCTTGAGTCTCCTCCTTTTGGTGGTAGCGAAGCACAGCTAAGTCCTACACATGGGCTTACGTCTAAGGTGTAGCAATGATTTTGTGGAAGAACCAGCAAAGCCCTCTGTGACTTCTGATACCTCTTGGGAGTGGATTGCCATGTAAGTGAGACCTTTGCAAGGGAAAGGAAGAAATAAGTTTGTCCTTGGAAACAGCTCATTAATTTCTTTTTCCTTCTCAAAAGTTTCTAGCTCTCACCCAGAGAGGTGTCAGGTCAGGACTAGGGAGGGCAGTTTATGGTTGATCAAAGATATTAGGCCTTGGTTTGGATCATCAGTAAGTTTTCAAGTGTAAATATCCTGCTAATGCAGACCTCAGACCACTCCCACACTGTCCAAACAACTGATCTATGAAAAACACAGTGGCCTGTGTTAGTGATCAAAGGAAGATATGGTACCTTAATGGTCAAGGTTTATTAAACAGTTTTGTTTGCACACAGAATGAAATATGAGGACTTGATCTACAGAAAGATTCTCCTATATGATAAGACACGTGTGGACCCATAGCTGTGCCTTGCAGAGTGACTGCCTGAGGAGTATGTTCTTCTTCTACTGAACACTAAGTCCTTAAGGGTTAAGGCGCTCATTGGTTTTTAGCTGCCAGTTACAGTGGTAATAAAGTCTTCCTCTTTGCAACAGGATATTTATACAAATGTGATCCGAGCTTCTAATCTAAAGGGCAAATTGATTTGCCGGCAGTGTTTATAGCTTAGAAAATAAATAACCGTCCTCAACTGGGTTTTGGAATGGATTGTGTAATACAAATGACAAAGCTAGCATCAATCTGTTTCAAGTTGGGGTCAGATTTGTATACAGTGTGCATATATTTGTATATGATAGAACTGTTTCCATGATGCTATAGAGAAGTGTCTATCCACATTTCAGTTCAACTCCCACTGTGGGTATGCAATTTGTTGTGGTTTATGGTGGCTGCTTTTTAGTAGTTTAAAAGTCAAAGCTTTTCTGGATAAAACTTACTGCTTCCATAGCCAGCTGGCTTTTTCTAACAAAATGAAAAAATAGCATATCAGTGCCTTATTTCTTTTCATGAAAGACAAAGATAAATTACTATCCTGCTCCCTCTCACCCATCTTCATGCCTCAAAGTGCATTTAAATTCTGAGGTGTAGTATTGTAACCATCACTGCAGCTAGAATACTCCTTAGTCTCATTAAATTAAGGAAATGAGAAGCACATCTTCTGTCCCTGTAATGACTTTTTCTTTTTTTTTTTTTTTTATGTTCCTGTTGGTAAAATGTTCATTCCTCAGAGCCTGAAGCTCAAGATCTTGAGCTAGATGTGGGGGGACACCTTTGCACTCAAATATCAGTGTTGGCTTTGCTGGGGATTATAACAGGCCTGTAGGCTGAGCTTCCCACAGTCTTGGCATGGGGAGACAACATCCACTAGCTCTAGGCTCTGATCTTGCACTGTTTGGCAGCTGCAGCCTTGAAACTAGTGCTCCACTCTGCTGCTCTTCCAGTGGGTCTACAAGTCTTAGCCCTCTGCCCTTGCAGACTTTACTGCCAGGGGCAATGCCTGCCGTGGTACAGGACAGCCACCTCAGCACCGGGGAGCTCTTATCAGACAGAAGGGTGGTGATGTGAGACTGAGCTTACCTCTCCCTTCTGGTGTGCCCCTGTGTCTTGATGTGTCCAGGATAGCTCTTCTCTCCCTGTGCTGAATTGCGGACCCCCTCCAGGGTGTCCCAGCATCTCCATTGTGTGCTTTTTCCTCCACAGGCTGTCAATCTTTGCAAATCAGTGCCCAATTGCTGGCCTTCTATTTCACCTTGAAAGCAGGTGTCATTGTAGGTGGACAGCTCTTGGTATTTCCTTTGAAAAGGCTGCAATTTCAAAGTGTTATCTATTCTAGTTATTAGTCTGTCATTAGTGGATAAAAGCAAATAAACTTGCTAGTTTGCTATACGCAGGAAAATTTTTACAGAAGGTTGATGTCAGTGCAAACTAAAGACTCAGATCCCAAGGAAGCAGGAGAGTATTTAGAAAGTGCGTTAATTAAAATGTAAATCCCACACACTTCTGTGCAAAATTCCCTTTTGAGAAACTGCTGCTAGGCAGTCTAGACTATTATGTCAACTTGTCTTTGAAGAAAAGTAAACAAAAAGGTTCAGCTGAGGAAAGTTTTAGAGACTTACAGTAATTAATGCTTTGGTAAATGGCTGTTGATGCGTAACAATCCTTTAAACACCTGGGTAATTGTGAGCTTTGAAGTTAGGCCAAAATGTTGTTCGGAGATCGTAATTAAAATAAGAGACCTTTAACTTGGTCATTTTGAAGGTGAGATTTCTGTTTGTTCTCACTGCCTCCCTGGTAAAACTTCTGCCTGGTTGGGGAAAGAAGGCCAGGGAGGGTGGGAAAGTAAAAAAACCTAGTTCAACAGATGCTTCTTTAAATTTAGCTTTTTATAGCTTTGGTGTTTTTCCTGTAGCAAAGTTCCATGTTGTAATGTGTACCCAGAACAGAGAAATTATTTTAATGTGAACATTTCACTAAGTATAGAAACTAAGATTAACCACTTGACTTGGTTACTAATTTGACTAAATTCTAATCTAATTAGTGTTCAATTAAAGAGAATTAACACCCAGAGACGTTTTGTTGAAAGGTTTACACAGAGGTTTCAGTTAACAAAATATTTATCTTACAGCGGGAAAAGCACTGAAGTTAAATGCAAGCTGTTTCTCCTATAAATGCCCTGGGTACATGGTTGGGATGCCGGCGTTAAGAATAGTAGCTATATTTGATATTTATATCTTACAGATCAGCTCGCTCTCCGAGGACACTGGAGCTAAATCCTGCCTTCTGAATTATACAGGCCATATTTCTCCAGTAAACTGTGTACTTCTTTCTGTTTACTGCAGCTACTTGTGGTTGTTCTGTTGACCTTTGCTTCTCCATCCTCCTCTAGGGTCCTCTGAAGGCCACGGAAACACTTCCATATATTTCCTGGGACTTGAGACCATACTTTAGGGCCTTGATCCAGAACAAAGACCTCCTGTTTTGAGTTGGGAATCTCTAACTTGCAACTTCCCATTTAATGTCCTCTCTTGTCTCAGGAAAGTTGTTTCTGCCATTCACTTGCTTTTCATTAATAATCTAAAGTTAACATATATTCTGCCTGCAGCACCTTTATTATGAAAATCGTTAACTGAACTCATCCAGATGGTTAAGCACAGTGAAATTAAAGACGAGACTGTCAAGCACCATAGTGACAATGAGATGACAGCAGCTGTATAACAGCCCAGAGGCAGGTTTAGACAGAGAGGATGTTAAAAAGCTGCCTGATTTAGTGATGAAATTCATCTTCTGTACACGGAATTTCCTGCTATGCAGGTGCCAGAGGTCCTGTGATGTCCTTTGACATGCGGGGTTGCTTGGGCATTAAACCTCTGGGCTGACTGCTTTCTTCAGCCTGTGCTGAGAGAGCAGGTATTCCTCTTTGCTCAATGATGCTGGCTCATGTATTTCTTCTGGCCTTTCTTTTTCTAGTTTTTTCCCCATTCTTCTTGTCCCCTTCCCGTTTCCCTTCAGTCCCATCTTGCCTCTGTTATTCTCAGATGCTGAAGTTTTCAAATAGTCCATTAATGTGACCACATACACGGTTGCATGCTTTTGTTTCAAAGGCCACTGCCCGCCTCACTGCACAGGATCAATGTCATCAGTTAATGACTAGGAATTCAAGAGTTTGTTGCATGCAACTTGCACAGTATATGATCTGTTTCTCACCTTCTTGTCCACTCTTTAGATTTTGCTTTGACTATGGGCTTGCATCTACTTGTGCGTAGCACTCTCCAGCATGGTATCTTACAGCTTCCTACCCTATTTCTTGTTTTGACATGGCTATAAGGCAAAGCTAGTGATGGTGTTCTCATCATGCAGATGAGAAGCTGATGCAAACATGCCTGGCAAAAATGGTCTTTGCCAAAATCATCCAACAGTCCAGCAGCTGGAGTGGCAATAAGGCTATGTAGCAGCTTTAGTTCTCATGCTTCCCACCTTTCTTTTGCAGCCCTGTGAGAGAGGAATGAAATAAATGTGTTTTCTATGGTCTTCAGAGAGCAGAACTGGGGGAGGAGAAAATTCCAGTTGTGAACATTGGAGCAAGACTGGAAGTGTGAGACTCACATCACTGACGTCTGTCACTATATTTGTTGGCAGCTGTGTTGCTGCAAATGACAGTGGTAGCAGGTTGTAGCCCTCTGTGAACCATCGGTGCAGGAAGATTCCACTAGTTTCCCTACTGCTTCTAGACACAGAGGGATTCTGAGTCAGGGATAATGGGCCTGATTCACAGAGGTTTGGTGGCCATAAGTACTTTTTACTCTCTTTTCTTTGCAGACTTTTTCCTTTTATCCAGGGTCTCTCCATCCAGTCCTTGCATGTCCATGTGTCCCCCACCACTGCAGAAAATCCTTCACCCTTCACCTTCTAAATAGATACTCTTTCTTTTCCACCCTGGGCCAGCATGGGAGATCTTCCAGTCTCCATTCCAAGATCAGACATTGTACAGCCTTTTTGCAGGAGTAGTAAGAACATTTCTTCTCAGCTATGTGGCTGTAGGGAAAAGCAGTTTGCTATCAGTCGATTCATGGTATTTGGTTTATCAAGGGGGAAAGGATGGGAAAGTATGTTCCCTGCATACAGAAAGTCCACAGGATTTTGTTGCTAAACTCTGAATCTCTGTTGAGCCTCTGTGGGCAGCAATTTTCAAGTTCTTCTGCTTGGCCAACATTGAAGTGATTTTCTTAAAGGAGGAAGGACATACAATGTTTCTATTCTGAAAAATACAAAGGAGTGGTTAAAGACACTCAGATAAATAGTTGGGACTGTTTTTTAAGTGAGCAATTTTCTTTTTTTCCCTCATTTTGTTGGAAAAAGGTGACTATTTTTTTAAAACCTTCATGCCATGAAACAAACTAGTAAGAAATTGTATGCAATTTTGTGCAGCCTGGTGAAGTTTGGGTGACAAACATTAGTTGAAAGCAGGCTTAAGCAGAAAGTATTAGAACTTGTTACCTGCTAGCATTGCTACTATGGCAAAACAGTACCTGTGGGGTGAAAATTCAGTGTTGGCTTCTGGTCAAATAATGCAGAAGTCAGCTGAATAACTGATTGAAAACAAGTCCTGTATGAGACTTACTGCAAAGAGTTAACTGAATTGGAGAGCCCCGTTGTCCATTTTTCTGTATTTTACAAAGGAATTGAAATCTTTCCAAAATGAGTGTGACATACTGGGCTAAAGTGGAGCATTCTTATTTGGTAGAATTGTACCATTGCTTATTACTTTTGTGGAGGACACCAAGGTGGGACAGACCCACTGGAAGGCAAGTCTGAATTTTAAGTTCATCTAATCATGATGGCAGTTCAGTCTCAGGGCAGGGGGAAGTGTGATTTGGTAGAAAGAAGAACTGCATTTGGACCTTAAAAATCAGTGATGTAAATACACCGTAGGAAATGACTGAGTCCTGTGCGGTTCGGCAGCATGAATCTAAGGATTATAGTGGATCACAAGGTGAACATCAGTTAACAGTGTGAGTTTTGTGAAGAAGCCAAAATCATATTCTGACATGTATGAGTAGAGGCATAGTCTGTGAGATGCATCTTCCATTGCACTCAGTGAGATCAAGTGAAACACATTCAATTTCCTGGAAAGGTGGAAATTTCTGAGGCTGGAAATCTGTAAGATCACGTCAGGCAAACATCTCTCAAGAGTGATGTGGAGGTAGTTGATCCTGCCTGGAATTCAAGGGAATGGGCTAGATGATGCCATATGGTGGTGCTTTCAGGCTTTACAGCTCTGATATCTGCCTTCCCAAAGTGCAAGGCGATGGGGAATGTAAACTCTGAGCCTCCTCTTCATGTTTTTGAATATCTGACTACTCCCATGTTGTTGAGTGTTCATGAGGGTTTGCTCTCACGGAGTTCCCAGTGGCTCTCCAGCCAGACATGTTTGGTTTGGGGGGACGTAACGCTGAAGTTACTCTACTCTGGAGGCTCCAGCGGGCATTGTCTGGAGTGGACAAGTGCTAGGAAGATTATGGCACTTAGAGGAGGGGAGGTAGGACAGGAGATCAGAAAGCAATTGGTGTGAGGGGGAATGTCAGGTGCTAGGAAAACCCCTTTTTGGATATAGTCCATTTCAAGCACTGGAGAGGACCAATGCGTAACTTGTATTCAGAGGTGAGAATGACCTAGCAGTTCATTCCTCTCTTAAACCTGGACAGCGTAAGAGTGGTCTCAGCTGCAGCTGCTGTTTGCGGTCTCCTTTAAGCAACACTTCAGCTTATATACCCTGCCTGGGAAAGCCCGACTCTTTCAACCTTAAGGTTTCCAAAACATGTAGCAGCTGGCTAGCCCCAGCCACTCACCGCTGTCGGAGGTGAAGGTCAGAGCTGTTCCTGAACCCTCTTCCCATTGGAGGAGCCATGGCAAAGACCCCTGTGGGAAAGGCTGCTGAGTCAACCATGGAGTGTGTGGCTACCAGCGAGGCAGAGGAAAGCCTCTATGCTGTAAAAATAGCTGCACTAGGAGCCCTAATATACTTAAGTGCTTATTTTTCCACATGTGATCTCATGCAAACCAAGCTGCTGGGCAGTATGACATAGCAGTTGGCCAAAAATAAAACATAACTCAATGAAAATGTTGGGTTTTTTCTGAAGTTAACCTTTGATGGGTGGAAGGGACAGGTACCTGTTTTCTCATTTCCATTAAGTTACTGTTAGAAAAAATAAATCCAGGGAGGAAGAGAGGTGAAGATGGGATTGACACCCAGTATCCATTCTGTGGTGATGGCCACAGGTTAAGGATAGGAATTGTAGCTCTCTTGCACAGGAAAGTTATGCCTATAATACAGTGAGAAGATATACATGGTGTTTCTTGTGTGCTTCTCCAGCTGATTTCATTGAACTCATTTAATTGAGTTTTGATAGGCATTTAATGCTGCAAAAAAAGGGTATGTATAGATTTGATAACATTTGAAGGTGAAGCCTACGAATGAGACCCAGTGCCAAGAGCCTGGGAAGAAGGTGCTCTAATCCCTGTTGATAAGCCTTGGAATAATGTCTTTATAGTGGCCATCCCTGCTTGCTGCTTGGCCTGTTAGTTGAGTTTTATTTTTTATTTTGGTCAGTTATGGTGTGTTTGTGTTTTGGAAAGTGGGCTGAAACCATGCAACACCTTTGACAAAGCCATTAAATGCCTGGAAATGCTGTTAGTTTGACCACTGTCCTACTGAGCTAGCATTATACTATTCAGGGAGAAGAGTACCTTACAAGAGTCCCTTGCCAATGGAGAACTGGACAGATCTGAGGAGCAGGATTGCTTTCCTCCAGCCTAGAAAATAGTGAAAAGCCTTCGTAATCTTGAGTTTCACATATGCAAGCATGTGCATCTCATGGCAAAACTCTGGATACAGACAGGCAGATTTTAGGCGTTGGGTTTTTTTCCTAGCTATTAATGTCACTTCTAATGATTTCAGGTTTTGTTTCTGTAATGGCAAAAGGAGGAGAGGAAATCCCAGACATCACAATATTATCATTATGCTTTTCTTCTGCAGGGCCTCTGACCTGTTTCTGCTGGACACACGAGTGGTGTGGGCCTCAGAGGAGGGCTGGCTGGAGTTTGATGTCACCGCCACCAGTAATATGTGGGTGATGAACCCTCAGCACAACATGGGACTGCAGCTGAGTGTGGTGACTCGGGATGGTAGGTTATGGGCAAGTTAATACAAGTCACCTCACAAATCTCTTGTATGATGTCTAGACGTGGTGCTGACAGAGTCCAGTTGTGATATGGTGAGGTGAGCACCCTGCCTTTGTAAGCAGCTGTAGCCAGCAACACGAGCAGCAGTCTGAGGGCACATATAGAGGGCTGTCAAGTTCTTGGCTGTCCCATGATGGACATGTCTTTCCTCATGAGTGAGGTGAGGTATCTCTGAACAGTACCAGGATGAGCTGGTGCAAGTGGGCTGGGGTAGGGCACCAATTCTTGGGTTGGAGGTGGAAGGGGGCATGAAGCTGGGGTTGCAGGTAGGGTGAGGTTTAGAGGTTAGAGGAAGGGAATCAAGCAGGGTTGTGGGTATGTGCCTCCACATGTGGGATTATGGCAACCCTCCTGGCTGCTGCAGCGGCCGTCACTGCTCGGATCTCATCAAACCTGAGGTGGGAGCTGTGCACTGGAGAAGCGAATGCAGTCTCTGTGTGCAGCTGTTTCCTCTGAGGGTGGCTGCAATGACAGCATTTCACAGTCCACAGAAACTTTGCAAGGTGGAAAAGAAGAAACTGCAAAAGAGCATGAAATTGAGTGTTAGAATATAAGCAGTGGGGAAGAATAGGATCTACATGAGCAAAAGTTGACTAAAAAGATGACTATGACATCTGTCGTCTATAGGAATCAGTCTCCGACCTTATGTTTTCTTCCTATTGCTTCATGCTGGAGTTTGATACACCTATGGGGTCAAGTGAGACCAGAGGGGCTATCCACTGTTCTCCCTGAGGAAACATTAATGCCAGCTTCCACCTTCCCAAATGGGCTGAGAGCCCGTCCCTGTGCTCCTAACAAAAGAACCCCATCTCTTTGCCCTCTGCTGTCTCCTAATCCCATCTCTGCTTCTCATGTTTCATGGGCAGCAGAACTAATTTCATGACACATCTGGGCTTTGTAGTTTACGTATCTATCTGTATACCTTTTCAGTGCCTAAACTGAAGTAGAGATGCCATTGGGGTACCAAAGACCCAGGTGCTGCATGCCTGTCATCCAGGATGGATGGAGTGCTGTCATAAAAATATCCATGGGTCATGGTGGCAGGAGAGGAATGTTTAGTGACTAAAAAAGAGAAGTATGAGCAGGAAGAAAGGAAACGCTGCTGATGAGGATGCCAAGATGTTGGACGGAGCAATCCAACCATGCTTTTTGTCTAACACTCCCTTTTCTGTTTGGTTTGAAGGTTTCAGTGTAAATCCTAGAGAAGCAGGCCTTATGGGCCGCGATGGCCCTTACGACAAACAGCCTTTCATGGTGGCCTTCTTCAAAGTGAGTGAAGTTCACGTACGGACCACTAGGTCAGCAACAAGCAGGCGGCGGCAACAGAGTCGAAACCGCTCCACCCAGCCTCAGGATGTTTCCAGGGTGTCTAGTGTCACAGGTAATGATGTAACACATGTAATCATCCAACACAAGCTGGGCCAACTTCTTGTCGTGTTTCTATTTGCTCTGAGTGCAGAAGCAAGAAGAGGTATGTACGGTGGGATGCTCTTGGGGGAGCAGGTTGTATCTACAAGGAAATGGAAGAGGGGGTCTCTCTTAAAATGAGACTCACAGGAGACCTCTTGAATCCAGAGTGGAGTCCAGATCCCCATTTGAAATTGTAGTCATTGCATTCATGGGGCTGAGGTGTTTTAACCCTGACTCTTGTGCTTGTAGGTTGCTTGCTACACAGCATTTGCCTAGCAGTGTATAGTAGGTGAAATGCATTTTCAGGCAGGCAAAGAGGATTGCCTGTTTGCAGTGGAAATGTTGCATATTGCAGGTGTTGTACAGGAGCCTTGTACATGCTGTTGTGGGCTGGTGGGACAATACAATAACTCTGAAATTTTGGCAAAAATTGAGTGTTGTCTTCGGAGTCTTGTCTGTTTTCTAGCCACTGTTCCCTGCATCACAGTGCTGCAAGTTCTTCATTCACTGAGTACCTTCTTTCCTCTCAAACATTTCAGCCTGTTCCAAGTTACTTGATTAATTTGCTTATGCTGCCCCCTTCATTTCCAGTAGGATCTCTGCTTTTCCTGTGTCTAGGAATGACTATACCCCAAGGAGGAGAGGTGGCTGTATTTTTTACTCTATGTCCAGACACAGCACAGGGAGATGAGGCAGCATTGCCAAAACTTAGCCAGTGTGAATCAGTAGGCTGTCTCCTTCCCTTGCATGTGCACCTGAAGAGGCCACATGCTGCCTGTGGCACTGGGAGCCTGCAGGGAGTCAGAGCCAGATGAGGAGCCCCTCCAGGGCTGGCAGCCAGGCTTTGGGCATGGCTCTGTGTCAGTGCAGTTCTATTGCTCCATCCCAGTGTGGTGATGGACTTGCCCTTTGGGCTAGTGCATGCCAGCAGCTGTTGGCCACCAAGTGGCTGTTGTGTGTCCTCATGGTGCATGCTGCACCATGGCCATGGGTTCCCATGCCATGTCATGCAAGTGCTGCGCTTGGCTGGGTGTGAAGTGTCACTACATGGATTGTAAGGGCAAAAGGGGTGACTTGGTTCTGCAGCCTGACCTCCTCATGGGAGGCTGGCCAGAGGAGTTATCATCTAATCTGGTGTGAGAGCCCTTTGTAGCCCTGCAGCGAGGAGCCATCCGTCAGTCCCAGTTGCTGAGATGTGCTTTGGTCCTGGTTTTCCTTGGAGTCTCCAAGCTGCAGTTTTAAAAGCAGGCATCAGGGCTGTTCACTGGGTTACCTTCCCATGTGCTGGGCTTGCCAACGGCATTAAGTAGTTTCTTCATTGGGGTGTTATAAAAGCGATAAGCCCAGTGATTACTCAGGCAGCGTACAGTTCTCACACTCAGGTGGGCTCGGCTGCTGCACTCCCTCCATCACAAGAGCCAATATTTTAATGCATTCACAGGATTTTGGAAAAGTTACTTGCCGCGTTGTTGTTTTGTGGTGCTGGTGGCCAAGTCAGGATAAGCTCCAAATTTTAATCCCTAGCTCCACAAGCTTCACGGTGCTAAAAACGAGTTTTCACTGCTGTTAAATCAGGCAATGTGACTCAAAGCTCCAGAGGGAGCAGATACGTTGGGCAAAAGGGGTCATTTCTACATCGTTGCTTTCTTGAATATACCACACATTGGGTCATAAAATTGTAAAATGACAAAGAGGGAAAAAATAGCTGGTCATTCTGTGGTCTCGAGGGCTTTTTTGAGCTCTTCCAGCTCAAAGCCAGCTTTAATTTAAAACCTGAAAATTGGCAGTTCAGTAGTCAACAAGGTATAGTTGAGCCTCTGTGGATTTAAGGCAGGAGAAAGAAGGGGAATTTAAAGTTAAGATGTATGTTTGGTTGGTTTCTGTGTTTGGAATAGAGACTACATCAGCTTATTTTCCTTTCTAAAGTGTGACACTCTTAGACACTGTTCTCCTTAAGAAGTGGTTGATTTAATAGCCCAAGAGGCACCAATGACCGATACATGTTTTTAGTGTTAAAGAGATCACAGGGGTTTTTTGGGTTTTAGTTGAGTGAGTTCCTACATCCATGCCCTGATGATGTGCGGCAGGGCTGGAAAGGTGTTCACTCCAGAACAAAGCAGTATGCGAGCCCAGGGGTGTTACGCTGAAGGCTGCCTTGCTCTTCTAAAGGTGCCCTGATGCATCTGGACCCAAAGCAGGTGCGGAACTGGGATGCTGTGGTCCCTTCCTGTGCATCTCCCTGCCTGCACGTCTTCCTCTCGCTGTATCTTACATCACATCAGATTTTTGGTCTATGCTCTTCCTTTTTTCGCCAAGGAAGCTCATTTCCCCGTATTATCAACGCATAATTATGACTGGCTTATATAGAGCAGAACTGAGTAACCTCCATGGCTATAAACTGCTTTGACAGAGAGTCCTGCATCAATGCACTTCTGGAGCCAAGCTCTGTTCTTCTGCAGAAGGAGGATGAACAGGAAGAATAAGAAGTATGTTCATCTGTTGAGGTGGAAAACTATATGCCAGTTCTAGCCCAGGACATGGAGGAGGAATGAGGTGGATGGGAGGAGCATCCAGGTGTTTCTATTCTGTTGGCTGTAAGACCTGGAGGCCCTAGCTCAGCCATGTCTTGAAGTGGGTTTAGCTTGTGCTCTCAGACTCTCCAGGGTTGCCCCTCTGGTTAACTTGAAGAGCTGGGGACTCTGGTTAACACAACAGACAGTGAACCTCGAGCCTAAGGACTTTGCCACCATACAGGCAGCTCCTTCATGACTTACAGTTCCTGTATGGGGCTGTCTCTGCCCAGTGGTGATAACCCTCCTCTTCTGTCAGTCCTCAGGCACATCCCTTCCCATCAGCCCCTTCTTAGGGAGAGAGTCGCATTTAAACATCTGACTTGGGCTGCGCTGTCTGCTCTGAGTGAAACTCATGCAATACCCCATTTGAGGTCCTTCTCTTTAGCCGCCCTGTTGCCTCTGGAACTGCTGTGAGGTGCTCCATGGGAAATGAAGAGGCTCTCCAAGTGGCCTTTCCTTCCAGCAGACATGCACGGCACCAGGCGGATTTCCCCACATACACGGGAAACCAAATACCGCAAAGGGCAGCATGCAGAAACACTGAAGGCAAATAAGGCCAAATGCTTCCATGATGGCAAGGGTCTTGTTAACAAACATCATTATCTTGCAGCCAATCTTCCCTTTAGTAAGAGCACTCAGATGCAGACTGGAGCGGTGTGGCCAGCATTTCTGTACGTGCCTTCACATGCAGGTCCACATCAGCGCGACATCTCCCTTCTTCCCACCCAAGCAGATCGCTTTCATGTGAAGTGGGCTGTTATTAACTGTGTGATCAGTTTACACCAGCTTTATCCGGACAAATCACCGAAGTCAAACACCAAGAAGAAGGGGCTGGCCTCGGAGACCTCTGTCAAAGCTATTTTGAATCACAGAAGCAATTAATTACCATGTGGAATTTGGTAAGCTGGCACCTTGGGAGCAGCAAGGGTGTTCTCAGACGGATCGACCTCAGTAAATATTTATATATTCTTTGCCAGCACTTAACGTGGGAGAGGATATAGGAAATCTAAGGTGGGTGCATAAGTATCTGTAGGAGGAAGACCATTAAGTCAGGCTATTCTCTCTCCCCTTTCAGCAACACACATGCCAGTGTCCAGCCTTAAGAGAAACATCTGTGCTCACAGAAAGTCAGACTTACGTTCTGATGAAGGCAGACAACATTCAGTGCAAACAGGCCACAGACACAAGCCATCTTAACTGTGCTGTTTTAACTGCGCTGCCCTGGAAGCTATTTTTAAGTTTAGATCTAGGTTTTTTTTAAATCTCTGTTTTAGACAAAATAGTTTGTAGTATGATTAAATGCAGTGCCTTGTAAATGCCAAGCTAGTGTTTCTGAATTAGTACATTCAGGGGGAAAAAAAAAAGACACAATTTTGCTAAACCCACCATGAGCTTATAGGAGCTCCCTAAACTCACTGAGATTTTGAAGGTCTCTGGCAAACAATCCTTACAAATCATGTCGTGGCAATGTAAGCTGGACCCGTGGTGGCTATTTGCAGGGACTCCCCCACTGCAGGCTGCCTCCTTTCGGCCCTCCTGGCTCCCCGATGCAGGGCTGGCAGGAAGAGACATGTACCCTGTTGTCTTTTGGCAGTTGGATCTTCCATTGCAAACCACTTCAAATGGCAATTTGGGCTAAAACAGGTGAGCATACTGGTCTGGGGTAGCTGATATTGCTAGGCTCTGGGGAAAATGTGTTGTGGAGGACAACTTCAGTAGCGCAGTGAGCTCTCTCTCATCACCAGAAACCCTTTACTGCGTGGATCCTTCTTTTAGCCTGCATGTACATCCAGTGTGCATGGCGGTAGGGCATATGTGGAGCTCCAGACCATGGGGAATGGATCATTATTATGTGCGTCTGTATTGCTGCATTTTTTTCCCCAACTCAGAAAGCCACTGCTAAGGGTTGATTAAAGGTTTGTAACATCCCTAAAGTTCAGCTACGGTAGATTCCATAAAGTAGACCTGGTAGGCAAACATAACAAGAAGAGAGGGGACAGGAGCTTGGGGTGAGGGCTAAGCAGGGGACAGGGCAAATCCCAGGAGAAGGGATATTTAGTATGTCAGCATTTAAGAAAGCAAAAACTGAGTTTGGGCAAGTGAGAATCATGGAGTACCAGGTTGGAAGGGACCAGTCTTTCTTGGCAAAAGCACAACCTAGACAAGATGGCCCAGCTCTCTGTTCATCTGAATCTTAAAAGTGTCCAATGCTGGGGAAGCCACCACTTCCCTGGTGAGATGATTCCAGTGGCTGATTGTTCTCATTGTGAAAAATTTTCCTCTTGTGTCCAATTGGAATCTCTTTTCTGTATGACTCCTTGTAAAAAGGGAGTCTCAGTCTTCTTTGTAGCCACCCTTTAAATACTGGAACATGGTGGTAAGGCCTCCCCTGAGCCTTCTTTTCTCAAGGCTGAACAAACCCAGCTCTCTCAGCCTCTCCTCTCATGGCTTACCAGTCCTTTAATCATCTTGGTGACCTTTCTCTGGACCTTCTCCAGCCTGTCCACATCTTTTTTGCCATAGCAGGGACCAAATCTGAACACACTATTCCAGGTGTGACCTAACAAGCACTGAGTGGGATGATGACTTCTCTATCTCTGCTGTTGATGCCCTCTCTGCTGTTGATGCCCTTGTTGATGCAACCCAGCATCCTGTTGGCTTTCTTTGCCACAGCTGCACACTGTTCACTCACATACATTGAGCCTGTTGTCCACCAGGACCCCCAGCTCCCTTTCCACAGAGCTGCTCCCCAACTGGATAGATCCCAGCCTGTGAGGAGGTAGAGCTGTCTGCATCTACTTCAGATGGAGTAGCCAGCCCCTCAGTACAGAGTGAGTCAGGTCACTCCAGCTAGTGAGCTGAGCCGATTTTTGGAGGCCAATTTCAGGCAGTGTGAGAGCGGACACATTCATAACATGTTCTGCTTCGTGTAGCTTGTTAAACAGTTCTTTTTTTTCCCCTTGTGTTTTCTTAAACTTTTGATTGCTCACAGCCTTCCTTCTCTCCCCTGTTTTCTCTGCCTCCCTTGCCTTCTCCACTTTCCTGTAGCTGATCTGGGTAAGGTGTAGCTGGATTTGAAATGTAACAGCGTTCTCCTCAGTCAATTGCGAATAGATCAACTCCACTGTAATTCCCTATCAAATATAGATGGTTTTCCCTTAGAAAACTACACATGTCCCATTGAAGAACAATGAAATTGTGGTTTTGGGTACTTAAATGAAAGCCTTTGACCACTCGAAGTATCTTCTGCTCATTATTTTTCCCCTTGTTATGATCAGATCATTTAGAAACATCTCATGCTAGAAATCTGCTCCTGGGCTGAGCCAGGGACTGAAAAGCTTCATCTGAAAAAACCCACCACACCCTGGTTTCTACTGGGTATGTCTGGTTTGAAAATAGAAAGCTTGAATAGAGAGACTCACCCCTGTCCTTGCTACCGAGTGCTCCTGAAAGAGTGAATGTTTATGCTGCAGCAGGCTGTTAACCAGCGCTGCTCACCTGATTAAATCCGTGATTGAAGCGAAGCTATTGAAAGCCTGAAATGCAATCCTTACAGTTTAAAACCCAAACTGCTTCTAAAAACAACTCTCTAATCTTTGGTGGTTTGGAGGCTGGGTTTGAGGTGTAGGGTTTTTTTCAGCCCTCAGTGTTAACTGTACCCAGCTGTGATGCTGTGCTGCCCTTAATGTCAGTTGGATGTGCTTTTAGTATTATAGTTTTTCCTTTGAATAAATATTTGCATTTGTAGTTCCCAAACTTTGGGGGGGTGGTGGAAGGAAGAAAAAGAAAGGCTCATTCAGAGCCAAGGAAAAAGTCACTGAAAATATTTTTTCTATCCCAGCTGCCGCATCTGGGGAAAGCTACAACGGGAGGGTGCCCTTTCAAGCTGCATTAGGGGTGCTGGGGGGCTGGATAGCTGAAAGGCTCAGGACAGCGGGATGCAGGCACATCAGCATGTGGCATCTGCCTGCTGATGGAAACGCCTTTACTTGCAAATGAGGCGTGTGAGAGGAGAGGAGGCCCCTGTGGGTAAGGCACTGGAGGAGAACATGGCCAGTCTGGGTCTAGCTCTGGGATGAGCACACACATGTTGCCGCACGGATGGGGACTGGGGCTCCCATGCTGCTCAGCCGAATTTGCTGCCATCTCTTCCTCTTGTGTTTCCCATGGGTGCGAAGCTTGGGTTCGGCAGCCACAGCCAATGGCCAAGGCACCCAGCTGCAAAGGTGGTTTCTGTGGCTGCTGCGCTGAGGTCCGGCAGCCCCGTGAGGCGTGATGGAATCAGTCACTGCCCATCAAGACTGGATTGTGTGCAGCCACCCAGGGGTGAAAGGCCCCTCTGTCACAGCTCAGCTCCTCCGCGGTTCCAGGTGTTCGCGTGTGGAGCCGCCTCTCATTCCAAATGTAAATGGGAAATTCCACTTGCTGTCAAAAGCTGCACTTTGTAGGGCCATCGGGAGCAGCTCCTGCGTGGTTGAACCATCCTCATATATTGTGCCATGGCAAGGGGGAAGTCTACGGTCAGGGCTTGCACCCTGTGCCCTCACTTTTCTGTGCAGCATTGGCACTAAGGAGCAAGTTAATGTTGACAGTGCATCAAATCCTGTGTTATCTGCAGATAAGCAGGTTGTGGGAAGGAGAAACTTGTTTTTCAGAGCATTGCTTGTGAAGGTCCAAGAGCAGCGGTGGTGCATGGAGCTGTGTGTGATGTCTGGGGCAGGCTGGGGGTAAGGCACAGAGAGGGATGGGGACGTGGCTTCACTGCCCGTGGGACATTTTAGCTGTTTAAGGACCAGTACAGGGGCACAAGGTGATAATTAACCTTCCCAGGGTTGTAATTCTCTCGGTAAGTATGTGCATTTTGAGCTTAACCACTTAGGGTGGCACACGTTGGAAATCACGGCTGTGCAAGAGGGGGGTGAGTTTGAGCACCCAGCAGGGATGCTCAAACAGCCCAGCCTGCGCCTGGCTGAAGGAGCAGATTTATTTTTAAGAAGTCATTTTACTGGAGATGTTTTACAAGTGCTGTTTGTCAAGCTATTGAAGGCGGCTGAAGGAATTATAAGCAAGTCACTGTTACTTGGGTGCCTCCATTCCCACAGGCATCCTAAAAGCTTCAGTCCTGCTTTGGATGTCCCTCAACACCCTTATCCTTTTGGCTGCTTAGGGAGCTGCTGTTTCTCACTGCTGAGCCCACAGTGCGAACACATCTGGCCAGCTGTGCCCTCCAGAGATGCTCTGCCTGGTTTACTTTCTAAATTCCTGTTTTGCTCTCTTTCTTTTAACAGATTACAACAGCAGTGACTTAAAAACAGCGTGTAGAAAGCACGAGCTTTACGTTAGCTTCCAAGACTTAGGATGGCAGGTGGGTGATGTTTCTGTCTGAGTAAACTAGACATTTTGTTATGAAATGTTATCTAAACAGTGTCACGGTAATTCCACTCGAGGCTGCCATTATGCTTTAAAATGTCCCTTGTGTCTCCTCACTAAAACCAGTCACAGGGAAGGGCAAATAAATATTGATAGTTGTGACATTTGATAAGATCCAGAGGAAGCTTGATACTTTATGAGATTCCAATATACCGTCATTCTCTGTCACTCACGGGAGTCATGGTACGGGCAAGGGCTCATATTCATGTCCCTCTAATGATAAGGAAAAAAATCTGATGTTAAGCAGTGATTTTAAACAAATGAAGTTTTTTTCTAGTGATCAGACCTAATTTTAACCTTGGCCATTGTGTTGAAATCCTCCCCCTCCTGCCCCGCAATTAGCAGTGGCTGCGGTAGGTGGACTGAAGACTTGGTTTAGTTGCAACACCATGAGCAAGGCAAGGGAGTGGTTTAGAGTAAGTTATTTAGGACCATTATGTATAGAGTGTCAGCAAACATCACGTTTCAAAGAATGCCCTCATGGGCTCTTTTTAGTTTATTTATTTGTTAAAATTCTTTCATTCAGCACTTCTGTGAGGGAGGTCCCATTTAGATCAGCCAATGTTTTTACCAGATTGTAATTCAGGATGCCAGTGCTACCCCCACTGCTTCTGTAATACCAACACATGAAAATCCTCTCTCAGTTAATGAGACAGCAACATTTTTTTGCAGCTTATGTCAACTCCAGCCCACTGGCCACAAACGCGGCTGCATACTGACTCCATTCTCATTACTTGCTAGTGGCTTTTCCTTTTACTTGTGCACAGTCTTTCCACCTCCTCCCTAGCTTGTTTGCCCTGCTTCCAGGCAGGACGTGTATTCCAGTTGTGAAGTTCATGGTCTAGAGGGCACTGCCTTCACCTTTCTAGTTGCAGAAAGGTAAGATGTTGCCAAAGAAAAGGCCACAGACCAACAGGAGTTGGAATGCAGATCCTACTTATTGTAGGGCGATGATGGGCAGCGGTCTCCTCCAGTTGGTGGGTACCGCTCTCTCCTTCAAATCTTTTAGCAGAGCACTTCCCTTATTTTTATACTGCATTAAACCTCAAGTTTAATTACATGGTCTGTACTGGCTGCTGTAGTAGGAGAGTGACTGCCTTCCGAAAAGAAGCTCGGTTTACCAGGTGCAAATTATGGGTCAGCTAGTACAGAAAAGTGGAGGAGTGGTTTTGCTATGCCCAGGTATTCTTATGTTAGCAATCAACCAGCACACATGGCTAGCAAAGCTGCAGCAAGGCTCTGGCTGCTTAGGCCTGCTGTAGCAAACTGCAAGTTAACCCAGGTAATTGTTGTCAGGTAAAGGGGAAATCATCTAAGAATTATGTGCAATGTGAAGTGCACCAGTGCATCCTCCTGCAGAGCCTGACACCAAGGGAGGCGAAATGCCTCCTGAGAATTGCTGATGCTTTTAATTTACCTTTGGCTCTTTTGTGTCAGCAGCAGAGAAGCTGTAATTACTTTAATATCCCCTTGGTGAGGAGTCATCTTCTTCCGTAGCACAGCATAGATTGCCACTTGGGCCACCTGCTTTCACACGCAGCGCAGGCTGGCTGTCCTGTGTCTCCTTTAGGAGACTGGTAGAGGTGGATAAGCTGTTATGATGCTGCTGCTGCGCACCTTAGCAGCCTAGTCTCCCTGTGTAAGAGCGTATAAGGTAGAGTGTCTGTGAGCACCACACCAGTGTTTTATATTGCTATCCTGGAGCTCCCTGGTTGAACTGTTCGTGTGTGCACACAGATGCATATACATGACTTTCTCCAGGAGGGAACACCAGCTGAGGCAGTGACTCAACCTAGGAAAGGTGGTTCAGCTAGAGGGCCTAACATGCAGGAAATACTGGAAAATAAAAGCATCCAAACCACAATCCCCACAGGGCAACTCAGAAAGAGTTTTAGGAATAAAACTCTTAGTTCATGGCAGTTAAGCTGTGCATAGACGTGCACCATTCTTTGGACATTAAAATCAGTGTGTCCATGAAAAAGTGATGGCTCACAAAAAAACCCGAACCCTAACAGCTTCAGTGAAAACACATTTTCACCCTCAAGAAAAAAGTTAGTGGAAAATTTTCAGCTGCTCTTAATTGCATGCAGTTGTCTGTACAAGTTGGCAACTTTAATTTGAATCACGTTCTGTTTGTTTCCTAAAAAGGACTGGATAATCGCTCCAAAGGGCTATGCAGCCAACTACTGTGATGGGGAGTGCTCGTTCCCACTCAACGCCCATATGAACGCAACCAATCATGCCATTGTACAAACTCTGGTAAGGCTCCAGAAAGCTCAATGCCAAAGCAATAGGTGAATTTGTAAATGAGTTACGATTGTCTCACTTGTGTTTTCTTTTTGGCAACAGGTTCATCTTATGAATCCTGATTATGTTCCCAAACCATGCTGTGCACCTACCAAACTAAATGCCATATCTGTTCTTTATTTCGATGATAATTCTAACGTAATCTTGAAGAAATACAGGAATATGGTAGTAAGAGCTTGTGGATGTCACTGACAAACAGTCTTCACATGGACTATGTGATTCTACCATGAACTTCCACACCACCTTCCCTGCTTTGATGAACTACCTGACCTTGGAGGAAAAATAATTGATGGACCACCTTTCAGAACACCATGTATGTGCCTTGTGGGAGGAAGGGGGGGGTGAGGACTACATGATGGGGTGCGAGCAAACTGCTGGACTTCTTACTGGCTGACCCAATGCCGTGGTGGCTGCTCAGCGTTGCAGAGCCAGAGCGTGCAAAGCAGCAATATGCCCACACATGCTTTATTTGTCTGGGATGGTCTTAATCTCACATAGCAGCTTGGCATTTAGCAGTTTTGGATGTGTGCTGCAGTTTTACCAGATGGGCAACAGACACCCAAAACAACTGAGTCTTTTTAGGGAGATGGGGAAAGATGAGGGGAGAGACAGGGGAAGCTAGAGTAAAGAAAGTGGTGTTAGTACTTCAGGCTTACGGCATCCATCTTGTATAAGATAGATACGAAAAAATTCCTAAGGTTAGGAATTGCCTTTTGTCTAGAAGGACCAGTTACTACACCTAGCCTGTTAGTCTCCTAAAATCTGTCATGACAGTAATCCTCTTAAATTGTGCCAAAGCAAATGTTTCAGTTCTCTTATTCTCCAAGCACAGTTTAAGTCAGTCTGATCCTGAAAGCATAAGGTAGCTTGGCTGCACCCTGTGTTAGAAACATTAGTGTGAACTCAGGCCCTGGCTGATCTTTCCCGTTCACTACTAGACTGAGCAGTATAACCTCATACACTTGCTCTTACGCAACTTCCTTCCACTCCCCACGTGGAGCTGCCTCATCTACTACCACTTGCCCAGGAAGGAAGAGGGGATTCTGCGACAGCTGTAATTCAGACGTAAAAGTTTAGAGGCCATTCATCCTCTGGCTGGACAATTTATTTACAGGAAGACAGAATGTCAACAACATAGGCAAGTCTTTGGCCAACCTTCCCCAATCAACTCACACAACTAACAAACTGGTATAAAGGATACATTCATAGTGTAGCCACCGTTTGTCTAGCAGAAGCTAATAGCAAATTGTTTTGATCAATATTAAACTTGTATTAAATGCACTTACCTCTAATTCTTGCATTTAAAAGGCTTCTTGTAAATACAAGCTATAATTTATTGCACTTGTCACTGTATATTCATTGTGCTGTATCATTTATAGAAAGACTGCTTTTTAAAAAAGTTTTTATTTAGAAAAATCTCAGTGTAAACAATTGTACCACTCTGATTTTATACAAGAAACTCATGAGATTGTGCTTCACTAGAAAGTTGTTAAAAACGTGATAATAAAGGCTTCCTTTAAGGCAGAAGTATACACATTGATCTAATACATCTGCCAGTACAACACTTAGCTTTCACTGTGGCTTTTTCACCCTTACACATTTTCAGATTGAACAGAAACAAAAGTTCTGGACAGACAGTGAAGTGAAGTACCAGGAGAAATTCACTGATTTAAAAGTTCATTGCTGGTTTGCCTTTTGGTTTGGTTTTTTTTTTCCCTAAAAAATACCCAACCTACTCCATATGATGGACAAAAATCAGCATCTTGACAGCATAGTCAAATCAGCCATCCTCATTCCGTGAGTTTCTGTGTACACGACATGCAGAATTCAGTCCTTGGTTTGCTGTTCTCTTTGTATCGTGACAGTCTCTGCAGTGTAAATTCTTTGGCTTTCAGTTATTTCTGACATGGAACACCTTACGCACCAAAGAATAGATCCCTGTTATAATCCAAGGCACCACAGAGCACATCATCCTGGCATTCAAACTTATCAACGCTTACAGCTTTGAAAAAGGTTAAGGCTCAAGGAAGAAGAGTGGGGAACTATTTTACACTACTGTAGAAGAGCTGAATGGGGAAAAAAAATTAAACATTGTACTACTCAACACAAGGTCTGGATTCAGGCGAGGATAGGAGACACATGTCTTTAGCTCTGAAGTCTAACTGATCGTTTAGTATTAATGGAGCAGTTATAATAGCGCCTATTCACTTTGGCTCTATATAAGTAGAGCATAGTTACTTCTCTGTAGCTGGACAGAAGCAGCCTACGACAATCCACCTGACACATGTACACTATGGCATCAGTAATGTTCAGGCACATGTTACAGTACCATCACTTTCATTATGGCTAGACCTCCCATGCTGAGAGGATTAACAGGTAATAACCAGCTCAGGGTGGCCTGGTATCTTCCAAAGGTGTGTGTATTTTCAACCTCCCGTGACTTTCCATTTCTTACCCAGCAGCTATATTAAGACAAACAGGGTATAAGTACAGTTGTAGAGGCAAAAGTGACTCAACACAGCTGTAGCTTTTACCTTTCTAGTAATGGTAGGCAGTTTGTAAGGATTACTTTTGAACCAAATTTAACCTGAATACAAAAATATTCTACTGGTGCCCTTAAGCTGGTTTTCTTCATGCATTTTAGTCTCAAAGGAAACCATTTACACTTCATTGCGGGAAGGCAGAAATGCAGTAATACTACCAATGCTGAAAATATTCTCAGTTTGCACAGTAACTACTTGTTACTTTTCCTTTGACACAGGGTAGGACGTCTTTAACGCGCACACAGAGGGAAGATACCAATGTTTAGTACATTCAATTTCCTAAAAACAAACAAAAAAACCCCGCCCAAATCCCCTCCTCCCCCCAGATATACTATTTGAAAACTAGCAATGATTGAAATCCCTCAGCTACTGTACAGAGACAGCCAGGGATGTCTAGACTTGACTTTTATTACAGTTCATCCCTTGCCTGCCGCAAGACAAAGCTATGCAGTGATTCAAGGTCTCTCGTGCCATTGTGTTCACTGACTTTCTTTCCACCTCGGAAAAGCAGAAGTGTAGGATAACCACGTACCTTCAAAAGACACACACACAACAGAGACTTGTTACAGATGTCAAAACTCACTAGTATCCTTCACTTGTATTTACCTGACTCTGAAAAGGCACCAAACCCCTCTAAAACAATAAGCTACTTTAACTGAGACAAAAAGCACCAAACCAACCCAACTACCACCCCAGAACTTCCAGTTATCATATTCACAAAGTCCAAACAGATATGCTTATTATATAGTGACAGAAAGGTACAATAAATAAAACTAAAGCTAATCAGAGCAACTTGGTCTAGTGGGAGGTGTTCCTGCCCATGGGAGTGTGGTTAGAACTAGGTGCTCCTTAAGGTCCCTTCTCACCCAAACCGTTCTATGACTCTAGGATAAGTGACTGGGATAATACATGTTAATCTAGGCTCTTGGAATGGCAGTTCCAGCTCTGTCGTCAGTTGTCTGCCTGCCAGCACCAAAAGACTTTTTTTTATTTCCCCTAGAAATAGAACTTTGCATCAGCTACAAAAAGACTGCCTTGGTGCACTCTCACAGAGGGAAGCTTGCTTCTTAAATTAGGGACTTTTTCAGCTTTATCCAATAATGAGAATGACCAAGTCTGACAAACAGGCCAGGAAAGAAACAGTGTCACCAGGTGCTGTTCTAACCACCTCTTGTTTGGCTAACAGAGAACACAGCTGTGCTGTCACCAGGCACCTGCAGCTTAGCAGCAGCTCTCCTGCATGCTGGAGCTGCTAACATTTGGTACACAATACTATCCTGTTCATTTCAGGTCTTTCACACTTACAGAAAATCTGCTGCAGACGTTACGTTCCACAGTGCAGTCTACTTCTGCTATTTTGACATCAGTCAAACCTGGAAATTGCTCTTTGGCAAGGTTCTCCCATGTTGGAGCCAAGTTCTTACAGTGACCACACCTAGAAACAAAAGAGGGAGATTTGTTTAGCAGATACACCTTTCAGTTTATCTCTACTGTCTTGCTGCAGTGGCTGCAAATTTGACCAGCTGCCTTTCCTATCCCCTAATAATTTGGCCCTCCAACTCCCTTGCACTATTGTGTCACTAAATGAGCTAAGAAAATGAGTGATTTTATGTAAGTGAAGCACTGAAGTAGTTTCTGGCTTTCGTTCGTCTCATCTGGAATGCTATTCTGGATGTCAGTGCATTAACATTTTACCCTACAGAAAATATGAAGCCAAGTAAAGACAAGTACAGGATATTTAAATGAGGAAAAAAACAACCAACAAACCCACATTTTAAGTAAGGCAAGCGTGTCTGTAGTACAAATTAAATTTTCAGGTAGCATGTGCTAAAGCTACATAGCCCAAGTTTAATTATTTATGAGATTTTAATTTCCCTATTAAATTTCTTCCAGTTCCTAATGGCCTCCTTGACCAATATATAGTAAAGTATTAATTTTGTTTATATTTTGAACTTGGCTTAGCCAAGTTTATAACTTGAACTTCTTACTACTGCCTTCCTTCAAGAATAATTCCCAAAGCACTTCAGACTTTAAAGCTGCATTGCTCATTCTATTCTAACCCAGCTGCAGCTTATTTGGGTTAGTGAAAGAGCCTCATAATTGCCTTGAGACTGGATCAGGGCATTTACAAAAATAATAGAAGATGTCTCAGCCAGAGTTTTCTTAATGCAAGCCAGTGTATATTTGAACCACCTTGTTAATACACAGTGACAGCATGAAAGCATTTCTGACCATGCACAAAAAACTACTAGAACAGGCTGATTTTATGCTTCCTATGCAAGTTTACATTAATATTTATCCAAAATGAACTGAAAGAGAGAACTAGCAAGCAGCATAATAGTGTTTGCTGAGCCCTACGCAACTTAATCCATTTGGAAGAAGAAACGGTCCTTTATATGCAGAGCACTACAACTGTATACATAAGCCTGACTTTCAAAGCTAAAACTAGGATAGCAGCTACATAAATATAGGCAGTATTTTCCTCAACAGTGGATTTCTGAATATTGCAGCAGGGAGCACACACTGGTTTTATGAACCTGACTCTCTGCATCCTGAACCATCACGTCCCAGCTGACTACTGGTATCTGTGAGATCCAGCAGCACCCCATCAGAATCTCATGAGATGAGGATATAACTTAAGTGCAGTATTAGTAAGAGAAGTTAATTAAAAAGGGAGCCTTTCTTTATCATCTCAAACTTTTCCAGAAAATTTTCTCAGATAATGAACTCCTATATATGCCAACAAGCCCTGGGTTCAGAAATCAGACTAGGAACTGCTTTGTGCACAGGTGTAAACTGAATTTACCAGCCAGTTCTGCTGGTGGTGTGGCAGCAGCGCAGGCACAGATTCCATATCAATCCCTCACAGCACACAGAGGGGATAAAGGAAATGAAGAAAGAGCACTGAGCATGAAGGGGTCTATGTGTGTGCATATGGGCACAATATTTCTTAACACAGTGTGGTGGCAGATACTTGCCCACATCCAAAAGCAGGTCTTTCAGATATAAGAGAGTACAGAAGTGGCTCTCAAGCAGTAAACCACACAGGTAAAAAAGGTGACAGCACTGGGAAAGTCTGCATCATTGAGATTACATAAAACAACACTCTCCCTGGTACTTTTTGCCTACAATAAGAAACACATTCATGCATTCATGCCTATAGTGCCAAAGTTCAGCTGCAATCTTTTGATACTCCTGAGCATATTTAAGTACGAGTTGCATTTGCTTGTGTTACTTTGTAATGGTAACCTTCCACTACCCCAAACAAAAGATCTTTTTATATTTCATATATGGCATTAATGGGATGACTAATGATGAAATCAGTGATGTGTTATCTTTTACACAGCAAAATACAGCTTAATGTCTTCCCCGCACTAGGCTTCCTTCTATTGGCCGAGAGACTGGTCAATGGACGAGAAAGATGGCATGCAAGTTTCATTAAATTCGTATTTTAGATCCAGACAACAAATACAATACTATACACAAAGACCTAAATGCAATGTCAGTTTAGGCCAGCAATAATCTCGAATAACAGGTATGAACTTACCATGGAGCATAGAATTTAATAAATGTGATCCCCCTAGCAATGGTTGCGTCAAAGTCTTTTTCAGAGAGAGCGAGCACTGTAGCCTGTTCAAAAAAACAAACAAAAAAAGTGTCAAACCCTTTTGTATATGCAACATCAGCCAAATGAGCTTTTAACTACCTGAAAGGGAAACTCAAACTGGAAAAGATAATGTTACTGATAATATAAATGAGTAGCAGGAGTACACCTCACTTTTACTCCTCAGCTACTTTCCTCCTCTGGAGAGCTGTAGAGAAATGTGTATTTCACACTGAATCTCATCCATAATTGGAAAAACAAAACATCCCTGTTTTCAAGGGATTTGCCTATATCCAAATTTTAGTTGTTGGGGAAAAAAGAAAAAAAACCCCACAACCTTCATTATAATACACTGCCATGAAAATGTTTCAAGGAACAGCCCGGAGTTGGCTCAGAGCACATAATGGCCATCTGAGAGTTTAATGAGGTATTCAAGGCATACTATGATGTCTTGACAGCTGTTCTCCCTCTGCTATATCCCTGCATTGCACACATGGAAGAACACTCTTACCAGAAACACGTATTTGCCTGTCAAGAGGACATCACCACACCACACTCGCATGGATGCCAGGAGTAATTTTTACTCCTGATAACATCAGGAGCAAAGGCATGGGAGTGATGGGAGGCTTGCACATTGCTTACAGACAGTCTTACATGACAGCACAGAACCCTAACAAACTTCATTTTTTGTGTGAGACCCTTAAGGGTAGGAGGGATTAAAAACCAAGCAAACAAAAAAACCCCAAACAACTCTCATGCCTATAAAAGCTTCAAATTCAAATGAATAAAAACCAGCAGTATAACTGGCAGTATTACCAATTCTACTTTAAACATAGTAAGAGTTTTATAAAGAGAAGCCAAAAGGAAATTGAAATCACGAAGTAACCAGTACCTTTAAATATTTCTGTAAAAAACTGCTAGTTCATGAAATTAAGCTATTATTTCATTAAATTTAAGTGTTACACCCTCTAAAGAATTATTTAGAAATTAAACTTCCTAATTATTAAATAATTACAAATAAATTAAGAAAAAAAACCCAGTAAATAGTATTCTTCTATTCTGAATTTCCTAAAAGGATATCAGATGTTCCAGACATCATTTACAGCCTAAGATACCAAGTCTGAAAAACCCATAAATGCCATCTTCCCCATGACCCATACAGTAAAACAAATATTAAAGATCCATAGATTACTATCAGAATAGCAATGTGAACTATATAACCATAAAAATAAATTTAGTATCAGATAGCTCAATTTTAGGTTTCTTAAGAAAAGGCATCTTATGCAATCACATAGTCCGAGCATCTTCTGATCACTCTACCTTAATCCATCTGGATAATTATTGAGTAATTTTAGTCATGTCTGGTAAGAGAGAAGTCTCACAGACATAGCAGTACAGCTTCTGTGAGATGACTGGCAAGTACTTGGCCTATGCAAGACATGGGGGAATCCATGTAGGGTCTCAACACTGGGACACAAACTTTGAGTCTGAACTCAATTGCTTTTGCTGCCTGTGGCACCAGCTGTGGGCTGCTGATGGTAAATGCTGTCAGTGTGTGCTGGCTACATGGGCTAGCACCTTGTTTCCAAATTCATGAAAACAAAACCAGAACCAAGGTGCATGAAGATGGGCAATGCTAGTGGCATCCAAAGCTGTGTTGTACAGTTGCAAAGACAAGTGGAGCCTTACACTGTGTCTACGATTATTTGGCAAAAAAGTCCCCTCACAATTCATTCCTGTTTGCATGTGTGCTGATGCATGCGAGGTTTAAGTGGGAATCTGCATCACATGTGGTCTGCATTATCTCTATAAAAATAGAAAGACAACTAATTACTTTCTGCACTGTACTAACACCAGCTTCTTGGGATCTCCCAAATATGAGGTCAATTAAAAAAAAAATAAAATTGAAGAGTATGAAAATTGCATACACATATCATGTTTGGTAAGCCACTTTATGCAAGATGAGTAACTGTTAGAAAAGTTAACTGGGAAGGGCAATATTCTCCTGTGAGAAGCTGCATATAAACTGCATTTCTATAATAATGTTGATGCCTTTTAAGTACATAAGTTCATTCTGCATCACAAGGGAGTGTAAATCACAAGGTAGTGTAAATCACTGTCCCTTATTTTCTAGGCAGAAGTATGTTTTTCACATTTCCTAATAGAGCATGCTTGAGAACCACCCTTAATTTCTCAGCCTCACCAATTATACATTCATCTACAAGAAAAATGGCAGATGAAATACCAAAGTGCTTATAAAAGAAAACTACACAACATCAAGTACACCTATGCAAAGGTGATAAAAGTTATTCCTGTCAATTCCTTGGCAACACTCACAACCCCTGTAGCTCTTACAGCCAGGATTAAAATAAAACTCTCAACCCAAGGAGTATTCTTGTCACAGGACATGTTCCTTGTCACTTTTAGATCAGTCTTTACAATCTTTTCTTGTTTATTGTTTCTGCAGATAGTTTGTAAGTATAGGACCCTGGCTTTTTTTAGGGGCTTAACAGCATGTGCCATCTTCCTGGGTTTGAGTGAGAATCTTGCAAGAAACATTCACCTCCATACTGATGAAACATGTTGTCATACAGATCAAGATGCCAGCAGTTCTGCAGGCCAAAAAAGACCACACTTCTTCTAGCTAAACCATAAAAACAGAGCTCATCTTTTTTTTCCTTCTCCTTTATTAACCTGAATTCATCAGATTAATAAATGCATCACTAGGAATTATGGTCTGATTCCATTCATTAATTACTAAAAAAATGACCAGGAAAGTATTTGGTATAGCTTACATCTAGAAATTGCCAAGCTATCAGAGAGAGAAACTCATGGAAGGCTCAGATGGGCTGCTGAAGCAGTTTGAACGCGTCTAACATCGCTGCAAAGTGCAGGAACACTTACCTCAACATGGGTGGGTTCTGCTGGTGGCTGCGGGGCTTCAGCAGGTTGATCTGCTGGTGGCTCTTTCCCAGAGCTCTGTAGTTGGGAATCCACATATTCCTTTAAGGAGTCAAAGTCCCTCTTCCCTTTGTACTGGTCATTCTACAATTACAAAATAGTTCGTGCAAGTGTATATATGCAGTTAATCTAGCAAATAAATAATTAGCAAATAACTACCAGAAAAAACTAACACAGCCAAATGTAAGCATATTCACAATAAATATGATTAGCTAGTCATTAAACCTCTCCACGGCATTCCATACACTCCACATCTTCAGGATTTACCATAGATTCTTCAGTCCCAAAAGGGAACAATCTAAAATTTCCTTGAAACGAAAGGTATTTCAGAAACATAGAAGCAAATTTTAGGAACCTCTCCACTTTGACCTTCATCTCTCACTCTAGTCAGATCTTTCAAGGTCTTTGGTGGGTTTTTTTAACCTAAAAGCTACTGGAAGGAACAATAGCTGCTACAACAAGTAACTATCACTGTTTCATGGTGGTATCCGTTACCATGAGAGCCCTGTCCAGTGCTTTGACAGGGCTGAAAGACTCAACTTGCATGTCACCTGACTACATAGTTGCTGACCAACACACTTGTCACACATTCTTGGAAAACCCAAACAGTAAGGCAATGGTCTCCAGGCAACCAAGTTAACCTAGGAGCAAGAGACAACAGCTGCCTGCTGTGGGGTAGGCATTTCCAACTGCACCAGTCTCATGAAAGTAAAGTCGCATTTTTGAACCTGCACATAAAGCTCTCAACCACCAAGATCTGTGAGAAGCCATGGTTTGCCTTAGTTGCTTCCCCGTATCTCAGATACTTTCACAACTCTAGAGAACAAGAAACCAGAGCACCTCTGAGCAGTTTCTAGTCATTCAAATCCACTGTTGGCCATCTCCAAACTGGCTCTTGCGTGATTGCCCATACTGTTCTTCACAAAAATCAGTACTATTTTCTCTGTTCAAACAAGAGATCATCTCTTGGAGACACTAGATATCTATTTTGAGTAGAATTCATGAGTTTTGATCCCATGAGATGTGGGCTAGAAGAATATTCCCTCTCACAGATGAGGAATAATCTTCAATAAACAGCATACAATCTTCCATATGTTGGAAGGAAGAGAAGACAGCTCTTCAACTCTTTCCCACATTTTTGGAACTCTTTCTAACACTTTTGTCATTGATAATGTTACTTGTAACTATAGCTACTTTCCCCACACTGGTCTAAATCACAAAAGAATTAATCTAAGATGATGAAAGAAGCCTGTACCTGCTTGTTTGCATCCATTTCAGCAGGGCAGTGGCAGTGCCCACTCATTCCTCTCAGGGTTTCTGCTGCGTTTAACCAAGAAGTATGGTGTGATGCCAGATCTGAGTTATAATAATAGGGTTGGACAATAGGGCTGGATGGCTGAAGCAGTTCTCCTTCTCCCCTCCCATACTGAACAGTATAAGAGCAGCAAGAGAGATTTCCAGGAATTTCTTGATCAGATTAGTGGAAAGCTGTTGGAGTTTTGTGGGGATCTTTGTGTTTGTTTGTTCTTTTGTTTGAATATATTGTATCAGCCCATGAAAAAACATGTGATTGTGGTGGCAGTATGCCACCAGGGAATACCACAGTGCCAATGGAGAAAAGCCAGTCTGATGTCAACCAAAATACATTGTTCAGACTAACAGCTGAGATTCAGTTTTACCAAATACAACAGCAGTGATCTGACTTCTTCTTTCACTGCACTCCTGATGGAAATAACTGTGCAATTCAAACTTCAATAATTACAAAGGATAAAGAAAAAATACTGATCTGGCTGGTCGAGAAAAAACACAGCTAACTCTTCTAGATCAAGACAGTATGGTTCTGGCAAGGTATCCTGCTATCTGTAACTATCTGAAAAATAAAAACAAACCAGGTGAAAAACTATCCTGGATAAACAGCAAAACACTTCCCACATTTAATTGACTGAAAACACCTCTAACCTTGGGCACGCCACCATGTTTGACTTGAGCATTCCCTCAGCTTCCATATCTGCTTCCGACATGTGCCAGGCACCACTGCTCAAGCAGTAACAAGATCATGTATTTCTGGTGTGAATCAGGCTGGAATTCAAAAATCCCAGAGATGCTTCATTAAGTTCTCTGGAGTGTCTGATCTTACAGGGGTGCTTATACCAAACCTCACAGGCACTGGTATGTATTTATGGCTAATTTCTCTTTAGAGCGCCAGAAAACTGCCACAGGCAACAGCCACTAAACTGGACTGAGTAGTAAAACAACTCTGATACTGTAGATGTTCAAAAGGAATGCAAGATGAATGCAAAGCCCTCCAAAACTCAGCAGGTAACAGCTGAAAGAAGAGTTCTAGGTTCTCTGCATGCAGATCTGTTTTTATTTCTTAGAAAGGTTAGGGTTGGAAGGGGCCTTAAAGATCATCTAGTTCCAACTCCCCTGCCATGGGCAGGGATATCTTCCACAAGACCAGGTTGCTCAAAGCCCCATCCAGCCTGGCCTTGAACACTTGCAGGGATGGGGCACCTGCAACTTCTCTGAGCAACCTATTCCAGCATCTCACCACCATCACACTAAAGAACTTCTTTACATCTAATCTAAATCTACCCTCTTTCAGTTTAAAGCCCCTACCCCTTGTCCTGTCACTACACACCCCTGTAAAAAGGTACAGATTTCTTGTAGGCCTCCTCTAGGTACTGGAAGGCTGCTCTCTAAGGTCTCCCTGGCTTGTTCTCCAGGCTAAAGAAGCCCAACTCCCTCAGCCTGTCTTCACAAAATTGGTGCTCCAGCCCTCGGATCATCTTTGTGGCCCTTCCCTGGACCCAGATATTTAATTAATCTTGAAAGTGTGAAACATACAATACAGCAACACTACTATTTATATGTTTATTTGCTGCTGTTCATGTACATGGTATTTATAAATATTTTACTTCAGAATATTGTATTTTTTTTAATTGCTACAAGGAAAAGTGTCAGCTGGGCCCACAGGACTTTCACTGTCATATGAAGTGTTCAGATTTATAAGAAGGAAATTTTTCAGTACTCAAACATCATTCAGATACGTACCACTTACAGATGAAAACCTGATACACACTGTGAAAATTATATACTTTTAAAATTATTTCTATTTCATCCATGGTTCTGTGTTCCATAGGAGGTAAGGTATGAAGATAAAGTAAACCCCGATTTCTCTTGCACAGTAGAATAACTGGAGATACTGTTTACAGATTTATGAACATCATATTGCAGAGCATAAAGAGCCAAAAAGTATCTTTTATTTGTGGATGAAGTATACCTCTGCCAGTATCCAACTGAACCTCCACCACCTTTTCTCTCACAAGCAGACTTTCATATATACCCTCTTGACCTATTTTTCCCATAATACAAACACAGTCCAAGTATTATTCAGAAAAAACAGTCTTATCTTTTGCTGAGCTTGCAGACTCACCTTTTCACCATTCCTAAACCACAGGAGCGTGGGATAGCCACGAACTTGAGTTTCAGAGCAGACTTTGGAATGCTGGGTACAGTCAACCTACAGTTTAAAATAAATAAATAAAAATAAATAAATAAATAAACCGTTGAGTGCATAAAATAAACATACAACAAGCATCATAGCCTCCCTGATGTTTACAACCTTAGAAAAATACAGGAACAAGCAATATAAGGGTTGGCAAAATTCAGTACCAAGTACTGCCTTGAGAATGATTATGTCTGCCTTCCGAACAGTGGTTGGGTTGTATAACCAGGAGGCTCTCTGCCTGCTTGATTATGTTATTACTTTTTTTTAGGAGGGATCAGGGAGGGAGGTACAGACAAGAAAGAAGTAGTAGCAGTTGCAAAGAACAATGAAGACATAATTAAATATTCCAGTCAAAAAGTACTTGATATTCTCAATGAATAAAATCACTGCATGGACAATAAGATAGAAAGTGCTAATGTGAGAGAGCTTTAGAATGAAGATATATTGGCTCATCCATTTTTTAAAAGACTACTCTTTAAAGATTTCAGAAGGCATGTCAACAGCTACCAAGTTAACTTTACCGCAAGGGAAGTTCCAAGTGCATAGCAACATTCAATTCTAATATGTCATAAACCAATCTGTAAAGTTAATCAGTTTATCATCTTTTTTGAAGCAGGAAATAAAGATAACTTCAGCATTGGAGTCATTGCTCAACACAGCACTCAGATTATGAATTTTACATTAGAAACACTTTGCTTCAGATCACTGAAGATCAATTCTAAAGAGCATCCTGGCAGTCGTATCTCTGCTGTTAAGACGCTATTCTCAAAATACATGACGGTCATGGTTCAACCTTCTCAGAAACAGTTGTGTTTCCTGTTTACTTACAGACTTACAATCTTAGCCAAGACATGTTTCAAATAGTTTCACAAGGTATACAGTTTCACAAAATTGATTAGGCATCCAGACAAATCTCAGTGGCTTTATTAAATGGAAATACCAGTAAGAATAACTGCAAACATGACAGACAAGTGAATAAAACAAAAAATTAGGATTTTTTGTTTTTGTTAGTTTTTCTCTGGGTAGCACAGAATGGTAACTTCAAGAATATGCTTAAGCTAAGCAAAGATTTTACCAGACAGCAAGCAAGGTTCTCAAAAAGTAAATCAGCAGATGCAACATTTGGTACAGACAACATCAAAGAAGCAATAGCCTGCGGTATTTTATTCTCAGAGAGAATTCAATTTTATATCCAGGTCTCAATTTTTTTCATACATAAATATATGTACGTCTTCTCTATGAAGTTCAGCTATGCTGACCTGATCTACATCTACAGCGTACCTCGATTTGTGGATTTTCAAAAGCAGTAAAAATAATAAATAAAAAAAGTCAAGTTCATCACCCCCAGTAACAGCTGAAAGTGCTATGAGGGCAGAGGCAGGGAAGACAGCTGGGTTTTTGTCCCTCTGCAGGACTGACAACACTGCTAACCATTATGCAGTCTTTCAGATCACTAGTATCACTTGGAAAGCTTAAGGATATGGAAGTTGAGCCCTGCCAGTTTTCCACTGTTGGCAAGTACAGAGGGATTCACATCATGAGCCACCTGGACTTAGGTATGGGTCAGCAAATAAAGCCAGTAACTGCAATTGCCAGACCACCTCCATACCTCAGCACAGAAGTCACTCCACGTACAAGTAACAAGCTCCCATGGTAAATACACCACAGAACCTGGTTATCAACCCTAAGAGAAATAGTAAAGCAGGACAAGATATCAGTTTTTAAGGTGAAGACCCCCTGAAACCTTTAGAAAGTTCTAGGGAAGTAAAGGGGAAAAAAACCCAACCAATCAAGAAATAATTCATCATAAGGAGCCCTGTAGATCTAAAGCTTGTTAAAGAATCCAGTGTGTTAAAGAGCAAACTAAAAGTCACTTTCCCATTCCAAATAAATACTGACATCTATCAAGTTCTGAAAAAGGGGAAGCATAATAAAAACAAATCTCAAAATACTGCTCCATGCATGTGAAGTATTAGGCTTATTCCTCTCTCTCTCTCTTTCTCTCTCAAACACAGGAAGCTAGCTGTGTTTCTAACAAGTCCTTGCTTAAAATGAGGGAGTCCTGTCAACTGTGGATGTATGAGGGGGAAAAAAAAAAATCACTTAATTAAAATAGAAGCTGTGACTATAAAGGTATTTAAGAGGTGACAAACAATTGTTATTTGCAAATCAAAGCACAAAAGCTATGATACTTGGCTGAAACATGCATTCACACAAAACATCTTTTAGATGAAGAGTACTTCACCTACCTTGCCAATCTTGACAGTTTCTGAATGCTCAAAGGCTTGAGCCAGCTGTTCCCAGGTTGGGGCCAAAGCCTTACAATGACCACACCAAGGGGCAAAGAATTTGATGAAGTGATTACCTTTTAAGTCGAAGGGGGAAAAAAAGAAAAAAAAAAACATATTTAACTCATTTGGAATGAATTTGGCTGCAGTTAAAGACTAGGTTCTAATCTCAGACTGCAAATTTATCATGGTATTTCCTGAGTTAAAGATAGGAAAGACTGTAAATCAAAGGCCAGGACAGAATGCTTCAGCAATAAGGTTTTCAATACTGTATGCAGTCCCAGTGTTGCCAATTTCCCTGAAAATCCAAACAGCTTCACAACTTCAAGCCAACAAATGAGATATTAAAACTGATAATTTTAACCTAACTATTGGCCAAAATGTCTAATTCTATCATGTCCATCACTTGACCATTAGAGAGTAGAAAGAACCACCAAGGCATGTGTAACACCATAAATGAAAGTAATTATTAGACTTAAACTTACATATTTATTAGGAAACACCACTGCATTAAGCCAATGAACTACCTAAATCATTTTGTTCAGCTTTACATTCTCCTTTTTCTGCCCTGCTCTTTGTATTTTCATGCTAACTACTCAGGAATCACTGCCAATAGTAGACTTCTGCAGTGGTTTATAGAGATGTTTAGCTTAAAAGTATAATCTTAGTTGCAGAGTACTAGAATATGTAATTTCCTTCAATTGAGATTACTATTAATTCAAGATGCTGCACTGTTTTGCACTCATTAAGGTAAGACTGTTAATATGAAATAAAAATTAACTTAATTAAAACAAAGAAAAAACCTAATTTGAAGGAAACACCAGCAACTGGAGAATGGCTCTTTCTAACAAAAGTATTCATAATACTTTGAAGACTGCTTTTGGGCTGATACTACTAGAATTCATTTCCAATTTGAGGGCTTGTTCACAACAGGAGGTCAGAGGAAAGATGTTACAAAATAACTAGGAAATGGAAACTGCAGTAATACTGTACTCTAACTTGCCTGGTCTGCACATGGAAGACTTTCAAATTGATTGACATGCTTTGCTTTGGTCAAGCAAACTGCAAACTGAAATTTCTTCTGAATAAATATCTAGTCAAAATCAGCTATTCCATGCCACATACTCTATGATATACTCTCCTCCCCAACAGAAACAAAAAATAAATCTTTTTTACCCTAGAACATGAAAAAGGTAAAGTAAAGGGAGACTTTTTAGGAACAAAAGTTAACCTTCCAGCTGGAACTGCTAAGCCTCCTGCTAAAATGGTTTGATGTCCAAGAGGAGACTGGTGATGAGTGGCATTCCTTGGGGGTCAGTGTTGGGAATGGTGCAGTTCAACATCTTTATTGGCAACATGAACGGTGGGATTGAGTGCACCATCAGCCGGCCTGTCATCAACACCAAGCTGTGGTCGACATGCTGGAGGGAAGAGATGCCATCCAGAGGGACCATGACAGGCTTGACAGGTAGGGCAGCACAAACCTCAGGAAGTTCAGCAAGGTCAGGTGCAAGGTCCTGCACATGGGTTGGGGTAATCCCAAGCACAAACACAGGCTGGGGAGAGTGAACTGATAGCAGCCCTGAGGAGAAGGACTTGGGGGTGCTTGGTTGATGAGAAGCTCAACATGACCCAGCAGTGTGGGCTTGCAGCACAGAAAGCCAGCTGTACGCTGGGCTGCATCAAAAGAAGCATGACCAGCAGGTCGTGGCAGATGACTCTCCCCCTTTACTCTGCTCTCGTGAGACCCCACCTGGAGTGCTGCATTCAGCTCTGGGGCTCTCTCAGAAGAAGGATGTGGGCCTGTTGGAGCATGTCGAGAGGAGGTGATGAGAGGGTTGGAGCACATTTCCTATGAAGACAGGCTGAGAGAATTCGGGTTGTTCAGCTAGGAGAAGAGAAGGCTCTGGGAAGACGGTATAACAGCCTTCCAGTACCTAAAGGAGTCCTACAAGAAATCTGGAGAGGGAGATATAAGGAAGAAATCCTTCACTATGAGAGTGGTGAGGCACAGAAACAGGCTGCCCCAATAAGTTGTGGCTGCTCTGTCCTTGGAAGTGTTCATGGCCAGGTTGGATGGGGCCAGGGACAGGGATGGTGGAACTAGATTATCTTTAAGGTCCCTTCTAACCCAAACCTATGGTCCTATGACATTTAAGTACTGAACTTTTTGTAATTGAAGTCAGAGAGACCTCAGCAGCTTTAGAGATGATCATAAAACTGCTCAGCCATTGGATATGACCATGAGAATGTCACCTCTATGAATGCAAATAGATATATAAGAAAATTACAATAAAAATATTAAAGCACTTACAGATACACTAAACTTAGCTATCTTCTCAGACTGTAAAGTTTTATAATGCTAAGCATCTCCCTGACAGCTTATGGAAAAACCCACAAAGAATTTTGTTGTAATTATGTGCTAAGCCACACAGGCTGGGAAATTTTAAGTTAGCTGCATAAAATGCTCTTTTACACTTGAAAATATTTCTAATCAATGAATGATTGCTTTAAGAAGCTCAAGTATCTACCTCACTGGTGGTATCACATGGATACAGACGTTAATTTAATCCAGCCTTTGTTTTTAGGAAAACAGAGATCATCTGTTGTTATGACAGCCCAAAGTTGTATGGTAAGATTCTGCTCATTCTTTAAAAAAGCCACCATGTGGCTGGCAAAATTTCCCATGTTAGGTATTGATCCTGGCATTAATTTAAAAGCTTCCAGACAAAATATTTTTAAAAATGGCCAAACAAGTGAAGTGTTTTGCCCACATGAAATTCTGGTGGAAGAAAGCTAAATAAGTGGCCAGACTGGAGTGGGATGGGGCAGTAAGGATGAAGTGGGTGGATTATAATTATCCAGAACAGCAGCCTGGGAGTAAAAATAAGCCAGCATTCAGTGAAAGAGGAAACTGGACTGGCAAAAACACAAAGTGAGTGGCAAGGCACTCTAGGAAAGAAACAGTTTAGTCAAGCAAGCCCTGCTAGCTTCTTCCATGTATTATGTGCCTTAATTTTTACTGCCTTCTGAGTGGGGTGGTTTTCTTAAACTTTCACATGGTGTGCAATGTGTAACCACACTACTACATTTTTACACAGTCTGTAACTTTAATCCTCTTTCACAAGGCGTCATTGGAAAATAAAAGTGGAAAGGAGATACCTTGAAAACTAATATTTATGTTGCAGACTTCCCACTATTGATGTCTCCGTAAGCAAGTGTCCCTTACTCATGAAAAAAATAGTTACCTTCTGCTATGTGCATCTTGAAATTGTCTGCTGAGAGTTCATACATTCCCTGCTTAGGTTCAGGGGCTTTTGGTGGTTCCATATCAGATTCTGGATCCTATTAATGAGAAAAAAAAACCAACTTTTATTTAGTTTATTTACTGTTTATTGTACAGTAAATAAACAATATTTGATTCCTGTATCACACTATTCTCTGGTAGTGTTGAAACTCTGAAATTCTAAATTCCTAAAGCAATGTCCTTATTTAGCTTGATTTAGATATCTAATGTTTCCTAATGAACAACTATTTGAAAGCAAAATGTGAAAAAGACAACCACAGAGAAAAGAGCTAGCAGTCACTGGAACTTCACCATGCTGTAGTACAGTGACAGAGCACAATAACTGCTATGGCATTCATCACATCACTATATATTAGTACACTTAGATTCCATAACAGTTCCTTCCTAGCATCACACATCTGCCATTGCACCCTTTCCAGTGGTCTCTGGGCTATTTAAAAATAGCTGGTGAAAAAGATATTTTCTTGCTCCCCTATTGCCAGAGAGAGGGACCTAACAGCTCCACGCAGGCAGCAACAATGGGAATACAGCACACACTTCATAGATATAACCTGCAGCAAAACGACTGGCACTTCAGCAAAAGCACCCTTCTAGGTACTAGGGTCAGAGCTGGAAAGAATTCAAGAACCTCAAAGTACATGTCTTCAAATATTTCAGCATTTAATGTTTAATTATTAAAAATACCATGTTTGTTTCAATATAATCATATTCTAACTGTGGTTCAGCAATCACTATAGAATTATCCAGATTAGAAACAGCAATCAAATTTAATTTTAGGCAAGGCCTGGCTACTTTATGTAAATGTTATCCCTAAACTCAAGGGTTTTCATAGTGATGGTATTAGCTTAACTTACCTGATTATTTTAAAACCTTTCTTTAGGTTTCAACATTGTCAGACTATCTGATAACTGATCTACAGACAGCATTCATGATTTAAGAGGTAATTAAGCCCAACACAAATACAATTTATAACTCATTATAGCTAAATTGCTCTTCTTAATCTATAAACATTATGGCCTAAAGGTGTCAATTGAATTAACACTAAGAATTGTATCTTAAAATGTCAAAACACTAAACATTTAAAACTGCATTATGTGCTGTAGTTTTAAATACAGGAAACAAAGGGCAGGTTACAGGATGACAGCTTTAATTACTAAGCTGACTTACATGGAAGCTGCCCCATATTGTTATTGCCACCTGACTTCTATTCTCAGGAGCAGATTTCCTCCTGGAAAATGAAACCTAACCTATAGAAATTATAGATAAGCAAGTTTGCAGGAGGGAATATTTCCTTTTCACTTACAGATGGCTCCTCATTTAGTTTCTCCAACATCCAGTTTTCCAGTGCCTGGAAGTCCCTAGGGCCTTGGTATTTCAGAGGTTCTTGTCCTGGCTTAAGCAGCTTTAGGCTAAAGGATCAAAATGCAGAAAAGAGTGAGGTGAAAATTTGCACACAGGAAGCATTCTTGGGAAGCGAACATGCTTTGCTAATCCATAGCAACACAGCTCAGGCTGCAGTAACAGCTTTCTTGACTATTGACATCAGCATCAGGCATCTCCCTCAACTTAAAGGGTCATGGCTAGAACTCAGGATACTTTTTCCTGAGTAATTCCCACGTAAGCTTTTAAAGGATATTTTAAAAATAGCAAAAAGAAATACCATGTTAAAAATCAACGTAGCCTAACATTACTTCAGCCAATAAAGCTATAACAAATAAAACATTGCAGTGTTCAGTTCTAAGGTTATTCATTCATAATGCCTATGAATCCTAATTCAGTTTGTCAGGAAGCATCAAATTTGTTTTGCTCAACCTTCTGCATCACAAGAGGAAAAATATTCAATGCTTATTTTCCCAGAAATTTCTTTCTCACATTTCATTCCATGACTGCTCTTGGAATGTAGGACTTTTCATGTGGTATTAAAGTGATTAAAAACATGCTCAAACAAGTCAATAGGTCAAAGAGATAAGTGACTACTAGTAGGGATTCAAGACTTCAAGATTATTGACATTTAGTAACAGCTGTCAAAACTTTTCCATAAACAACCTAAAGCGTTTACTATTAAATATTTAAGTTAAAATTGGAAATATATTTGGTAAAGGGGCAATACTGACTTCTGACCTAGTGTTATCTTTAAAGCAAATCATAGTTTCAATCACTACTGTCAAGTAGCTCTCAGTTCTCCTTTGCAAGCTGTCATTTTTTACTGCTTTTTGTTTTTCTCTCTCTTCTTGTTCTACAGTTGGAAAAAATGAACATACGAAAGTGTTGAAAAAACACAAAATACAAATACATGCAAAAGAAATAGGAACTCCCACTTCCACTTTTTATTTAAGGTATTCTTGAATGTTCTTTGTGATGACAGAAAGTAAAAAGTTTAGTTTTTTTTTTTTTGGAGGGGGGAGGGCAGGAAGCAAGTTCATAATAAGAAGGAAACAACAAAAATGAAGCAGAACATCTAAAATGCACCTCATGGCAATACTTTTGAAAAGTAACAAGAAGAAAAAAAAGAAGCTAACCAGCTTAAAGAGCCATCTATACCTTTATTTTTTTCAAATGAGAGTTTCTCTAGTTCAGTTGAGAGAATATTTTGCAGCACCAAATAAACCTGAGACAACTGTACTAACAAGCAAAGGGATCTGCTCAGACAGTTTTACTCTCTTGGGGATGGAAAGGGGATGCAGCCTTTTCTTTGACGGGTGTTTGGAAAAGCAGTGTAGGGACCAGCACATCCTGGACTTGCGACAACCCCTCTGTGCCCAAGGAAGCTGTGAAATTTCCTTTGCTGGAGGTTTTTAAAAACAGGCTAGTTCGAAACTGACTCAGACAGGAAGAGAACTGATATCATGAATTCCCCTTCATCTCTATATTTCTATAACTAGCAAATGACTGCCTTATCATTTATACTTTTCAAGTAGACAAAAGTGAGCGATAACTATTCCTAGATATTCAATATTAGAGGGTGGTGGGGGGAAGCAATCATATGTCCAAACATCTTTTTCTTATTGAAAGTATCTGCCAATCTTTCTATTTTACAAGGAACAGCATCACAATATAATCTATCCAAATATGCAAAGACACAAATACTCAGTTTTGGGGATATTAGAACAGAGTTCTATATTCATTGTTTCTTAGTTATCACTAGTGGAATTAAGACACAACCTGCCCTTAAGGGCAATTCCTATTTCAACAAGGACTTGGTTATTTATAACTCACAACTTCAACTCAGTAGCACCCATCTGCGTCAAAGTGCGTGCAGCCAGGAGCATATGTTAAGTTCAGGCTGTTGCCGGGGTCAGGAGTAACACTACACAAAGTGAGTAAAGGGTGCGAAACCGAAAATACAGGCTGCAGGAGGGCTACAGATGACTGCATTCTCCACCTATTCCCACTGAGATGAGTAATTGCAAAAGTGGTTGAAACAATACCATCCATTTTTGCAAGAAGCTTTAAAGAAGACACAAGTGAAAAAAATCCCTCTACTCCTTTGTGGCAGCTAAAAAAGGGAGCACATGTGTTTAACCCAGAAGTACTATACAAGCTGACCTCTCATAGATATTCTAGATCATGTTCTGCCTACCAAAGTTGAGGTAGTAAGCCATATATCCTTTATAACAGGATAAGTTTAACAACCTCAAACTCCAAGTGAATTTCTCCTAGATCAATACATGCAAAATTACCTAGAAAAGGTCTGTATACCATCACCACTGCTGTGCTAGACAACAATATTAATCATTTTATGAGGATTAACTTCACTCAAAAATTTAAAAGATCACCTATACATGAATTATGAATGGTGCAGTGTACTGACAAGCTTGTGACAAGTTATTTTGAAAAGTACCATTACCAGAGATCAGCTCTATCATGCATATCACAGCTGTGTAACGCACTGTTGCTTGAGAAAGAGGTACTCTCAGAGAAAAGAAACAGACAATTCTGGACTTTGTTTAAACAGAGCCATCTTCCAAGACATAAACCAGCTTCTTTAAAAGAGTAAGAGTAGTGCGTATCACATGATTCTTGGCAACATGGTAAAACGGCTTAAAATGAACATATGAAACACACCAGAAAACATAGCCTAGAAGTTAGCTTCAACAAATTGGCAGAGTATCATTTAAAGCTAAAAAAGAAACAGGAGCAGACATCCTTTTATACTTACGTAGGGTATCCTCGGACGCCAAATTCAGAGCACAGTGGAGTATCTGTAGTACAATCCACTTTAACAACGTAGACCTGTGGGTTTTCCATGTTGTTGTATTTATCCCCCAAATCATTCCAAGTTGGCTGGAGGCGCTGACAATGTCCACACCTGCGACAGAAGGAACAAGAGCTTAACAGTTGCTTAGAGGGGAATGCATCTATGGAAAAGTCTTACGCATAATGGTTAGAGATTTTGATGCATTTAAAAACAGTTAAGTCAGAAATCTTCCATACTCAAGCACTGTTACACTAAGCAACGCTCAATACTATTAAGAATTGTAGGGCACTGCAAACACATGCAAAAATCAAGAGATGACAGCTTCGTGCTACTATCTTTTTACATTTCAAAGCCTACTGAACACCCCCATTAATGTAGTGAGGCTATTAAGAAAAGCACTCAGTCTTCCAGCTTTCTAGAAAAATCCTGCGAGGCTGTCTAGCTTTCTTTCCACTCTAACATTTCAATACACTGCATATTTTAGTGGCAGGTAAGAAGATAACAGTTTCTAGCCTTATTGTAAGGCCACTTGTGCTTGTGAGAGTCACAGGAATTGTAACTCACAAGCCACAAAACGTATCAGGGCTGATTTTTGGACAGAATTTCTCAAAATCCTCCTATACCACACTTTGCCTCAGCAGCACACCACCAAGTATTTATATCTGCATATACACAGAAAAGAGTCCTCATACAGTTGCTGTAACAGCAGGTTCCCAGAAGCAGAAAATCATCATTATTCTTCTCACAGTTTTCTTAGTCTTTCAAGTCATTATAGTAATACCCTATTCCTGTAACTAGATGAAAAATTTTTAAGGAATGGATTTTCATTTCTCTTTAATGGATGCTTTTGCCAACCCTTTAAGACATCTAAAAATATATAATTGGATTAACAGAAAACATTTTCAACCTGACAGTATGAAAGCTCTTATTGCCCTTTGCATGACCCAAGCAGTCTGCTTTGTAAGTAACAATCAAAACACCATTAGGACTTTGGAGAAAGTTGCTCCCATTTAAAACTTTTTCACCCACACAACTGGATTTGAACCCACTTGTAGAAAAGCTGCATGGATTCACACCTTCCTGGGTATCCTGATATCATTAGGAAAAAAAACAAACCAAACCAAACCCCAACCTCCAAAAAAATACAGATTTACTTTAAGAATGTCTTCTGATCTTAATAAGTCCTGTAAGTCAGGTGCAGCATCTGGGGGATCCCCACTATATGGGGAATTCAGACTTTCCATATGATCTTATTCTGATCACCATGATCTCATCATGGTGAAGGGATACCATGTGTTATTACTAAAATTAAATATTCCTTAAATATTTAACTTCAGACTAAAGTCCCTCCATGGTCAACTCTTTCATGTAGCTTGACTTAAAAGCATTTTGGATTCCATGGTCCCTTCTCCTAGCAGTCATGGGGATTTTAAAGACCAAGTTAATACTGACTGCTCTTCAAAAAAAGAACATGGAAAACTAGGTAAGGCAATCTCAAGTAATTCATACATTACATCAGTGGGGTTGGAGAAGCAGTCAGAGCAGCAATGATGGAGAACTGGACATCAATGAGGAGTCCTGCTCTTCCCTCCCTTACATGGGCTAGGAAGGTGCAAGCATTAACAATTTCTGTTTACAAATATAACTGAAGATCCAAAAGAGACTAACAAGGCTGTAGGAAAGACTCATCCTTCTGAAAAACAAAACCAACGAAATCCAAAACCCTACTTCTTGTATGCCACTAACATCAGGAGATATGGGTGAAAGAACCTGATTTGTAAGAGTTTGCAGACAGGTTGCCCAATTTAAATCTGAGCAGCCATGTGCCACAAGTGTTCATGCATGGAGATTATTTTGCTGTGGTAGTATCTATAGAGTACCAGGCTGCTCTACCTCATGTTGCCAGGTCAGTGCTCCACCCACAGTACCAGCACTTCTCATCTGCAAAACTGGATGGCAGACTTCCTGGCAAGATGGGATGTAAAGGTACACAGGGACCATATATGTCAATCTGCAGTAACCGATAAGCTTTCTGCAGTCAGTGAGGAATACAGACATTTCTGGAGACTCTCAGAAGAGCTTGAGCTCTGCAGCTAGCAAGGGCAGCTCCACAGTAAAATACAAAACAAATGATTATCCAATTAAAAATGTTGGTAGACCCTGGGATAATCAAGCATAATGGTTCAAGCAGCACAGGACCAGTCTTGCTCCAGACAGAAGAATCCAGCTAAAGTAAAATCCAACCAACAGAGTTACAATTCAACAGCAACAAGCTCTGGTGATCAAGTCCAATTCAGCTAAGTGGACTTCCAGAGGTTTACCAAGAAACCACATACGTTGAAAAGATATGTAAGGGTCACAATAACACAATGAAACTACTCATCTGAGGTTCCTTCCAGCTAAGGAACCATAGAATCATAGAATAGTTAGGCTCGGAAAGGACCTTAAGATCATCTAGTTCCAACCCCCTGCCATGGGCAGGGGCACCTCACACTAAACCATGTCACCCAAGGCCTCATCCAACCTGGCTTTGAACACTGCCAGGGATGGAGCATTCACAACCTCCCTGGGCAACCCATTCCAGTGCTTCACCACCCTCACAGTAAAGAACTTACTCCTTATATCCAATCTAAACTTCCCTCGTTTAAGTTTCAACCCATTACCCCTTGTCCTATTACTACAGTCCCTAATGAAGAGTCCCTCCCCAGCATCCTTGTAGGCCCCCTTCAGATACTGGAAGGCTGCTATGAGGTCTCCATGCAGTCTTCTCCAGGCTGAACAGCCCCAACTTTCTCAGCCTGTCTTCATACCGGAGGTGCTCCATGGGAACCTCATTCCTCTGTAGACATTCAGCTGGCATGGCCAACATCTTAAGAATATCTAGGGTCACTAAGAGAGTAATCTGCTCATAGTTCTGTCCCTTGCCAAGTGTAGCTACCAAGGGGGACAGCTTGATGATTAAAGACCTTAGACATCTGATGGCAAATGACTTGGAATGCTCTCTTTTTGGACTAGCCCGCAATATTTGAAACAAATGTAGGACACAAATGTGTACCGCTGCTGTCCGGGAGTGAGGCCCTCAGCAACGTTTGTGTCAGGAATCTGGAAGAGCTGTGTCAGCTCTAACCCAACTCTTACTGGTAGCATTGGCAATGCAACATTAGCAGCATCCATAGCAATCTGATAGGAAATCCTAGCTTAATGTTGGATAATGTCAGATGGTTTGGCAGGCTTCTCCCTTGTAACTAAAGGGAGCAGTGCCAAAACCCATGCCTCTCTGAGAAGCATTAGGAGATTAGCACATTAATATCACCTAGGAATAGGGCAAGAGGCTCTAATATAGCCTTCGGGGCTGTCAGGTTGCCATCTGATCTGACTGACGATAAAACTACTGGTGTGAGTATAAGCACCTCTCTCAAGCACTCAGATGTTCCCTCTGTCTTTCTCTTCCCCTTGGACCTGAAACCTGGCCCTGTTGCTGCCTGTCAGGAGCCAGAAGTCCAGACTGAAGGCCCTGAAGACCCAGATATCTAGAGGACGCTTGCTATGGGTAAGAAGAATGTCCAGAGAAGCCACAACAAGCCTGGGAAACAATGCAGCTCCCTCACTCTTGAGTTGAGCAGAGATCCTCAGCCCTCACAAGGGCACAACATGGTCCAGGTTTGCAAGGCCAGTGTGCTCTTTGATGCACACTGAGGATGTGCAGCATACACTGGACTCTGCAACAGCCCTTTTGGCACAGGATCTCCCACAGTGTGCCAAGACAAAGCTCATCTGGTTTTAGGGATGCCTGTGAAATAATCAGTCAAAGCTCAGCCAGGCACAGATATTATCACCTGAAAACAGAACAGAGCAGAAGCACTCCTGCTCTGCACAGGCATTTCTTAGGCCTTACAGCAGCCTCAGGCACAGGTCCTTCGCCAGCAAGTCGGACATCCTCCACTTCTGTGATCTTCAGAGAACAAAAGCAGGCATTTGCTCTTTCAAGCTTTTGCTTAACATTTTCATACTGCATAAACAAGTTGGCATTAATAACAGAAAAAAAGTAGGAGTTCCTCAGTTTTGAAAGGAAATCCTTCTCTGCTATTGATTTCAAAGAGCTCCATGATTCACATACACCTAAATGGCACCACGCACCAATGGATAACTTAGGATCAAAACATTACTTTTGCACATTGTTCCCTTAAACTAAATTCAAGAAAACTTGGAGAAAAACAAAACCCATCAATCCTAACAACAAAACTCCCCGTAACCTACACTGGATCTCAGTAAGATAAAAAGGGTAGGGGAAGAGACAAAGAAAAGAGAAGACTATCAACAAACACTAGAGAGGATGAGGGATGAGAAGTACTGCTCTATGACAGTGTAACATCCAGCAAAGCCCTGTTCTCCCACTCAACTATTCTTGTGTCAAATGTGTCAGTTCTGGCCAAAAGCCCAGTTGGTCTCTTGCCAATCTGAGAACTCTTCAGCTCTGCTACAGCTACCTGCAGCCTTGGGGACACAGCACTATCATTACAGTGCTCTCACTGCACATTTATCTTTAAATTCAGTGACTGAAAGAGAAGAGAACTTGTTGCAACCGAAGTACTTGTGAGACTTGAGAACACGGCGTAGATGACGGTCACCAAATCCCAACCGCTGCCACACAGAGGCCGCGGGCTCTCGGCTCTTTGAGTAACAACGTGAAGCTGAGTCCGGGGACCGGGGCCGGCTCTAGCCCATCAGAACCGGGGCTGTCCCAGCTTGCCCCCTCACTGCCCGGCCGAGCAGCTTCACCGCAGACCCCAAGCGGGAGGCACCCACGGGTGCTCACGGGGCCGCTTCGGGTGCCGATGCATCTCGCTGCCAAGGGCCCTCAGCAAAGAGGGGCGCCACCGCTGACCGGCCCGGCGCGGCTGAAGCCTCCGACAGCGCCAGCACGGCCGCGGAGGCCCGGGCTAGGCACACGCGAGGCTTCAGCTCCCCCTCCCTGGCCCGGCGCTCAGCAGCTCCCGGCTGCCATTTAACGCGTGCACCCCCCGCCGCTCCCAGGGGGAAGGCGCCCGCCCGGACCCGGCTGTTGGGACTCGGAGCGGCGCGACCCTGAGGCCTCCCCCGCCGCCGGCCCGGCCGCCTCCCGCCGCCACGTCAATGGGGGAAGAGGCGGGCAGGAGTGCGCCGCGCCGGGCCGGGCTGGGCCGAGCTCCGCCGCTCCGGATACCCACCACGGGGCGAAGAACATGACGAAGTGGGGAGCCGCGGCGGCGCCGTGCCGCAGCATCTCCGCGCTGTAGAGGTGCCGCCCGTGCGGGTCCGGGGCCACGTCCGGGTCCGCCTCCGCCGCCGGGACCGGGTCCGGTCCCGGCTCCGGCTCAGCCCGCCCCGGCCGGCAGCAGAGGACGGGGCCGAGCATGGCCAAGGAGAGGAGACGCCACCAGGCCGGGCCAGAGCGGAGCGGAGCCATCGCAGCACCGAGAGAGCGATCGGCCAAAGCCGCGGGCTGCTCCTGCCGCCCCTCCCCGCCCCGCCCGCCCTACGGCTCCCGCCTCCCGCTACCGGCCAGCCCCCCTCGGGCACCCCCCCTGCACACATCCCCCTGCACACGCTATCCTTCTGGGGATAAAAAATGAGAAAATAAAATAAAACTATGTTTTATATAAATTACATATGTATTTATGTTTGATGTTATTTTTATATACCATATTATTTGGTGGGTTGTATTAACTATATCAATTGTAATTATGCTAATATATAAATCTATATTTGCATTTAAAAAATAACAGCATAGATTTATATTTTAACATACACACACAGAGGCATACTGTGATGAAGCCTTTCTTTAAGTAAACCAGTGAAGAAGAGTCAGGCAATGTTAATAACGGTGCTGTGCCTCTGGGAGAAAGCCCTGCTGCCCAGGTCCTCCCTCTCCGTGCCGTGCCCAACCTGGATAAAGGCTCTGACCCTTGGCTCTCCTGCCTGCTAGCAGGGGAAGGGAATGGGTGCTCGCACAGCTGAGATTTGCTTGAGTTGCAACAGCATAGCAATAATCAGTAAATAATAATAGCAACAAATAATACTTAAAGATGAGGCTTTCAGAAACGTGGTCTAGTGGAAGATGCCCCTGCCCATGGCATGGGGGTTGGAACTAGATGATCTTTAAGGTCCCTTCCAATCCAAACCATTCTGTAATTCTATGATAGTCAGTATGAGATAGCTGGAAGCTGATAAAACACAGGAGAGGGGGTTGCATTTCTATAATTGTTCCAAGTTCAGTTTATTTCAGTCTAGATTTTAACTGCAATCCTTGAGTTTGGGGTAGTGAAGTGGGTAAAAATCACCTGGTTAAACAAGAAAATGCATTTTGATGAAAATAATGTCAGGTGACTAAATAAATCTGCATGCACACAGACACGAGCACACGAGGCTGGCCTTTGTACCTCTGCAGACATCTGTCCTGGTATAACACCAGGGTTTGTGTCCAGAAAGACCGGTGCAGCCCAGCACCATCTCTCTCTCTGCCAGGCTGTTGCTTGCAGTCAAGAGCACTAGTACTTTCAGACAGGTGGAGTTCACTTCATACCATTCCTACCAGACTTCTCCTTCCCCACATCATCTCTTCCCTGAACTATCCCCTCCAACATCACCTCTTCCACAGGAAGCACCAGGTAGGAAGAAGCTTTCTGTGCTGCCTGTGTACACATTGTGCAACAACCATCTCCTTGCCTGGGCCAGTTTCCAGTTACAACCAAGGCTGGGTCTGGTTGCTCAGCTCACTTTAATGCTACATCATCTTTGCAAGGGCCATAACTAAACCCAACAAGAATCACTTAAAAAAAGTAAAGAATTAAAATTAGAGATACCTTCTACTTTCAAAAACTACTATCTGCCTCAAAACTAGTCTCCTAACAATCCTCACTATGTGTACGTGAGTTACAAAAGACTCAAACTACATTCATTGCCAAGCTAGAAAAAAGTCAAACATAGGTTGTCCAGAAGAGTAGCTAATCACCAGAATTAGAATTCAAGTACAAATCAGTAACCTTAAGTACAAAGCAGCAGCCTTTTCTTTAAACAAGGTTTATTTCTGTGTTTCAAAGTAAGTTATTGACTGATCATGAATTCAAAAAGAATTAAGAAAAAAGAGTGCAGATTATTTCCCCCCTTCAGCATACGAAAAAATACCAACAAACACCCTTAAACAAAAAGGCAGTAACAGAGAGGGTAAGAATGACTAATTCTCAGATCCTGAAGAACAGTGTCCTGATACAACCAGGTGGGCTGTCTAACCACAGAAAGTCCCTCACTGGTTAAGCAAGCTGGTTTCTTTTCCATACAAGTGTATTTTTGGTCTTCTTTTTTTTTCTCTGTATATCTACCAAATTTAAAAATAGACTTTTAATTAAATTAATGATCCTCTTAATTAAAAATAGATTAATTAAAAGCTATTTTAAGTAATTTTAATATGTCTGAATTTAAGATTTCCATCTAAGATACAGACCACATAAAAATGACAAAAATACAGCATCACTTTCAGTAGAAACACGAGTATAATGGTTCAACATTCCCAAAATGAATAGGCACAGATTACAGTTAAGCTTTTGTCAATTAGCAAGTGGTACTGCTAGGACAGAACTGCTGATAAGAATAAATCTTTCTCTGAGAATACCTCTTTCCATAAAATGCTAATGAGATTAATATTGCTTATGTGAATTAGTGTTTCCTGCTTTCTGATTTGGATCTTGATTAAAATTCAATTACTCTGTCCACCACCTCACTCCAGCTCCCTTTTCTCTCTGTCCTTAGATCTTATGAACTTTTGTTCTAGCTCTCATCCTCCTATTTCTATCAGCTACTTTGGGAATACAGCAAGGATAGGGAGAAAAACAGTTAAAGCAGCTTTGCAGGTAGCCTGGTGGCAACTGCTGTCTCTCAAAGTATACTTGGAGAAACACCCACAAAGGTTTCACACAACCCAAGCCGCACTCATGTCACATCATACAAAGAGAAGGCACATCAGATAAGGGTGAAACACAAAAGACTTCAAAAACATCCATATTCCTCTCACTATCATCTCCCACGTTATAATCCTCTTACTTTTCTTCTGCACTCATACTGTTCCTCGGTGCAGCACACTAACATCCCAGCCCCTGTCTCCTGTGCCCCAGGTGCTTTGCAAGGATAATCAGTCCCTGCTGGACAGCAGGAGTTTCCACCCAGCTGCAAGTGACTGACATCCAGGAGCTGAACTTCCAAAGTGCTGTCCCAGGGTAAGGACCAGACCACCATCATGGAGCAGCTGAGCAGGGAAGACTTGGGAGGAATGGTCCCATGGGTGAAGAGTCACCAAAAGCAACTGCTTACACTTACTGCAATTGCTCGTCGCTGATGGGCAGTTCACAGGAGCTGGTTGTGGGCGACAACATACATCTGGGGTGAAAAGCATCAAAGCCTGTCAAGCTACAGATGGGAGCTGATGTTTGCAACAACTGGTCTAAACTAACCACCTAATCAAGAGAAAATTGCCAATACACAGCAATGAACCTGCATTGTTTATCAGCAAGAGGAATTTATCCTTGGATGTCAACAGCCAGTAGTACTCCTGAGGAGTCCTGCAGCCCCTGTACACAGTTTCCCAAAGTCCTTCATGCTCTTGGCCTCAGTTCTGGAAGGACAATTAATGTCAAAATCTTTGCAGAGGAATAAGCCGGATACATCCAACCCAGCCCACTGCCTCTTAGCTGCCACTGCCCAGTCAATCAGCTCCCATGGCTAAGAGGCACCAGCTCATTCCTGGTGCGTGCTTTAGCCTGCAGAAGTGAAACTGTACAAACAAGTTGTTTACCCACATATGCTTGGGCAAACAAAGTCCTTAGTTTGCAGCATGTGCTTAGAGGGGCTGTGTATTGCATAGGCCTCATGTAAATGTTTTGTAGAACCAAGGGAGCCTAGGACTGGAAAGGACCTCAGAGGTCATGGAGTTTAGTCCTTGTTCTAATAATAGCATCATACAATCCTATTTGCAAACTGCCTTAGCTCTACAAGTGATGGTGTTTTTAGGCCTACACCACTCTGAAAGTTAGCTCCTTGCCCAGGATTATGAACTTTTTTCATAATCAGCCTGTATGTATTTATGGCTTATTCATACCAGGGTGTTCCTGTGCCAGCCTTATCATTTAGATTAAATACTCTTTTCCTCTCTCGCAGTATTTAGAGGTAGCAGTGGCATCCTTTCTTGGCTTTTGTTCTGCTAGACTAAACAAGCTAACAGCTCCCATTCATTCACAAGTACCATCCCACAAATATTCTGCACAAACCAGACTGGCAAATAAAAACAATCAATCATCCTCTCATCCATTCACACACAGCTGAGCAGCAGATGCATTTTAATGCCTGTACGTCTTAGTCACCTTATCCCTGACATTAACACATCCCTAAAACAGGATTTGCATCTTATCTAAGAGTTCCACTGCTTTGCAGATGTTTCCCTTTCCATTCAAGTCACAGACAACTACTTCCCTTCTATGGCCCTGACGCAAGAAGATGATGTTATGTATGCATTCAGTTTGAGGTTTTTTAAATGTGATTTGCTTACTGGCAATCAAAGCAACCTATGGCAGGTAATTGCCCTGCTTGATAGAGTCCAGAAATAGGTGCTCTGCAAACCAAAGCCTGATCCACACACACCTCTGTGCCTCACTTTTTTCTCTTCTGTGCTACTCAAGTAATACAGGACTATATGCAGGTGGGGAAAATGATCCCTCAGAAGCAGCTTTGTTGCTCTGTTTTTCTCAGCTTCCCTTTCCTCACCTATATTTTCCCCATCTCAAGGACTTCGCTAGAGCCAGTCTTGTTTTCCGCAGAGCTTCCTGTTTCTGATACGTATTTTGAAACAGCAGCTGAAATTGTGTCAGCAGAGGATGCTAATAGCTGGAAACAGTGAGAGAAAACAAGAAACTGCCCAAGACCCTCAAGGAAGAAATACCAATCACATTATCTAGCCCAGCTAATGAGGTCTTTGAGTGGGAAAACCTGAGCCTCTAGGTTTATGGTTTTAAGACCTGTGTTGGTCATGTTGAGCTTTCCTGACTTCTGTCATTTAGAAATGTCTTAACTAAATCTTTTCCATCTTGTGAAAGTGGTGTGTACATACTTCTTTGCAATGCTTGGTTTTAAATGGAATAAAAATAACTTTTCAAGAGTCACTATGGTCCCATTAAAATTACTCTATTCTGTTCCATTCCTTCAAATAGAAGCTTGACTATATAATTGACCTATTGTACTGGTTTTGTCTGAGATGGAGTTAAATTTTCTTCCAACAGGCTCTTTAGGAAGGCCAGGTAGGGAAGATGAGGGGCGGATGTTTTCCTCCATGTTAATGACTAGCTGGAGTCCATGGAGCTTCAACTGGGGATGGATGAGAAGACTATGAGTCAGGGTTAAAGGAAGGACACGAACAGGTGATATAATAGGGGGGTTTGCTACAGGCAGTCTGACCAGGAAGACAGAGTTGATAAGGCCCTCTATAGACAGATAGGAGCAGCCTCACACTCACAAGACCCAGTCCTCATTGGGAACTTCAACCACCCTAGTATCTGTTGGGGACAACATAGCAAGGCATAACCAATCCAGGAGGTTCCTGGAATGCACTGATGATAAATTCCTTCTCTAAATGACAGAGGAGTTCTGCTGAAGGACCTTATTCTCACCAATAAGAAAGGGCTGGTGTGGAAAGTGAAACTCAAGGGCAGCCTTGGCTACAGTGACGATGAAATGCTGGTGTTCAAGATCCTTAGGGTAGCAAGGAGAGTGCACAACAAACTTGCTACCTGAACTTCAGGAGAGCAGACTTCGGCCTCCTCAGGAATCTGCTTTGTAAAGTGCCCTGGGACAAAGCAGTGGGGGCAAGAGGGTCCAAAAAGGTTGGTTAATGTTTAAGAATCACCTCCTCCAAGCTTGAGTCATTCGTTCCATCAAAAAGGAAGTCAGGCAAAAACATCAGGAGGCCTGATGACAAACTCCAGCCCAAAAAGGAAGCCTACAGAGGGTGGAAGCAAGGATGAGTACCTTGGGGGGAAGACAGAGAATTTGTCCTAGCAGCCACTGATCAGGTTAGAAAAGCTAAAGCCCTCGGGGAGTGAAATCTGGCAAGGGATGTCAGGAGCAATAAGAAAAGATTCTATAGGTATGGTGGTGATAAAAGGAAGACTAAGGAAAATGTGGTCCTTTCCAGAAAAAAATGGGACACCTGGTTACTTGGGATATGGAGAAAACCATGAAACTCAATGACTTATTTGCCTCAGTCTTCACTGGCAAATGCTCCAGCCACACTACCTAAGTCACCCCAGAAGGCAAAGGCAGGGGCTGGGATTATGAAGCCTACCCACCATAGGCTGGATGGTCACACCCAAAGAGTTGTGGTCAACAGCCTGATGTCCAAGTGGAGAACAATGAGTGGCATCCCTCAGGGATCAGTGTTGGGACTGGTGCTGTTCAATGTCTTGGTCGGTGATATGGACAGTGGGATTGAATGCGCTCTCAGCAGGTTTGCCAATGACATTGAGCTGTGTGGTGAGGTTGAGATACTGCAGGGAAGGGATGTCATCCAGAGGGACCTTGACACGCTTGTGAGGTGGGCCAACACAAGTTGGTTGGCCAACACAACTTGAAGTTCAGCAAGGCCAAGTGCATGTTCCTGCACCTGGGTCAGGGCAATCCCAAGCACAAACACAGGCTGAGTGGAGAATGGATTGAGAGCAGCCCTAAGGGGAAGGATTTGGGGGTGCTGGTTGATGAGAAGTTCAACATGACCCAGCAGTGTGGGCTTGCAGCACAGAAAGCCAACTGTACGCTGGGCTGCATCAAAAGGAGCGTGACCAGCAGGTCAATCGATTGTGATCCTGCCCCTCTAATCTGCTCTTGTGAGACCTCACCTGCAGTACTGTGTACAGTTCTGAGGCCCCCGACATAAGAAGGGGTAAGTCCAGAGGAAGGCCACGAAGATGATGCAAGGGCTGGAGCATCTGTTCGATGACCTTAGAGCAGCCTTCCAGTATCTAAAAGGGGGCCTAAAAGAAATCTGGAGCGGGACTTTTTATGAGGACATGTAGGGATAGGACAAGAGGGAATGGCTTTAAACTGAAAGAGCATCAATTTAGATTGCATATTAGGAAAAGAATCTATGATAGTGGTGAGGCACAGGAATAGGTTGCCCCAACAAGTTGTGGCTGCTCTATCCCTGGCAGTGTTCAAGGCCAGGTTGGATGGGGCTTTGAGCAACCTGGTCTAGTGGAAGGTGTCCCTGCCTGTGGCAAGGGAGTTGGAACTGGATGAGCTTTAAGGTCTTTTCTAACCCTAATCATTTTATGATAGTAGGTCCTATTGTGCTGTGGTTTGGATTTGTGACCAAAACAATGTTGATAACATAGGGATGTTTTAGTTATTGCTGAGCAGTGTTTACACAGCATCAAGGCCTTTTCTGCTTTTCAGGCTGCCCCACCAAGCGAGCAGATGGGGGGTGCACAAGATGTTGGGAGAGGACATAGCTGGGACAGCTGAACCCAACTGACCAGGAGGATACGATACCCCATATGGTGGTGTCACAATTGTCAGTAAAAGCTGGAGAAAGAAAGGGAAGAGGAGGCATTCAGAGTTACAGCATTTGTCTTCCCATATCAATGTTATGTATAATGGAACCCAGCTTTCCTGGGAATAGCTGAGCACCTTCCTGCTGGTGGCAAGTAGTCCATGAATTCCTTATTTTGCTTTGCTTGTGCACACCTTTTTTGCTTTACTGGTTAAACTGTATTTATCTCAACACAGGAGTTTTCCCTTTTTTACCCTTCTGATTTTCTCCCCCATCCCAGTGGGGGAGAGTGAGCAAGAAGCTCTGTGGGGTTCAGCTGCCCATGGGGGTTAAACCACAACACTTACCCAAACCAAGATGCTTTTTTCCAAACATTCCTCCCCACCCCTATCTCCTTTTTTTTTTTTCCTAGTTTGGTGAAATCTTCTAAAACTCCAAGATTTTTCTTCTTCCAATCACATTCAAAGACTGCACTGAGATTCTTTGATTTAAAGTTTGTTCATAACAATTGGCAGGCACTTGGAACAAGTGTGCAGCAGTGGCAGCTGCTAGAGCACAGCTGACTTTGAGACATCAGACAAAACCTGGAAAACCAGAGCAGCTTTTACTACACATCGTATTGTGTGATAGTATACAAAATAAAGGGCAGTTTTACCATAGGCTACCAAACTCCACTGAGTCAGTATAGTGCTGCCAGTTGTGTTAGCCCTGATTTTTGTCCCCATGATTTACAACAAATATTGGCTATTTTAGTCATTTATATCTCAGGTGTAACACCTAACTTGCTATGTAAATGTAGTTTACTCAATTACATTCCACTGCTAACTCTACCTATAATCCACCAAAAAAAACCCCAAGGACAAACTCATATGTATGACCCCCAAGAGACTTTTAAAGCTCAGAATACAGCAACTTGTATTTTGACAGCTGTCCTTTGAATCCCAAACTATAACCTCTCAGGGGACGTAGCATTATGTAATTTTAGTGACAGCACAATTGTCATTCAGCTAGAAAGAAGGATATTGTGATCTCAATGGAAAAGCGATACTGCCATCTGTAAGCTTATAACCCTTTTTCTTTGGTAATTTGTACCCCTCATGAAAGGTTAGGAGTGGGAATTACTACAAGCTGCTGAATAAAATGACGTCATTTTGCCACCCACAAAATGTTACCAGTTTGACAGCCTAGAAAATGGCAGTAAAGCCTAGCAGTAAGGAAAGAGCAATCCCAAGGCAAGTGAGCACTCTTCTTTCTGGAGGAAACCTATGCTCATTGTGTTGGCTGACCGCCGTCTCTGTGGGACTGTGACCACTGTGGCCACAAACTCCAGTTTCAATAGTTGCTTTCCTCACTGGCTGCAGGAAAGGAATATATAATTGCTGGAAATGCTACTGATTATTACAGTTCAGTCAAATGAAACAGAATTTTGCTTTCAGGCAATTTACTCTCAATTGTAAGCCACTATGCTGCAAAATTAATAAACAGGGAAATTCAGTTATGCAATTAGAAGTTGTTAGGAAGAATAGGATAATATAGATTGAAGATTTCATGGATCATAAAGAAAGAATTTCCTGTCTATTAATTCTGCAGCTGTTTTAATGTGTTCCTCTGAATGATGGAATACTGGAGGCTATTTTTTTCCATGGTTCAATTCTCTTCCATTACACTGCACACACCCTCTTAAGTAACCTGCAGCTGCTTTTATCTGCCACTATGAATGATGCTCCATTGTGATATTTGACACATTAGAGAGCCCTATGATTTCTCCACATACCCCAAATAAAACCAACCTGAAGCTCAAGAAACAGAGGCTGCAAGCGTGAGTAGAATTTTAAAATGTCCCGAGATATCCAGAAGGTGAATGTGGACTAAGAAAAAAGAAACCGAAAAGCACTTGTATGGACAGAGTTACTCACTCATCATCTGTCCAGCTCCACATGCTGTATAGCAAGAAAACTGGTTTTAATTATTTTTTAATCAGCACTTTTCCCCTGATCTGCCCTGTACCCTTCTGGTGGCTCGCAACCAGCATATTCCTGTATCCACCCAAAGAAAAGTTGGACTCTGATGTTGCTCTTTCAAAGCCAGCTGCAATTCCTAATAAGAGCAATTTTTTTCACTTGTTTTTTCTCTTCTGAACTGCAACACCACTTCTCTTTAGAAAAGAAGACCCGAAACTATAGAGGACTGTAATTCTAACTGACAGAACTGCCATTACTTAATGTTTGTTTTATACTTTCAGTATGTCACTTAATCTAATTTGGATGTTTTGCAGCACTAATGAACTTCTTTTCCCTGTAACAGCTGATGTCAAATGCGGAATTTATAGTTTAACAGAAGCAAAGAGGAATGCACAGGAACAAAGCAAATAGCCAAACTTTTAAATGCGAGTTAGCTGATTAGGATTTAAACACAGATGTCTTCCTTATGTGCACTTCAATCCCTTGAAACTTGCCTTTTCTATCCCTACAATCCACAGTTTTGCATTTCTGGTACAAGGACTATTTTCTTTTTAGTTCTCACCAAGCCAACAGCTTCTTTCTTTATTTTTAGCTCTTTATCTTACTGCTTTGTCTTACACCTTCATACCCACACTTCTCAGTATTTTCCTTCTTTGGTTATGGAAGCATATTAAGAAATTACACTCTATCCTACAGATTGTAAAATTAGCTCTCCAGATATCACATGATAAATGAAAGAAATATTTTTAAAATATATTAAATACTCACTGTGTTTCTTTCTAAATCAGGCCAACAGTCACTCCCCTTTCTATTTCACATATATGACAAACCCATCTAAGACACACAGAAAAATAACCTACTGCTCATGGTTCCCTTGGGAAGATGTCTACGGACAGGCTGTTACTACATACCACCAGAGGAACAGCACAGCATTAGCAGGAAGAAAGTCTGGAGACAGTTAAGGAACGTAGTTTGTAAAATACATAAGGTGGTATGACAAGAAGAAAGAAAAACGGGCATGGTATGCAATGCAGAACAGGAATTTGTGAGGAGAAGAAATATCTGAGTTGGAAAGGCACAAAGACATGCACGTTGTCTGGGGGAGCCAGGTGTCTATTCATATGGACAAAGGAAGAAGCAATCTAAAAGAAGCTATAGCAACCTATGTGTGCCTGCTGCAGGACCTAGGAAATGCTGCAGGACCTAGGATATACTGCAGGAGAGATGGTGCCTGGCCGGGAATTTTGTTCTTAATCTGTCAGCCAACTGGAGGCCAAGTGTTCACTTACGTAACTGTAGAGCATGAGAAAGCTGTAAATTACCTTGTGTCCTAGTTTCAGCTGGGATAGAGTTAATTTCCTTCCTAGTAGCCAGTAAAGTGCTGTGTTCTGGCTTTAGTCTGAGAACAATGTTGATAACACACCAATGTTTTAGTTGCTGTTAAGTAGCACTTACTCTAACTCAAGGACTTTTCAGTCACCCATACTCTGCCAGTGAGGAGGGGCACAAGAAGCCAGGAGGAAGCACAGCCAGGACACCTGAAGAAGCCAGGAGGAAGCACAGCCAGGACACCTGACCTGAACAAGCCAAAGGGATATTCCATACCACAGCATGTCATGCTCGGCATATAAACTGAGGGAGTTGCCTGGGAGGAGTTGATTGCTGCCTGGGGACTGGATGGGCATTTGTTAGCAGGTGGTGAACAATTGTATCATGCATCACTTGTGTTTATTGAGTTTGAATCCTCTCTCTCTTTTTGTTTTGTTGTTGTTATGTCAATTATTAAACTGCTCTTATCTCAACCCATGAGTTTTGCCTTTTTCCAAATCCCCTCTTCATCCCACTGGGGTAAGGGCAGGGGGCAGTGAGCTGTGTGATACTTAGTTGCTGGCTAGGGTTAAGTCACCACACCTTGATTGCGAGACCCTACCTCAGTCTGCTGCATGAGTCAGGGACTGCAGGGCACACCATGCTCAGCATGGCAAAATGTTAACTTGCTGGGAAGAGCCTGCCGTGAGAGGACCTCTCAGAAAGGACTGTCAACACCTAGAACTTTTAACCGATCATTATAAGGCAAGGGTCACCAGAGTGACAAATATTTTAGAGGATGCTAATTCCTTGTTAAGCCGAACATTTTATCAAAGTCAGCTATAAAGTCATGCACTTTAAAACAAGGGATCATGCCATGACCTAGACAGTAAAGAAAGGTGTTCAGGAGGCAAGAGTTTCACGAAGTGCTCAGGAAGCATTTAATGAGAAGAAGGCCAGAGACAGAACATGGTGGGATATTTCCCTAGAAACCCAGGAGAGAGAAGGGAGAGTATTCGTGGTCAAAGGCAGCAGGAAAAGAGAGAGGAAATGGGAAATAATAATGTCACAAAGCCCCCCCAAAAAAGACAAACCTTCAAAAAAGATTAAGTCATCAAGGAGGCCAAAGCTAGCAGAGAAGCAGGCCATCTTTCCCCTGAACACAGAAAGTCATCTAGGAACGTTATGGAAATGGGTGTAATGGGGAGACAAAAAACGAGAGGACTGCAGCTAACAGTGGCTGACTTGACTAGACAATCAGTTAGCCAAATTAGCATTTTGTAGCTTAACCTGAGTGATCTGTTTAACTCCTGCTTGGTAGAAAAAGACTTCAGAACATCATGCATGTTAAGGACTGCTTTCAACAAATGTATTACCACTTCACGAGACAGGAAGAGGGGCTGTGGTAGGATCTTTGGAGTTTGTTTTGGACACATGTAACCAGCGCAGTTTCATCAGCTTTTCTGTCATCCTCCTTATGTGTCCAAATGATTCTCAAGCAGATACTTCTGTTTTAGGAGCAGTAACCATGTCCTTGCCATTTCAGTTTGCTCTAAGCTGCTTTAGTCATCAGAGGTTTTGGAATCATCATTCTCAACAAGAAAATTTGCTCTTTCTGTAGACAGAATTTATTCTTATCTCATGAAACATGAGTGTGTTTTTGGTGCATTTAGTGTACTAGAAAAGTATTAAGTACCTGTATTTCTGATCTAATCCTTGGGTAAACATGACCAAATCAGTGACTGTAGCTTTAGGCAGTCAGCCAGGGAGAAATTAATTTTATGTGCTGATGTTCTCAATGAAAAGCTCAGGTACCTCAAACAGTTTAACAAAACTAAACATGCTAGTTCTTCTGTGAAGGTTCAGTCTGTGAGATAAAAACCAAACCCTTCCTTGATTGCCATCTTGCCAAGATATATAGACCATATGTGTGCCTACTACTAGAAAGTATTAAATGAAATATTTTCCTTTGATATGAGCTCAAACACAATTTGTTAAAGCTCTGCACGTAGAAAATTAAAAATCTTATAATTAGGCAGCGGCAGTCACAGATGGCTTAGAACATCAAACCACCAACCTTTGAACAGTTAAATCTATTTTCTTCCTCCACCTCATGCAGAAGAACATATAATTTGATCATGAAGCAGGGAGGTACCAAAGATAGACTGGGAACATTCAGCCAGTGGCATAACCCACCAAAATCCCTGTTTCTATCAAGCCCAGTCTTAACTGAAAACCCTTCACCAAGAAATGCTGTTTCTCAAGCACTGTTGCGGGTCATAAGATTCCTCTTAAAGACAGTCAGCCACCAGCAAACACCTCTTTGAAGCTTCATTCTCTACAAAACTGCCAGGTAAATAAAGTGCATTTTATTCCACATATTCTCCTACTTATCCTACTTTTTGAAGGAAGATGGGAAGGGGGAGAATCTCACTCTGGTTTTATGATATTAAAAATGCATTTATCCTCACATATTGCTTATGAAATTGTATTGTTTATACTGACCCGTGATTTCATGTGCTCAAAGCCAGCAACTGGCTCAGGCTCTGACTTTCTTTTACACTAAAGAGCTCTGAGCCCCTGCCATCAACAAAAACTGAGCCATAACTAGCTGTTTTTCATGTGTACAAAGCACCATGCCGAGTCTGTGATGGCAAGCAGATCTTATTGCTAAATAAGTAATTCAATATAGGCATTTACAAATCATTCCTACTGGCACAGGGCACGTGAGGCACTGCAAACCGGACATGAATCTCACCTCCTAGGAAAAAAAGGAAAGCACCTTTTCTCTCACACCGGCAAGATGGCCTGAGAAGTGGATATACTTTTTATCCAATTTACAATGTTATCTTCAAGAAATAAAAGATTATTTGGGAAGACTGACTCCATTTTGAAACAGTATCTCAGAGTTTTACACTGTCTTCTAGAAACATTAGGATAGTAACAGGCTTAGCACGTTTTGGATGATAGGAGCGGAAGAGAGAGGAAACCCAGAGTTAAGATGCAGCACTTGTTCACTCAATATTTAGTCAGTGTAACACTTAGTTCAGATGTAATGAATCCATTCTGCATACATTTTATTCCATTTCTAGTGTAAATCTAAAATAATGCAAGCAAAGAACGGAACTGAGTCTCCTACCTCCTGTACTACTGAGTACCCATGCTTCAAGGTGTTGTGGGGAAAACTACTAAGAAGTGATAAACATTTATCATCCAGGCTTATATGTCAAGGAATATTTCTACTTAAAGACCCATGTGACAACCTTTCTTTGCTTGTAAATATATACCTGTTTCTAGGACCTGCAGAAGCTTTCAGCAAAAAAGGAATTTCAGACTTTGAGTTAATCACATTAAAATGAAAAGGCGTAAAGCTATTAATGAAACCGCCTTTTCCCTCCATGTGTGAATGAGATGGATCCAAATGAAGGCTGCCTATCAGCAGGTTGGTGTAAGTGCTGGAAGAATGGAAAGACATTTTTGGCTGTACCTCAGGGAACAGACAAGCCACCCTTTCCACATGTTTGCAGGATCTGGATCCTGTTCAGTGTACAGAAAATCTTCCTTGAGCGGGCAGCACCTGTGACAGGGGTGCTTGTTTCATCCACCGAGATGTGATCCTGGCTGCAGTTTCTTCCCCTGTTATCTCAGAGTAGAGGCAATATAAGGTTCTCTAGATAAGGCTGTGTACATACAGCTTGTTTACAAATGGAAGCTATTTTTTAATGGAAGATCCTGCTTTTAAGGTGGATCTTTCATTGTAAGCATGTAACTGATAGGCAGCTGACTTCAGCCTCCAGCACTCACAGCAGGCAGGTACTGCCTGCACCAGCCTACCTCAGTCATCATCAGCTGAGGTATCCAAACTGAAGCCTTCAGTGCTACTGAGTTTGGAGAGACACAATAAACTCAAAACCTTCCTGATGAGTACAGTGACAAGTCTGCACTTTTGCCCTACTGAAAATAAATTTTTATTCAATCCACGTGAGTGATGTGAGGATTAATTTTTGAATACTTGCAAATTAATTTGGAAAAAAGGTACTGTAAATAGTAAATATGTTCTCCTGAGCACTCTGGATAGCAACTATAGGAACAAGTTCTAGCATATGATTAACTTTTGCTTTATACTTCCTCTAACTTTGTTGTTTGCTGTTCCTTGTAACATATTCACTCAAACTACAGTGAGGTTACAGCTGCTGTCGCACAACTCTACTTGGACATCCCTACTGTGCAGGGAAAGATCAAAACACCGGTTTACAAAATGTGAGAAATCATGCTGAAAAATAAGCATTGTAATATCTGTTATTATTATTAGCATCTGTTGTCACAGTGGCATCTGGCCTGGGACTTCTGTTTGCTGATAAAGTTCAGGTACCAGAAGAAGGAAGTCTTGCTCCAAAGTACAAAGTACAGCTCCAAAAGTCAACACACATCATTGGCTTTATTACAGTGAATCACTCTTTCAAGCCTTCAGCTGCTCAACATCTGACAGTTAAAGGAGACTTATTATTTCAGGTACTCTAATGTAGCAATTACTACTGTTGGACTACAGTTATTACAGATTGGAACCCAAGTCATAAATCTGAGATGCTTATTCAAACTTCTATAAAGTTGGAAGGCACTCAAAAAATCAAAGGCTTTGGGTCATTTCCATCTTTATCTGCTTACGTTGTCAGTGGCTGCCCAAAATGAGACACTGCAAAGAAAGAGGGGAGTATTTACATGCTGCATTTCTCATACTGACATACCTTGAGTCCCACTGATGCAAATGGATTGTACAATATTGCCTATTTGTATGAGGCACCTCCCTGATACACCAAGTACTTTAAGATACCACTTTTCCAGTCACCGATCAACACAACAAAAAACTAAAAAAGGAAAAAAAAAAAAAAAATAACAACAAAACCCCACCCAAAACCCTGTCTTGCAATTATTTTTAGTCTTTAATAAGTTTTCGTATATTGTTAATTAATGAAAACAGCTTCAAGAGGTGTCCTGGGAAATCAAGGAGTGTTAAGGCTGGTGTGCTGATTCCCAGGTTCAGATGTTGAACTCTGCAGCAGTGTTCCAGAAGAACACCTGCAGAAAAATCAAAGTAGCTTCTTCTCCCTTGCTCCTCACAGCCTTGCTCCCTTCCACTCCACGAGGCAGCCTTAACCTACCCACAACAGGCATTTTCAAGAGTACCTTGTAAATGCAGTCCTGACATTGGGGATACATTTGAGGTTTGTAGTTCTCCTCTTTGCATGCTCATGTATTAGGGAACCACAGCAGCTGCTTAAGGCCAGTATCAGAAATGCAACCACAACACTGGCCTCCCCACCGTCTCATCAGGGTACTAGATGACACATTTCTCGGAATATTTCACCAATGTAGGCATGGTATTCTTTTTGCTGAGCCCTAGGTCCCAACTAAACACCTTTTAATGCTCTGAGTATCCTTCCAATGCTGGACCACTCACAGTTCATGAACAGGAGTCCTCTCTGAAGTAAAGGCAAAGCTCTGTGAGATGAAGCCAAATTCAAGCTGGTGTTTCAGCAGCTTTCAGCCACCATCTCCTGAACTGTCCTTCCAAATCAAGCTGCCATCCCACACTTGACTCTTTTTTTGCTGGGGGCTGTCCTGGTGCTGTGTACGCACCATGTCTGAAACTCTGGGAAACTTTCAGTGTCCTCTGCATCAAGAAAGAAAATTGCTTTTTCATGAGTGCATTTTATTACTAATAGAAAGGCATTGTCCACAGGCAGCTCAGAATAGCAGTGTTTGTTGAAAAATTAAGAAATCTCATAGATCTTTAGCTCTCCAATCTGTTTGGATCCATTAGGGGACAGATTCTGCTAAAATCTACAGAGGTGGGTTAAGCTAGAGGAGATATCGATTTGTACTTGAAGGAAGGGTTATTTGCCTTTACCACTTTCAAATGCTATTTTTAAGTAACATCAGGTGCTCTTTCTCAACCAGTGTTCAGTGCTGTTTGCTCCCCAGTCTCAAAAACACATTCCAGGTGCATTTGCCAAGGAGGGAAGACAAACCACAAGCAGCTGCACCTGCCTGTGCAGAAAGACATCTGTAAGTGTCACCCAGCTTTTACAGTCCTTTACTCTGTAAAAAAGAAATGTTACTGCATGGCATAGATATCAGCTACATGTTTTGGATGTATTCTTAAGTAATTTGGGGTGAGAAATGGATTGGAGAAAGACGAGCTGAATGCTTAGAGTCAGTCCTCTTTGAGCCAATGTTATTGCTGTACATAAAGAAGCAGCTCTATGAAGAAGTTGAAGAAGTGGAACATTCATGGATGGTATCCACCCAAAACTGAAATACCAGGATGCTGCCAATGCCAGTAGTGGCAGGGAGTTCTCTCAAGCTCTTTGGGATAGCTGTGGTGTGAATATAGCACAGTAATCTGTAAGAGGATAAAAAGTTCTACCAGTTGCCTAAAGCAGCCTGAGGGCATAAATGGAGAAATTATAAACTGCCATGCAATATGTCTGGTAATCTTGGCTGTGGTGGAAACAACTGACAGTCGTGGCACCACACTTCCGAATCTCCTCCATTCTGAAACATAACTCCCTTTGTGGGCTCCTTCTTACTCTTACTTGGGACTGACTGACTTTTCTTGGCCTTTCCAGGTCAGGAAGTTAGCAGCAGCCTTTTGGAGCTGAAGCACGCTCTGCTACACACAGTCCTGCTGCACCTGAAGTGGCCACACATTTTGATCTGTTTTTAGAAAGACATTTATGACAGTGCTCCCTTCTGATCTCATGAGAAGGTGTTTAACTTCCTCACTCCCAGCCTTTCTCTTGGGAATCCAGTGTAGTCCATGTTCGTTATTTATATGTTGTTACTGGTAAGTCAAGAAATTTACAACACTTTAAAGAACTAGATAACTTCCATCCAGGATGCAGAATTGTGTTCCAGCTTCCCCAAATCCTTCTAAAAAAAAAAAAGAAAAAAAAAATCTGGATGAAAAATACAATTGAATCTTAGGCAATGTTAATAGGATGACCCAAAAAGGAGGCTTAAGGAAGTACTAGATGGGAAGGAAAGAGGCACAGTGAAAACTCAATAGGCAAATTGATTTGATAGCACAACATTAAAATAAAAGCAGTTAGTTTACACCAAGTGTCAAATAAGTTGCTAACACTTATATAGCTGAATGCTTAGAAACAGGAGGTAAGATTATAGGCTGAAACCCCCAATACTTTAAGGGCAATGAATACTAAGGGTTTTTAAAGCCATGTTGGTGAGATGTTAACTCTGGGCTGATGCTGGGCACAAAGGGGCTCTCAGCCACCACTTGTGAGTGATGTGAGCAGCTCTTGGCCCCATCACTCCTTTTGTTTCTGCTCCTCACCTGGTAAAGCCTGTCGGGACACTAATCCTGCTGCCAAACACCCAGCACAAGGGAAGGGCACCACAGCAACAAGTAGCTGAAGGTGGGGGTCACTGCCAGTCCCTACCTGGAGTTAAGGCAGCCCATGCAGCATCTCTAGCCCTGGCCCTGCAGCCTCTGCCTGCTAGTAGCTTCCAAGTTGGCACTGGCTGAACAGCCCATCGTGCCACCACTAGGTGCCCCAAATGACCTTGCATGTCATGGCAGTCTCTTTATCAGGAACAGGAAAGCTACAGTCAAGAGACGAATTTCATTCATAGAACAGACTGCATTGATTTCTCCCTATAGTGTGGTTGCATTTTGTAAGAAAAATATTTTTACGTTTGTTGATTTATTTTGCCTTGTGATCTAATTGTAGCTTTTTCCTTTCCTTCCCTGGCACCACATATTTATTTATAAAGCAAGCAAAAATGGGCTAAAATGAAAAAAAGATATGGGAAAGGTGTGGTCTTTTCCTCTAGTGCTACTAGTTTATATGTGATGGGACAAAGTGGGAGTGAGAAGACAGGAGGTTGAGGTCAGCTCATAGACAAAGATTACAGCATAAGTACATTTGGGATGCACAAATTTTATAACAGTGTTGGCAATTCACAGAAAATCATTACTTTGCCACCCTGAACTCAGATAAACCTCGGAAATCAGTAACTTTCTCATCTCTTGGTCTAGTGGTTCTGAAAAATTGTATAGTAAGCCACCTTTGTGGGTTTTTTTTACCCCACTCCTTTCTGTTGTGAAACAAAAATAATGTTAATGGTTCAATAAAGTCTAACTTTAGAATTCAAAATACCAGGAAACTTAAAGTTTAGAAAGGAACAGCAATTTTGTGTCCTTGCACTGATGGGACTAGAGTCCTAAATTGGATATGATGCTACATACAAGCTGGGTCTCAGATATGAAGCGAGAAGTAGCATCATCAAACAAATAAAAGCAGAGTTTGAACTGAACACCTGTTTTGGCTGGGAAAGCATGTGTCTGTATCACATTTGCAAAGAGCGTGTTGCAAGAGCTGAAGAACAACAGACGATATAACAAAAGCTCAAATGAGAGACTTAGTTTAAGTTATAGAGATGATAGGCCTACAGAAAAAGAAGTGGAAGGATCTCAGTGTGTTGTAGCTATACAGACATAGGAGAGGAAAGAATAACACGAAATAATCTCTACCAAGCCAGGGAAAGATGGTTTCTGACACAGAGTCAGGTGAAGAAGAAAATTTGACTAAGTCACATAAAGAAATGCAGAACAAATAAACAGGCTCCAGTTTCTCCTTAACCTCAATGGGGTTTAGCAGTATGAAGGCCAGCTATAGCAGACAATCTACAACACACCACTTGACACTGCTGCTTACTCTAAACCCCAAAACTTACCATATTTTTTTGTTAAATTACACATATTAAGTCATATTTCATTAATCATGATGGGCCGTATGTCACATAGAACTTCATTTCCATGGGTTTCACTTGGATTCAAAATGCTATTTGAGCTAGCCATTTTGTCTAAGAACTCATGCAAATAAGAGCTGTAGAGCTGTACCTGTCTGAGAGTCATCATGTCTGTGAAGTCTCAATTTATCTGACTTGCTAGCAGGGGGATCTTCTCTCAGAAAGAACCATGATGCAGCCACAAAGTGAAACTGATACCATTTTTGTAAAAGAATTTGCCTCAGGTGTTCCTACTTTTTACTCTCAAGCAGAAGAGCCCTGAGAATCCAACACAATTGAGTCGATATGACCAGCTGCTCACTATTTTGCAGAATGAGACTCAAGAGAAGCAGGTTGAAACATCTAATACCAACTGTTGTGAGCCCATTTCACATCACGCATAGCGCAGGATATGACAACTTGCGCACATTTAAGAATACAGCATGTCATCTGAGAGGAGCTTAACCAATTCAAGGATGAGTGCGCACTCATCAACAATACTTACCTCAGGACCAAATTATCTTCAGGGTTTTGTCAGCGTGGATTTGCCACTTGAAAAATGCCTGCTGCATTAGTCTGCTGTGTCGCAGGCTACTTAAAATAACTGGCAGGTTATCATAGAGCATTATGTTAACTGATGGGTGCCGGTCTTCTCCTCTGCCAGGTAGAGCTTGCAATGTGAGTTTGGCTCTTGGTTGCATCCTGCTGTTTATCCGTGGCAGACAAGCAGCAACCCCTGTGCTTCCAGAGCTTCAGCCTCTCCCTGAGCTGGTGATAAGTTACTCCCCAAGTCCTTTTTGCCAGTTGTTCTTGGCAAAGGGACCAGGGAAGACTATTGTTGTTGCTGGCTGTTATCTCTGCCTCTGACTCCACTTGGCAGGGGTGCAAATCCATCTTTCTGGTGTGGAAACAAGCTGCTGGACTCTGGATGAGTCAGCTCATTAATAAACAAAGAGTTACAAAGGAAATGGGAATCAGACTTAACAAAATAAATGTATAAAAAGTTTATTGGATGCTAGGGTGTTTGTCCTCCCCAGTTTGACACTGCTTTATCTTGGGCCCCAGCCTTCCTATCAGAAATGGGGAAGGTAGTAGTTTATCAAATTTTAATCAGCTTAAATGTTGATCTATTACTTACATAGCATGGAAAATATTTTCTGTGTTGTTACTGGTGAAGGTGGGTTATTTTTAATTATTAATATATATCTGCTACTCCACTTCTATACCTTCTCTGCTTTCTGAAGTATGCCAGTGCTAACTGGAAAACCTCCCATCACTTACTGCTTACCCTCTTTCTGTGAAGGAGCCTAAGCCAGCTGCTCAGTGGAAAGCTCAAGACTGAAGTATTAAATTCTTATTAAAGTTTCTTCTGTGTTGAAGCAGAAGTATGTGATCAGATTCAGAAACACAGAACTTGGCTGGGGGAGGGGGTGTTGCAGCTTTTCGGTGGAGGGGTTGGTGGGGTTTGCTTTGCATTTTGTTTGTTTTTGCGGGAATTTGCTTGTTTTAAAAATTAGAGGATTTTTGTATTTTCTCCTTACCACAGCAGCCTTGTCCAAAGCTCACTGTTGGCCAGGGAAGATTTCATTTGGATTGGGCCTTAGAGTTTGGCCAACAATACTATTATAGTGGGAAAGAAAGTCTAGCTCTTCTAAAGTTCCTTGATGCTCCTTATCCTACTCTTCAGGACAGTACTACCATATTTCTTGTTCTTGCATCAGCACTGGGAAAGCCTCACTATTTTCTCATCTGCAAGATGTCCACAGCCATATCCCCCTTCTCTCATGATCAGAAGCCAGTCTTGCTCTCCAAGAGGCACTTCAACAGCCAGTCCCCACACAAGCACCCAGCTACTCCAGTGGCATTACAATAAAGCAAGATAGATATATTACACTCTAGAAGAAAAGCTGGAAGCAAAGCATGCTGTAGGCAAACATACTGCTGGACTATTAAATTCCACATAAAGCAAAGCCAGCTAGATGGAAAGCTTACTTACTGTGAAGTCTTATTAAACAAGAGCAACAGAGTATTACAAATTTGGCACAGACAGCAGCCACCTTGTCTTTCAGTACCTTTGCAAGGTAAATTTATTTCAAAGCCCTAGAAAGCTTTTCTAATGGCGTGAATGTGGTTACTTACAGAAAAATTTTGGATTCTTCATGTTTTCCAAATAAAAGCACTCTCTCTGTCCTCCCCAAGTCACATACCATGTAGTTATATCCTGTACCACCTTTCAAAGTCATGCAGGATCCAAAGCCACCCCACTTCCCACAAGGTATTTCTAACAGACAGCACTGCCTTGGTTCTTCGTCCTGCCTAAAATTCACTGCCAAGTTTAACTCTGGAAATAATTGCAAGATGACCAGCCATATGCATTCTCCTCATTCAGCATTTTGTGAAATACACGTGAATTTGTACCTATCCAGAAAAACATTAAGCTGGAATGAGATGGGTGGATTCTTAAAGAAAAAAAGAATACAGCAGCATACTTCTGGTAAAACATTATTTTGTTGTTGTTTATGCATTTCCAGAGTTGCCTAACCAATTATGAATTAGACAGCAATTGTTATACAAACACATAGCACGAAATTTGCTGTTTGAAAAAGTAAAATCCATGGAAAACATGTACCCAAAGCTAAGTGTCTGACAAGATGCCCTCATCTGTGTTAGAAAGCATTGTGTAAAGGACAGTACTGAAGAATTAGGAAAGGTCACATGAAATTTGCTTAGAAAAGCCAATGGAAAGTTTTCTAAATGAAGTCCTTCAATGAAGCATTGGCAATTTTCCCAGAAAGTTCACCTACAAAGCAGTTGGTCAATGGCAACCTGTAGCGTGGACTACAAATCAATTGTATGTTATATAAAACCCAATTTCTTTAATCAGTTGTAAAAGTCAAATAGATTTAACTAATTTTTCTCTATACTCCTGCATTAGATAGACATATGATTTACTTTGTCCACACTGTTTTACTATATTAAAGACTTGACTCTCCAAGTTAGACTTTTAACGGTTTCTCCTTACATATACACTTCTCCAAACTTTGTTTTCACTGTCCTTTTCCCATCTCAGTCATATCCCTTCTGCAATGAAGCAGACTGTATTTAGTAGTCTATGTGAGCACATACTATATGCCATGGTATTACATTATTTTATTTTTAGTATTGTCCTTTAATACTACCTACTTTCCCATGTACCTATCTATTTTTCAGCCAACACTGCAACATGAAGTAATGTTTTCACTCAATTCTTCACAGCAATGCATCTTTTTCCCTTCTGGTTTCAGTAATTCGAAATCTAGTACGTGTAAATAGTCAACACTGTTCTCTAAATTACATTGCACTGCAGTCACAGCTCCATCATCGTGTCAGATTGCCTGCTCTTCTGTTAGGCCCTTCTACATTTCCTTCTCTTCCTTTCTAAATGTGACTGAGTGATTTTTTTGGTCATGTGTTGATTTACCACCCAACTGCCTCTGCCTTCCTCCAAATCAAACATTAGCACCAACACCAGTACAAACCTTGGGGGAACTCTCCTTAACCTTACTTAAACTCTGTAAAACCAACTTGCATCCATCTTTTCCATTATAAATCTTAGACCTTCTACCATAAAGTAAACCAATCTGACCTTTTCATGTTAAAGAAAGCAAAAAAGAAGGGGAAAATAAATCAGAACTGTGCAACCTGATTTAGGCTCGTTGAGGAAAAGCACAGTCAAGGATGAGGTAGGTAAAAGAGGAATGTTAGAGCTCAGAGGGTGTCCTTGTTCACTAACAAGCCAAACACTGAACAGAAATGAGAGGAGAGAAATTCCCCTTGGGAAACAACTCTTGAGGGCAAGTCCACATCATGCAAGGAGGCTGTACACATGACGTCCGCTTGCTCAGTTGAACCACTGGCATGCTGCACAGAGAAAGAGAGGACTGATTATTGCTGGAAGTGTACGTGTCTTAGAGGATCTCTTCACCTATGAGTTCAAAAGCAGCTGTTGCATCCATTGCCAAAGGTTTATGAGATGCAAAATAAAAGTCGTAAAAAAGGAGAAAAAAAAAAAGTGAGAAAAACAAAGTGCTAGAACCCTCCAATCCTTGCAGGTATAATTACAGAAAATAAAAACAAAAATAAGGTGGCTTCTGGCACTTTTGGTGTTTCGAGGTGTTTACTGTTTTGAGTCTCGACTGCGGTAAAGTGTAGGACGCATAAACAGTGAAGTTGACCAATCAGATGGAGCACGCAACCTTCTAATTGGGGAGTCTGCTCTAGCATCCGGCCACCGCCGGACACACAACAGCCCCCACAAAGTCAATTTTTATTTTAATTTTTTAAATTATAATTTTAAATTATAACTTCAAACATCAGCTCAACCACTGATCTAACAATTAAGTGAATATATACTTGGTAGGCAAAAGATTTTTTTTTTTCCCTCAATATGTATTAGCTTCTATCTTTTCTGTTTATAGCATTTAATAGCAAAAAGTATAGGAAGAGAATCTAACTACAAATGCCTTATGTATCTTTGTAATACAACTATCCCTATAGCTTTGGTTTTATCCTTTTCCTCACCTACACAAAGTTAAACAGATCATAGGAGCAAGATATTATACTTATCACAAAACACAACTATTCCAGTAAGATATTCAGGAAAAAAAGAGAAAATCAACCAACCCCTCTACCCCCAGCCCAACCCCCTACTATCCACAGTGGATACCCCTGGATCCACAGCAGTTACCTGCTGGAAAGAAGCATGATTTGAGATCTTCTCTTTCTCTTTCAATTTTATAGAAAATAAATTTTGAGCCTTTGTGACACAATTATTTGCACTCTAAGATAATTCTGTGTTCTGCAGAAATTAAAATAACAGATAATAAATTCCACTCTTCTCTATTAAATTCCATGGGGTTTTTTGTTTTTGTTGGGGTTTTTTCATATTGTGTGCCTGAAGTTTCTGGACCTATGTCCTACAATACATTTTGTTTTCAAGCAAGCTGACACTTGAGTCTTCTAATCTGATCTTTACCTTAGCAAAATATCAATACAGTTAATACAGAATAGCAAGACACAATAATGACTCTTAGTTTGCTTTGCTTGACACTGCATCAGTTTTTTTTCCTCTTTCCTCTTTATGATTCTATAATAGAGTGAAGGTCTGATTCCCAGCCCAGATTATTTTATTTAATAATCCTTTGTGCATAGGGGGCCACAAACACTCAGAGTATCAGGTAGGTAAACAACATACTTGTAATTATGAAAGGTGGCAACTGAAATAATGTTTCACGTTGTAAATTATCTGACTTTTCAGTTAAACATCTGTTACCAGCTTAATGGTCATTAAAGGTGTTTTAGTTCTAGCAACAGAAACTGTTTATTACCTTTTATTCCTTTAAGATTATATTGCCAACTCAAAAATAAGCCAAAATGAAGCTGAAGGAACAGTACTGGTGAAAAGCAGTACGTTAAGTCCTATGGCAGGCTTGAATCCTACCATCAGTCACAACTATGAGTCCATTTGAAAAGGCTCCACCAAGACATCTGTGGAAATTACTAAGTGAGCAAGAGTATAGAAAACAAAATGAAAATAAGAAATTCACTTTCATATAGCTCTGTTTATGCATCCAGGGCTGGCAGGCAGGAAAAGAAAGATCTATTTAATGATAAGCTAAATTTCAACTTCATGACTTTTTTTGTTCTTATAAAAGTCACTGTGACATTTTGGTAGTCTTACTATCTACTCTTTACAGATAGTTCCAACCAGTCTGCTGTTCACAAAGTGTCATTAGCCATGAACATGAAACATGCTAAAGGTGTCTGACCTCGTTACTGATGAGATGCCTAGCAATTATAAGTGCTTACAAAAGCTAGTGTTGAGTTGCGATGAACCAATGAAAGCTTGAAACAGCAAACAGAATTACACTTTCTACTATTTCATAAAATAGAGATAAGCAGATAAATTACAAACCTGCAATGATAGATTCAATTTGAAAAAGACCTAAATAGTATGGACACGAAAGTTATGTGTTACAAGAATAGCGATTACATTAATCACATTTCTTTACCATAGTTCAGTGTCATTACTAAAAAAAAAGGAACTACTTGCTTTTGTCCTTGAAGAGTCCTGATTCCAAAACCACTAGCTAAATTCTAGCTGCACTGAAGTTACTGAGAATTTTGCTGAACATTTCAACAGGAGGATTTTGTCCTTCCGTTTTCCCTGGCACAAACAGTACACACTGCAGAGACATGCAAACCTCTCCGTTGAGTCTAGGTCTTCCTGGCCAAGTGATCCCATGTAAATGCGGAATCTGCTTCAGGATGCTAAGTACAGAGCTGAACTTTGCAACCTTTGCTGGCATGTGGCATATGCTTACACACCTACCCCTGATGTTGGTAGTATTGCTCAGTTGAGTTCTCTCAAGTAAGTAACAAAAGAACACGATCTCTTAGAAAAACTGCACTATATGCATATCCTCTCATTAAACCAGGTCTCTTTTCTTAATCAATTAAATACAATTTATGTATTTCCCATTTGTAGTTTTCTGCAAACTTCACCCTGAAGCAAGGATGAGAGCAGATTCAATTGGGAGCTTCTGTTTTAATAGTATTTGATTTTTGATGCACACTGATTTGCTGTTTTCTTGTTATGACTTTGCAAATCTAATAGGGCAAGGCTCCTAGTGCTACCTTGCCAAAATGCTTCACTTTGGATCCAAACACACACTTCTTCACCAGTATCCTCCATCTGCTTGATTATTAAATACCTCAAGTCAGTTCTTCAAAGATCAAGTGCATCAACTCTTCCCAGGAGCAGCATTTCCCTTTTCTATATGCCTATATAACCTCTGTCATACAATTCAAATTTACAATCCCTTCCAAGAACTACTCAAACATGAATTAATGACTAAGCTGAAAACCAAATTTGACAGAGAACCTGCAAAAGCAGCATCTGAATCCCCTTCAGTATATTTACTCTTCTTTGCACTAATGGGGGGGGAACCAACCAAAAACCCAACCAAAACCAAACATAAAATGAATATGAGCAGCAGATGTTGCTAGTCATTTGAGTGACAGAAATGGGACCAGGATAAGGCTGTTGAAAATTGATTTCTTTGAGATGCAAGAGGAAAAGATGCTTTTTCACTACTTGTTTTTTCCCATTTTTCTTCCTGTTACAGTGCAGTTCTCAGACCATGTCACTGGCTTCATTTCACAGAGGTAAAGGGGAGAAACCCTCACTCCAAGTATTTATTATACTGTCCTATCTCTAAATAAATTTTGTTCAGAGTACTTTGTTGTCAGATTGCTGTTTTTTCTAGGTGTAATTCATGCGATTGCTGTTGAAAGCCCATTAAGAAGCCATGCCTGTCACCAGACAGAGAAGGATGTAAAAGCACTTCACTGTTCCTGTGCTGAAGAAAAACAATTTGCCACAGCCAGACCCCCTTCCAGCAGTGCCAAGTGCATGGTAATTTATTACCTCTGGATGTCTGATTCCAAGTGAAGGAAACTGGAATGTCATACCTTCATTCATAACACAGTCTCATGGAATTATTTTTTCCGGATTCCTGGGAAGTTGAAATATTTGAGAAGAATATCAGGAACTGTTGTTTTAGCCTGTTTGGTGAGTAGATAATTGCCTTCCAACTCTATTATTTCAGGAAATGATGTGAGTGTTGCATTGTTCCTAGACGGGGGCAGTGATGTTTTTTAACAAGACACATACATACATATTTTTAAAAGAAACAAAACACAACAAAACCATGCAGTCTAAGCCACTGTACTGAACCAGACTTTTTGAATCTGGTGTAGATAAGAGGTTGGCCCAGACAACACGTCCACATTCACGTAACTAAGAGCATTCTTTAGAAGAGATGTAAGCAACACTATTTGTTAAAGAAATAAAAAAAAATCCAGCCTCAAACAAAACCTTTTATGATGTGGGATTAAAAAGCTCATTATGTTAAGTGATATCAAACATGACCAGAAAAGACCCTAGGGAGAAATTACACTTCTTTATTGGATTCTGCAGGACAAACTAGCCTGGGAACTTGAAAGCACAGGGAAGGTGCACGTGGAAATCACATCATATATGAAGAGTAATTTCTTACCGTGTGAAAATTATTTCAAAATAGTTTTCAGATGAGGTTTCTCTTTATGGCAGCCGTTTCAAAGGCAGCATACTGAGGCAATGACCTACAGTAGCACAAATACAATAGCTGTTGGATCACCTCCTTGCAGAGGTATGTGGTCTTAGTCCAGTCCTGTGTCGACAGGCAAAATATAATCAGCACTGAAACTCATAACAGAGGCTCAGCTTGAGCCTCCTACATTATTTTGACTGAAGATAATGGCAAAAGGTCAACTTGGTTTTTGAATTTCTATTAAATTTTTGATAAAAGTAAAATTGGGCCGGGAAAGAGTATAAAGAGGGAACTACTATTTCTTCTTCAGGAGAGACTGCAGAAGACAAAGGGACAGCATACAAAAACTCTGCTATGACTTTTCACGCTCCAGTTTGATCACCACACACTTCTCTAGGATTTGCATCCTCTAAAACCAAACAAAATGAAGAAAGAGTTTGCACTTTATGATCCCATAGTGATGGTGACTGCCACCTCAGCAACAAACACCAACCACCATAGTAAAGCAACCTAATGTAGAGGACTGCATCATCTGCTTCCTTCCTACTCCAGCATCTGGCTAAGAAACAAAAAGTCAATAATTAAATAGCTTTATTACATAAAATTCTATCTGTTCATGGATGTTTTAAAGGAAACTGTATTTGCTGTACCATCTGTGAGTCACAGCTGCAAGAAAATTTCAAAACACAATACATCCTGGTCACCCCACATTTTTATGTATATATTTTGTATTTTTCATAACCAGAAATGGCAGCCTGGTTTGGACCAACTTCTCCTGGATACATGGATACACAGAAAGCCTTGCACAAAATGAAAGATACTGTCCTACACTAGGTATCTGCACAGCATTTGTATTCTGCCCTCACAGTGTCTCAGACAATGAAGTCAACACATAAACACCTCCGAACTTGCTAAGAACAAAAATATCAAAGCTCTACTACCTCAGACTGCTTCTGGATGCCACAGAACTTCTCCACTGTTGTGATGTATTGCAGGCTGCTGATTCTGAAAATGTTTTTGAACCATCTAGGGCTTGATAGTTTAAAGGATAATTCCTCCTTAGGATTCCAAATGCTGATCAGCTGTTCAAAACCAATTGCTTAGTAAGTATTTTCTAAGTTATGCTCAATTTTCTTTCAAATCAGTACAGTGGAGGGATGCACAGTATTTCCTATTTATGTAATTCAGTTTAGAAGCTTTCTAGGTGACATAGCAAATATTGGTACAACTTAGAGTCGCCTGGAAAGCTGATTTTCAGGAGCCGGAATTTATTTAATGAGGGCTAAAAAACATGTGGAAAGGACAAACTTGGGTCCACTCGTAAAGGACTTCCTATGACCTCAAGTAATGCGGAACTAAATTTCCCAAAGCTAAAGCTACTGAAACGCACTGTGCATATTCTAAAACATGATACAGTAAGAGGCATTTTTGCATATCCTAGTCTGGGAGACCACTGGCTAGGAACCACCCCACAAACTTTGCAAAGCAAGCTTGAGAATTTATTGTCCTGTTAACTCAAAGACAACTAAAAATGCTTATCCAGGTTCTGCAGTGTTTGCTTCAGCAAAAGCAAAGGGTATGTTTCTCCAGATTACAGAATATAGGGACCATATGTCATGAAATGTTGAATAAATTTACAGATTATGTGCATCTCAAAATGTTAGTAATGAGTAACAAGCAAGAGCCATAAACAGTGCTTTGGTTCTCACTAAATTGTTAAATTCAATGTCTGTTAAACATAACAATGATACTCAGTTAAAGGTCTCTGTATCCACCCTGTGAGTCATCAGTAGAGAAGACTTCTGAGGAAATGTAAAGTTTTATTTTAAATCAGTTTTGAAATACAGCATTTCCAACCTAATTGATTCTGTGATTCTCCTTCCTTCAGTGCAATTGTCTTGGAAGTTCATATTGAAATGGTCAGCTTTTTCTTCACTGTTGATAAAATAATATTAAATAAAACCCTGAACCCTCCAGGTTCTGATTTGGCCCAGAGAAAGCATTTAAGGAGGCTGGATAGCTCTGCTAGATTCCTAGTTAGGAATCACAGATCTGAGCCCTGGATTTTGAATGCTACAGCTTTAAGCCCTCACAGGACTTCTGCAAGCCTTTCTTTTTCCTAGTGCTCGCTGTTGTCTTTGCTTCTTACTATATATAAAACTGCAAAGGTCCTGCATGCAATACTATACACTTTTCAGAACTGGAAGGTACATATAGGTGGAATACTGTATTTCTAAAGGATTTCTTTCAACACTTATAAAACTCTCTTTGTTAATTGCCCCCAAAATAGATTTTGACATTTTTGACTTCTCCCTTCTTTTAAATGTCTGTGTTACTTGGAATTTCTGAATAATATTATGAATAAATTATTCATGAAAGTTGTGTTATTCATTAAAATCCTACTACAGTAGCTGCAATCCCATCTTCGTGCAGATTTTGCGGTATCTTGACATACAGACCGTAACTAGACCAACAGCACTGAGCCTACTGCATCTTTACTACTTTGAGAAGTTAATTTCATTACAAACAAATAAAATAACTGGCCTATTTAAAAGTGCATTTTAAGTATGGCAATTGTGCCACAAAATTTTTGTCAGAAGTGCTCATTTCTTTATTATGGCACAATCTCTATCAATAAGCATAAACTTTTGCCTCAAACCTTCAAAAAACCTGATCCACTAAGCTGAACACCAGTGAAGGTTTTAATCTCTGACACCAGGTCGAACTTCTGATTATAACAAATCTTAAGCAGGACACATAAATATTGTGGACAAGACTGTTCAAATCAGCAATAATTATTATTACAATACTTAATTATACATAAATAATTCTAGGAATGACTCAAACTTTTTTGAGAACTAAAAGGGCAAAAAGCTGTGGGTAAATAACGTGATTTTTTATTTAAAAACATGTGGTTTCATGAACAAAATGTGTTGTACTTATACAAAATACCGCATTACAACTGAACATAAGTATTCACATGCTATACCTCATGAAAAAGGCTTTCTAACTTTTCTTCTCAGGCTTGCACTGACACCTACTGGAGAATATTTGGAAAACTCAAAATCCATAGCCCTGAGACACACAAAGCTTTTCTACTTAGGAGTGAACTATGTGATTCAATTAATTGGCTGATTATGCCATCTATTTGCTATTTAATTTGACTACCGAAAAAAACCCCCAAAACCCTCAACAGTTTCTGAGGAAAGATTTAACAAGCCATAAATTAAAATACCTGACAAGATGCAATGTTCCAGCTGTAGTTATGGAATTTTCCAACAAAAACTATTACCCAGTGCTAGCATAGAAAGAAGAGTAAGAGCAAGTAAATGAGCTTTCTAAGATAAAAAAAAAAAAAAAAGTGATAGGCCTTAGATATAACATTCCAAGGAGAACACCACATCTTGTTAAAACAAGGCAGTTAAAACCAAAAGAAGTCATTAAGTATTTCTTCAGTTCCTCAGTTTCTTATTACCCCTAAATACAGCAGCAGCAAATCTCATATAGCAGTTCCAAGAAAGATACCAGTTATTTGCTATGTATTCATTAGAATAAAAAGAGTAAGAAAATATTTCAGAAAATATTCCAATATGCTGTTACATGACACCCAAACCCACTGCAGTTACAAAGAAGAACAGTTAAACCTACTCTTCAGTATAATAAATAGCACCAAGAGTTAAATGAAAAGTTCTACACATAGTCTGGCACAAAGATGGATTGCAAAACTCACCTGCCATACTGGAAGTTATGTGTGGAGGACCTTTTCTAGCTCTTATCGGAATCCAATGCAAACTTCTATAGCTTTTAGCAGGGATTAAATAAACTCTCAACTTTTAACACTATGAAATTCAGTCATGTCAATGTTCTTCATGCACCAGTGACATAAACCCAACTTTTAAAGTACTGATTTTTATATTTCTCCCATACAGCAGAGACTAGTGAATAATAATAAAAAGAATTTGAATCTCACAAAAAGAGTCCCACTGTGGAACTATTGCGTCCAGACAGACCATAGTCTCACCTTGCCAAAAAACTACTGAAGATGGATCATTTTTATCCATTATATATGTTCAGTTTTGACACATCAGTGTGGTTTTTTTTTTTTTTTTTTTTTTTTTGGTGGGGGGTAGAGGAGTTTAAGCATTTGGACAGAAAAAATAAGTTTTCCTCTAAATGTTGGCAAGTTGCTTCAAAGACAAAGAAGCATTTCCAAGTACCTTAAAACCTCCAGCATATATAAAAAAAAAAGTGAAAGTTTCTGAATAAAGGATTTCAGCAACACAGTTTTCAGGCAGTCCCCACAATGAATAAGAGTGGGCCAACAGGCAGATACAGACTATGAAGAAAAGTGTTTTCAAATAATCTTCAGTATAAAAATACATGTATCATTCTAAAAGATGAAAACATTTTTAGTGTTGGTATTTATAAGCTTTATAAAGAATCAGGAGCACATATCGCAGAAAATTTTGGAAATACCGGTTTATTTTCCAGTGAATATCCAACTTGCAACACTTGTAAATCTTTGTTTAAGAGCCCTCAAATTGGTGAAATACTAAAATCTACAGCTCCAGTGTACAGTTAATTAGACATCGAAATCTTGATAAAAATTATCAGTGCAAAAGTAAAAATTCATTCAGTATGCAATTAAATGCATTTTGTTGTAAAGATATGTGGGCTTCGAGCACATATACATCAAAGAATCTTCCAAGAGAGAAGCCATTTTCAGTCTGTGCTCAAAACAATCAAAACTATTCCACACCCAATTCTAAAGACAGGTAAGAACAAACTTTTTAAAGTCTGAGCTTTGTTACAACATTCATCATGGGTACATAAGCTGAAAAATATTACAGAGGTCACCTTCTATTCAAATAGGGGTTTCCTAAAAGAGACTTTCCTATTTTTCATGTGTGGGATACTTTTGAGACATCTACAATTTTTCCATCCACAACAGAGAATTAACAACATTCCAGCATGCCCCAGCGTCAGCAAGTCCTCTTTCCAGTCCAGATACACGATGATGATTGATGAAGCTGTTGGGCCTACAGTAGCAGGCAGAGCAGCCTGGCAGGAATTCAGTGTTATTGAAAGAAATCTCAAATACTTATTCCATCTCCTCTACTAACTTTAATCACACTATCAACAGGCTGCCAGGAATGGAGCCTTGACACGAAGCCATGCACTTACACAAGCAACCATTGTTGGCATATTACTCTTGCAATACAGGTAAAGGGTAAATTCTGTTTATTTTTACCTGTTTCCATTCTATATTGGACACCAGCTAAATTATGGAAAGATATTTCCTGTACTAACGGTTAGCTTGCAGCATATTTCATTAAGGGACTATGTCTCATTTTGCTTGGTTAATGAACTGATTAACTTTTTCAGTTACACTGCTGTTAACTGCAAGTTGTAAATAAAGCAAAAGGAGTTTCACACACCCTGTAAGAGTAACAGTTAGTAAGAAAGCAGATCAGTGTTACAGGTATTTTACCACTAATCTGCTCATCTGTTATACTGATAAAGAAACAAAAATCTTTCCTCAATTGCTTTATAAAGTTCTGACAAGCTTATCCTAAGTAAACCAATAACATGTCAAATATTTAAGGTAAATACTGTACTAGCTACAAAGCTAATACAAAGACCAATATGTTTCTCTTGATTACTTTTGAGCTCGTTTTGGCTTTGCTTAGAACAGTAAAGCTTAAAAAGAGAGGACTGAGACATTTACAAGGAGAGAAAAGAAACTGTTGTCCAAGCTCACTTAGTCATTTTTATGTTAGCAAAACCCCACCAAAATCTCAACTCTACTTCATAATACTGAACATACAACTCAAAAGCTGGAATTAGAACTGGATTTAAAACTCTGTTGAGAGTTGCTAAAACTTCAGAATAAAATATTCTGTAAAAGAAGTTGGTTTTCCTGAAATCTATGAAAGGGCTTTATGGTTTTCCCAATGAATTCTCAGCTAACTATGGCTGGAATCTATTACACCTACTTTTTGGGAAAGAGCTGAGGCTGCATGCTGAGCTAGTTAAGGTTACATTAGTCTCTCTCTTCCCAAATGATACGATAGTCTCTGCAGATAGCAGAGAATTCCAGTTTGCAATTCCCTGAGCTGATGTAGTCACGCAATGTAATTTCCAGTTCCACCTTCCAACAAACGACGAAATACTGGCATTCCACCTGCCCTGAACAAAACAAGCATAGATAGGCACTTAAGTTGAAAGTATGCAAACCTTTTCTTCCCATACCAAACCTGTAGAGGAAGCTCTTTTTCTTCTGTGTTTCAGCTTTCCAAAAGAATAGCAATTTAAGTCAGAAGCAACTGAGTATTGGCACAAACGCCACATTATTAAAAAAGAAAGGTCTTAAAAATGAGCATATTTGGCCAGTTCCTTCTCCATATCAGAATACTGCTCTTTGAGGCGCTCCATAGCTTTTCTGTGCTCTTCATCCACCTCTACTCTTTTGTTTTGTTGTTCTTTCATGAATTCCTCCCAGTGGGCTACGTGCTTTTCTTCACGAGCCATCAGCTTGTCCGCCTGAAGCTGAGAAGGAAAATATGAAGTTTGAACAATCATTTCCATATTAAAACAGAGGGTTTGATGAGAGCTACATAATGTTCAAGTGCCAGAGAAACTGGACTTTTACTTCAGTAGAGGAAAGAGAAACTAGCGAAAAACCAGATGAAAGGGTAAAACTAAACAGAAAACATTTATTTTTATCAAGTATAGTCAATTGAAAACAAACAGCAAAATGACTGTGATAATATTAACACGACAGCATTCACAACGATAGCTTTTCTATGCTATACTGCTGAAAAATAAAAAAAATTAATGGAAAGACACTTCAGAAAAACAGAAGTGAGCTATGCAAGCTAATAATTTTAAAGGTCATACTTTGCATTATTTGTTCTTCTGATTACTTATGATGTTATAAATACTGTAAGCAGCTGATGTAAATCTATATATCTCATTAAGATTTGCTTTTAAAATAAAATTCTGATTTTGAAAACAGTATTCAGTGGTTTTAGCCCCTTGGTTACGGTAAAAAAACCCCAAACCAACAACCAAACAGCAAACGGACACTGCTTTTTTTTTTTTTCTTTTTCCCCTTCTTTTCTTGTGTTCACATAGAAAGAAGCTGTCTTCTGACAAAGACAGACTCAGGGATGTCCACTGTTCTGAAAGTAACCAAATCAGATATAATAATAAAAAAAAAACAACCAACAAAACGCCTCTAATTTTTAATAAGTGGTCTTAAAGATTTTACAGCAAGTATGAGCAGGCCTATGTTGTATATATGCTACTGACTAAAAACATGCTGGACACATTATTGTATCCAAGTTAAGAGGAAAACACTAGGCACATATTTTAGATATGTGAGTGCTAGACAAAATTTTAGAAAGTTATGTATGTCTATTATTTAGGTACATATACATTACCAGAGATTAAAGGATACACTTGAACTTTCAAGACAACATTTGAGATTTTATGTCAAATATGCATAAATAAAATGCTTATCTGTTTCACAACAAATAACTATGGTTAATAACACTCCTACAAATGATGTCAGCCAATCCTTCAACATACTGTTCCTCTTTTCTTGACATTTGCTACTTTCCCCTTGAATATCTCATTTGTTGAAACAAAATTATCTTCTACATTCTTGAATACATTTTTTAAAAGAAGAAACAAACTACATTTCTATTTTACCACATAGTAAAATAGTTCAGCACAGGCATCAGATACTAGCCTTGATGAAAAGCCTCTAATACAAAAAGGAAAGAATGAAATAGAATATAACCACATAGATATTAAATGTTTTGAAACTGGCAGTTAGTGTTTCTGCTTTAGCCAGCTAGCTCTCACAGTGATTAATGTCTTCCTTTATAAATAAGTTATTTTTTCCCCTCATGTTTTCATACTGCTTGGCTTCTGGTAAGTCTGATTCCTTTCACTCTTATCATGGTGGAAACTAAAAAAAAAAAAAAGAAATCAGCTATTTAGGAACAGAGCTCATACACGCATCCAACACGCATGTCAAAATGAGATGTACTTCTGTACTGTACAATTCCTTGTGTACAGTATTGTCTGTCCTCCTTATATTGTAGATGCTGATGTCACAATACATGTAGACAGTTGTTGTTACATTTGCTCCATTTACCAGCAAAAAAGATTAGTCTTTTCCCCCCCTTTTTTTCTCCTTTTTGATAATCAACAATGACTATTTTCTATGTACAGTACTTCTGTACGTGAATAAAAACTATCATACAGCTTTTACAGACATCTGGAATTTTTGTCAATGCAATGGGAACCCATTTATGCAGTCTTCAATACTATGTATTTTTCTTCAAAATCACACACTGTGGGTGAAATTCACCATTTCTGCAATGCAGCATTTTATACACAAAGTAGCAACATTATGCCAAGACCCACTTTGTTTGCAACAGATGCAATATTGGCTACTAATAAAATACATCAGTGGATACTAACAGTTTAACTTGTACACTACTTCATACTCAATACATTTTGAAACTGTCAGCGCATCACACACTTTCTGACAAGATTACAGAGCACCTACCCTAACCATGCTTTGGCTAGACTAAACCATGCTCCTCAGAACATGAACAGTTTGCAAGGAATATAAAATTCATGTTGCTACTTTCTACTTTCATTTTCTACTACACTATATCTAACTAAGGATATAAAGTGATTTACCTGTTAAAACAACCTAAGACACTGCTAGAACATGAGATAGCGAAGTTCAGTTTATCAAAAATCTGTGGTCTAATTCCTTTCTTCTCCCAAAAAGCCTCTTGCCTTTCCCTGCTCAATCAGTTTTAGCTTGTTGTAGCACAAGAGAAATGACATCGTGAAATAAATGGATATTAATGGCCAGGCTATGTACACTGCCTAATCTATGCTTACATAAAAATTTAAACAGTTGAGAACTGAGAAGCAATTGCTGTAAGTGCTTGCTCTTTAAGTACATAAATGCAAGCACCTTTCTACTGAAACAGTAACTATTTTTTTTTTTTGTTGGAAATAAAATAACTCCACATAATTGCAATTTACACCTTTAACAAAGCAAAAAGTTGCACCATCCCTGGAGCTAAGATACTAAAAGGCTTCCCTCATCTGAGCCTTCTTCACTATCTTGTAACAGCTTTAAAATAATATTTTTTACTGTCATGAAGAAGGAAATAATGCTTGCATGTCTGAAAATGCAAGTAAGGTTCCATGAGAAAGCAACACCTTTTTCCTCCTTTAAAAAAAAAAAAAAGAAAAAAAAAAAAAAAAAAAAAGTAGCACTTCAGTGTTAATTTTCATTATTTTTAATCTTGTAACTTTCCAGAATATAGCTTAATTTTAATAATTCCTACCTTTGTCATTTCAAATGACTGCTAAAACAAACAAATCTGTAAAATAACTGTAATCTAAACTCACAAGTAAAAAACCTACACAAACAAGTTGTTTTTGTATTTAATTGTATAAATATACCAGTGCATGACTACAAGACAAAAGCCAATATAAAGATACCATATTCAGGCTTCAGAACAACACATCTGGTTCTTAGGTAAATCCTCGTGTCCTTTGTAACATGGAAAAATCACCATATGAACTAAAGCATCCAGACAGACTTTCCTGAGCCAAGAAGAAGCCTTAGGTAACTCATGAAATTGTATGGTATCAGCACAATATTCAGTTAGGAGCCAAAAAAATTGTTAGCTATATATTGCAATGTTTTAAGCATTAGACAGTCCAACATTTCCTGCCATGCTGCAGATTTCTATTTGAACCAAAACACTTTTTAATTGTCAGCAACAGTACATTATGCTTTAGGCTTTTACTACCTGTGTTAATGACCGGCACTTGCTACCCCTGTACTCCATAGAAAAAAAACCCACATCTTTTCCCCACCTGCAAAGAATTACAAGGTAGTACAAATGGTCTTTCTCTATGGCTGTTAATTTGTCAACATTTGGATAGATGGTTTTTTGCTTATTTAATCAGAGAATCATCTCCTCAGCTCCGAACACTCTTAAAACTCCAGCTCTACCCTTCTATGAAGTTTCCAGCTCCAGACCACACCAATACAGCTTTTTCCTGTCTTTGGTGGTTATTCATTCTTTCTGCAATTCCTCTTCCCCAAACAGTATTTCAGCTATACTGCTGGAAGTTCCTTTAGTCACCCAGCAGAACATAAGCCATAGCAAGCTGTTAAATTTCACTTTTCACACATAAACTGAATACTTGGCCCAATTTCTGTCTTTTAGTATAACTTCATAAATACAAGGGTTTGGGAAACTCAAGCTAAGCTTATTATCTGTTCTATGTTTGTAACAATGCCGACTACTTTTATGAGTAAATTTTTTTAATAAGATATTTAGACATCACAAAATTTGGAAGATTTTCAGCTTTCATGTTCATATAAAAATTTGACAAGTTCTGAGTTAAAGTTCCATTATCTGGTTTAGATAAAAACCAAAGCTTATCTAAATTACAAATGTAGTTGCTGCCTTACTGATTCCTGTTCTGGGAATTAATTTTGGTTAGCAAATTTACATATTTTGGCAGTGTCATCTTTCATATTCCTTTTATATCAACACCTCAGTTCAGACATTTGTTATTTGGAAAAAAATCTAATCTGATTATGAAACCACACTTCACTCAGTAGTGCATACTGCTTGAACCTGAAAGACAGTAAAGCCTTCTTGTATATAGTTCTGACTCATCTGACTTAGTTGTATTTATTTCTATCTGTGTTTTACTCTCATTGGTTATGCAAAAAATTAACATCTTTACAAACACAGATTTTTTTCAGGAAACTCTAATATTAGTTGGACTATTTTTGTTAACATTAAAAAACACAAACAAAACCAAAACCACATTTGTAAAATCCCAAACCAAAACCACCGCCACCTGTGCAAGACACAGACTTTGAGAACTGTCACCATACTACTTCATGCTACAGCCAATAAAGAAGACCATAACGGGAAGTGTTAGATAGCTTCCAGTATAAGCCTATACACTTCTAAATAAAATATTAAAAATAATAATAAAATAAGAATATAGTACACAAAAACAGGTTTACAGAATTTCTGGAGGTCTTCACTAGTTTCTCCCACAAGCTTAAAGTAATCCACAGCTTGAACTACAAACTAAATATTACTGATCTGGATGGGAAGATGACTCAATGAGACAGGGGATTCTATGAATGCTTCTTTCAACAACACCCCTGTAATCAGAAATCACTTTACACCTTAAGTGATAATGTGGTAGGGACAACATAATTTCCCTTTTTTTACTTGTTGATATCAATAGCTAAAAGGAACTGAAAAAAAAAAAAAAAAAAGATAATTAGTAAACAAAACTATCTTAAAATTCATTCCATTCAGCAGACATTGAATTAATTTCACTGAGGGCTGCTAACAGTAATCACTTGACACTAAATCCTACCAAAACTCCATTATTTTCAGAACACATGATTTCAGAAAGGAAAGTAAGGAGAAAGTATTTAAAAAGGAAGAATTATTTCTCCTCAAATAGCACTATAATGACAGCTCCCATCCATAATTTTTAAAAAAGTTACCTACCTGACACTACTCACATTAGGAAACTTTCAAGCCAAAAAGTCTTATTACACAAGCTTAAGGAAACAATATTAATCCTGAAAAGCTATTAGTATTCCTCCACTGCATATAAAAAGCCCCAAACAAACCAAAACAAAAAATCAAAACAAAAAAGAGTGAAAACATACAGCTAATATTTTTAAAACTTACAGTTACCATTCTTATTGAGTGTTCATTTTATAAGTAATAATATTTTATTGAAGTTTTACTTCAAACAGTAGCAGAACTGTAAAGAGTTTCCTATTTAACCTCTCTACCAGTATCTCTGCTACTGTTAGACATAAGCAAACTTTGTCAGGGTTCAGCGGCGTGCTATTCGCACAGTACGAGTATTCAAACTGCAACCAGACTGCCCATCTTCATCAATTACAAAAAGGAAAGAAAAACATAACTGTCAGCTTACATAAATCAATACTCAGCCTGTTTTGCGTGATAGCCACGGAAACATCTTCAGTTTTTCTGAACTAAATGATTATAAACATTTTGCAAGTAAAAGGATAACACAGGAACACAATCATGAAGGAGTAATGGGAAAACATGTAACTGATTTCTTGTATAATTTTCCAAATTTTAGATTCAGAGCACATGTATTTCAAATGCGCAAAGCGTAGCCAACTGAAAAGATTCCAATGATTCGCATGTTCCTATAATAGAGCCCTTCATTAAATAACCCATCCACAAGTGAAAAACACACTTCCTTTTCAACAAGCAATATATATAATATGGTCAATGTTCTCAGCTAACTAGGAAAGATTTACATTTCCATTCTGGTAGGTTAGTAGGTGTTTTTTGTTCCACAGAAAATAATTTTTTTAATATTTAAGCTTTCCTTGTATGTGACAAATATTATAGTCTGAGCTAGGAGGGAAAATAAAGCAAAGGAGATATATATATATATATATATATATATAAAAATTGTTTCCATACATCAGGAGATTGTAGGAAGAACTAGCGATCCATTAACTCTGCCGTTAAAACTTACATGTCCTTGCAGTATGTGTTTTATGAGTGAGAAAACCCTCCAAAATAAGTCTTACTGCAAGTATATATAGGAAAATATGCTTTTAAGTTTTGCTATACTGAAGGGAGATACTGCTGTAGAAGCACAAGACTCTTACTTAGATCCCATTATAAACATCTACCCAACCATCCTTTACCTTCCTTTCTTCATGCTCCTTCTCTTGGAGTTGATGGATCATACCATTGGCAGCTTGCACTGAAATAACAAATTGCAGTAGATCAGTCTGCTGTTCTAAATAATAAAAAAAAAACCAAACCTCGCCTGAAAGGGATTTAAAAGACATGAGGCCACTGCAGGTCAAAGATCATATTGCACTGTGCCACTTAACTCGGCACGAAAAAGATTTGTCAGTACTTGCAGAAAATTACACTGGTAACCGTACGTAGGCTTATCCGAGTTCAACCCTTGTGCATTCTAGAAGCCAAAAAGAGAAAGGCAGCTAGGTCCTCTAGTGCCCAGATACTTTAGTGTTGCTGACGAGCTAGAGTGCACTACTCAGCACCTCAGAAGACATAAAAACCCTCTCAAGTCAGTAAGTAGAAACAGGTGAGCAAGCTCCATGTTTTAGTTAGGTTTTGTTTCTTATTTTTTCCCATCAAATGCAAAAACTGATTCAGTATAAATAATCTGCATGGAGAATATTTTTATGCTGGAGCCAGTGTCTTCTCTCATGAGACTAAGCCTAGGAAAACTCCTCAATGGAAACAGGAACTGTGTTCCTAAGCATTTTTTTTTTCCCTAACTTATTTAACATCTAATTAATGCAGAATCAAATAAACTAATTTCAACAAAGCAAAATTTTCCCACTTCTCCCACTAACACATCTTGGTATCAAGAAATACTTTATTTACGAGCATCCAACTCTTCCTCCAAGCTCAAAAAAGACTCATGCCAAAAAGCAGGAAATCGAGCAAAAACAGCAGGAGGATGTATGCATGGAACCATTCTTGCATGGATGAACAAGGAGCTGCTAACTGAATTCAGACTGAAAAAGCAAGCATATAGGAGGTGCAAGCAGGGGCAGGTGACCCAGGAGGAGTATGAAGTTGCTGAATGGTCTGCAAAGACAGGACAGGAAAGTCAAAGCTGATCCAGAGCTGAATCTGGCGATGGATGCAAAGGGCAACATGAAAGGATTCTACAAGTATGTAATCAGCAAAAGGAAAACTAGAGAAACTGGAGGGAACTGGGCATGGAATCTGCTGAATTAGTCAGGGGAGCTGGTGACAAAGAACATGGAAAAAGGCCAAGGTACTCAAAGCGTTCTTTCCCTTAGTCTTTAAGATAAAGACCAGCTTTCATGAATCCCAGGCCCCTGAGATCAGAGGGGAAGTCTGGAGCAAAGAAGACTTACTGTTGGTGGAGGAGGAGCAGGTTAGGGAGCACTTAAATAAACTGGAAATATGTTAAGTCCACAGGGTTTGAGGGACAACACAGCTTGTGTCCACAAGTTCTGAGAGAGCTGACGGCATTGTGAGGGCACTCTCTCTCTTTAAAAGGTCACTGCATCTGAGAGAGGTTCCTGAAGACTTGACTCTTCAAGGAACTTGAATCAACAAGGGCAAGAAGGAAGATCAGAGAACACTGACCAGTCAGCCCCACCTCAATCTCAGGAAAGGTGATGGAAAAAAAATCCTCCTGGAGGCATTTCCAAACACATGGAGGTGTGTTTCCAAACAAGAATGTGATTTGGAGTAGTCAGCATGGATTTAGAAATGGAAAATCATCCTTGAATGACCTGATAGCCTTTTATAATGCAGTGGCTGGCTTGGGGGATGTGGGGAAAGCAGCTGATGTTGTTTACTTCAGCTTCAGTAAGGCTTTTGACTCTGTCTCCCATAACATCCTCACTGACAAGCTAAAATACAGGTGAGATAAGTGGACAGTGAGATAGACTGAAAACTAGCTGCTAGAGTCTGTGATCAGCAGCACAAAGTCAAGTTGGAGGCAAGTCCCTAGCTGTTTACCCCAGAGGTCAGCACTGTGGCCAGCAGTTCAATGTCTTCACCAGTGACCAAGATGCTGGAGCAGCATGCACCCTTAGCAAGTTTGCAGACAACAGAAAACCAGGAATGGCTAAAAGACTGTATAGTTGTGCTGCCATTCAGAGAACAACTGGAGAATTGGCCTGAGAGGAATCTTATGAAGTTCAACACACGGAAATGACAAGTCCTGTATCCAGGGAGAAATCATCCCAAGCAGGAGGACCAGCAACACAGGCCACATCTGTGGTAATTTGTCCCCTTCTAGGTTCCCCAGTAAATAAAAGATGGAGTTACTGGAGCAAGTCCAGCACATGGACACAAAGACAATTAAGGCACCAGAGCATCTCTTGTATGAGGAATAGTGGAGAGAGCTGGGACTGTTCAGACTGAAGAAAAGGTGGCCTGGGGGGGAACTCATCAATGCGAATAAATATCTGATTGAAGGGAATGAAGATGAAGGAGCCAGACTCTTCACTATAGTGCTCACTGCCAGGACAAGAGACACTGAGCCCCAACTGAGACACATGAGATTACATGTATACAGAAGAAAACACTTTTTTCTGAGGGTGGTTGAACACTGGCACAGGTCACCCAGAGTGCCCATCTGTACAAATATTCAAACCCCAACTGGACACAGCCCTGGACAGCTGGCTTTAGCTGCCCCTGCTTGAGCAGGGAAGTTGGACAAAGTGACATCCAGAGGTCCCTTCCCACCTCAACCATTCAGTGATTTATTAATAATAATGTATTGCACAGCTGACCATTAGGAACTCAGGTAGTAATATCAAAGGTTTACTCCATTCCTTATTTGCATGACTAAATTTTAAGTTTCAAATATTTTCCTGCCATTATTTTGTGTGCATAACATTGCCTACCATTTGTTATTCTCATATGCCAGATGCCATATAAATAAATTATATGAAATTGAATGCTTATACAATATGCTATACATCAAATATAACAAAACCCACACTGGCACATTTCAACTGCATAAATTTGGCAGCTAAAGCTATACTCACTTGAAATAGCTTTTTCAGAAGCTATCCTCCTGAATGAGTAAAGAAAAAAAAGCCACTGAAAAATTATTACAACAATTTTAAACTTTCTTCTAAAATCTGAGCAATAAAAGTTATATTGGATGGTTATACCAACAAAACTAGGATTAACATACAACAATTATTACTACTACTCTATTTGTGACTAAAGATTGTAACAATAGCACATTTTGTAACTATAGAGCAGCAAGTTTTATTTTAAATCATGGCGGCAGTATTATACTCTCCCACAGAAAAAAAAAGAGACTTGAAAGTCACACTACAGAACCCTTGCAACAAACCAGAAAACTGATATTTTATCCATGACTTTAGCCAATATGGAAACCCATCATTTCTAAGTGAGTAGCAAAAGACTGAGATGAAATAACTTCTACTTCAATCAACAAAAAGCTTTAACATGACTTTAATAAGAGCTGTGTTGGCTCAACCACCAGATATAAGAAAATGTCCTTGTTTCCTTTTCAAAATTTCACAGAAATGACAACAAAGCACATAAATGGTAGAAAATTTATCCAACGGTGGTAATTTTTCCATAAATCATATTTTGGATCCAAACTATTTAAACTGTTCTTTATAATGATGCAACAACGGAAAGAAGCTACGTGCTTACATTTTTTGAATACTTCATTCAAATTGTCACTCATTGCCTGCTCACACTTAGGAAGAATGTGTTCATTTGTTTCAAAGATTGTGTTCTTCAGATTTTCAAGTACTCGTAGTTCTCGGAGGCCACGTTTTTCCTGCCAGAAGAATTTAAATAAAATGAGTGGCTAACAAAGAATTTCCACTTTCCAAAATAAGTTGGTTTCCCAGTTGATAAACTAAAAGCTTTATCTCAAAGACTATACCATTGTCTATTAAAGTGTTACTCTACTTAGCACAACTGATAAGATTAGTTTTATAAAAAAATAAAAATAAAAAGAGAGTAATGCTCCATTCTTCAACAACATTCAAATGCAACAATATGTTGAATGACATTTCTGGCCCTTTTGAGATACTAATGAAAACATTTGTGTGGAAAAATGAATTTTTTTCTATAAATTATTTCCAGCATATCAAGAGCAACAGGGAGAAGCAGAGCTTGAAAGCATTGCGTTTTTATAACTGATTGTCACAGAAAAATAACATAGCAGTGATTCTCCTTGCTTGATGTCTGACCTTAAAGATTTAGCAGATGTCTGACCGTACTGACTTACAAGGTTAAAATAATGTGAGTAAAATTATTTTTACTGAAGTAAAGCAATGACGTCAAGACTAAGAAAATAACATAAGACAGCTGACTAAAGAGGCAGCCATTCTTCTGGCTCACTGCTGATCATAATTACAAGAAGCTGTGCTTGCTTTATTGTTTACATAAAAAAGCCCCCAAAACCCTGTTTTTCTGAAGCCACAGCACTACTTCCACCCTGAATTTCATCTGCATTTTCACTTAAGACAATGGAAAAGATTCTAAAATCTCCTCCAGGTTAGGAGTAGAGTTGTACACAAGCATTCCTGTACTGAAAGCTGTGAATCATAAAGCAATTTTAGGTAATCAAAACATACTGCATCACACAAAGTGAGTAACTGGAACACCACACCAGTTTTAAAACTTCAGAAACACAGGCACAGACAAGTAAAGCCACTTAATTAAACAGGCTCCAGACCTCCTGAATGCAAAGCTACATACTTTAGGCACCAGATGCTAATTACTGAAAGAAAAAGCGTATGTCCTATCCTACCACAACCAAAAAATATCTGGTATCTCCGAGTTAGAAACAAGTATAATCTTTGGAAGAAATTTCAAGTTGCAAAAACACAAATAATCCCCTGCCTTGCCTTCCCCCCCACCCTACCAACCCCTCCCTGAAGTATACACCAGAAATTAAAGAAAATATCTAAGGGGATATGAAATTTGCCTAAGAAATAGAACAAGACTTTGGGTGCAATGAGAGAAATGTACAATAGAATCATAGAATGGCTTGGGTTGGAAGGGACTCTAAAGATCATCTAGTTCTAAGCCTACTGCCTTGAGCAGGAACACCTTCCATAGACCAGTTCTAATTTTATAATTGAGTTGAAAATTTTTCTTTCTCTGAAAAGCCATTTAAAGCTGTTTAGTGTATCGTAGAACTTGCTTAGGGCAGGCAAAGAAAACAGATAATTCCTTCTGGCTCTCAAGCTCGTACACCACAGATCTAATGAGACTTCCGTTCACATACATATTTTGTCAGCATAGGGACAAATTAGACCTGCTTGAAATCCTAGAAACAATCTGGGGGGAAGGAAGATATTTTATTGTTTCTTCTACTGTTGTGGGTTTTTTTTTTTTTTTTAAAATGAGCTCTGCAGACTGAAAGTTTGAGTTATAACTGTATTTTCAGGACTAATTTTAATCCACATTCTGCAAGAATGAAAATCTACTCAGAAACCACCTTCAGCTGACACAAGATTCTACTTTTCTACACTTTTACTGCCATCTTGTGGAAACTGTATTACACTTTCCAAACAAAGTTGCATAAAACACCTTTATACCTTCAGTATTTCAGCCTTATCTGCAGCTAATCAGATTATATTGATTTGATTTTTAACAATTTTCTTACTTTGCATAGTGTTATTCTTCTCTTCAAGTAATATTACTTTCTCACAGAACAAAAAAATTAAAGCAAAATTAAATTACAACTGTACCAGCTGAATCCAGCTGAGGAACAAACCAGTTTCTTAATGAGACGTAAACCTATACCAGCTAACAATATATTCCTTAAACCAACTACATGTCTCTAAGATGTTAACACTCCATTCTCCTACATCAGTATTCCTGCCAGTCTTCTGCAAGAAAAATATTTATGTCCCTTTTGAAACTTCTTAAATAAAAAGACCTCAATTACTGCTTTGTTTACTAAAGATGCAGATATATACTATAGGAGTTTAAGTTATTCTGGGCAGCAAATATACATCAAGTCTTTCTCAAGAATTTACATACATATTATAATCTCTAAATCTGTTTGAAGTCTCAGACTCCGAAGACTTTTTCACCAGATATGATAAAAATACTTACTTCAAATTCTTTAATGAAGTAACGTATTTCTCCCTGAATTACTGGTCTGTGATCCAGTAGTCTTGAGTAGATTTCCCCAACATCTAGAAGATAAATGAAAGTCAGATTTTTAGTTTTATTCTCACACTCCAAACTAGGCTGCACAACACAAAGTAGCACACCATATTCCAATGTAAGAAGGACTACTGCTCTCCAAACACATGCAAAACCCAAAGAGCACCAGAATATTATTTGCTGGCTAATCTATCTATTCAGCAAACCAGCAACTTAGATAAAATGCAATGATTGGTATTCCAGGTGCTGCAGACACCTTTTTGTGAAGATGAATGTTCTCCTCTGTCTCTCAGCACGTTCGGTTTCAATCCTCCTCCTCCTCCTTAGTACAGCTTCCAGTGTAGTTCCAACAAGCACTTAAACTGGTACTTAGCTGGTACTACTGTCTGCAGAAAAGAGCCCTACTTTTTCTGTCCAAGCTGTTGAGTTACCACGTGGAACTTCCTCTCTACTGTATCCACATCTGCCTGTTCCACACCCTGAATCCTGTCCCATTCAGAAAAAGTGCAATCATGCAATTCCCCAATTAAAATGTTTTGGTTTATGGACTATGTTATATGACCTTTTTGTTATTTTAACCCAAAGACTTAAATGGATAATTAAAATAAAAACAGACTTTATTTTCTGCTGAGATTTTTATTTGACTGGGAAACACCCTTGTCTTCAGGGATGTTATGAGACAGCAAGGGACTAGGACGGCTTCCAGGTAGGAAATCTGAGGACAGGAGCATTTTCTCTGAGCTGTTACTGGCCACTTTGAAAATCTTTACCCAGAGTACTCTTAGAAGGGTCAAAATTAGCCACACGAAAAGAACAATTATTTCATATTTGGGGACTGTGACTGCAGTAGATACAGCACAGGTTGAAACACTTCCAAATTCAAACGCTCCTGTTTACAGATGAACGGGCCAGAACACATGGCGCCTGAGCAAACAAGATACAAGTAAGAACTTCCCAGGGAACTTAATGCTAGTGGCAAGGACTCGGTGTCAGACTCCACTTCGCAAAGTAAAGCCAGACACCTGTCTTGGATTTGGCTTTACTTCACAAAGTAAAGCCCAAAACCATGAGACTAAGAAGCCAGTTAAGCCTCCCAGATGCCCAGCTTCGAACCTCAGATCATGCCACAGAGCCGCAGAGGGCGGGAAAGCAGCCACTCTTTGGGGAAGAGTGGCTGGAATGCTGCCTGGCAGAAAAGGACCTGGGGGTGCTGACTGACAGCTGCTGAACATGAGCCAGCTTGTGCCCAGGCAGCCAAGAAGGCCAACGGCATCCTGGCCTGTATCAGAACCAGTGTGGCCAGAAGGGCCAGGGCAGTCATCTCCCCCCTGTACTGGGCACTGGTGAGGCTGCATATCGAATACCATGTTCAGTTCTGAGTCTCTCACAACAAGAAAGACATTGAGGTGCTGCAGCAGGTCCAGAAAAGGGTAAGAAAGCTGGTGAAGGGTTTGGAGCACAAGTCTTAGGAGGAAAGGCCGAGAGAACTGCAGTTACTTAGTCTGAATTAAAAAGAAGGCTCTCTACAACTACCTGAAAGGGAGCAAGGAAGTGGCTGGTCTTTTCTCCCAAGTAACAACTGATAGGACAACAGGTAACGGCCTCAAGTTGCACCAGGGGAGGTTTTGACTGAATATTAGTAAAAACTTCTTCACCAAGAGAGTGATCAGGTATTGGGGCAGGCTGCCCAGGGAAGCGGTGGAATCACTTTTCCTGCAAGTGCACAGAACTGTGTAGAAGAAGCCCTTAGTGACAAGGTTTAGAGATGGTCTTGGCAGTGCTGGGGTAACAGTTGGACCTGATGATCTTAAAGGTGTTTTCCACCTAGTTGATTCTACTGCCGTCCCACCCCCAGCGACTCGAAGCTCCGCCCCTCTCAAGAGGCCCCGCAACGGTCCAGGCGCGGTGTTCCTCCCGGCTACGCTGTACACCGCCGGCTCGGCCACCATAAGGAGCCACCGAGCTGGGCCGGTCCCGCTCCTTACCTTTGATGATGGGCTGGATCGGGGACCCGGCGGCCAGCGCCTCCCGCTTCCTGTCGCGGGCCCGCCTGGGGGATGCGGGGCTAGCCCCGCTCATGGTGCTCAGGGCCCCAGCTCCGGCGGCGGCCCACAGGCAGCCCAGCTCTGCCCCGCCCGAGCTTCCGCCTCGACCCAGCGCCGCGCTGTGAGGTCATCGCCGCGCGCCGGCCGCCGCGGCAGAGGCTGTTGCTGTGGTAACCGTGGCTGGCGGGTTGGCTGGTCTGGCCGCCTGGTGTCAGCGGGCCAGAGCGGTCACCGGCCACATACGGATCCTCCCGCGGATCCCCCCTTGGCTGCGCTGAGGGGAAAGGTTTCTACACGGAAGGAAGGTGCTGCCGCCGTGGGGAGACCTGTGCGGCCAGCCCGGCAGCTATTGCCCCGTCCCAAGGGGTGCGTCAGGGACGGCTCCAGCGCAGAGCCTTGGGCTCGGCTTCTTCTGAGGACAGCACAGCCATGCGTTCCTAAAACCAAACCAGCCAGACAACTAGACCAAACAACGAACCAAAACACACACCACAGCCCCCAAACAAAACACAACTGACACCCCCCACCAAAAAAAACCCCAAACCCCAAAAAACCAGAAAACCGACCAAAAACCACAAAACCAAACCCCAACACCAGTACTACTTGTTCATTTTTTAGAAGACATGCGTTCAGATAAATCAGTTTGCTGATATTTATAACAGTATATATATTTTCAAAATATATAAAATATTTTCAGTGTATTTAATATTTTTAAACTGCATAGAATATTTTCAAAGTATACTGAAAATACCTTAACATTCTTAAGTGTTTTTAAAAGAACTCTAGGGATTTTATGTCATTTTTGCTTTTTTGCTGGATGTAAAACAGACTGCTGTGCTTAAGTTTTGTAGCCAGCATGCCCAACAGTTGTAATTACAGTATAATAAGTTTCTCTTGGGACTTTGTTTTCATGCTTCATAAGCTCAATAACTTTTAGAACAGCTTGACCCTATGTCAGCCATTGCACCTACAGTTTGTTTTCTTTAACACGTTCTTTTTTCTTTGCATTACATACCACACTGCTCAGTGTCTTTGTATGGTCAATGAAGAAGAAATAGACCACAAATTCTTTTACAGCTGCTGCAGCCTTCAGTGTCCTGACCTGGAATACCTGAAAGGAGCCAGCGTACAATTAGTGTTTTATCAGTAGAAAGCAGAAGTATTATACATTTCTTTATTAGAAATTAGTTCTGCCCATTTCTTTCTCTGCATGGCTTTTGTAAGTAGGAGTAATTGCCTCCAAAAAAGGACTTTCTTATTTTTGTTTATTGTGTGAAACTATTACACCACAGACACAAAAAAATGTTCCTATTCAGAAATTGTTTCCCACCATCAAAGCTCAGAAACTGCCCACTGAAATCACCATTTTTATTTTTTTTTTTTGACAATACAGATAATCTTGTGAACTCAGCCTTAAAAATGAGTGAATTGGTTTCACTGAAACAAACGCCTCCAAAATCATTCAAAATGTGGTTAGAATCTGTTTAAATAATAAAATGAATTTTTGGAAAGTGCTCAATACTTCACTTAAAATATTACTAAATTCAGCATAAATATGTAATCTAAAATAGTTTTTCACTCCTTCATTGTTACATGGTCTGTAAATATTATAGCAAATAGGCAATAAGCAGAGATAAGAATTGTTACTAAAAAATACTGTTTGCTTTCACATTTCTTCCCCCCACCCCCCCCCCCCACCCCCAAGGTAACCACCTCTTGCAACCTACAGATAAGTATTTATATTTTTCCACTTAGATCCAAAGCAAGTAAGCACTTGCCAATCACCAATAAATTATACTAGTGCTTTTATGTTAACAATATCTGTAGGATATTCTAGCTGGTTTGATGATCCCTGATAATTAGGGGTAGAATTGTTCAAATGTTAATTTTATCCCTTTCCAGTCTATTTGCCATCTATTCCTAGTCTTTCCCTCTAACAAGTTCTTTTCCCCTCTAAGCCCTAGGCTCTACCTATCTTTATTTGCTGAGGAGGAAATCCTCTAGTTAAGGGGGTTTATAACTACTGCATTTCTGGGAAAGAGTTTTTGCATCATGAGTAATGTCAGGTTTGGAACTACAGGACTGCAACAAGGACATATCCTGTGACAGATAAGTGCATCGGTTTCTATTACTACTGTCCTGAAACCGTTTCTCCTCTGTTTGAATACTGATTATTTATTGTTTTGTTAAGAATATGCTTTATTTGCTGCATTTATGCCTGGTTTGTTTCTTTTTTCTTCCTCCTCTTGCTTACTCTCACTGCACTGTCAAGCTTATTTTCAAAACATATTTAAAAAAATTAAGGAGGACTTAAAGAGGGGATGGCTATAAAAAGACAATACTTGTGGAGCCCCTAACCTGTCAAGTTTGTAGGAAATAGCCATCAAGTCACAAAAATATGGAAACAGCTCTGGCTTGGAGCATGAAAATCAACATATGTAGTCATCATGTATTCTTTTGGAAGATAGGCTAAACAACCTCTGTCACTTTTGCCATGCAATGGAACCAGCTTTCTCTTTCAGGGATCACCCTGCCACTTCCCATTAGTGTTAGCAGCACTCCGAATTGCAGAATCTCCAGATGAACGTGCCGAATCCTGTCATTTCCCCCACAGGCTGTCTAGCAATGATAATCCACTAAAGGATTGTTTCATCCAAGTGGCGGTGTCCGAGTCAAATGCCGGCAACAGGCAGGGAAGCCCAAACCTGTTGAGGCAGACATCTGCCAAGATGGGAGGAATGAGAGCGACGGCCCTTAAGAGGGCAAGGCGGGGGACATACTTTGCGCCAGCAGAATAAGTCCATGGGCTGCACCCGTGATGGGAGACTGAGACCATGATCGTGATGGGTGGAAGTTTGCGGGCCGTGATGCCAATGCTGGCCAAAGCAGGCCTGGGGGTGCGCTGTTTGGAGGAATGCCTTGTCAGATTAGCCATGCGGCTACTGTATTTGATGCTCAACCTGGATAGACAGGCCTGCCAGGCAGAAACTGCTCAGGCAGATGATGCTAGAGAGGACAAAAATTATTCACCGCAAGACTAAGAAGACACATGACACCCAGCAGGAACAGCAAGCCAAATCTGCAGAATCCACAATGCAGCTGGCTTGCCTGAGGCTACCTGCCTCTTTGAAGTGGAATAGACATCACCGAGGAGCTGTCAAATTAGATCACCAGTCTGGAAATGCTGAAAAAGATTTAGTTCTTCCAACACAGAAGGGAAAGTTTAATAGATGAAAACCTTCCTAAAGGGGCCAAGGTAGTGTGTGAGGGGAATGGGGAATCCTTCAGATGCAGCAAAGATAAAAAATTACTCACCTCCCACCTGCCTGCAGAGTGAAAGTTGGGATGTGTGATGATCTGCAGCAGCTGCAGTGGCTACAATCACTACCAGCATGGAAAATAAAGGCCATGCCTGCAGGAATGTGCACAGAGAAGCAACAAGTAACCTTGCTACAAAATCAATCTCCCCTCCCCTCCAAATCTCTGGTATCTTTACATATCTCCCTAGAGCTGGGTTCTGAAGTACTATAAATCTAATACTCAAGACATGCAGCAGTGGGATGCAAAGACCCAGCCTGAATCTGAAAGCTCATGCAGCAGAGGTGCACGATGGCATATCCTCTCACTCATCTTTTGCAATAAAGCACAAAAGAAGTGCAGAACACAATTCAATTTTGATAAATCTAGAACAAAAATTAACATTACCAAGTGAGTAAGCATGTGCTCAGGTGTATGGTGACTATGAAACCTGGCATAGCCATTAGGGAGAGCAGCAGCACGATCCAATTATAGATGCAAAGAAGAAATTCCGCTCTTAGAGGGAAAACATTAAACATGAATCCATTCAGCAGCTGCATCATTACAATTACACTTTGAAGTTAAAGACCACGAAACACACCAAAGATTAAAAGAAATGATAGGATTGAAAGTGAAAAGGAAAAAAAAAATTAAAAAAAATCACATACTAGAGTCTAGGTTTCCTAGGCCTCTGAAAAGAGCTTACACTGGATTTCTTGACAATGATTTTATAGTTGCATCTATTTATTTTCATCTTTCTCAGCTAATCTCCTGTGAAGCACTTTGTCCTCATCTCTTCCAAATCCACAGCACTGGGGAGCAGAGTTTCTATCATCTGTTGCTTTTTAACCAAGAGGAGAATAAAGATGCCCAAGTTCTATAGCTGTTTTCATCTGTGATGTCACTTGAGTGTATTTTATTTCACAGACAAAAAACATGTTAACACTTCTAAGTTGCATTTTCATATAAAATAATTAATATAAATGTGTCTTACTTGAATTGCAACGTTCTTGTGCATCTTAAATCTTAGTGTCTCAGCTCCATGCTAATAACCCAGGATCCACACATACACTGAAGAGTCTAGATTACTCTTCTACGAGTTATAATTATACTTTAAATAAATGGGTGTATATGCATCTGAGAAGAGAAAGAAAGCAAAGTTGAATAATTATTTCATCAAGATACCTGAAAGAACTACACCACCTTCTGGGAAGTTTAAGATGTACCATACAAAAAATAAGTTCCCCATTTCCAGGCCTGTGTACTTCCAAAGATTCAGATAGCAGCAAGAAATTCCTGGGAAAAAGGCTACTTTGGTTTTCAAAATATTTTGAAGAGGATAGGATAGGCTATAAAGAAGGATTACAATATCAAAAAACAGAATTAAAAGGATGTTAAAGTATCACATCTTACATGCTAACAGCTAAGGTGCTAGCTAGGAGACTTCAATCTCTGGTAATTCCATAGGAGCAACCCTTTTGAAAGGAAGTCCCTACTGTGGGTGGGCAGTGAAGTAACAGAGTTTGCCTGATGGGACTGTTTCAGTTGTTAACCTGAGGTGGTATCTCCTAACCTGTTTTGCGTGTAGAAAACTGTTATGTCAATCTGATAGGTAAATCACTGACAACACAAAAGGAACTCAGCCCTCCCCCCCTCTCCTTTAAATGTATTACCCATTATACATTTAATCTATCACAGAAAAAAAAAATAAACTCTTTACAAGGCTTGCTGCTGAAAAGCCTTCATTTCAGTTCCAGTCAGATTTTCTTAGTACCCAGGTCTAAACTGGAACAATTTTTTTTCTGTCCAGTGTAAATCAGATCTTCTCAATTTTCTCATTTCTACTCACTTTTCACTAACCCTATATTAAACCTGAATTTGTGTTTAAATCACTGCTGCCCAGTTATAAGTCTCAGTGCAAGAACTGCTCTATGAAAATTCTGAACTCTCACTTGAAAATGAAGTCATGCATACAAAGACAACTAAAAACCATCAGCACATTTCTAACATATCAAATACCTGTTTTGGCCCAGCTTGTCTGCAAGCAGCTGTCATCTTGGCATCAAGGGGAAAAAGACAAGTGGTAAGTGTAAGTTTTCACTGAACACTTACAATTATCATGTTTATTTTACTGCTGAATTCTTCAGTTGCTGAAAGGTTGTCATGCAGCACTATCTCACCATATGGCAACAACCTCAAGTCCCAGAGGCACATACTTAAAAGACCATAACATGTCAGGCCCCTTGAATAAATTAGATAGAACAATTATGCAAAATAATAATACTGCAATGATGAAATACATTAACAAATGAGAGTGCCACTGTTCATGAAATACTGTGAAAATAAATTCCACACATCACTGCGGTCATCATCATCAAACTGCAAAGCAACAAAAGTAAAACAACATCACAATATTTATGGTGCCCTTCAGCAACTGAAATTATGAGAAAGAAGGTTGCAAGGGAGGAAAGTCACTTCAGTGAAAGTATGATAAAATATTACACATAGACAAGTGTTAGTAGCTTTAAAATCAGCAGAACATTTACCCATGTGCACTCTTTATACAAACCATTGATGTTAGTTTCAAAGATTACACACACACCTCCACCTGTAAGTACTGAAGAAACATCATTGTAAAAAATGTACCTCATGCAATTCCACATAGACCAAGCTACATTTTGTGATTTTTCAGAAGTTTTTGTACAGATTTAGTTGTCCTTGATGATCAAAAGGCATTATACAGAAAGGGGGGAGAGGGAAGGGAATCAATACTATTTGGTTTTCTCAGTCATCTCTCTAAAGACAAAATCTCAGTTCATCATTCTTTACTTTTAGCCCTCTACCTCCTTGAGCTTCTTCATGCAGGGGAGGAATAGAAATGCTCAAGTTAGCATACGATAATGACCAAATGCCTTTTTGGATAGCACAGAGTTAAATTTTACTAATCCACTTCTAAGCATTTCATCTGTTAGCTGAAATTTATTTATTTTTTTTTTAACCTTTCAGCAGCAAGTAACACTTCCTTTCTACACCAGAGAAAATAAAACTGGCACAAGAGGCTAGGGGATACTGCTGCAGGAGCATACAGCCACCTTGAGAAATCCTAACACTTGGAAACAACGGCTGTTTGGGATTAAAAAAAGACACTTCTTAGCAGCATCCCTACAAAACTTGCCTGAGCAGATGACAGTACTGTTTTCAGCAGTATTTTTAGCTCTAGTTCCATTTCAGTGTTCTCAGCTGTAACATAAGCTGTTTGTTTCCATGGATGAAGGCTTGCACATACGCTTTACAAAGCTTCAATCATTCTCATTCACAATACCGTATACAAGACCAATGCTTGTAAGATGAATGTGGAAATTCTACAAACTCCAGCCAAATGCACTGATTCCCACTCATGCTGTCCTTCTGAAACAGGAAATGGTTCATTACAGTAGAATTTCGTAAAAGGCATTTTTCCAAGTCTCATCATCAATTTCTCCCAACCATAAATGGGGGAAAAAAAAGCAAACACACTTGTATACATTTTACTAGGTAATAAATTGGGAATGAACAGTGCAAGTACTGACAATAAAAAACCCCAAACCCTCAGGTAGTCAAACGTGAAAAGTCTGGAGTATGAAGTTTCTAATGTACATTTGTGGTAAAGCCCACTCCACAATTCTTGAACAGATCTCAATATTTCAGCCTACTTCTAAATAGCAAGGAAGAAAGGTAACTAACAGGAGATATAGTAGAAGCTAAGAATTAATTATTCTGGGAAACAATAAGAGCTTTTTCAAACCAAACAAGAATATTTTCATTTTTAACAATATAAGACATTCCTGAAAGTGTGCCTGTAAACCCTCTGAAGAAATTATGTATATATAGAAAACATGTATTAGCCTGGAATTGTGCAAGATAAGCTTACTCATGCAAATTTCTTCTATCCTATTATGTGTTAGGATAGATTTTAGTACCTATTTTTTTCCCTAAGGTTCAAACACCTGTCCAAGGTACCTTTATATTCACCTTACTGGGTGAGACTTCTAAAGCAGCACACAAGTTAAAACAAAAGAATCTACAACTGAGAAGTTGTTTGCTGAATACTGTTGTAAAAACCAAAATGGAAGTTTACCAATTAAAATATCAAAGTATCTTTACATTTCTTTCAGCATTTAAACAGAAAAACTGAATTGCACAGAAGGTAATTACCTAGTTCAGGTATATCCTTATGGCATTATGTTAGCACTGTCCAAATGTCTGCTGATCCAACCTTGAGAATAAACTTGATAGAGGACCTCATTATCATCTTAACAGGAAAGACCAACCTGCCCCTTAGCTTATGTGGTTTGGGTTTTATCATCTTGAAACTTGCATTTGCACTTACGTGGAAACAGCATATGAACCAGGAATCTTGACAGAATGCTAACCTTTGTTACTCAGTTTGAAAGAAAACACTTCTAGAATCAAAATAGAAGTCCATATACCACAAAATGAAGCAGCAAGCGAAACAAAATTTTCTTTACTGTAGAGCTACTAAGAAGTTTCACAGCCAAATTAAGACTAAAGAGTTTTAAAATAATTTATTCAGTCACATAAATACTTTGTAACATTTTCATGTTCCCTTTTTCATATCCTTGGCACACAATATAGCTCTTAACTTTTACAAAACTAGTGTAAACATCCATGGAAAATAAAATGAAAAGGAAGCATGACATACATAAAAATTCAATAAATAGCAAAAGGAGTGAATAATTGAAGGAAAATAAGTAATTCTTTCCTATAAGGACCGTGTTATTACCCTCGAATACTTAATTGAAAGAACTTTTCATTTTCAAAAAATAGCGACTTAAAACTCTATTTTCATCTTTCTACCTTTGTTGCATTTAATCAGATACATGATACAATTTAATAAGTTCAAATTCTTGACTGCACAACAGCAATTCGATGCAATTCTATTTGAGGCATCAACAGTTTTGGTTCACATACAGGTTACAAACCAGTATTCGCAAGTTAATGGTTTTGGACAGTACAACTTCAAAACTTCCAAACACACTTCTGACACGACATTAAGATTTTCCTTAATGAGCATTAGTGTATAATCTGTTTTTGATAAAGACTACATTAGACAGATGCTGCCGGACACCTGGGTAATGTTGAATGTGGTTGAACCAACGAGACACATTAAGGTATTTCTCCTTTTCTTGCACTGTGAGGTCCACCTGCATGCGGAAGAAACACAAGGCATCAATAAAACAAGGCACTGCATCATGGGAAAGAAACACAAGGCAGCAATAAGACAAGGCCCTGCATCATTAGTGTCAAACATGCGGTAAGACAAAATAAAAGTGGACAGTTTTATAGCTGATTCCAGCTTGCATAAAAAGTTGTTACAGTCCGGCAGTATCTATCTTAACTTCCCGTATGAAAAATCACAACCCAAAATATGGATTTACTTTTAATTTACTCAAATGAACAGACCTGGAGGGTGGAATATATATTTGCATTACAATGATGGGTTAAAAAGGGTGTTAGCCTGCTTGAATTTAATGCATCTGTCTATTTATGGGGTTAGCACACATTACTGGGGGTGCAGGGAAGAGTTCCGCAACAGGCACTAGCCTTTCACGTTAATCTAGCAGGCAGTCTTATCAGTAAAGTAACTGCTTTGTATTTCAAGGTGTATTTGTATACATATAAGTACAGCAATATGGTTTTGTTTGTGTTTTTTTTTTTTTTTTTTTTTTTTTCCAGGCAATTTCAGACTGGATAGAAAAGTTGAAAGTTGTTTTCTATTTTGAGCAGTGGTCATACAATAGTTACTAAGAAACAGCATAGCTTAACACTTAAATGTTCAGACGTGCTAGCTCACATTGGCAGCAATGGAATGCTTCAAATTACTACAGTAAACCAAACTGGAAACCTGTCCATACTTCATAAACTTATTAAAGTACTATCACTTACTCCTACAGTTTAAGGTCCTGTTGTGCTCTCAAGTCAACAGCATATACACTTGTTTATTTTAATCCAAATCTAAACAGCTGCAAGAGCAGACACGAAGAAGCCTCCAACTACGATACAGGTATTCCAACAGCTCCTTGCCACTGGAATTGTGGCCAAAATTAATCAGAAGCTTCAAACCTACCTTTACTTTTTATTAGAGGACTGGCTTAGATGAAGTCACGTACTATTACAGATATTAACTATATCTTTTAAAGCCACTGAAGTTCACATCACCAACATCCTCACTGAAGTCTTTTATTACTTCATAATTAAGCCAGCTGCAGAAGAACTATTTCTATCCTCTATCACCTGCATTACTACTCCTTGATTAGCAATTTTAGGTCTCCTCATTACTCTGTTATGAAGTCAGCTTATCAGTTTAGACAATCATGTGTTTCCTCACATTAATCCACTACAACTGAATTACAAATCAGGTTGTCCTCAAAACAGACTACAAAAACTGCATCAGGAACAAATGTGATCCTCACATCAACTGCCCTATCTCATCTCACCAATACTTAAACAAGCAGCATGGGATTCACTTCATTTTCAGTTAGCTAAGTTACCCATCAAGCTTAAGTTAGTCATCTTGACAACACCTGCAGTCAATGAAAGAGGGCACACCTGTAGAGGATAGTTTTAACAGACAAATCATAGCTAGACATGCCTAATACTTCTCACATTTAGACTTCTAGAGCTAATCAAGCTTAATCCCCTTCTCAAAAGCTAAACAGATGGCGTATTCCTTATGCCTTGTTCTACAAATACCAGATTTTATGGATAATGCAGGTGCACTGCAAATTTCATCTTGGGCACAGGACACCTGGAAACAAATGTTGCAACAAACTTTAAAATCACAGGAAGAGCCATACACATTCATTTACTCAGCTGTTTAAGTGAAAAGCTGGCATCCAAAACTAACTCTCATGTTAAATTTTACCTCGTGCTGCACCAGCCCTTTCCTGAAAAAGAGCTGTGTGTAATATTTGCTGCTTTTCCTGACTGTTCTTTCACACAGCCCAGCACTTGGCTAAGAACTGTAAAGATTTAAGTACATAGTAGTAAAAAGAAAATATAGATATATCTTAGAAGATGAGCCATGGGAAAACCACTGAGGAAGAATAATTTCAAGGAGTTGCAGGAGGAAGGAATTCTAAACCAATGCCACATACCATTAAAACTCTATTAACAGGAAGTTAAGAGCACAATAACTGCAGCAACAACCAAAAATCAGGGATCTTGCAGCTGCTCCTAAACCCAACTAGCTGTTCTTATAGAACTGACCTGCCACAATACAAGCATAGCACTGCACATGTATTTCCTCAATAACTTCTACAATTTTGAACTGCTATGAACCCCAGTTAAGCAGCATGAGAAAATCTGAGTTTCTTCCTGCTGGCATGGAAATGTAAACACTATTCCTACAGCTGCATACACCAACAGAAGTGCACAGACAAATCAATTAAAACACAGCCACATATTATTTTTGCTGAGCTAGAAACATAGAGGAGTCAATCGGCATTAGCCCAGTGGAAGAGAATGACACTGATAAGGCGAAAACTCCAGAATTTTTAAATGCATTACAAGAAGAATGGAAGCTATTAAAATGTAACACTGAGTGCTTTACAAATTGCCTCAGCTTCTGCAAGTGCAGGATATCCATGACAAAACCTCCTATGCAGTAGCATTTAGGGGAAAATGCTTTGATCATCTGCAGTTTGTTATAATGGTAGTTGGAAGCTAGTGTTTGGTATAAAGTTGTAGAACCATTTACAAGTTAACATAGCACATGCAAAGAGCAACGTGTATTCTAAGGCCATCTAAAATTACTGAAAATGAAGAAAAATATTTAAGTATGAGCAGGTAATAAAAACACCGTTAGCTTTAACTGTCAGTTGTGCACATGTAAAGTTATAATTACAATGCCCTTTTACAAAGTCTTTAATGGGTAAGCACTGGGTTATGAAAATGCTGAACTAAACTTCAGATTTTGCAGCAGGTACAGTATTTCCTCCCATAATTTTACACTGACAATTCTCAATCTTCATATTTCCCTGATGTAAATAAAAAATAAAGTCTGGAAAACTAGTCTTCCTCCGTTCCGTCAGTGTAGTGAAAGAAACATCCGAAGGGCAAAACAGATAGCTACTCTTAATAACAAAACCCCTTTCTGTACTCTAGGCACAACAAGCAAGATATTTTTACTTATTTACATAATGTACTCCATCAGTGAAATATATTAAAAAGCACTTTGTGGCATGCTCTACTTTTTACTTGGAACATAACTCTTAGGTTAATTGTTTAGAGATCACTTCCATGGCGTTTTTTACAACATTGTTAGATGGGTATCTTCTGTTCTTCCTCATTAAATTAGATAATTCCCCCAAGTTAAGAAAGGCTGCTGTTCTGCTGTTAAAATAATTATTTGCTATTAAAGCAATTATTTTAATAGCAAAGCAGCAGACACTCAATTTGACAGGCTTTTTTATGTCATGGGGAAAAGAAAAAAAAAAAAGAATAAAGTCTTTTATTCTTCCACCACGGTGCTCACAAAGGGTAACCAAGGTGGTCATCATACAACACAACTAGAAGAGTTTCTGGAAGAGCTATAAATATACATGCTTTAATTATATTTGCTTTCAGTTGCACTGGGGATGGAGGCATAAATTCCCATTCCCACATCCGGAATGTGCACGGAAAGTCTAAAAATACCTGACTATATCTCAAGTTCTTCAGCATCAAGAATAAGATACAATCTCACTTTTTAAATTTAGCCTTTAGATATGGAGAATGAAAAAGATGGAAAAAAAAACCCAATCCCAAGCTGAACAGTTTATTTCATGAAATACATGCACTTTCACATAGTTTTGACTAATTTTCTGCTGTTGAAGGAACATGCTTAAAATTAAGTCTTCTCTTAAAAGTTAAATTGGTTTTCTATTCAGTTTAAGTACCATTTCTAGCATAATTTTTCAGAAGGAAAGCCTGTTACCTCATTACTAAAAGCAGTGTATTAGCGAATATTAACAAAAATTCACAGCAATCTGTTTATTACAGGAAATGTTCATTATGGAAAAAATAAGTGGAAAACAAGCTCCTAGTGCATTCTTATTTTAGTTCAGTATTAGTAGTTCTGATCTGAGGAGAATAACTTTGTTTTGTACTTGATTGTTCTTGATTTGACCCCAAAACTTTGACTGAGGCACCTTCCATTTGCAGATCTGAATTTCACCCATAACTTACTTTCTAGGCCTTATTAAAGAAATTTCCAAGTCAGACATACAAATTTGAGACTAACTCTTTGGTTCTGACAAAGTTTTGTATTGATTATTTCTCTCAAATAGAACTGGACTTGTGCTGTTTGAAAATACATATAAAATATTGAATAAAAACATAGGGAAACAAGTTCATTACCACAGGGGGAATTTAATGCTTACTGATTGCTTGAGCTATCCTTGAGCAATGCTTCCAAATTCATGTTTTCTGTGCAATCTATGCTTTAATCTAGTAGAACTTCATTGTTCATTATACTTATCCACATATGTACTTAAGTAATCAGAGTGTCTAAAGACAACAACATTTATATCAGATACATGGAGACATGGAATTACATATGACAATGTAAATCACATTGATTTAAAAAAAACTTAGTATCAAGCATTACACTTTTAGGGTGTTTGACCTATATTACGATGCAGAACAACAATGTATACAATTTAGTTCCTGCGTTATTATTACAAGTGTGTTTCTAGACTCAAAATAAACTCAAGTCTGCACAAAGCCTGAAACACTACCTGTGAATCTGATTTTCACTCATTAACGAAGGTGGGAGGAGGGAAGTAATGCAAAGACGTATGATCTATATTCAGAAACACTCCAAAAGCAAAATGAAACTGGGAGTGAAGAAGGACTGAGTGGTCTTAAAATCATTTCCAATTAAAGTCACACCAGAAGATTTTTAATGTTTGAATAATACTTGACTCATTCAGGACAACCATGGTCTGCCACTAATACTTACAGTATTTTGTTACTAATGTCTGTGCTAGCATGTAGTTGTTAGTCTATCAAAAGGTAAGAGACTAAGCCTGAAGATCATTATCAGTAGTATTTTCAGATTGATGTTCTAAACAACCTGATGGACAGCAAGAACTGTGGGTCTCCCTCTCTGTGCCTCCCATTTCTACCTTCTCTCTTGAAGGATTAGAGGAAGTATTTATTGGTATTTTGCACAAGGCTTAGTTGAAACAGTGATGCATGTGACAAACTGCTTCACTAGACCACATCACTTTAAGTGATAGAGCAGCTCCCCCCCCACAAACCTTAGGGCAGCGCTGCAGCTTTGTACGTGCTCTCCTCTCACTACAGGAAAAACAAAAAAAAAAACATCACAAGATTCTACAGTTCAAGTGTTTACCTTTATGGTTAGGAACCTGTATTAATCATGTCTGAAACCTTCAAAATACATGCAATTCCTAGCTAGCAGCTTCTAAATTTTCCTCTTTATTTAGGATAGCCATCCCATTATTTGCCCTTTATACCCTTCCGATTCAGAAAATGATCTTCCATGAAGTCAAACATTTCAGAAACAGATGCTGTACTATAAACTTGTCCCAAGTAGTGTCTGGATGGTTGCAGGCACCCAGGAGCACTAAGTCATTTGTTTCTACCATCTGTTCTATTTCCCAAAGCAGTAACTTGTAGCTTATCTTCTTGATTAGGTGGTCTACACTAGAGCAAACTCTAAATTTAAAATATGCTTGATTTTCCTCTGCCTAAGTTCTTTTCAAAAAAAAGTATCATTTGAACTCATACTCTCCTACAGCATATACGGTAATTTTTAGAAAGTACTTACACATTTTTTTTTGTCTACATATCATATATGAAAGGTAACCCATTCTGACACTCTAGTCAACACATCTATCCTACTACTTAAGATATTTTACAAGGCAAATATGGTTTAACAGAATTAATTCTAGGTGACTAACATGTTTTCAAAAACCTTCTGAAATGAAGTTTCCCTTCCTGCTCCTCTGCTTCATACTTTCTCATTTGAACTTACTCCTCAACAGTCTAGAGTTCTCATTTTTGGTAGTATTTCATTACTTGATCTTCCCTCCCCTTCTCTGCCTCAGCCTGCCTTTTGAAGTCTACTCTTCTTGCACTCTTCAACCAGAGTCCTATTTTCAATGGTATAACATAACCATTCACCCAGTTGATTGAATTCACTGATTCTCAGACACACATGCATGTCAGAGAGACAGCTATTATCTCTGTTACGTAGAGGCAACTGAAATTCAGAACACTAAAGGTAATACACTTATTTTAATATTTAGCTATGGGTCTGTCAAAAAGAAGTAAAAAAAACTAAAAGCAAAAAAAAAAAAAACCCCAAAAAACCAACCTCTAACAAAACTCCACAAAAACAAACCCACAACTTAAACCCAAGTTTTATTTCAAGTTTTTGTACGAAATATCTCAATTTTCATTCTGTGATTTTCACTGAGCAATTCAGTAGGTCAATTTCTACAACAATAAGCTGCTCTCTAGATAAACAATTATGACAGCTGTACATATAAAAATAATTCAAATAACACTTACCATGACATGATGCAACCCATAGTACATCAGAATGTCTGCCAGGGTAAAAATGTTTCCTGCAAGGTAGACTTTATCTTCAAGGTGTAAGTTAAGATCCTGAAAATGAAAAAGTCATTGTATTGCTGTAGTACTGACGTCATAAGACAAAATATTAAGGAAATTGTTAAAAATAACAGAAAACTTCCTCTGGAGACCATGCACATAAAATAAATGCCAGCTTTAATTTATCCCTATTCAGCAAAGAAGAAAATAAGTGTCAAGATAACAAACTATCATCCTTCTTTGACAGCGAGGATTCAATAAAATTTAAATGTTGCTCTCTAAACTCAGTACTAGCCAGTTTGCTGCTAGCACAATTTTTTTATAATTCTTCCCCTTATATCCGCTCAAGTTTTTGTAAATACAAGTGTGATTTATTTTATATTCCAATCTGACACCACACAAATATTTTCAAGTCTGTCTTCTTGGCTCCAAATCACTGGAACTCCAAAACCAAGACTTTTTTTATTGTTAGCACATATGACTCAAAAGCATTGCTGTTAAGACATTTAACATTTGATAAGTGCAAAATACAGTTCTACAATCAAAGGAGGGTGCATTGCTTCTCCAGTAGCAGCTTCTCCTGTCCTCCAGGACTCAACGCAGTCTGGAACTCTTGGTATCATTTGACACCTACTTTTATTAACGTTGAAATCACTGCTAGCAACTCTTATTGACTGATACTGTCAATTCAGTTGTTGTCCAAGTCCCTTCAAAGAGAACACTGCTTCAGCATTTTAAGATCATCTCTCAACTATTCTGTATCAGAGGCTAAGGGTGGGTAGCAGAAGGCTTCCATTTAGGTTCAGTGAGTAATTATTTCAAATCTGTTCTACTGAAAGACCCTTTTTCACATCTTTTTGTATGCAGTCATTCTCTGCTGCAAACCAGGGGGCTGACAGACTTATTCCTTCTCAAGTATATCACTTCTGATAATACAAGCAATCACACATAACCTCTACCTCCCTCCTCTTCTCCACATCTTACCTACTTCTCATTCAACTGATGCATCTTTCTGTCCCCTACTTCACTTTGAAGAAACACAGCAGCAAAGTTACCTACATTAACCCTGATCCTAGCATAAGCAAGCTTTCGTTTGTGTAATCTGGAAGCTCTCCCTGTTAGTATTCCTTTGCTGAGGAAACAGGAGGGAATTTACTACAATTTTTTTCAGTAAGCAATCTCCTTAAGCCACCCCTTCCCTGCCTCAGAAACAGAGGCAAGAAACTCAAATATAACTAACATTTTTCAAAATGTCCCTGAAACAGTTTTTTGGTCTCCATTACAGTACATTTCATTTTAAGACAACCTTTTATTTATTTTAGAAAAAAGTCTAGGGCAAAGAGAAGGGGGCTAATAATTAGTGAACAATTTAAAAATTATATTTAGTCATTGTCAGATTACAGTTTTGTGGTTCCATAATTTTACTGATAGAGATATCCTACAGTGCATATGTAAAACCAACCCAAACACAAAACTAAAATGCTGAGACAAAGACATCTAACCCTGTATTTGATTTTAACAAGTTTGATTCCATTATGCCACCTTATTCTTTGATAAGCTCTTCATGACAGAACTCCTGTACTTCTGTAGTATTTAAACATCCTCATGTCTGCTTTGATTTCTTTTATTAGAGCAAATCGGGGAAAAATATTAACCCCTGCATAGTTAAAATTCTGTAAGGTCATCTGCCCCTGGCTATATAGCTTCTTTTCTTTAAACTGGTTTACTGCTTTGTTCATGTTAGTAAGCTCTCAGATTACTTTAAGTATATAACTACCATTCTGTGGAATTTCATACACATATCACAAAGGCAAATGCAACGTTAAGAAAATGTCTGTAGGAAAGAAAACCCCCAAATATACCCAGAGATATGTCCACTAGGAAAAAAAATAAATTGTGAAATCATCTATTGTGACACAGATTCTTCTGACCAGTATTTTTCACTTTGATTAACCAGAAATTCAACACACAGTGAGAAGTAACACCACTGAAATGATATCCTCCCTCCCCTCTTTCTTCTTAGTCCAAGCTACAGACTCAGGATTTCATAAAGTAAAAAGCTCATCATTCATGAAGGCACAATCAACACATTTATTTCCCTGCTCAAAATTTTATACTGTGCATGTATACACAGTATACTCATCAAATTAAAAAAAAAAAAAAAAATCCTAAAAATTTAAAGGCAAATAAACCATTACAGTGTGAACAATTATTTACCCTGGTTCATGAAATTTGATGAAGTCAGTTAACTGAACAAATGGAATTTGGCAAAAATGGCTTAGTCTTGGATAAATTAGTATTAATTTTCAATTTTTTTTTTTTAACATGTGCTTTCCTTCCATAAAATACAGTCAGATTTCATCCTGTAAGGCAAACTAATTCAGAAACGTACAATTCTTTTAATGTGCACTAGGCACATCTAGTTAATCTTGCCTCATGGGTTTGCTCCCCATAGATGATTATATTATTGGCTGACAGCCAACCATGTAAGAATTCTGTGTCAAAGTCAAGCTTTCGTAAGTGACCATGGTATTAAACTGAACTAGTGTTCCTGTCCTGGAAAGATTAATGAAAACATGAACACAAAACTGTATCTGAGTGTCTATTACATCCAGGAGACTCAGGTCCGTCATTTGTACCACTGTCTTTCATGTACTGAACATCACTACTTAAACTGATTACATATATACAATCCCAATATTAAATGACTGAAATAGACTTCAAAATTGCTTGGAACTGTATGAACTTATTGTTGCAGTCCCTCAGGAAGCCCCTTGTCAAATTTCAAACAGGTATTTAAGGCATAACTGCAGTCTGATGCACTAGTATACAATGAACCACCACGGCAATTCAAATTCCATTTTTGGGCATAAGGGGGAAAAAGCAACCAGAAGAAGAGATGTTGCATTATTCATGGGCTAACTGATGGATTCCCATTTCCTTGTTTTATGGAAAAAAAAAAAAAAGTCCAATTTACAGCCTGTATCTGGAGCAACAGCTCAACACACCCCACCCACAGCATGCTTTTGGCTACCCCACAGTATCACTTATTATCTTTTAAATAAGCAATTTAATTATCTGTAATCCAATTCATCCATTAAGGCAAATGAATCCCTTCCAACCACCACAAGTCAAGACAATAGCTCAGGTAAGTAACAGCTGCTTCTTACACGACACAATAGCTGACAATGGATCTAATCATACTGATACTGTTTTGGGTATTTTGTCCACAGCACACCACTAGTGTGTCTATGTATGTCCAGCACATACTGTTTGTGCACAGAAGCACATCCTTGCAATCAGCAGTATTCTCAAGGTCATTTATACCCTAAATGCCTTTATATCTCATCATGCAAAGACAAAGAGCTGAGCACTCCCAAATGTGTCAGGAAAGCCTCTGACGATGCAGAACTCAAGACAGGATGCTGCAGCCATACCCAAGAAAAGTAGAACTGCACTGTTGGGGCATAGGCATATTTTTAATTCTCACGCAAGACTTCTCTAACTGGCAAACTATGAGCTAAATCTGGTCTGGAAGGGTATTACATTCAGCATACTGAGTTTCCTCTAACAGACAGAAGAAAAAATACTCAAGACACATTGCTCAAGTAATCAAAATAGAATCTTTTACACCTGCAAGTGCACAAAAATATCCTGGTGCTAACAGAAAAGGGAGAGAAGTGAACACAAGATACTTGAAGTTTCGTAAACACTTGCTGAACAAGCTTGCCAAAGTGGGTAGGCATCCCATTTAGAAGTCTGCCAAAAAACAGTGTACAAGAACTGTGATTAATGGCATGGGCAGAGTATGGATTAACCTGCTTATGTATTTGTGGAAACAGTAATTTTTCAATCAAGGATATTAAATAAGAATTGAAACTCTCTTACTCAGATTTCTAATTGGATTTCATGTTTATAGGCAGACAGCACAGTAAATTAGGACAAAACTAGTTGAAATCATGGAACATTTTTTGTTTAAGACACTGAAAGCAGAACACAAAAATTCTTTGCTATAATTATCCTTCAGAATCTAGAGATTTCTATAGCAAGCTCACAGTTATTTAGCATATGCCCCTGAAGATGTAGTAGGGAGGAAGAACTCTTAAGTTTCAAATACCTAAAACTGTCAAGGCAGACATTCAAATCTCTTCAGTTGAATTAATTAACACCTAAGTGGACACTTGATGGCACAAGTGTTTCACAAACATTCAATTCCTTCCTAGAAGAGTAGAAAGACTGCTAGTTATCAGGTACAACTCCTCAGTAATTTTCCAGTTTTTCCCATGAAGCTTCATTTACCATTAACCAAATATCAAAGAAGCAAAGGAAAATACTCTCTCATCCTGTGGACAACAAAGTTAATATAATGCATTAGATATTATGCTATCACCACTATTAACAATCGTGATTCCCTGCGTATATGCTGAAGAACAACCCAGAGGTACTGCTCCTGTTTCTTTTGTTCAGCACAGGAGCATAAATCAGAGACCAAACTCCAAGAGCACTTTCATTGGTCACTTTGAACAGTATGGCATTTGCTCTGAATGAAAATAAAAACCTGGTTGAGATGGTCTGGCTACTTCATGATTGCTTTCATGCCAAGTTAAGAGTCAACACACCAGCAAGAACAAGTTAAAAACCTATTTTCCTAAGGCCAACAGAAACCCCTTCCTAATCAAATTAGCAAACATTAAACCAGTTACTGACATTTTTCAGAACCACATCACCTCAATTAAGGGTTAAACAGAGACAGCCTAAAGTTTATAGCAGAAGTAACTGAACTGTTTTTGGCAGCTTATTATAAATCGTGGCTCTAGGCTGCAGCTGTCCCAAGACTGCCATTGTGTATTCCAGACACGTTGTAAAACTACAACCTCAGATTTCCCTTCCTATTTTAGTTTTTAATTTTTTTTCACCCGTACTCCCTCTTGGCATAGTATACTTTAATGGTAGGCTGCCTCTTTTTCTGATTAATCATGGTAGCAAGAGAACAAATTAAAAGAAAAAAAAAAATCTTAATTGCTATACTATGAAATTATTAGTGCTGGAACAATTCCACAGCAGCCCTGTGTCAAAATAAATTCTGGTTATTCAGCATCTGCAAAGAAAAAAAAAATCCACAGGAAAATTTTAAAGTTGTAATATCTATCAGATAATACTTAAAGGCAGAGATTCTCCCTCAAGTGACGCCATTTCTCAGTAAGGAAATTTCGCTTTGTTTGGAAACACTTGATTTATCTACATATTTGTGTTTCAATATATTGTCTTTTCTACACTGCCAGTGCTTCTAAAACTAAAACTGAAAAGAGATATCAGCTTCAACATGAAACCATCATATCACTGTGTCTGGTTTTAATACCCAAATGCAGTTCTGCAGATATTCACACGTGTGTGCTGACAAAGAAGGTCAGCACTTAAGCCATCCAGAGCACATGTATTTTGTTGTAACAAGACAGAAAACTTGCTTTTGTTTCTTGTATAACAGAAGAGCAAGAAAAGTGAATGGAAGTTACTTATTCTCATATGGTCTTCTCACAGTTTGGGAAAGAACAAAAGGCATCACCAGTTTGTTTCAAAAAATTACTGAAATTATGAAATACTTGTCATAAAGTTTTTTTTAAAACAACATTAATTAGACAACAGGAACCTCTGAGGGCCATCCAGTCATACATACCACCTGTTCAAAGTACAGGTAAACCTGAAATTAAACCCCGATTAGTCAACGCCTCCTTCAGTCAAGTTTCAGAAATCCCAAAGGGTAGACAGTTTTCATGCAATATCTGTAGAGTAACCATGACTATAAAGGCTTTCATATCATTTGCATGTACAAAATAAGAGCAGTTATGTTACAAAAAGAGAAGCAATATAAACAAACTGATGCTTAACCAATGGAAGACATTACATAGCTACAATGAGATCTCAGTAACTCAGATTATCTGGGGCATAAACAAGAAAAATGGTTCTTTAGAGCTTTCACCAAGTTGATCCTTGTAAAGCAGACATGACATTCAAAGTCCTAAAGATCAAGGAGGCTGTCAGTTTGAAAAGGACAACACATTACTAACAAGGTTTTGCTTGGCACAATTTTAAGATGTAAGATCTTCCTTTACTAAGTAACACAACATGTTAACTCCTGAATGCTGTTTCAGCTTATCTTTAGTTTCTGCAATAGTTCTAGTTGACTCAGACTTGCCACACCTAATAGAAGTCAGAAGCATTAAGACTCTGCTAGCCTCACGTAAAATCAACCCTCTTAATACCTCTCATGTCACAAAGCTATTTCTAAACCCAGACTCAAAAGTAGCACTGAGCATTGCATACTTGTCATCTAAAATACACCTTTAAAATTAGAAAAAATAAACACTTCAAAACCTGATTGAATTTTACTAGTTTCATATACACTTATTAAACAGAGCCCTTAACATGTAACAGTGTAAATCAAACTTTCTCTTCAAGCTCTGTTCCCACAAGACTTCAAAAATACTGATTATCAGTCACAAGAAGGAGGAAATAAATTCTGCTATCTACTCCTTGCCATATATTTCTTGTTCGAATAACAGAGTGACCCTTGAGATCCTCTTTTCTGTTTCCACCTGCTTAAAAGAAAGTAAGCTTCAGACTACAAGAAGCATTTACTACAGCAGACTAAACCCTCCATATAAGGCAGCCCTATGTAAAGGGTAGTTTTGCAGAGTTCCTTTATGATTTCCCTTTTCAACACAGAAATTCTGTCCAGTAACTCCTTTTGATATCAGTATCAAGTACCACAACATAAAGTATGGCCTGTATTCCATAATTACCAAATCAGTAAGAATTGCTCTTAAAACAGTCAGAGCAGTGTTATCTTGAAATACAACCTCAACTTGTTTTTAACTGAAGTTTAGGAAGATAGTAGGAAAGTGCCATCTTACATGCCAAATACGAGACTAGGCAGCTGAACAACCTCTAAACTATCTGGAACACCCTGGGTAGTTTCCAGCGCTACAGCCATAAAATATTAAGAGCTCTGCTTCCCATACTTTACAGTTGAAGTTGTCTTCCCTCTTGTTTCAGGTTGTTGGGGTATTTTTGTCAAGAAAAGTGAAAAGCAGCAAGCAGAATAAAAGCCAGTACTGAGAGACACTGCCAAATCTTCAACATTTGCTCAGTTCTATTACTTGGTTGTTCACACACATTAGCACCATAACTTTCTTCAAGGTCTAGTCACTCCAAAATTCAGTGGCAAGGTAATTAAATACTCCTTACCTTCAGAATTATCCTAGTATCTTCTTTACTAGAGCTTCCATCTACTTGAGTCACTCTATATTCCAACCATTGCTGGACAACAGCTTTCTCTTCTGCAGTACTTCCAAGCAGTTGCTCTTTCTTGGCCTGTTTAACTAGGTAGGCAGCTATGGTCATTATTCCTGTCAGACCAGGTCCATTGTTTGTCTGAAGAACAGGAACCTAGAATAGAAAAAAACAAAAAAAAAGTGCAATTAGATTATTTTTATTTTTTTGTAGCTCTTCAGACGGATCTTTAAAGCAATATATTGGAATTTAGAAACATTGATACTAAAGGTCGTGATATATTCTCTTTTTATTCTTTGCGGTGGTATATTTTCATTTTTTATAGAAGAAACGGTATTGAACGTGCATAAGCCAAGATACCTTTAGCTCAAATTAATCAAATTCTGTCTCTATTAGCAAGAAATGGTATTGCTCATTCTAACACTGTCAGAAATGTAATTAACTAACTTTTAACTTATTTTCAAATTCAGGACTCAGACTTAGGATTGTAAAGTCAGCAGCATCCAATTTCTCTCTGAGCAGATCACAGCAGCAAGGCTTACCAAAATGCTTATTCATACTTACTATTCTATTCCCAAATGCTCTGACAGAAGTTAGTAATTCACTGATATCAGGGGAGGACAACACATGTCTAGCTTTAACAATGTTTTTGTTAGTGACACTAGCGCATACTAAGCTGTGCTAAAAGAAACTGAACCGCTAAGAATCAGAAATTAAGTGAATGAATTGAAACTAACTGCAACAGACTAAAGCCCATTCAGTCATTTACAAGATCAAAAGACAAAAGAAGCTGATTAAAATGCAATACTTTCTTTTTTCAAAGTATCTGACCACACAAAGGAGCCTCTATGTTTGAATTTAATTAACATAAAGTACAAGCTAAAATCATGATTTTCATTTTGCAGTTGTACCAAGACTCTTTGACTATTCACTTTTTTCTATCAACATGCAGTCTGGAAAACTACAGACCGATCTAGTTACTTGATTTTTCAGACTTCTGCTTTACAGCAACAGCTTTAAAACACCACTCAGGTTGTCAAATAATTAAGCAAGCTTTTGTAACCAAAGAATGCATATACTGATATTCAGGACTTTAATCATAAGCAGTAAAGTCAAGGGGAAAACCCCCTACAAACCAACTAACACAAGGCAACCACACACCTTCTTTTCTGTTATCTTTCTCCAAAAGCACCACCTAAAGGGCCTTACACATATGTAACACTTTCAGCCCCATATTACACTTTTCAGGCCTAAGATGCCTCTTAAACTACGGAACTTAACGTTTCTGTAAAAACTTCAAAACGCCAAGACTTCTACTTAAAAAACCCAAAATATTTAAGAGCAACAACTCCTCACTACAGATACCTTCTTAATATTAAAACCGTATCTTTTTCCCACGCAATTTAACCACACCAGCACAGATGTAACTTGCGCTGGCACAAGAAAAGCGTAGGGAACGGTGGTGTAAGAACACATTTTAAGCCGACATCCCTCCAACGCCAGGCAATATCCCTTCCACAGGCGGAAGAAAGAAGCTTCTAGAACCTACGAGTAGGTAGCGAGGCCCTACAGCCACAACTTAGGGCGGGTGATGAAGGAAGCGGCTCGGGGAGAGAAAATGAAACTCCCACTCAAGCGAAGAGCTGACGGAGCCGAGATGGGCAGCTGAGGCCGACACAGGGCGCGCCCCTCACGCCCCCCCCCCGCCCCGGAGAGAAGGAGCTTGGGTGGGGAGGGGGGTCCCAGCCACCGTCGCAACGGTGGTGAAGGGGATGATCTGGCGGGGCAGGGCCGGAGAGGTGGGAGGGGAAGCGGCGAGGTAAGAGACCGCTGGGGAAGAGGGTGGGTGGACGCCCGCCCGCTGCCAGCCCCTCCTCGCTCCCTTCACCTTCCGCTCCCCCTGGACGCCGTACTTGCTCCCTTTCGGCAGGCCCAGCAGCTTTTCCAGCAGCACCAACTCCTCCACACCCGGCCCCGGCCGCGCCGCAGCTGCCATCTTTGGCGGAAGACCACCTGGGAAAGGAAGGGAAGTGGCAAGCACCACCTGACAACAACCTCCAATCCCATTGGAAAGCAGAACCACCACACCTCCAAAGGAACCGACACTGCTATTGGCCTGAAGGTACCGGACAGCCAATCAGATGCTCGGCGCGTAGCCAACGCTTGCACTAAACCGCACTTTGCTTTGGAAACCGTTCGGGGGCGGCAAAGAGCGGAGGACCATGAATTGCGCATGCTCACAGCGTCTCCACCGCCAGCGTGGAGCACGCGGCAGGGCTAAGCCACGCCTCCAGGGCGAAACCTCAGCCGGGGGCGGGGCGAGCTCTGAAGGTCAGGGGGCCGACACCGCGTCCCTGGGGCAGTTGTTGATGGCCGGTCAGGGACGGGAACGTGGCGGTGTATTGTCCGCTCTCTGGCCAAGTCACAGGCGGTGGGGGCCAAGCGGCCTCTCAGAGCAAGGCACTTCTCGGCCGCCCCTGCCAGAGTCGGTTTTATAGCTCGGGATGGAGACAGCCTCCGTTTCCAACGGGAACAGCGGCTGCTTTCTTCCCGGAATGGGACAGGAGCTGTTGATGGGTTTGTCGCTGTGCCTCTGGCAGAGGACAGTAAAGGTGCGACCCCATCGCAGCCCCTGGCCCTTGGATGTCCCGGCTGCTGGAGACGGCCAGGGGCGACCAGACACTGGGGGCCCTCTCTCCGGCGTCCCGGCCTGTCCGGCCTCTTGCTGCCGGTTCTTCGATCGCTGGATGCAATGGCAGCGTGCTGTCTGTGGGCGCATCGGGGGGATACCGCTGGGCTAACGAGGCGGACGCAGCTCTCCCTTCGCTCTGGTATCTCGGGAACCGAGGCTAACGAGATCACACTGCTCGCCCGCCCGTTTACCGGTCCTGCCTTGCTCCATCCACCTCGTAAACTTTGAGCTTGTCGTTCGAGTGTATCCAAAAGCTGGTTTCAGAGAGCTACATTTTTGTGCTATTAAGAAGGATCACGCAGAACCGAGCTATTACAAGCACTGATCAAGGGCATCAAAGGAAAAGGAGGGAAAGAAGTGGGGTGAAGAAAAACATGTTAATGAACCACGGATAATGATAGCAGTGAAGTTAAGAGATAAACCCCACAAAATCTGGGCTGGCCGTGAAATAGCCTGATTTAACTCACCTTAGTGTAAATGAGATTTGTTGAAGACATGATTTAATCACCTTTCTAGTTGAATATATTCTGCTGTGGATGTCATACAGCTATGTCTGATCATAAACGTTAGAAATTAAAACAGTTGTGGATTGGCAGATGTATTTGTGCAGAATATCAAAGTGCAGTACTTGATAGAAGACTAATAAATACTACTGCTTTTACTAAAAACAACATGCTGGTCTTGTCCTGCTACTGACAGTTTCAAAATACATATTCAGGGCTATCACTGCATCAGTCATCTCAGATAAGGTGATCCTGATAAATATCCTGGTTCCTCAGTGAAACGCTTTATCTTGATACAAGGTGACATTTAGATTTGTACCTTCTGTTGCAGAAAAAGTCTGAAAGTGGCCACAGAGAATTCCTCTGAATGGGGAGCAATTCTGAAGTCATGAGTGGTTTTTAAGCTTTTTCAGGAATTTGTCCAATCCTTTATATTAACATTTGCAAAGCTCTTAATTTAAAAATAATAATAACAAATTGCTATGCCTTTAAAATGGTATTGCTCTTTGCAAAGTTTTTTTAGTTCCTCAGCTCTTTTCCTGCAGCAATATCTTGAAATGCTAGTGTTCCAGCTGTATTCTAGCGTTATAGCAATGAATGACCTAAAATTGTACAGAAAGCCTTCATTTTCAGTGGGGAAATTGCTAGACAGATTTTGCCATTTTTTAAAAGAGCTAGTTGATTGTTTCATTATTGAAAGATTTAATTTTCAATAATGAACCAACTATCAATAAATATATACCTACATTTACAGGTTATTATTTATATTTACAATTTTAAAATGCTTTGGAACCTAGAAGGTGAGACTTACCAGTGTGAAATGCGAGTATTGATGGATTGAAATGTTATTGGTTACAATTTCAGTCAGATGAAATACTGAAGTCTTTGGCTTTCCTCCCATCTAAAATTTTTAAAGTCTTTGGAAGACGAGGCTTTATAAATTAGGTGAAGGAGATTAACTGTCTACGGTTGTGTAGCAGTTCTCCATTGATAAGAGTCAGCAGCGTTTCTCTCCTTTTTCTGTGCACAGTTCTCCCCTAGTTCCATTAGGTGGAGCTTTGTGATTGAGTTTGCGGAAGAAACTTGCTCAAAAGTGCAAAACAATTCACCACGGAATGGCTGGAGGAGGAGGCGAACGAAGGCTTCGTTGCTTTGAGGTATCAGTGTCCTGGACGCAAGCTCGATAAAGAAATCTGAATCGAGACCCTCACGTACAAGGAAAATAACTTGAAAAATCGATTCTGTCAAACGGAGCACTGCTCTGATCTGCCGTTATCGTGGTCGAGTTCCAAACCTAAAATACCTTAGGTTATAAATTAAATGTCAAATATAATTAATTTGGCACTTGAAATGTGAAGTGGATGAGTGTCCTTTAGAGGAAGCCTGACAGCTTTATGTATGTCACATTGGTATCTGCTAAAACGAGGTTTACATGCCAGATGATACTTGTGTGAATCATATTGCTGTTAGCTGTACCAGAATTTTGTCAATGTAATAAGTCTTCAAACAGTTTTCTCCTTAATTGTTTGAAGCTTTTGCAAGACAATATAAATCAAGTGTCATCTGCCTCATCTGTGCAAAATAATGGTTTTATCATACATCAAATAAGCAATTTATTTCTTATTCATTACTAGAGAAGTTATTGTCAAATATTTACATACAAATCTATATTTTATACAAATGGAGAATGTTTTCAGCCCCGTGCCTTGGACCCACTGCAATTACAATTTACATTCAGTTTTTCTTCCCCCTTCTTAATTTCAGCAGCAGTGGCTGTAATCCTGCAGTGCCCTTCCACAGGGCGTCCCAGGTTATAGCTGCATGTACCACCCCTTCCTCAGCCTACAGTGCCCTGACACAGGGAGCCCTGTCTTGCACAGCCTCCCCTCCTTGCCCTAAACCAGAAGCAAAGAGGTCTCTCTTTGCTTTTGGCATTTTGTGTCTCTGCTTTTCACAATGAACTACTCTAGCCTTAATGTGTATTTATTCACAGGTACTCTGAGGGAATTGGAGAAGGCAGGTTTGCCCAATGGGCACTTTTACACAGTTGTTGAAATAAAAATATCAATAAACTACATTATTTTCCACTAATAGGACCAGTAGGACCTTCCTAATCCAAACCTCATAAAAATTCCCCAAGCAAAGATTTAATAGCAGAGATTTGCAGCAAGGTTTCATGATTTGCAGATGCATGTAACAAACTGGCTAAATGTTTGTGACTGATACCCCTTACACTGCCTGATCTACAGCCTGTGTAAGCACAGCGATTCCTTTAGCTTAAGAGCGAAAAAAGAGACCTTGCTGCTGTTACTCTGCTTGTTGAAATGAGGGGATTGTGTGCAGTCAGACTGAAAGATCCAGACTTGTTCCCTGTTCCTGCTGAATGAAACGAAGATAAAATTGGCTTTTTTTTTTTTTTCTTTAAAGTTCTCTTGGAAAATCGAACACACAAAAAGAATGATTCTTGTAACAGCCATCTCTCCTCTGCTTCAGCTTCCCTTTTCACCTGCTCAGCCCCGTGCTGTACAAGAGAAACATGAGCCCCAGGTCCCTGTTAAAATTTAGCCATTCTTGTATGTGTCAGGCAGAAAACAACTTCATTCAAAAGCAATATTTTACACCTAAGAGGCACAGTAATTCTATCGCTTTGCCTCATTTCCACTAGGTTACACTGACAAAAGGACTTCTAGTTAGAAACCTTTCTGCAGGCAATGACTCAGAGATGTTACTGTCCCAGCAGCCAGCAGCTGATTTTAGCCTGAGTGCATATGGAAGGAAACAAGGAAGGGAAAGTTGCCATGATATTGCTGCTGTGGTAGTGCAAGACCAAAAGTAGGGCAAGGGAGACTTGTCATACTCTTGAGAACTCTGATCTCATGCACATGTATGCCTTAATTTAGCAAAATAAGTACATGTGTATGTTCATTGCAGTTGGAGCGACAACAGGATTCATCACTGACCATTACAAAATCGACTTCTTTCTGTCTGTCTTCTGTTCTGTGGAAGATGACTGCGAATCACAGTACTGCCCCGGCATTACATCTTAATTGCAAGGCGGTGCCAGATCCACAGGTAGGATAGCTGCATTACGGCACTGCTGCATATGTTCATTAGCCCAGGTAGGAGGCAATTAGCTCCACAGTGCTGTGTCTGATTTTAATGTGTTCCCAGAGAAGCCTCATTCATAGCTCAGAGTTCCAGGAACTTTGTCAGTCACAGGCATGTCTGTATTTGGATCTCAAAAGCATCATGACTCAGTTTTGAGATTAAACAAGTGTTGAACATTGATGTGAGATTGGGTTTGATAATTCTAGAATAATTTTATAATTTTGACTATTTTCCATGGATTTGAAGACCAATCGTGTATATGTTGGATGAGGCCTTGGGTGGCATGGTTTAGTGTGGTGTGTCCCTGCCCATGGCAGGGGGGTTGGAACTAGGTGATCTTAAGGTCCTTTCCAACCCTAACTATTCTATGATTCTATGTATTTATTTATATATATCTATCTAAAATGTCTCATTGATATTCCTTTGAAGTGTTTTTTTGTCAGAAAGCCCAGGTAACTCTATTGTTCAATAAGGAAAGAGTCAATTCTTAGGCACTGATTGGCACAAATTTGATTTCCCTGAGACAAGACAATATGGGCCTGCATGGAAAATTTACTGAGAGATCTGTAGAGACATACTCTACTCTTGGTTCCACCCTTGTTTATTAAGTCAAATTTACTACCCTTTATTATTCACTCACCTTCCAAATTAGAAGATGTCATTAAAGTAAAACAATTGAAATTGATAATTGTAAGGAAATGAAGGACTGTGGCAAAGAGCTGGCTGTTCAGCACAGAAGGGAACAAACTGGTGTCTGATGTACTGATCTGAACGCTGGGGTTTGGTGTGGCACAGGACCACTCGTCTGCTCAGCAGTTGTGCATGTCTGTCACAAGCAGTTTTGTTCCTGAAAGACAATTAAATATATGAAGCAGATAACTAATTTAAAAGGTAGTATGCCTAGAACACTATACCTAGTTTGTAAATTTACACACATCTTATGTAAATGTGGTACATTTGGTTGTTGGAAATGTAATCTGCTTCTTTTACTGCTAAGTAAGCACTGGGTTTTCTCTGCTGTGTTTTTGAAAACAAGCATAGTTTGTTGTAACAATCACTACTGCCTTTTTTTTGGGGGGGTATGCCCTATTTACGTGATACAGAGTCCTGGGGTGAAAAGGCCAAGCTATTTCAGCCTAAGATATTAGTAACAAGCCACGTTAGTCCAGGCTAATTGTGTTCTTTGTTCTCCAGCTATTGCTGTGCTGAGCTGGAAATATGTGCTGAACATACACTAGATGGCAGGCAGGTCAGGTGGCTGGAAAGGAGCCTTGCCCATTCATCACACAGCCTTCCCTTCTGCTTCCAAAAGATCAATTGGTCTTCCTAAGGCCTGTGCAAAAGCACATTTGGATCACTGTGCTGGTTGTGAGTATGCAGTCAGCAGACTAGAAGCTGATCTAGCCCCCTGCCCACAAGATGCTGGGCATGTTGTTTCCGACAGATTTACTTTTGCCTTTTAGCCGACAAGAAGGAGATGCCCGATCAGTAACAGCTCAATCAGTAGCAGATGTTGTTGAGAATAAGGCTTGTGTTAGAGAAGTGGATGTGTTAAAGAAGCGCTGTCAGCACCTGAGGCAGGCTCTGATGGCTTGTCTTCAATAGTAGACTCCTGTATTTGCCCTGCAGGAGATGATGGCAGCTTGTCGCAAAATTTTTGTAGCAGAACATCTTTCTAGTGCTCTGTGTTTGCCCCAGGATGAACGATGCCCTCAATGTTGCCCTTAAAGTGGAGATCTTGTTGCAATGCCAGCATGTACAGCCTTGAATACATCAGTGCTTACTGCAGGATCCTCTGGGAGCTGTTGTGACACAAGGTCAAATGTGGCCCTCATGTAAACTGGTGTGATGCTCGCTTGACCCACAGCTCTGTCAGTGTAACAGAAATGCTGTCAGCTTTCACTTCTCCTGATGTCCTTGAGGAAAGGATGGATTTGAAAGGAGATATCACAGTACTACCTGATTATGCTAATGTCATAGGTGATTCTCGCAGGGCTCTAAGAGAAAACTGCGTTTAAAAATAGTCTTTCCAATATTTTTTTTCCCATCAGTAGTATTTGTAGAAATGCCATGAGTGATCATCAACTACTTTTTTTTCCTCAAATAGAAAGTTTCCTCAGTGTTGAGTTGCAATCAGATGCATTTAGGATTCCTGCTAGGGTATGGGAATTCCTGAGCTGGTGCACCTCTTCTGATTTTAATTATCAATTAATCTCCATGTTTTAGGAACACAAATACTGTATGCTCAGACTCATGTTAATGTAGTTAGCACAAATAAAATAAGTCTATATTGAGGATTTTAGGGAGTTTGCTTCATTTGCTGCAGGGCTAGAGCACTTCCATACAAGCAAGAGAGTTTTTGTTGCCAGTTCACCTAAACCTACTCAGCACATCTCTAGACAACAAATGGTGGAAAATCTCCCTTTTTTCTAGATTTTTGTCTAGAGTAAACTATTACTGCTTGTGGCTCTGTATCATTTGAGAATTATGGACTAGATGCTCATGTAGTTTTGATTGCCTTATTTACAGTCAGGTAGTGTGTTAGCTGGGACTCCTGAGAACAGCAACGGGAAAATCTTGTTTTGAATAAACAGACATAGTTAGAAACTAGGAAGTTTAAACTTCAATTTAAATGTGGCTGTAAATACAGTGGTCTTTTGAATTCTGGACAGATTCATACTGAGGTGGGTTAAAACCACACCTGGATGCTGTGGTGTTGCACTGTGAGCTGTTTTGAATAACTAATTGCCAGTCCCAGCAGTGTCTCTGCTCCCCCTTTTATTCCATCTATCTGCACTGACTACGCAGTTATGCAAAGCTGCTTGGAGAAACACTTTGTATTGGAGGCATGTCTCACAAAATAGCAGCCTTGGTGGCTCTCCAGGGCAGGTATTGCCTGTATCGCTGTGTATTGGATGCCCTGTGGTTAATAATTGTTGTGAGAGAGTTCTGCCTCTGCCTTTACGCTTCTCTCCTGGATGAAAAGTCTTTATGGCCTTCAGTATTGTACGTTGTAGTATTTAGAGAGTTCAGTATTTTAACAAAAAAAGAGGAATCAGGCTTCAGTTGTTGTTACTCTAACCATCTGACATTTCCTACAGTATCTGTACATTTTCTGTAATAGGGCGGGAATGACCAAATACTACACGCAAGCACAATTTTCTTTTGATCTTTTTAAAGTCGATGAGGAGCCACTCAATAAAACTAGGAAATGTTGCAGAACAGAAAAATGAGAAAAAAAGTAGTATAGACTTGACACAGCGAATAGGCAGGTGTATTTATATGGACACGAACACCAAGAGCGCCCTTCACTGAGCAACAGCCAGCCTCAAAGGAATGCTTGCAAACCCCTTCTGCTGCAACTGTGGCTTGAGACAAGTCACATGAAGACAACAGCCACAAACACCAGGACACAACCAGGTAAATGAAAATATGGAGCAAATGACTCACCATTGTGTTGAGTTCTTTTCCGTATACATGCAATCACAAGGTTTATCTGTCTGCAGCAAAGCCCTTTGAACCCAGTGTTGCTAGTGAAAATACATGTTGTGGTCCTTTATTTGTTCATTGCTTCTCTTTATTCAGTCTGTTTCAACTTTCAGTTGCTGGAGACATAAATTTACAAAGCAAGCAAACATATTCAAAATGTAAAATTGTAAAGCAGTACATTGTATAACTTTTTAAATGCATTTTTTTTCATTAAAGCAACTTCCTTAAAGATAAAATACATTTGGAATATATGCTATAGGCCCAGGCCAACACAAACTCTGTCGAGGCTGCCTTTCTGAGAAGAGATTTACATTCAGCTTTTGGCAAGCGTGTGTGTTTGACATTAGCACATATGTCACTCAAAGGAAGATCTGTATTAGTGTAGGGATGTAGGCTTGACCCAGGCCTGCAGGAAGAACTGCACACTAAGTTTATGAGTTTAAGAACTTCAGGTTATGTTGCACCATAACCAATGAGTCTGATAATGGATCTACTAGAAAAAAGTGGGGCAAATTTAGGTTTTTGTAAAGAACTCCCCTCTTTTCCTTTTCCCTGTTGTTCCCTGCAGAGATCTTCTCTCTTGTTTTTTGTCTCCATCTAAAACTTACGGACAAAACCATACCCGGCAATGCAGCCTTTTTTTTCTTTTTTTTAAATCAACTGTTTATTTGCTGCTGTGTTTTGGAAGGCATTTTGTGGAGGTGAGGAGCGAGGCTTATGTGATGATGAGCATTTGAATTGATTACAGCAAGGAGGTATAATGCGAAAGAAGGTGGTTATGATTATAAGCTGCTGGGTGGTGTTCAACACATCAGTGACATTGTGAAAAATCTGGTTTAGAATTATTTGAGCCCACAATCTGGCGGCTTGTAATTGGGTTTTGCTTCACAGGAGCTCACAGAGGTTCAGACAAGAATTTATAAAATATACACAGAGATCAAAGTGGTTGGAAATCCAGACTGATTTTCTGTCTGTTTTTTTTTAGTGCAGGAGAAATGAATAAACCCTCAAAACACTTTTATTTAAGGCCAGTTCCTGCCAGCAAGGGAAATTTAATCCACTCAAGCCACCAAATCATTGAGTACATTTATTCATTAAAGTAATCAATCAGTGGAAATAGGTTTTTCTTTTTATATATTAAATGGCAAAAATGATGAGTTCATAAAAATGTCAAGAAATTTTCATCTCTGCTATCTCTTTCCTTAGGTCAGCTGTCTTCAAATGTATTATCCCATTTATAGAAATCTTACTTATTCTGTCTTTCTTGTAGAAAGCTGAGTACTGAGTATTACACAGAGATTAAAATTGAGTAGAAACTGTAGAAAATGTCAAACATAGCAGAAATCATGACACTTGCTCTTTTGACTAGTCATAAAAGCATCAACAGTTGTTAATTTTTGAAGCAAGTACTCTGGCGGCGTTACATTAATACATCAGTCACAGCAACTTCTTGTTTACATTTTTGCTAGCATCTACAAGTTTGTCAAGACCTGTCGTCTCTTTCCCTCGTGCAGTTGGCTTCTTTCATTTTGACAAACGGATCCTTGCCAAGAAGTTATGTATGTGCCTTCCATACCACCATTTGGATGCAGAAGACAGCACTGCGATTATCATTTTTCTCTACCATTTACAACAAAGGCTGCTGCTTTGAGATCTCTTAGTGGAAAAGACCTGGTGAAGGAAAACATCAGCCGTCCATTTGCCGCAGTAAGTAAAATTACGTGCATTGTCTGTCTGACATATTCTAAGCCTAGAACTTAAGATCCTTTTAGTCTGGGAAAGATGTAGTGCCTCCCAGGTTCTTCTTTGAGCTCATGTTCATTTAGAAAAGTAGGAATGGCAAAGGGACCAACTGCATGTCATGCTATTGAGTGTCTTACATCTGCAGGCAGTTCTGTAATACAGACTAACCAAAATTTGTAAAACACCCCCCAAGACCTTTGAATGAAAGACCTTACAATTGTTATGAAGATTCTAAGCCTCAAAAGTGGTGTCACAGGTAAGGAAGAGATGAAATAAAGGGTGCATTGCAAATATTTCGGACGAAGCAGGAATTTCTTAGGTGATGTTTCCAGATCTTCCCAGGAATCTGTGGAGCCATGCCCCAAACTCCAGAGGAGGAAGGATATTCCCTGAAGCTAATTTCCTGAAGTAAAATCTCATCCTGAAGTGTCTTACTATCAAACCATCAGTTTGAGTCTGGTGACAGTTTTAACCCCGAGAGCGTGAAAAAGACATGCTAAAGAAATAGCTGAGCTTCCTCGATAGTGCCAGGAACATCCACCACTTCCTCCAGCACTGCATCTCCGTCTGTGACCAATCAACAGACGAAATTGATTGACAGCTGCCCAGAAGTATGGACTAATTAAATATATCATAAGTAGGTTGCAGTGAACAAATCAGTTTGACCCAAAAAATTTTGGTTCCCAGATGTCAGCAAGATTTTCTGTTTAGCTTTTTAATATGGTCAGGGTCCAGAAGCAGTCTCTGTAAATAACCTCACAGTTCTAAAGTTGACCAAGAAAGATTTTTGGAGCAAACAGACTCTAAAGGGCAGCCAAAGGCCTGTTTATATAGGGAAATCAGCATGTGCTAGGGTAAGATGAAAACTGATGGTGCAGTAGCTACCTGCATTCATTCTTCATAGGGAGAGTGGTGAGCCCTCAGGGTGTGCTCAGATGGCCTCTGCCAGTGCTCACTGAGGTAGTTTAAGGGGTCACTGTCCCTGGATATCTGCTTTGCCCTTTAGCTGAGGATTGTGGCCGCTATTCCAGCGGTGATAGAAAGAAGCACATAGCTACACTTCTGCCATCCTCCTTCGTGGCCTGCTGAATTCACTGAAATTACTAGAGAAGGCTGAGCTGCTGTTGATAGAGGCTGAAGGACTGAACCACATTTGGGTTTGCTGCCCCAGCTAAGGGAAGAAAACTGCTGTCAGAAGAGTAGGGCAGGCACTGTAATGACATAAAAATCTTAAGAACATCTATTTGTGAAGTGAATGGAATAAGATATGATGTATTTAATGATTAAAAGCACCTACATGGGGAATTGGGGAAGAGTATCTAGTTGCTCGCATATTTGCAGTTTACATAGCTGTGTATGGATGATCTTGCACTAGCTTCTTGGGCACATCAGCAGAAAAAACTCTGCAAGTTTCAGTTATTCAAGACACTACTAAAACTGTTCCTTTTTGGACAGAACACCACCATATTATTTAATTGTTTCACTATAACTCAGCAACCCTTGTATTCTTGATGACATTAATCAGGGCAGAACTTTGCCTGAAATAAGGGTACAGCTGTCATTGACTTATCTCCCTAAATGGAATAACAAAAACCTTTCAGGTTCTGCTGAGCATTTTCTTACATGCCTGCTGTATGCAATGCAACCTCTCTTTTTTCTTGAGATTTAGATGTGGATCTATGAGTTTTAATGCATATCCTTAGGATTGTGCTTCATCATCTTTCCACGAAGATGCAGTGTTAAGTAAAGAGAGCAAAGAGGCTGAGACCAATCTCAAAGACTGTCTATGCAGCTTTGAGACCATATTGTCAGTGTGAAATGATTTGTTAAACACTCAGCAGAGAGCTAACAGAATATCTTCAAATGATTTGGATTTTTTAAGGAATTCTGGTATCTTAAAAGTATCCAGAAAATACAGTTAAGTTTCAAACTACTGTAAGTTGGGTTCACAGTCTTAACATCTTAGCTCACAGGCTCAAAATCAGGGAATCATCTAGATTGGAAAAGACCTTTAAGATCATCAAGTGCAATCATTATCCGAAAACTACCAAGTCCACCACTAAACCATGTCACTAAGGGCCTCATCTACATGTTTCTTGAGCACTTGCAGGGACAGTGATGCCACCATTTCCATATCATAGCAGGATCTCCATATCCTGCTTTTAAAAGCAAGTGAATGAATCAAAGATGCACAGGTGAGGAAACACAGGGCAGGTCCTCAGATAATTAAATGAGCACAGTTCCACTGCAGGCAATGGTATATAATGTATTTACTGAAGTTATGTCAATTTTTTCTAGCCAAGGCTCAGGCTGGCAGTGTTTGAACACATCACTGTGCCACAGGCTGCTGCTCTGTTTGTATGTCTGGGTGGGATAGAAAGCAGTGGCCAAACGCAGCCCTCGGGTAACACTTCAGAAGTGTTAAAGAAGACTGTGTTGCATTTTGTGTAAAAATTGTAAATTCTTTTCAGAGTGAATTTAGTTCATTTTTCATCACTTACTTTTACAGCTGGGGACTACCTGTACTAGCTAAACTATACAGCCATGGTGAGGGCCCAGTCACTTGGAGGGCTTGCAACTTCACAGACCCCAATGAAACTGGCTTTCATCCACCTGCTGAACCTCACAGCTGAAAAGCAAAACCTTTTCATTTGGTCTGATATCTTACATAGGTACAATACACACATGCATTTATAGGCTGCAAATCATGTACATATTTAAAAACAAAATGAAAGCAAACACAAAATTGGGACGCACAGTGTGAAACGTATAAGCACGCTGGAGGTAAGGCCCAGTTTCCAGAGCCCACCGACAATTGCCATGCGCTATAGAGAAGCTGCTTTCTATAATGCATGGAGCCAATTATACCAGTGCCTTGACAGAGGGGAGTGGAGGAAACCTTTTTGCTGACCCTGACAGACAACAAACTTGCACCCTGAAGCCTGATGTCTGATTAATTTCTCAGTTTTACATTGCATGGCTGTTAAGTAGTAAATTAGTTTCTTCCTATATTCTTACCAACATGCTATTTGGTGCGCTCCTCTTAGTTCATTTCCGACATCAACTTAAAGATCTGTAGCTCGCCTCCTGAAGATGTGGAATAGCAAACTGACAAGCCCAGTTAGTGGGAGCTGAGTCAGTAATACCTCCAGGGATTAAGAGGGCAGAATATTTATAGGCAATCTAATGTTTTAGAGTACTTTTCATTTAAAAGAAATCTAGCAATTAGGCATAAATATGAAAAGCACTAAATATTAAATTACTAAAAGGTCATGTTTACAGAATATGTTTTGCCCACCAGCCACACAGAGAAAAAAGTTCAGGATTTGATTTCACTCTGAAGTTTATGCTTTTGATAAATTTAAGATTATTGCTGTATTAAAGCCATTTTATGTCCTCAGTGGGAGTTAAGGCACTCAGCATTTGTAGGATTGAGTCTGAAGTAAGGATGGGAGCAGTAATGTGACCACTCTTGAATCATACTGCCTAACATCTGAGAAGGATCAGGAAGACAATCCTTAGCCCTGAGCATTATATACAAATGAAATAGGGGTTATCTGGGGGCAGCATAATTCATTAAATGTTCCTTCTAAATGTAAAACACCAAATTCCCTCGACACTGTCAGCCTTTCAATCTGCAGTCTAGTTGTGACATAAAAACCGGTATTACAGTAAAAGTAAACTTAAATTCAGAGAAGCTCAGAAGTTCACTGTAAAAGCTCATTCTATTTTCTTATTACAAACAGCCAGGAAAAACATTATAGATATCATAGTCCTTTGAAAATGTTTCTGATTTTGGAAGATGGGACTAGATTCTCAGATGGTGTCAATCAGGAGATTTATAGTAACTATAATCCAATTACTCTGTAGCTCTCTCAGCTGAGAATCTGACCGAGGAGCTGTAACAGTCAGTTAGAAATGCACCCATGTATAGTTTCATCTTCCCCTTGAACATCTTCCTCTTTTACTTCAGACCAGTGCTGGGAAAAAAATCAAACAAATACTATGATCAGACTTTTACAAAGACTGGATAAAATCACATTGTGACTGAAAACAGTTTATTTCAAGGGAGGGTGTAAGGTGATCAGACCATGCAAAGTTCAAAAACCCCTCACAACTAATCATATGGTAAAACATGTACATCATCACTCTTGTTACACAGGCTGTATGCTCTTCTCATCCTTGATACATTTATTCTTACATCAAACTCTCATGAAACAAGGAACGATTATTTGTCCACTTCGGTCAAACAGAGCACAACAGGGTAGGTGGTTTCCTTAAGGCTCTGCAGGAAGCATGTATCAGAAGAACATAAATCTTTTCCATGCTGAGCTAATGCCCCAGTCCCCTGACCACTTCTGCCTGCCTAGTTCACCTTCTGTTATTTAATTAAAACAAGCTCTATCAATAATCTTTGGAAAGCCAGTTATTTATACTCCATCTTAACCAACACAGAAAAGTTGAAATGACTGCCTTGTGAGCTGACAAATGGAGGGTGCTCTATAAAGGCAGTGATTATTGATTTAAAATATACTACCTATTACCATGCCATTAACAGTAGACTAGTCCAATGATGAGGATGATTCAGACGTTCTTCTTTCAGCTCCACCAGCACTGCCCAACACCCTGCTTGTACTCTGTGTCATGTGAAACAGAGGCAGTCAAGTAGTAGCACTGCTCACTCTCCATTGTATAGCCCCATTTGTCCTCACAAAGATGGACTAAGCCTCTATCTGAATGAAGGCTACTGCTGACTCTGGTGAAGATTCCATTATGCCAAATGACACTCGCTTTCATTATAAATTGCCAACAAAACGTGAAGGAAAATCAAAGAACTTAATGCTAAGTTAAGCATTATAAAATAAAAGGGGTAAAAGGATAAAAGCTTTGTAGGAATTATCTCGTTTGAAAATATAAGTATACTTGTGGAAAGAAGGGAAAGGAAAAACCTTAAAGATAAATGTTTATGTTTCCTTCGGGTTTTTTTCTTCATAATTGTGTTTTAAAATTTCCTCATGGAAATGCTGCTGATTTGTGTACATGTGAAAAATACACCCCCTGCCTGTTCCGTCTGTCCTGGAGTAGGTCAGTCCTGATTCACTGTCCTCTGAAGTAGACAGGTGTACTTCCTAGTGTTGCTGTTAAATTTAACCTAGAGGTTTTGAAACTATAATGGAAATACACATCTAGGGTCCCTCCAAAACTCAGGATTACATTTTAACTAGAGATACTATTTAAGTCCTATAAAATATAGTGTATACTAACAATAGTGTTCCAAGTAGTCACTAGAAAGATTTGTTTCCTTTTCAATCTGCAACAATGCAGCATTGCAAAGGGGTCATTGGAAGAAAGAGGTGAATCTGGCCACTTATTGGCTTTTTATTATCTTAATATAGTGACACTGGAACAGAAAAAGTATGCCTTTCTTTAATTGATTCCTTTTTATTCAAAAACTATGAGGGCTTACCTTAAAAATATATGATGCTGTCAAGTTCAGCAAGCTGCATGATTTATTAAACCCAGGTCACCATTTCTCCTTGTCAGTTATATGTAAGTGCCTATCAATTGTTACCTATTTATTGGAAGTTAGAGAGAGTCTCTTAAAAGACTTCCACAGACAGGTATGGGGGCACAGTACCCAAGAACTGACTTAATAATGTAATGAGTGTTTCAGGCCATATTATCAGTTAATAGAAATCCTTTCAGTCTCATTCTTCCAATTTACCTCAGCCCCGAGAATCTGGCCGATTGTCAGTGACCTTGTACCTGACCATTTCTGGTGCAGTTTTGCTCTGGCGCAGTGCAGTGATGCTGAGACATTTTCCCAGAAAAACACCACCTTGTGTCAGGTATTCTGTGCCTCAAATTGGTGGAACAGAGCACGTTATTTCCACTTAGTGGGAAGAAACCAACATTGTTATTTCTACTGCTCTAGTGTCAAGGCTTTTTATTTCCACTGCAATGATCGTACAGTCTCTCATAACCAATAAGCCAACATCCACCCTGCCAAGAAAAACAACAAAAAGAAACCTTGGCTGGTCTGAAGCACATTAGAGCACACAAAAGAAAACTGACTCCAGGCTGCAGCTAGACTGGAAATGTCTGTACTCCTGGTAGCAGTGGTGGGATTTGACTGAAAAATTACCTTTTTCTGACACATCAGCAACCTCTGGATTGTTTCCGGTTCTCCGGATGATGCTAGCAGAAAGAAACAAAACAACAAACCAAGGGTGCGTACAAATTCCATGCTAACTTCAAAGGGGGGAAAGGAAACAGGTACTATTTCCTTGTGGTTTAAAATGAATACAGTTCAGGTTTAAAGCTTCTGGACACAAGTGGTCAGATATAAAAAGGACTCAGGTACACCCTATCAGACCCCCCAAAAAGTTGTCTCTGCAAGAGTGTAAGTTTTAAGACAATTTTCTCTGAATAAGGGACACAGCATCACTTCTCAAAATTTCAAAGAGCAGCTCAAGGCTGAAGCTGAGGCTCCCTGGAAACTTCTCCATCACGTTACTGGCATGAACACTGTGAACACTGGTTGTGCTCCATTCCCAGCCCACTCTTCCCACTTGTTAACCCAAACTGCCCTCGTTCCCTAACCCTCCAAGCGACCTTCTCTTACAGTGCAGCTTGGTGCTGTGACCTCCTCCACCTCCCAACAACAGGATCTCTGTTTCATGGCATGTGAACCTGCACTAGGAAAAGATGGGTTACATTTTATGAGGATTGCAGACCATGGAGTCATTGCTCCTGAACACACAGAAAGTTGAGCTCTTGGTTCAGTGCAAACCTACATTGCTCCGTGATTGCAAATGGAACAAAACGAATATTTTTTAGCTGAGTGTACAACCTGTAGGTTCTGGAGTTACACAGGATTTTTTTGCTGTGGTGAGAATCAAAAGATCTTGGGTTTATTGCTTACCAGTGGAAAAAAAAAGAGGTCTTTATTATCCATGAAACTAAGAGTCATTCATGTTTATGTGGCTTTATTAACACCTGATGCATTTTAAAGTGAGGGAAGCTAAAAGGTTTTGTTTTCTGGTGAAGATGACAACTCTGCCATTTGCAAATGTAAGGATCTTTTGATTTTCATAAATTAGCACAAAATGTGGGCAGGAATATGAAAAAGAGCTCTTTGATGGAGATTATCACCCTTGCAATATTTATGTAAATGCTTTTTACAGCATTGTTTTTTCATGCAGCTGTACTTTGGACTGTGACTCGAGAATTCGCAATATAAGAATATGAAACAGAAAATTCTGTAGAGCATAAAATTTTTTTATAAAATTAATTTATTGGGAATTTTATTCAGAATTATTTATTTCAAGTCACCATACCCCTTAAATTCGAGGCTGACATCAGTATAAGATGTATGTTGTTTATATTACTAAATGCTTAGGACACTGCTTCAAAAAGTCTCCTAAAAGTGCCTGCACAAAAATCTAAAATTAATTTTAACCCATAATAAACCGTTATCACCAGTACCACCTAACATCTGCCTAGTTGCTGTCATACATCCTTATCCAGTGGCAATGGAGACGTGCCCTCCTGAACCATATTTCTCAGAGGGAATGAGAACGAGGGACTGGGGAAGATCTCAGTCTGGCATTGGCTATAGCATCTGGATCTACAGTACCAGTGAGCAGAAGCAGTGCCATAGGGCAGGAAAGCGCTCTGCACCTTCAAGCTGGGAGCATGGCTATGTGGAGCTGTGGATGCGGTCCCCACCAGGGCGCTGGAGCCGCGCGGTCTCCCCAGCGCCGGCTGAGGTCACTGTGGTTCCGCACCTCCTGCTGCTTTTGGAGCAGCTTTTTGCTGCTGGAAGAAAGGAAACGGCAACAGATTTTTCTCCTTTTTTCTTTTCTCTCTCTCTCTCTCTTTTTTTTTTTTTTTTTTTTTTTTCCAGCACATATAGTTTCTAAAAATGGGGACTAACTGATGGTTGTAATTTTGATGGAGATTTACCTGTAGGCAAGACGACAATCAAACCCGCACTATTAACCGAAGGCTGATTGAGTTAATGAATATAATTGTCAACTCTACAAGCTGATTCAGTCTGTCTAACAATCTGTCAGTTTGTCTTTCCTCCTGCAGTTTGTCCCCCTTTATATCTTGCTCTATGGTGACTGTAGGTGAATAACACAAATCCCCATAAATACAGAATTGTTTGAGGGAGGACTGATGGATGCTTGGGAAAGAAGCTAGAGGTTCTGCTATACTAGGTAACTGAGTTTATCACTGTTCAATTAAACACAGTGAATTTGGGAGAAGCAGCTGAACTGGTAGGTAATATTACCTTTATCTGTCTGGAGGAAATTCAGATCTTTTATTCACTGGACTAAGTCAGCAAATGCCACATCCTTAACTTAAATGTCTGTCAGTCTGCTAGATGAGATAGTGTACAGGAAGCATTGCACATAAATATCAGGGATCAGTGCTCCAAAGTAACAATAATGTCTTTAGGCGAGTGGGGAAGACAGGAGATAGGAGAAAACATCAGAAATGCCTTCTGTGGGTCAGAACTTCAGGCTTGGAAAGCTTGCAGCCTACCAGCCTAAACAGACACTGCAAAGCCCATCACCTGATCTGCAGATTTCCTTCCCTACGGGGAACCCCAAGGGTCTCCAAGGAAAAGCTTTCCACCCTCCCCATCAGTCAGGCTCAAAGTTGAGAGGAAAGGGAGTGGGGTGTTAGAAGATGAGGAGTAAACTACTCAACAATCAGAAAAGCATAATTCACAGCTCAGACCAGAGTCATTCCAATTCAGGCAAGTTCTCTCTGGATCAGACATTTCTGCTAGAAGCAGTTACTATAAATGAGCTTTTCAGATGTATCAGAAAAGTTTACATTCAACTTTTGGAAGAGGCATGCATATTTTGTCTTCTGGCCAGGGCTTGAAACCAGTATTCAGAGCTACCATCACTGAAGAGGTGAGGGACAGCATGCAACAAGAGAGTTACTTGCCTTTCTCCTGGGGTCACACACAAGCAGGAAATAAAAACATGAGAGCACAATACATGGCTGTAAATAACACTGTAAAGGAATGTGACATTGAAATAATAATACATACCTTTTAGAGTGGAAAGAGGCCTATGTTTGCTGAGAAATTACTATGAGCGCTACTAGTGAAAGTAAAGAGCAAGAACCCATGAAAAGAGATCAGAATTACTCCCCCAGACAAGGAGCTGCTCTTTGTGAAGCAAAATCAGAGATACTCCTCACCTGCCCCAAGGGAAAGACCACGTGGAATCAGATTTGCCCCAGCTATGTTTGTCTGTCTGCAAGTGAGGCTCTCAGGCCACTAATAGTGGGGACATAGGCAAGTGTAGGTAGTCCATAGCTGCATTTTAGTAGAGGACACAAGGCTGTGGCATGAGCCTCCTCTAGCTGGGCTCATGGAAAGAAACACAAATACAGTTGCAATACAATTAGCTTATGGGTGCAGTGTGAGTGATTTATTGCCACACTGGGGGGCAAAGTGGCACATTATTGTATAATTTTAAGAAGTGTAAGTGGGGAGCTGTTAAGTCCCCTAATAAAGAGGTGACCAACTCTTTGAAATACAATCCCATATAGCTGTATATAGGTAATTCTATGTTTGGCATCTTCCTTTCTTCTGTTATTTTTGGTTCTTTTTTTTTTGACACATACATGATAATACAATAGCAATCTGTATTCCGACATGAATCTGCATTCTTAAAACCTTGCATGTAACAGATGGATAAAGGTTTATAACCCGTTTGCTCATATTTCAGCTATTCCTTAAGTAGCTCTTGCATATTACTTATTTTATGTACTTATGTTGTAGAAGGGTATTTTGCATGTCCTGTCATGCAACATTGCAAGTCTCTTTCCAGCATAAAGAATCTTCCCCTTTCCAAATCTTCTTATGCTGCATCACTGTGTATGTGTCATGGCTAACAGCTGCTTAATACAAATTGTCTGTACAACTGCGAGTTTATCCTCAAGTTAGTTGGATTAGACAGGGGGTTCCAGAGACTACACTGCCACTGAATACACTTATTTCAAATCTAACATGAGGTTTAATCAATAAAAATAACAGCAGTAGATTTGTCTCATTCTGCTTTTCTATGTTGTAGAAATGCCTGAATATAAATGGCTTTCAGCTGTTCCTCAAGAGATACCTTTGTCATTTATTGAGCACTTTGTGCTTCACAAGAATTCCTATTACAATGTCACAACTTAAACTTGCCTTGCCCTCGTGCATTTCAATGCCTAGCCATCTGAGGGAAAAAGAAGTATTGTTTGGTGCTTGCATGTAGATATCTAAATCTGTTGATTTAATTTAATCTACTTGCACATGCAAACATTAAAACCCCCTGGAAACATAAAAAAAAAAAATTACAGTTAAGGAAAAGTTAAAAATCTCTACTCCAAAGAATAGAGAGGAAGTGCTTGTTAGGAACTTCAGTGAATGAGTCAATGTCTCTTGCTCAAAAATGAAATGTTAGCTAAAAGTTGAATTAACTGAGGAAGGCAACTAATTCAAGTCTTAATTCTGACCCATAAAAATAATAGGATTGCTTGTTTTTTTTTATTTTTATGCATATAAAGACTGTCTGAAAGGCATTGTTTTAAAATGAGGGGAGAATAAAGCAGGGATTTTTTGTTTACAGTTCCAGTCCTGTCTCGCCTCCTTGCCTGCGAGAACTAAACCACTAAATTATAACATTGGAAAAGTCAAGAGCAAAACTGTCAAGTATTTAGGAGAAAAAAGGTTTTTAGCCTCTACTGTTCTGATTTTTTTCAATTTCTTTAAGTTTGTGGACTAAAAAGCATTTGGAAAGAGGATGTTTTTATTTAAAATTCAACATCCATAATACTTACATTATGGTGTGAAATCTGTACTAGATGAGTGATATCTTGGCAGATCCCCCTGGGGCTTAAGTTGGGCAGGATTTTACCCATTATTGTTAAAGCAAACAAGTGTAGGGAAAAAAAAACCCACATCAGAAGAAAAAAAGATTCACGTTTTTCATTGTAATAAAGAAATAAAAGGAGCACCAGCTTAACTTTTAAAAGAAAATCTTTGGCAGATCAACAATTCACAGAGGGTTTTTGACAGACCACTGGGTCCACTTTATTGCCTGAAAATACCTGCCCTAAATATAATTCAGAAATATAAAGGGTTTTGGGGTGGTAGTAACTGTTTGGGGTATTTTATCTTATTTTATTTTATTTTGTTTTACTCAGTAATTTGGCAGAGACTCAGCCTTTCATTTTACCTGAAGGATTTTGTAAAACTCACAATCTGAGAAAACAGCTCAAATTCAGACACATGTATAGTACCGTGGCTGACTGTTTCTTATTTGGATTGGCAAGAACCTTTCTTCTTATTTAAATATTTTTATGCAACACCAGTAACACCATTATCAGCATTGATAGAATGAATATAAACTGTAAATTCTCTTCTTTGAGATGTTTAAACCTTTGCTGGATAAAATGCTAGCAAATGTGATAGTAATTAAGAAATAATCCTGCACAATAGTAAAAGACGTTAGATCTTTATATGTAAAAGGAGTTACTCAATCTTTAATATTTTTAAATCTGTGGTAGGCATAGGATAATGTTCTTAATTTGTTACTTTTTAGTAGAAGATCAAAGCGCATTATAAATTAACCTTGATTTGAACAATACATTTTCTTCACATTCTCTAGGCCTGGGGTTTTTTGAAATCATCAGTTACCTCTGGGTGGGTGTGTAAAGCAATACATGCTCCCTCTGTGGCCCAAAACTAATATAAGTAAATTTTCATGGTTGTTAACTTAAGTGTAAACATTTTTAATCTTAAAATCTGGTGTAAAATGATTGACTTAACTTTCCAAATGTGCTTAGCTACTATGATGATGGACAACATATGATATGCAAACTCAGGAGGCTGTATTAGATACAAAATTGTTCAACTCATGGGTGGCTGCTTTAATTTGTAGTTCCCCATGCTGAGCAGCTTTGGGATCAGCTTTACGCAGACAAGTTTCCCCTTCTCAACCATGCCAAGGCATGTGTTCAGGGAGCTGTGTATTCACATGCTTTTTCATGTCCCTGGAGTTGAGCTTATTGATTACCCACATACTTAAACATGTTTAACTTTAACAGCTTTGTTAAACTGGGGACTAATTCACTTACAGGCAGTCTTCGTTTTGTGTGTTAGGGGTATACATTAAAATGAAGAGAACAGAAAGAACAAACCAGAAAGGATGTATAGGCTTAAACCAAGCTTTAGGCAGATTTGAAATATTCAAATCCACTATTGAATATCACCCATAACGTTGCTGCCCTATTTCTCCTTGTCCTGGGTTCAGCAGTAGCAGTCATTTCTTCTCCTTCTTAGTAGCTGGTGCAGTGCTGTGTTTTTGACTTTCAGCCTGGGAACAGCGCTGATAACACCGATGTTTTTAGTTACTGCTCAAATGTTTAGCCTGACCAAGGACTTTGTGAGTCTCATGCTCTGCCAGGGAGGAGGGGAAGCCGGGAGGAAACAGAGACAGGACACCTGGCCCAAACTAGCCAAAGAAGTTTTCCATACCACAACACATCATGCCCAGGATGTAGAACTGGGAGCAGTTACCCAGAAAGGCGAGTTCACTGCTTGGTCAGGCTGTTTTTCGACGGGTGGTATTGCATTCTCTTCCCTTGTTATTTCCCTTATCATTATTATTATTGGTAGTAGCAGTAGTGATTTGTGTTATACCTTAGTTATTAAACTGTTCTTATCTCAACCCGTGGGAGTTACATTATTTTGATTCTCCTCCTCATCCCTCAGGGAGTGAGGGGAGTAAGGGGGGGAGTGAGTGAGCGAGCTGCGGGGCTGGGCTTAAACCACAACACTTCTATGGCTTTGAGTTAAAAGTGCTTTTCTTCCAAAACACAGCAAACCCATTAATCACTAAGGGCAGGAGTAACAGTGGCAGTATATGACAGACATTGATAGTGAAAGAAAAATAGGCTGTGTAAATGAAATACTTTATTCAACATTACACACTACTTTAGCATAACTGTTCTTTTGGAACTTCGAAAGGTGTACATTTGGAACAGCTTAAGTAGAGTATAGAATAAGTTCTCATCCATGTTGTGCCATTTCCTCTCTCTTTTTTTTTTTTCCCCACCTAATAATTTGGCTGAAGATAATTTATACTATTTCCATATATCTATTTTTTAACTGTGTGATGCTTCACAGGTTGACATCATGTGAAATCACCTCATACTGTTCACAGAAGAACTTCAGTCCAGTAATAAAGAGGAGAAAAGTACCCATTAGAAAACACAAAAATAAGCAGATAGGCAAACCCCAAATATTATTTCAGTTTCATCTAATTAACTACTGAAGCAGAAAAATTCTTCCCGTGCCAGCATTTGCAATGTTGATGCTGATCTATGCGTCCCAGAGTACAGTCCTCAGAAAGGGCTCTTTTGGGCTAATTGCATCTACTGGATGGACAGAGAACCAGTTTATTTCTTTAAAATGGGTTCTCTAAATAACACTAAATCTCCTTATTTTCAGAGACAGCCTCCAACCAACCTTTAAAACACAGCTGTTCTCCCTTATCGCATATCTCATCTTTTTTTATTATTATTTCTTTTTGTTTGCAAACATTCTATCCTACCAGCATTTACTTATATCCTGCAGTGGGACAGTAAGCCCCCGAAAGGTACAGGTTTACAGGAACCTGTTATGTCCCATTTTCCAGCTGTGGGAAAGTGATTCTCAGGGAAGGGAAAATGACTTGTCTAAAATCACACAGTGAGATTAATGATAGAGCCAGGCATTGAACATTTAGGCTGTGGTCAGATGATCACTAAGATTGGATTTATGCATTACTGGATCACCTGGCAATACAAATTTGGTGCAGACATGCATCCATTCCTGTTGAATTATTCACAGCACATCAGATAGTGCTTATGTCAGCTGGTGCCCTGAGATAGATAGCCCGGAGTACAACATATCCCATATGCCATTCATTCTCATCTCTCAAGTGTAGTTTGGGATGATGGCCTGTTGCACTGTGGTAGGAAACTTAGCTCCTGCTTATGAGGCTGTTATTACCACAGGAACAAACCTAGAAAGTCACTGTGTCACAAGTAAGGTGTTGTTTGCATGTCACCAAGTGCCAGGGCATCACAATTTCTAGGAAGCAGTAGGTGGCAACGTGGATCTGTTGCTGGCTATACCTCTGGAAGTGGTCATTTCCTGCTAGAGGCTGGTGACAGAGATGTGCAGATGTGATGGCCTGCATATGATGTTTCAGTGCTGGGCTGCACGAGCAGGAAAGGGGGAACAGGGGACAGAACTGGTTCTTTTGTTAATCTTTTTCTTACTGATGATAAAACCGAGTACAGTAAAACCAAGGAATTGCAGGTTCCTGTTCCCTGAAGCATCTGGATCTGTGAGAAGAGCTATGACTACCAGCAGAAGGGTATACTCCAAGTATGGGGAGACCATCAATATGGGGAGAATTTATGAATGGAAATGTTACCAAATACCTGCTGACAGCTGTTTCTCCAGAAGGTGCTCACCCACCCAGCAACGCTTCCTGAGCACTGAGAAGAAAGGGGCTTTAGCAATCTGTGAAGTAGCAACTCTTGATTCCTAACATTGGGGTCCCAATCAATTTGAGGCTGAAAAGTCAGTAAGACAGTGCTTAATTTCAGAATGCTCTTTGGAAAGGCCCCAGCTCATGATGGAGTGTGGCATGCAGGGATTTAGAGTGAGTGTTGCCCAGGTGAGTATGTATCCTCTCCCTCAGTCCTGGGATCTGCTTTGACTGTTTATCAACACCACTGGGGCACTGCAACATTGTGCTGGGGTCATCTTCATCTTGTCTCAGAGACCTCATGAATCTTGTGTTCTCTGTACTCCTCAACTGATTCCCTGGAAACAGGACAGTCTGTTGTCATGGCCAACCACTCATGTAGTTTGGTGCTTCCAAAAATATTCTGTCCCACACTTCTCCTGAGAATCCTAATGCACAATGCCTGCATCTAGTTGGGGTTGTCTTTCCATGGTCTGTCCAGTGCAATCTTTAAGCATACTGTGCCTTACTGGTTCGCTGGGCAAGGTCCTGGCTTGGAATAACTTCAGGTGAGAAGCAGCATCGATGCCAGCAGCTGTCAGCACAGCTGTCAGCATCGATGTGCCCAACTGCTCAACCTTGCAACAAAACCAAAGTGCTGGGGCTCAAGAAAAATAAGATCTTCATCTGTAGAATGTTCTAGGAGAGCATATGTGAGGTTGGGGGAGTGAAGTCAGGGTGAAGACTGGTGAGATGGTGATAAAAATGCTACTGGTAAGGGCGTCTACCACCTCTCTGAGGAACTGTTCCAGTGTTTCATCACCCTCATCACAGAAGAATTCTTCCTTATATCTAGTCTGAATCTACCCTCTTTTGGTTTAGAACCATTACACCTTGTCCTGTCACTACAGGCCCTACAAAAAATGTCTGTCCCCGACTTTCTTATAGGCCCCCTATAAGCATAGAAATGTCACAATAAGGTATTTCCGGAGTCTTCTCCAGGCTGAAGAACCCTAACTCTCTTAGCCTTTCCTCATAGGAGATGAAGGTGACTTGAGAAGACCTGGCTGATTAGATATTGAATCTATTAGGATTTACATAATCTGTTCTGGTGGCTCAGCTGTGGCTTGGTAACCACCAGCTGAAAGATGGTAAGTGACAACTGGGAACAGTAATGAACAGTTAGAGGTTGTAGTATCTTGAAGGCTCCAATTACTGCCATTGCGACCCTGTGACTATGCCTGAAGATAGAGTGTGGGAGTGACTTGGCTCTGCCAGTGACTAAGCAATTAGCCACAAAGGCAACATTGCACATTTCTCTGTGCCTCTATTTCCCATCTGTGAAAGCAGAACAGTGCTGCACGTTCACTTTCACTTAGCACATTCTGCTTTGACACTGAATGTGAAGACTCAACATTAAACAGGAATTTTTCAAATATATCGTGAAGGAACTAGGCATCTACTGAAATACAACTAAAAAGGTAGTTAGAAATTACTGGAGATGAGCCCACATCCTTGCAGTAACAACTTCATCTCCTTCATATTCTCTTTTTCATATAGAGAGATCAGAAAGACTTTATTTCCCCGTATTAAGCTCACATGGCAAGCTTTTTCTTGGAGCAAAATGCCTACTAAAACATTTGGTTTATGTAAAGGCACAAAGTGGTATTACCTATGGGGCTTCAGGCTGCAGGGGCCTCCAGGCAAAATACTCTACATGCTGAAGAGGAAATGCAGTTACTGAAGTCAAGTTTATGTTTTTTAACCTATTTTTCTTGAGATAACTTTGTCAGATTGTCAAACAAACTCTCCAAAGGGATTTGAGTCACAACCACATTAAACTGGAATCCAATCTTGTTATGCTGGCCTCAGCGAGTGGATATTCCCTCTGAGCAAGCCTGCAGTGTATTAAGCTGCCTTCTGTTTCTTCAACCTAAGCTGTGAATGTATAATCATATTTCCTTTTGAAAATGACTTGTTTTTCTTCATTACAGAAACGGGATTGATTTTCCTACAGAGTGTTACACTTGTCGAAGCAGCTATAATCAAATTTCACTGTAATGTCCCTACAGAAGTAATTCCCACAATTAAAACTGTAGCCATTCTGGATACCTGTTGGCTTGGATTCTAATTTTCATGTGTATCTGGAATAGGCCCACTGAGAACATAGGCCAAATCCACAGCTTGTGCAAATCAAAGTCACTGGAGCCACATCTGTGGTTAGCAACTGTGGATATAACTACCTATTTTCAATGAAATAAACAGAGTCACTCATTAATACTGATATGACAAAAGTTAAAAATTAGACCAGTAAGTCAAAATAGTTCCTTTTCACATCAGTGAATGGCAGAAGCTACATAATATTTAAAATTTTCAAGTATTCCAAGCATTCCTTTATCTAACCCTAAATAAAATTAGGCGGAGGTGGATACAAGGATAGCAATGTTTCAGTAGTTAGCTCAGAAGAGGCTTTGAGAACTTCCGTGACAAGACACAGGGTGAGTGCAGTAGCTCAACAGGCTATATTTTGGGTGAACAGCCTTGCAATTCAATGAAGATATTTAAGTCAGTCTTGATGAAAGCGTGGGATAACGCTGCATCCCTTTGTATAGTGTGACTCGCAAATGCTGCCTTTGCTGTGTCCTTAGCAAACCCACAATTTCTCTCTGAAACGCCGTGATTAAGCTACCATATCTACTTTTATGGGATATGGAGCACAAGGTCTGTGCAAAGTTCATTTAGAAAAACCCCACAAGCCTCCCCTCCTCAAAGCCAAACAACAAAACCCAAACCACTTAAAAATCCCTTTTTTAGGGCTTTACTTTCCCCCAAGTTTCTTTCCTTCTGTTGTGATCTGCACCTTTGAAGGCTTTTGTTCTTTCTTTGTTTTGCTCCGTCAGAAAGTCCCAACGTGCCTTTCCTGTGCGCTGGTGAATGACAAGGAAGCCACAACCCTCTTTAAATTGATGCTTATTCGCATGCTGAGTCTCCCTCTTTTCCCTCATACGCACACACAAACACATGCACATGCACACAGCCACACACTCCTGCAAAATGGTGAGAACCTAAGTTAATAGCAAATAATTAAGAAAAAATACATTTTAAATATCAGCTGAATCACAGCTCCCACTGCCTGGCAGCAGTGAGGTGATATGAAACCAACTATAAACTTGCCCTAAAGTGCAGCTCTGGATTTCCTCTGTTACAGGGGGATGGATGTTTAAAGCAGCACAAACAACAGTGCTGCTGAATTTGCAGCTCCACCTATTTTCTGCAGGTCAAGCAGCCTGACCTCCTTACAAACATACACTGCTACATGTGTGCATGCACACACACAGAGAAGTGATTAAAAATAAAGCATTCGCCAGCATGCCTTTTGCTTACATCCACTTAGCATTATCTATTGTAGTCATTCCATTGGAGAACATCATGTTATTAAGGGAGGCCAGCTCTGCCAAGTGTTAGTCCCCCAGAGGGGACTCACCCATGTGTTAAACATTTTAGCTCTCATAATAGAAGGTTATGCTCTATATTTCAATGACAATTCACTTAGCGTTTACAGATGAGATACTTGGGAGTGCATCCCAGCAAGCAGCGTTTGCTTTTGAGACCAAAAGAGTGGGCAATAAAATCATGTAGTGCATATTGTTTGAGAGACAGATGTGCCTTGTAGCAGCCAGTAAACCAGATACTCAAGTTCATGTCGGGCACTTAATATATGCATCAGCCTTGCCTAGTTAGGGAGAGCTCTAAACACACTTGACTTCCAGAGGCAGCAAGTAGTTATGAGAGCGCAGTAGCTGGAGAGCTTCAGAAATGTAGCTTCCCTTTACAATTTGGCAAACAAACTGCTCCTTTCTACACAGTAGTCATTCCAAAGGCATTCTGTAACAGAAAAAATTAAAGTATCTCAGGTTGCTTCATCTGCTTTAGAAGGGACTGCAGAGTTCACAAAATCCTGTTGCTATAAGTAGAGAGCATGTAAACATGAAGGAGGAAAAAAGCAGGGAATTACAGGAGAGAAATACATATTCCTCATGGAATCTTTCACCCACTACTCTTCTAAAACAGTCTGGCATCCTAAAGCGACATGCACTTTGGAGGATTGTTCCAGTTTTGATTTCCTTTAAGTAGATTTGACTTTGTCTCATTTAAAGCGAATGTGTTGCTTTGTTGATGTGAAAGTTTTGATGACACACCACTCTAATTGTTTGCTGCTCTGGAGAAGCACAAACCTGCAGCCGATCCTCTATGACATGTTTTTGCGCTTCTCATTGTTATAGTTTTCCACCAACTGATCATCACAGCAAGTCAACCTGCAAATAAGTACTCCTGAGCACTTTAATGAGGCCCTTATCTCTGGCCAACTTAGGAATACTCGTTGGCCTCTCCCCTGTTGAACAGCCGCAACTCCAAATAACCCTCCCATTAAAACGAATGCGCTGCTGTCAGAGATGTCAGGTTGAAGGGGCGGCAGGCTTCTGAAGCTGTTATTGCATCATTCTTTTGCTGGGCCAAGGTACAATGCCTACCGGAGTGATTAGAGCAATTACTCAGCACTGTTTGTCACAGACAATCAGATCTGACCAGCATGAATACAGCCGTGACCTAGACCTGCCTCTCTAGCAAAGCATTATTATTGGTTGTCATCTTTCTGTTCCGTAGCTTTATGCATGTACCTAAGTTGGAAACGCACTAAGAAAACTTCCTACCAATTATTTCTCTTTTGTTTCTCTCCTTGATGGGCCTCTCCAATCATCTGGATCATGCTTTCTTCCCCTTTTGTCTTTCTGCTTGTGCTCCTGCTGATATGTACGTGACTTTCTGCCAACGAGTTAAGTAGCAAAAGCCACTTGGGTGTCTTTAATGTCATCCCTTCTCTGTAGTTAGTTTAGCGCAAACCAGAGAAGGCTGCTCATTGAGAGTTAATGAAGATATGAGAAGAAACCCCAGTATTAGTAAGACCAGATCTCTGTATCTCTCCTTTACAGCATTTTCCATAACAAATGCAACGTAGTACGAATATTTCATAGTAAACTGCTTATTAAGATTTAAAAATGCAGATGAAAATATGTTGCTGAAATTAATGTAAAATTCTGTGATTTGTTTGTGTATGGATGGAATTAGGATATTGAAGAAGAATTACACTTGAACCCCCTGATTTGTGTTACCTGGTCCTGTACATGTCTGCTTGTTCTCTCTTGCTTTTCCTTTCATAGAATCATAGAATACTTTGAGTTGTAAGGGACCATCCAGAGGTCATCTAGTCCAAACCCCCTGCATTGAGCAGGATGTCTTCACCTAGATCAGGTTCCCCAAAACACACCCAGACTGGCCTTGAATGTCTTCATCTTAAGCTTTGTTTGAGATCTGCAGGAAAGCAAGGACAATCGCATCTCTGCTCTCTACGCTTTGCTTTCCCTACATTGACAAAAGTATCCACCTGTGCTGCACCTCTGAACTACCACATTCACTCCTCGTTTTTTTTTCTTTTTTTTTCTTTTTCTTTTTTTTTTCTTTTTCTTTTTTTTTTCTTTTTTGCTTTTCCATACACATAAAGATATTTCATCAGTATCACCAAAGAAAGAGCCAAAATTCATAGACACATATGTTTCAGGAGGCTGAGATGCTACAGTGATACAATTTCAGATGGCTGAAAGGGTAAGGAAACTTGAGGCTGCCTAGTACCTAGTACTGTTAACAGAACATTGGTACAAATGTCTTGCATGCAGGTGTATGAGGGAGACAATAGGACATCATTTAATGCAGATCATGTCAGCAGAGGTTCTTACACTAATTCTATCTGCTGTTAATGGGGAAAAGAAAAAGCTCTTGACAAGAATGAGTGTGTGAGCAAGACTTCAAATCTCAGTAAGCGTGAGATCTTAAATGTGCATTATTGTGATTATTATACTAAGAAAAAATGCCTGCGTTTTTACTTGAAGCTGTTGCTAGTAATGAAGGAATAAAGGTCCCTCTGATCACAAAGAATCCCAGCAGCAACTTTGTCACATTAGTACAGTAATTTCAGTATTGCTTTCGGAACAGTTGTTCAAAGCAATCAGCAGCACAATACTACACATAAAATTCTTTGCAATTATTTTTCCAGGAAGTAGCTATGTACCAAAAAGTTTGTAATATATACTATGCTCTGTGATAGTTTAAGGACCCTGAAGTTTCCCAGCCACTTGACTAGAATCAGGTAACATATCCACCTTACGCAGGCCACATATTTACCTTACACGGGGCCAGTGGATTCTTTCGTATGCCCCTTAAACTATCTTTTCTCAGCTTGGTTGATTCCGATCAGCACTTTGATACTCTTTGGATACAATGGATAAAGGTGTTGGGATGCAGGGCACAACAGAGTATATTTCAGCCCTTTGACTTCAGGGATAAAAAAATGGGGTGCTTTGTATTTTGTCAGATCCTTAAATCCTTTGGAAAGGTTTAAGGATAAAAGCTTACAGTTAGCTAGAAAATAATACGCATTTACAATAATAGAACAAAATTACAAATAGATAAAGTAAGAAAATGTTTTACTAAGATTATACTTAATAAGTATCCTACTTAGCTGATTTAGCATCTCAGCTGCCTGTCAGACCAGCTGATTAGCCTTTACAATGTACCCCAGGGCTGGTATACCCTCGCAAAATTTTAAAGGTATATCTTTTTTTCTCACTAGTGAAGGTATTTGCCAGAGCCATTCAGTGCAACTGCTCTGCACAAGCTATTTTTTCTGTAGCTCAGAAAAGAGTAATTGTCTCTTCCTGTTCACTTTCCTTTATTGACAATAAGGAGGTAATGCAGGGGATCAATTCTTTTGCCTTCTTTAAGGTTACCAATTGCTTATCTTAATTGGCAGATTCCTGAGTTTGGCTTTAATCTGTTTATTCTTGCAATCAAGAACACAATAGCGAACCTTTAGAAATCTTACAACAATTGTCAGTAGATGCCTCTTATTAAATGTAAGTGTAATCAGCCTTTGAACACCAACTATTGAAAGATAAATTGGTTTTGATTTGGTAATATCCACATACTTCCTGTTAGTTATGGTAGGGTCCTTTCACGCTTATCTTAGGAGACAAAACTGGATTTTCTGGGTGAAACCGAAACCACTGCAAAACTCTTGTCATCTGACTCAGTCTCATGCTGACCATTTGCACCGTTATAGCATTTCTTTAGTCTGAAGCAGCAAAAAAGAGAATGTTGCTACACACTTACTTAAATGTTCCTATAATTTATTACTAGGAAATGCAATATGTCATACAAAGTAACTAAAGTAAATCAAAAGTTCAAACGCTTGAATATTCTTGAATCTAAGAACTGAGTTTAATTACATGGCTGCAAAATGAGTTTTAATCAATTAACTTTTTCTCTGCTGTGCAGCCAACAGCTTACCATAGGGGCATTGCCACTTCTGCAAATTCTCCTCTTGTAAGAAGTGGTTTGAAAGGATGTGCTGTTATCCTTAGAGAACCCACTGAATTCGGTGATTATCCATGTGGGTAAATGCACTGCAGAACCAGAGCCTTAATGGAGCTTGAAAAGCTGGCAAATGCTCTTTCTCACTATTTGATTACCCTCAAGGTTGGAAACTACAGGACACGCTTCTGTTCTCGGGAGAAGACTTCATGGCATAGACTCTATGTGTAAAACTTAAGTAGAGACTGGTGAAGTGAGTGGAAGTGTTAAGCATGCATGGAAGGCAAAGTCAGGCCATCACTTGGTAGATTTTCCAAAATCTTGAACTCCACAAGATTAACTAATCCATATAAACCAGCAGCTAAACAGTAATAACTTGTGTGTCCTAATATTTTCCTAAAATGTTCTGGGGTCCTACATAACTTGCTTCTCGTATTGGCACTGTGAGGCGGCTACTGAGTTCAATCAAATATGGCTTTTACAAATAAAGATCCCTAAGAAAACCAGGTTAATACCTCTTAAACTAAACAATTTTCTTCGTGCAGTAAGTTCATTATTTGACTGAACTAATGATATAGCACTGCTCTCAAATTAATTGTTAGTAAAGCTATGACTGAACCTTTGCCAACATTTGTCTAGGGGAAGAATGGCAGATCTTAGTGATTCTGAAAAGTTTTGCAAATGATGAGGAAAAGGCAAAGAAAAAGAAAAGTCAGGTTGTTGGATCTGATTCCACTGCAGCTGATCTGACTGCATGTGGCAGTCTGCCTCTGTGTGAGTTGGTAGCTGTCGGACTACAGTACAAGGCTGCATCTTTTTGTATCCATTAAATTTGAATGCATTTAATAAATTCAAATATCAGCTTACTTTTTCCTGTTTCACTCACTTTTCTCTGGTAGGAACAAACTTCTCTCCACATAGCTGCATCATCATTATTTTTATTATCTGCTGTTTTTATCACAGACAATATACCCAGTGTTGTACAATACTAAAATTGTTTCTTTTACCAACAAATTTATGATCAAAAATATGGAAGTTCTGACTACAGCACAACCATTCTTGAGACAGTGACTGTACTTAGCCATCTGGAAGAAAGATTTACCAAAAAAGATAACTAAAAAATAGCTAACAAACTTTTTCCAAGCCTTGTAGAAAGTTCACACTTTTCTAACAGTGCTTTTGGAACAACCAGGGGAACATTAGTGCTGTGGGCAAGTATGTGGGCATACCCAGCTTAGTTTTAAATGGTCTACAGGGCTAGCTGTGGTAGCCTGGAGCCTCCCCTGTGTTACTCTGCTGTGAAGCAGAAGATTAAAGCTTTTATAGGAATGGATTGCAATGCTCAAGCTGGTTAACAGAGCAAAATAGTTGTTTTATGATTACACGTTCAACTTCTCCCCTGCTTTAGACATTAGCAGGAACATCAGGAGCACCTGAGATTCAGCAAACCCCCATGATAAGGCAAGACAACTGCAAGGCTCCTCTCAAACAAAAAAATGCATCAAAATCACTGGTAGCCTTAAAGCAGACCAGTGCGTGGTCAGTGTGTGTAGATGTGCTGGGGTGGTAATCACTTTGCAGCTCCACACTGAGCCAGTAGCACAGAGAAGAAAAGCTATTAACTGAATAAATCTGTAGCCACAGTAGCTCTCATGATAGGGCACTAATTCCAGATAAAACCCTGTTTGGCTATAGGACATAAAACATTGAGCCAGGATAATCTCACTCCAGTAATTTAAATATGGTGAAAGTATTTGGATGCATTAATTTTGTACTGCTGGTGTTTCTGCCAAATTACATACTGTCTGCTTTGTTCAAACTTTTCCTTGAAACTAGCACCTGATCTCTTTCAACCTAGTATAACATCCACAAAAAAAAGTTTGCATAACCTCTGCATAGCGTATGCAGGCTAATTGAACTGAAAAGCAGTCCCGTATGCGTACATACCTAGATGGGACCTGTATGTCTCTGTGCTCCGGCAAGGAGTAGGTCTGACATGATATGTGCAGAACATCAGCCTTATGTTTAGTGTGGGAAGTAAATACGAGGAAATGTTTCCCCTTGGCCTGAAACCAGCCTCATGAATTTTTGCTCCAATCTAAGCTACATATAATATTAATTACATATTAGTAGTCTGTTCCCATGGTTACAAGAAGTGGGTTTTAACCCTCAGTTCACCTGTGATAAGGTAGCTGTAGCCAAGCCAGGTCTATGAAGTCTGCTCCTGTTATTCCCCTCACTGCTACATTCAGCTTCTAAAAGCATGTGTGTATCAAGTGCAGGTTATCTGTGTAGGAAGGCTAAAACAAAACTAGGAGAATTATAAAGCTTCGGTCTGGTAGTTAAACCAAGAAAATAATTTTTTTTTCTTCTGAAATAATTTTTTCTTCACTTCTTGTTGGAGGGAAAAAAATTTTCCTTCTTTGCTTTACTTATTCTGCTTTGGATAGAGCAATGCACAGTGAAAGAAAAGAACAATATAACCAAACACAGTATGGAACTAGATCAAGGGAGTTGCAACATCCAAATTAAGATTTCTACAGCAAGTATTTGCTGCTTCTTCTATACCTTTTCTCTTTAAATGTTCTCAATTAAGGATTCATACTTTTCTCATATATGCAAAGCCTGTTAAAGACGTAGCAAGATAAGTGAATGAATATTATTGGTTTAGGCTTCATGTTTTAGGCTGGGTTACTATGTTGTAAAAATTCCCTTTTGCCTTCCATCATGTTTCCACCACTTAGTTCTCCTATTCCTTGCCACAAACATTGAGACCTTGGCTCTGACAGCTTCAGGTCTTCCAAACAGGTGCTACTTCACCAGTAGCTTAATTACACTCTTCCCTGGAGTTGTGTACACAGCAAGAACTCTGCATTTATAATTTAATCCTTCAAAGACATGCAATAGTGAATGACATGACACACAAAGACACCTTACATAAGATCTTAAAACCAATTATTCTGTTCCTATATGGCATGAAGAATTCACATCTGGATACAGCAATAAAATCTACACACATTTCATGCCTTAATGTTTTGGTTACTCCCAAAAGATCTTTTGACTCAGGTCAGTCCTGAATTCATTTTTCAACACAGATTTCTGTTGGAAACCCTGAGCCTCTGTCTTTACCTCTCCATTCTAAGTAAACTTGCTCTGCACCTAGTTGCTGGATGATTTTCCTACAACAAGGATATATTCCTTCATCCTTTCACCTGTCATGTGTTTCCAGGGTTGCCATGTGAGTTTCACACCCAGTACTTGTGTTTCTTAATGAGAGGTTTGTATTCTATAATTCCTTCTCTCACAGAAAAATTGGATGGATTACTTTCCTCACTCTAACCAGTTATTGTTAGACAGGCTGTGCATTTCAATAGGAGACCACTGATGTTCAAAGGGTCATATTTTCTCAGGGCTGGTCAATATATCATAAAGCACAGGTAACATATGGTAGATCCTTTTTACTCTGAAATGTTTGATGATATTTTCACAGTAAAATGAGAATTTGTAAGCTGCAGATAGACAGATTCCCCAACGTGTCACAGTTCTGGTTTATAAAACAAAGACTTGAGAGGCGGTTCTCGCAGATTCTATGCATTTAACCTCACCTCAGTAATGAAGCTAAGCATCAATTTGAATTAACAGTTTGAAGATGGCTAGAAAGAGGGAAAAGGGCTTTTGTAGCTTGCCTGAAGTCACTGGCGCAAAGTGCAGAAACACTGGGTTAGAATCGCCTTCTGAGCACCGTTCTTCTGTTTAGCTACCACGGCTTACTTACCTGCCACTCCAGTAGCACTTTAGCAAATTTAGGTCACACTGAAAAACACAGCTACCATTAGCAGAATAAATGTATAGTTCCAGCTTGCATTTTAACAAGATTTGTGGTAGAAACATGTAGCTGGGTGAGCACAGTAAAGCTACTGCAACAGTGGATGAGACTGGGTGATTTTTGAACAGTAGTTTGCATGTTTTGATTTCAAGAAAGGCATATTAAAAAATTGCTCATGTCTTATGCAAGAGCAGGATCTACGCAGAAAGTATTGTGCCACTGTATAAACAGAAGACTGAAAAACTCTAATGATGGGTAATAGGGTTTTCAAAAAATGACAATGAAAAAATTGTGCCAAAGTGAATACACAAAAAAGTGTCCCTTAAAAATAACTGTGTCATTACAATTTACCTGTTGATTTGATATGCAGGACCTTAAGGGCACTTGATATAGGAAATTAAAGAGGTTTTAAAGTATCTTCTTTGGTGTTTTACCAGAGGCTGTTCACAAAAGTAATGTGGCTTTGCTCAGAATTTTATTTCAGGTCCTTCTAAAATAAGGAGGGGAATGCAAAACCACTGAATGTTCAAGTCTTTGATGATGTTTTAAAACTTTCACTCTAGGTGGTGATTACTTGCTTTTCAGCCCTGTTGGTTCCGTGGCAAATTATAGCAGCTATTTTTCCATACAAAATGTATTGCTTTCTAATATATTTACATCTGAGGTGATTTAGCACTCCTTGCTAACGCAAGTTGTGCTTAGAATCATGTATTTCTTCTTATCAATTTCTTAATTCAATTATTGATACAATTTTTGTCAGAGTTCAAACTCCTCTTGCTTTATTATCCTACAATTTGAACTTACAGCATCATTATTGTTCATGTAGGACAACGACTTGTGGCTGGACAGCATGTTCAAGTTCTGACAGAGTCTGTCCCTTCCTCCTTGCTTGTCTTCCCTGAAGCTTGGGTGCAAATTAGTATGTGCACAGTGCTGGCAGTCAGGGGACAAGGACCCTGGTAAGGAACACAGTACCAACAACTTGACAGCACAATGTCCTTATAGATACTTCTGGCTTCAGCTGCATAGTAGCTTTGATGGTTGGAGGAGGAGAATTCTCCAGTTCCACTTAAGGCATAGTTAATTAAAATACTGGCATGTTTTTGGCTGATATTGTTGATTTTGAGCAATGCACACAGATTTCTCCTTGGCAAGCAAGTCCTTTCTCTTTTGACATCTTTTTGCTGTTATCATTCTTGCCATCACCATTAGGCATCTGCTTTTGAAATGATGCTATCTGAATTAACAAATCACTTATAACTAAATTATGTAAGCCATGTCTGTGTGACAGTGCATTCTGTAACTGAAAAAGACAATGGAGTCAAATTCTCTGAGCTCGACAGTATTTTACATGTGAGTGCAGAACAAGCTAAACTGTTCCCAATATTGTTACCCTGCTTTTAACACTGGTGTAACTGCAGCCGTACTAAGGGCCAATATGAAGTGCAGTCATACCTCTGAATCAAAAATCAGCACTGTCTCTAAAAAAATCTTTGCTCGACATAATTTTAAATCAGATTTCCACAGGGGTTCCACCTCCACATTTTTAAACGTCAGGAGACTTAAAAAATCTCTGCATGGACACACACAGCATCCCAATCAGATAGCTTCTCCAAGATGGGTGGCAGAAAATACTTACATCTGCAAATGGCAATATTCCTGTTTTACAGATTGAAAAATCTGCATTCAAACAATGAGTCAAATATGGTGACAGAGGAAATCTGCAACAGAGGTACTAACGAATCTCAGATCTCCTGCATTCAGTCTTCTATTTTATCTGTCCAAAGATTTCCTCATTTCTCTAAAGCCAGCATTCTGTAAATTCCTGTGATTATTATTGTCCTGCTTTGATAATGTAAAATACTGTGACAGTTTTGGGGAATAACTCCACAATAGGTTTCTTTCAGTATTTTTTATCAAGTAGAGAGCAGACATCTTAAAGACTGTCTTTACTTTGGGCAAGGAGAATGAAAATATATGGCCTTGACTAATTTTGTGTTTGTTGCTCATTTCCCAGAGCCGTTATTAGTGGGCTTCTTTATAAATTTGTTGCAAATTTGTAGTCACATAGTAAGAATAGTAAGCGCAGAGCATTAATTGCAGATGGGATATACAGTTAGTACTAGCCTCAGCATGTAAGAAAGTATGAGGTGATAATTTATTATATAAGATGACTGAGCACTAGGAATAACTTACGTGTTGGTTTGATGCTGCAGTTGGTAACCAGAATATTCAGAACATATACGATGTGTTTGAAACAACCATATAATTAGATGACCTTTATCTTATTAATATATGCTTGCATGATGCACATCCATAAAGCAAGCCACAGCATTTTAGGGGACATATCCTGGTAGGAAAAGCTATAGACAGTTATTTATTTTAAATAAATAAATAAAGTCTCCTGCATATTAGTGTGGCTTGTTTAGCTCAGCACTTCAACTGGTTCTTTGCCATGTCATGTTGATCTAGGACTGTTCTCTTATCAATTCTAAAGCTTTTGACATCCTGCATTCAAAATCATTTTGGATTAGCAGGGATTATGGATCCTAAACTTTTGATTACTTGTGACACCTTTGTTCATTTGCTGCACAAGCATGAACCATTGGATCATTTAATTTAAATTAAAAAATTAACTTCTTCTTCATCATCTTTAGATTTGTTTCTCTTCCCCCATCCCCATGCTAGAAATATATACATAAGCACACACGTAGCCAGTAGAACTTACAGACACACATCCACAGTAACACAATTCGATATCACTAACTGTAATAGGAGCAGAACAGTAACATTCAGGTCTCTAAGTGAATGTGGCATTGTTTAAGCCTCAGGCATACAAATTAAAGCACCTACTAGCTGGCGTAATTTGCTTGGTCAAATATCAAGACAATTCTTCCACTAGCTCCATCCTAAGAAAAAATACACAAACTTTAAAACCAGCCTCTGCTTTCTTCTCTTTCATGTATCCTGGAACAAAGACTGCAGAGTACTTGCTGGTATGGAAATAAACTGGCACTGGAAAATCAACAAAGCATAACGCTAGCAAGTCACAGAAGCCATGACAAACTTCAGCCATGAGGACTTCTCCTTCACTGCTCAGAAAATACCATCCTTGGAGAAAAAAGAAAAGAATATTACCCAAGTAAACTTGGTCAAAAGTTACTGATGTGAAAAAAAATGCTGTAGGGCCTATAAAAAGCAGCTTTCTTATAGCAGTACAATTAGATAACTAACACAGCAGTGGAAATTCAATGAGATTTGGTACTTAACTCCCTTAACTTGGCTTTTCCTCAAGCATCTGCTATTCCCACTACCTAGGAATCACAGTCTTTCTAATCACAAACCTACTTTATCACAGCATCATTATTCAGGTTTCCCCTATTTCAGTTAATTCTTTGAACTGCAAAACATGGGCCCCTTGCTGGCCAGAAACATCCACTGATATATTACAAACTTTTACTTACATTGGTTAATACATTTGCTACTTGGCTACGTTACTTATTCTCTCAGCTATGGACAGAAGCTTGGCAAGTAATTAATTCAGAGCAGCTCTGGGGAGAAGGACTTGGGGGTGTTGGTTGATGAGAAAATGAACATGAGCTGGCTTCAGTGTGAGCTTGCAGCCCAGAAAGCCAACCGTATCCTGGGCTGCATCAAAAGGAGTGTGACCAGCAGGTCGAAGGAGGTGATCCTGCCCCTCTACTCTGCTCTCGTGAGACCTCACTTGCAGTATTGTGTGCAGTTCTGGTGTCCTCAACATAAAAAGGACATGGAATTCAAGTTGGAACAAGTCCAGAGGAGGGCCACGAGGATGATCAGGGGACTGGAGCACCTCTCCTATGAAGATAGGCTGAGAAAGTTGGGGCTGTTCAGCCTGGAGAAGAGAAGGCTGCGTGGAGACCTCATAGCAGCCTTCCAGTATCTGAAGGGGGGGCTATAGGGGTGCTGGGGATGGACTGTTCATCAGGGACTGTAGTGACAGGACAAGGGGTAATGGGTTAAAACTTAAACAGGGGAAGTTTAGATTGGATATAAGGAAGAAATTCTTTACTGAGAGGGTGGTGAGGCACTGGAATGGGTTGCCCAAGGAAGTTGTGAATGCTCCATCCCTGGCGGTGTTCAAGGCCAGGTTGGAGAGAGCCTTGGGTGACATGGTTTAGTGTGACGTGTCCCTGCCCATGGCAGGGGGTTGGAACCGGATGTTCTTAAGGTCCTTTCTAACCCTAACTATTCTATGATTCTATGATTCTAAGTATCCCCTGGAAAAGGTGGATGAGTTAAAATGTAAGTATCCTGTCTTCATTAGCTATTACCTCTGATCCTTTTCAGTACTATTGGTACTTGACTGCCAAGACAAGAGCAATGCGATCAGTTATGCATCTGTGCTTTTCATTCTAACTGTTATGTACAGTCAATGAAATCCATAGTAGGTCCCATCAAGCATATTTATTAATGTTGGATAATTCATCTATTTTCCATTATCAGGTATAGGTTGGGAGGACACTACAGCAAGACACAACTTACAGGATATATTGTTTCTCAGAGAAGAAATGTAGTAAAATAAAGTTGAGGTGAATCCCAAGTTGCTCTCTAAGTTCTTCCTCTGTGCTTTACAGTTAAGTTGTGACTGAACTAAATAGAAGTGTGCCTTGTAATCACCAAAGACCAGACTTATTAGTATGTCTGAACAGCCAAAATAGAATTTAGTTAGAATACAGACACACAGGGTATAAAATAACCTACAAAAACTGAGGAAAACCTGCTGAAATAGCTTATCAATTGTGCTGTTGTTGGCATTTCTTTTTCATTTTTGTTGTTTTACCTCTTGTGCATACTAGGGTCCTTAGACACCATTCTTCCAATGTGACCACAGGTGAGCAACTGAGATACTTTGGAAAGCTTTCTTGTAGTTTTATTGCAATGTGTTTTTCATCAGAAGATGAGACTGTTTCAAGGGCTGTTCTGTTGCATTTAAAATTTTAAAGTTTGTTCTTAGACCATTTATCACAGACCATTTGATAAACGTCAGGACGATGCTAGAGCTCGTAGCGCAGTCTGATCAACAAAATAGGTAACCTCTAGAAAAATCTCTGTGCTGTGGCAAGGGCTAATACTAAATATCTTCCATGATCTTCGGCTTCAGGATTGTCCCTTTACCCTCCACAGGTCTTGTCAATTCAGAGTTCTTTTTTTTCTGGCTTCCTCCACAACTTGAAACATTCTTTTCCAAATCTGTCTGCCAAAAATTTCCAATCCTGACCAACAGTAAAAGTTATATGTGTTTCAACAGAATTCCAAAATTCTCCCTGTGTCTCAGTCCAGCAGGATGAAAATTTGTTGTGTTGGTAAAAATAGAGGTGCTTTGCTAGGAAGAGCTGACAGACTGATGGACAAGACAGAAACATGGGCAAAGGGAGGTGAAGGGATCTGCTCAGGCTCATTCAGCAGGTCAGGAGTGGAGATAGGAGTTGCATTTCTTGTCTCTGGCCACATCTACAAGCAAGCTCATCACCTCTTCCCATCCCCCAGCATACAGGGTTGGAAAGAATAAGGTGAAGGTTTCATGAGGAACCTGAGTAACACAAGAACTGATGTTTAGACGTGCAAAGTGTTTTCTAGTTCCTAGCTTTCAAGATCCAAGGATCCTCTATCTCTCCATGCAGCTCTGTAGCATCCTGAGAGAAAGTCTGTTTTCCAGCTCTGCCAGTTTTCCTCAGTACTGAAGCAATGTCATCTCCCAGCAGCTCTAGCCTTTGGCCTCTCCCACAGAGAAGATAACAAAGTGTCCTGCTGTAGGATATGTGTAAGTGTCCACTGGGAAGCTATAAAGAACTGAATAAATTAATTTAATATATGCTAAACCAGACTGACATGAATTCAGACCAGACTTCACCTCCGGCCTCCTCACAGACTATCATATATACCAGAATAAAATAGACAATATGTGTGGCATCTTAAACTCACTCACTGTGAGCTGACTAAATAATGAGCTGGGAAAAAGGGCATATTTCTCTGCTTTACAATGCGAATTTGACAGGCTGATTGCAGAACATTTTTAAATTTTCAGCAGTATTTCTTAGTTTCTTGAACCTAAACAATTTTTTGATTCTATTATTATTTTACTTGATATAGTGAATATAGTGATATTATACTTGATATAGTGATATAGCAGTTTGGCATATTGTTTATACAAGCAACATCATACTAAGGGAAACTGTGTTCTCTTGTTTCTATACAACGGTAATTTTTGAAAGCAAGAAGAGTTGTTTAAGTACCCAAATGTGAGTATGTGACAGAGCCTGCCTTCAGGTTCCTCATCTTAAAAACTGAATCTAATTTTTCAAAACTAGTTTCAGAGATGCCTGTCGCACAGAGTTACAAGCCAAGCAGAACAGCTTTGCACCAAAAGAACGGCCGTTAGTTTGTGAAGAGGTGATTTGGAAGCTCTGATTCACAGAGGTAGCCCTACACCGCCGTTCAATATTATGTGTCAAGTTTAGAAAAAATACTGGATACGTTTGTGTTGTAAAGTTGCTTTTTGTGAAAGAGAGAAATTATGCTCAAAATACTAATAAATTTTTGATATATGTACAGAAGAAAAAATGAAAGGGCAATTCATGAAACAAGAAAATGCTCCATTTCATGGAAGCAGAACAGGATAAAATACATTTTCCCCACTTCAGCGACAAACCATTATTTCCTCCTAATTCCAACATATGATTTTTCTTCTGTTGTGTTACTGTTACTATTCACTCCTATATAAACATAAAAGTCATAATCCAGAGCTCCCTATAGTGTACAAAAATAGAGCATAATTATGGCCCATGATACAAGTAAGTTTGAAACTGTGTCATCAAGGCCAGGAAAGACTGAAATACATTGTTAAAATTTTACTACACCACTTTGAAGTCTTAAGTAAACTGATGTTATGTATTGACCTGTCTATTAGTTTTGTAAGTTGTTTACCTTCTAAAACATAAACTGTGACATAGAGAAGCAGAGACTGCTTTTTTTCCCCCTCTTCTTTATGTAGAGATTAGCACAATACAGCACCCCCAGTCCCTTCCAAACCGGATGTTTGGAAGTTGTGCTAATATGAAAGTACATTTTTAATATTAAAACCACACAATACCATGATAGTAACTGTTTTACTTTGTATTTCTAAACAACAGTATTTAGTCCTGAACCAGGAAAAACCCCAAGCAGTACAACTTAAAACAGTTCATTTCAGCTTCTCATGACATTCAAACATATATGAAACATTTATTGGGGTTGTCTCTCTTTGAGACCAACTTGGAGTTAATTTTGTATAGTTTTTCTATTTTCTAACCTCGACTGATGGTTTATAAAATGTGGTTTACAAAATATTATAGAAAGAAGATGCATTGGATAAATTAATATTTAATTTATTTCTATTATTTTTGGCTTATAAATTAAGTAATATCTCTTTTTATGTGCAGTCAGGGAACTCTTTTATGAAAGCCTATTTGATAAGTCAGGCTTTCCCAAACAAACCCAGCTGAATTCACCTTTTCTTCCTGAAACCAGAGTTTGCTCCTTGGCATGAAATCCAAGACTGAAATGCTGATAAAGATTCCTAGTGAAATTTTCCAAACATTCTTCATAATAATATGTGTGATATAGTGATAAGCTATATGTTTCCTGGCACTGACATTGAAAATGGAAATGTTAAGTATAAATCTTTGTGGAAGTTTCAGTAATTTTTAATAATTTGTTCTTTTGTGGCATTCATATGTGAACGATATATTTGTCCTAGAGCAATGCGAATTCATTTCCCCACATCTATAATATCTGCAGTAAGCTAAATTAAAAATACATTTGTACTTGTACAGTTAAATGATCATATTTAATGAAATGTCGGAGATGAATCTTAGCAAATAGTCAGGAAATTATTTCAGAAAGAGCAGCATTTTATTACTGGCAGTCAGGGAAAATCAAAGAGATTAAACAAACGGTTTACCACTCCAAGATATCAGAGGAGGGGGAGAAGTTCTGTGTGTGGGGTGACTGTGAATATCAGACCTCAGTGGGGATTTTTACCTACAAGCAAGAAAGCATTGGTACCATGTGGCTAATGCTTGATGATGACAAAGAGCTGTTGATACCTGGGCGTGAAGAGTCTGCAGGTGTTGTACAGGTGCTGTGTTTGGCTGCTGGGAGGCATAAAGGCTGTGTGCCGCTCTGCACTTCCTGCTGGCTGCTGCCGTGGATGCTGGTCGAAGGGAACTAATTCATCAGCTATCTGCAGGGTCCCTGAGCAACTTCATAGCTGCACCCCAGGCTGCATGAGCAGGGCTGGGTAAATATGACAGGAACAGAATTAGAGCGAGTCTGACAAGGTCAAGGGGAATGGGGAGTAAGAGATGGACGGCTCAGGGGAAATTGTTTTTGCTGTAAACATTACAGCAGTAAGAGACAGTTGAAAGGTGAAGTGTAGGACCTGATTTTTAAAGCCATCTAGCTACTTTATTTCCATGAGAATTAGGAGTCTGTTGAGCCCTCCCCTGGGGAGAGATCAGCATCTTTCACCGATCATGTAGCTTTAAAGAAATCTGTTCTCCAGACCTTCAGGGAAACCTCTCTGGCTGGGAGCACAGTTGCCCCTGGCTCTCTGTTTAACCAATGGGGAGACACTCATAGAAGGACTCAGATCTCAGGTAGGCTGACCTGCCCTTGCAGGGCTTCAGTTCTGTCTGTTTTCTGTCCAAGGAGCAGGCAGCAGTGAAGCACCCATCTTAGCTCTGCTTCAGCTGTATTGCTGTGAACCCACTCCTCTGTCCTTCTCCCTATGTTTGTAAACTGGAAACACTTCTTGTGCTTCTCTTCCACGTCCCATCTCTTTTAATCATTTAAATTACAAGATCTTCAGGCCACAGATCATCACAGACCAAATCAGGTCTGCATGGACGATCTGGCCTAACACCTCTCTATGCTATTGTAAAACAACTGCTACTAATACGTGACACAATATAAATCAACATCTATCAATAGGATCAATATTTTAATCAGTTTTCTCAAGTTCTGTGAGAAATCCTGTGGAAGGACTGAACTCCTCTGAATATCAGAATTAATTTGAAGGTGCAGATACAAATAAAATGAGAGATTATAGAAATGACAAGAAATATACTGATTTTCGTGATTCAGCAGACAATAAGGGTCAAAGAAGATGTAAGTATGAAAACTTTCTTGGCAAAAATTTTACATCACAATAAAAATTTTCAGGGACATGAAATAAATGAAATATCTGAACCACAGCATTTAATTATTAGAAGAGAGTAATATACCCATATATGCACATGCAAATACATACAGCAGAAAGTGCGAAAGTCTGTGAAGACACAGGCAGTTTTGAGTTTCGCCCATCCAAGCATATATACCTTTAGGCATCCATTTCTTTCTTTCTGATTTCTGTCCTGTCTAGGGCCCTTCAAACAAAATGTCTTTAAGAAAGAGAGCTGAGCTTCCTCCACCCTATTTTCCCCTTGTTTTGCTTGTTTTTATAGCAACATCAAGTTCGTAAAGCAGACAATGTAAGTTACAGATTAGTTTGTACATCTGTGCCCATATTATGTTTAAAATGAACATCTCAATGCAGCAATCCACATCGAGGAATTTACTTGAGATTCTTATTTGCAAAGTGAAAAGAAAAGCCTGTTGGATTGGGTAAGCAATTAATCAGGTGTGCAAAGCCATCTGAATTCTGTGAACAGCATGTTGCAGAAGGACTCAGATCATGCATACAAAATTGAATCATGGAAAAACGTTTGAGGCACATCAGGTTTGAATGAGGAGAGTGTCAATCACTTCTCTTTGTCGAGGTCTTTTGTGATGTGAGTCACCAGCCTTAAGAAAAGACAAAGTATCTGTGGTAGGGATCAGAATTCTCATGTCTGCTTCTGTTTATCTTCAGAGATATACATAGAGACTTGCTACACCTTTCTAAAGAGGTTCTTATTTTTGGAATAATCTCTCTTTTCTCATTTGTATTTATTCTTGTTGGTTTTGTTGTTGCTGCTCTTCAGGGAACTCTTACAGGCAGGCAAATGCTGTTTTTGGTGACCAGTCTTGTGAAGTGCCCACAGTGCCACTGGGAAGGCTGAGGGAAGTAGAGAAAGATTGGAAATAGGTTCAAAACACAGCTGCAAAATTTGGTCCACTGTAATTTGTCACCATTCTTTGTGACAGAGCTTGAGGTCTGAGGGAGTTTTGTGACATGAGATGAGTGGGCTTTCTACACAGAATAGTTGTTAACACTCTTTTGCACCTCTGATTTTCGGCTGGGAACTTACAGAGTAGATTATTCAGCAAGACTTTTTGTCCTAATTGCTGCAAACCAGATATTCATCTCTGCAACACAGAATAATACTACTAAAACAGATACTATCAAACTGCCGTCTTCCATTTCCATTGAATTCTGTTTGGATAAAGTTATGCTTCAAATAAATTCTAAACTTGCAATTTAAACAGGGCAGAATATGCCAGAATATGCCACAGAAAATTTTACATAGGAACACAATTTGGGTGTTTTTTTGGTATCACACTGTAAAAGGAGATCATGTGAAATAAAACCGAAGTAGAAAACTACATGCCTGAAATCATAGGAATACTACATATGCTTCCAGGGTCTAAATATCCAAGGTGAAAAGAAAAATAGACTTTCAAGAACAATGCATTTTCTTAGGTAGGAAATTTGCCTGGTTACTTCTGGTTTTAATAGTGCTCAGTGAAACAGCTGAGGTGTGCAATGAAGTCTTAAGCTTCAAGTTCCGATTCAGCAAATCACTGCATACATTTAATGAGATATTCTTACATGTGATACTGATCTGACTCCTGAATGCTGCTTATATTTGTCTCCTTACCACCCTACTTTTCCAATCCCTACTAATCCTCTATTGTGAATCTACTTTCCCTTACCTTTTGTTTCTTTAGAGCTCTTAATCAGAAAAACACAGAGACACCTGAACTACCAGGAGCAGCAGAGCATTCTACATCCTGAGCAGCAGCTGCTGTGCAAATCTAGGACAGGAATAAACCTTTCTCACAGTGTGGTATATTAAGAGCACTGCAAAAAGTAATGAAGAATAGCTACTCAGGACAGACAAGTTCAAACTCAAAGACAGCAGCAACAGCAGCAGCCGGAGTTGTGCTTCCCTAGAAGAAAAACGAGCTTGTGCATTGGATAAACCACAACAACATCTTAAGATGTCATCCCAGCTGCACTAGAACAGCGGGAATCAAAATACTTGTTAATGTTGTAATATGTTTGCTTTCAATCAGACAACAGAAGAATTCATCCAATTTGCTCAGTATTTTGTCCTCCTGAACTCCATTCCCACAATAGCTTTGCAAGCACATCTGAGCAATTCCACAGTGGGTTTTACATCCATGGTAAGTCATATCTGCTGTGCCTATATGCAGGACTTGTGTTTTACAGAGACTGCAATGAACGATTCTTCCCCAAATTTGATTCTGTAAAAAGCCACTTGACTGCTCCAAGTAATCTTTTTTATTCTTCATCTTAGTTTACTCTTAAGGGTTTTTCGTTTCATCTTTTTCTGCTGTCCTAATGTACACAAATCACTTTTAGAGATAGTGTCATGCGTATGAAGGGAGCAATTTATCAATACAGACACCTCTTTGATGAAGGATGGTTTGTCTTTACAAGGCTGGACAGCCCCAACTGAATTTCAATTTGCTATGGCATGCAGGGGATTTAGGGGATTAAGGTTGGTGAGAGGCTTTAAGCATCAACCAGCTTATTATAGCTGAAGGAATATATGATTTGAAAACCTTGCTAGTCTTGATTTTTTTTCGGTATGTGGGGGTGAGGTGGAGAAGGATGAGTGAGAACATTAGTAACCTACTTGATAATTTAACAGTGGTACTTTTCTTCTGGTTTTCACTCACACTGCCTATATTTTAATGGGACAAGTAAAGCTTATAAGGCCAGATCCACACTAACTAAATATCTGGTTAATAGCATTTTACTACAACAACAACAGATATAAAAACTGGTAATAAAAATAAAGCTGTAAGGGAGGGAGAGAATGGAGAAGGCAAGAAATGTAAGTCATAAGTATTTATGTAAATGAAGAGGTGATGAACCCCTACAAGTAAATATTGTTTTGAACTTGTGTATTATCTGTTCCTTAATACACGCAAAATGCTAAGGAATAATATTTCCTGATGAAAAAAAAATATTAAACATCTTGTTCACATGCTCTTTGTTGGAATGACAGAGTGGGAGGAAGCCCAAAAGAATCTACTGGCTTAAAGCTATGTTAGTTACTTTGTGCACCATAATATTAATTAATTACTGATAAATATGAAAATACCGTGAATCAAAAACCATGAAGTCTAACATTAAAGCAAGAACTACTGTTTTTTTGGCTGAGTTCTGATCTTTTAAGCCACTAAACCACTACAGGGCTCATTCATGTGTTATGCTAACAAAGGGCTGTTGTATTTGGTGCTACACCACCATAAAGCTGAGTGCAGGGGAGAATTACAGCCGTGAGCTCCTTCCCAGGGTAAAATTCCCAGTTCTGTGAAGTATCCACTTGTGAGGAGCTGATTTAGCTCCCACCAAAAATATTGCCTCTTTTCTTCAGAAGGGTTTCAGATTGTTCCATACTCAGATGGAGAGCAAAAGAAATTTGTGTGATGCAACTTTCCTCTTCCCCATCCCTTCTCCCAGATCGTGTGCTCTCAGAGCTGGAGACTGAAGTACTTCCTGCATCCTCGGAGCAGAACAGCACAGCAGACAGAACCTGGCTTTTATATGTCTGTCTATCTGTCTGTCTTTATCCATCTGTCTATCTATCTGTCTATCTATCTATCTATCTATCTATCTATCTATTTATTGCAATCAGTTCGATTTCCTGGGAGGGCTTTCTGGTGCTGAGCTATCGGGTCATTCTTACACTCTCCTTGATGTTCTCTAAGGAACATTTAAGTGTTTCATGGGAAGTGGAAGCATTTCAGCAGGAAATAAAGCCTCTGCTATATACTCAGAGGAATATTCAAAGCCCTTCCCAGGAGAGCTGAGATTTTAACTAGAATCTTTTCCAATCCAGGTACTTTATGGTGCACAAGAGAAGCAGAATAAAATTATGCTAGTTCTGTGAATCTACAACATCTCTCTCAAGGAAAATACATGTTGCTAGAATAAAATCTTCAAGCTGAAATAAGATGCTTCCCTCCCCCTTCCAATAATTAAGACATTAAAAATACACATAATTTCCTTTTTTTTTCCTTAGCATTGATTAAATCACTGTATATCCAAACAATGCTGAATATAGGGTTCTCCATGTCTCCTTGTTTCCATAATGCTCCTTCCCTCTACAGCATGGACTGTAACAAAGGAGGATAAACCAGACTTCATGGCTGTGCTGTATTATCTCTTTGCTAAGGTTGTTAAAAAAGAGTGCCAATTAACTACTATTAATCTGGTATCTTCTGAGCTGTGCATAGTTGTTGTCTCTTTGCTTTGCCAAGGATTTAGTATAGGTTGGGTATGGAACTGGACACCTCCTAGAAATCCAAGCACATTACTTACATGCACTGTATTAGGAGAGAAAGACATTCTGAAATGAGGATGCAGTGATGTGTGGAGAGGTTAGAGAACCCATGGCAGTTTAGGCCATGCAAGATAGGTTCTTCTGGATAGAGACAGAAAAAAGCCTTTGTAGCTAAAGGGAAACTTCAGAGGCATCCAAGACACAGATTTTAATACATCATGAATAAAATGCTCTTCTGCACCCCTGTACTATAGTGTCTACACCCTCCAAACAGCCACTCTACTACTCCAAAGGCAGGGATTGTGCAGGTGTCAGACTTCTGTCCTCCACCAGCTGGCCCATGTGTGTGCACCAAGTCTGATGCTCTCTGGAGCTGCACAGGGAAAGTATTACCCTGCTCCTACACAGCCCCAAGAAAGGACAATAGCAGGGGAAGCTCAGTCATGACCCGGGCAGGATGCGGGGTGCACAGTGAGGCTTGTCAAAGCCATTAGGGCCTATTAGTGCCCCCAGAATCCTGGCACCAATAACCCTTCCTGCACAATGACCCATTCCAGGAGTTATATGAGCAAGCAAGGATGCGTAAGCGTTTAACTCCTCTTGCTTATCATCTCAGAAAAGGGTTTGAAGCCTTTCTTATACTCAGGTTCAGAAATGACCTACTAGGGTTTTTGGAATAGTGATGATCAGAGGATATAAGTTAATTTGATGAGACAATTCAAAGCCTGAAAGCTTTTGCTCTTTATACTTTATCAACTGGTGTAATACAAAATACAACCTCACCCCACAACGCTTGTTTCCCTGGAGCTGAAAGGCATTGCATACTGCACTGTTAATCCTCTGTTTAGCCATCCACAAGTTCCACTGGACTGGCTTATTGCAATACACACACTAACTGTAGCCTCCACGTGGTGGTATCCTTTAATATGCTACACTTTTACAGGGGCGATGACGCATGTTATGCTTTTCCATTCCCTTACCTTGACTTTTGTGTACACCTACATGGGTAGTTCAGCACAGATATATATTTCTAAAGATGTCACTTGGCAAATCACCACCATAACATCCCATAATCCATACAACAGCTTGGGGAAAATACGTACACTTACATATCTAGCAGCGTAAATGAAATCTCCACTTGCTATTTAAGGCCAAGCAACAGGAGACAAACGGGAAAAAAAAAAAAAAAAAAAAAAAAAAAGAGAGACAACCAAGAAAAATCAGATTTCCTATAATTATATAAATTACAGCAAGAATGACTGTAATCACCTAAAATGCCTCTGGGGAGTTGGATTAGCAGAAGACAATTTCTCAGATCAACACTCCGGGGTTTAAACCTGGGGTTGATATTCAAAATTAGACTACCAAGCTAAAATAATTAACCCTTAGGAAGCTAAAATATGTAACTCAGAGGTGTACTATCTGGCTAAAAGGGAGGAATAAATGATCGATGGTTTTTTTACATTTCTGTGGATCCTAATATTTGACCATGTCAGTCAAATATTCCATTTCAGTGCAAATTGTGAGTATATTTAAATGAAAAACCCTCCCAGTCTCCCTCCTTTTGACATCCACTAAAAAAGCAGCAGTCACTCATATATAGCTTAAAACCTACAACAGACCTCTTTCAGTAATGTATGTCTATTGCTAAATATATGATGAAAATACAGATGCAGATTAAGAAAGATACAGAACTAAAGCTGATTTGTAAGAAAGTAAGTTAAATATTTCAAAAGAAATTCAAAAATTTGCTACAAAAGTAAGGAGGATAGGTGGTTGGGATATGAAAGGAGACATGAAGACAGAGAAATAAATAGGGATGCCCTCTTTTGCTTTATTTTCTTTAGATAAGTGAGATAAAAGCCTATTATCTGGCATATGGAGAATGTCTGTAACATAATAATTAAAACACTCAAAGGAGCTGCCTTCTGCACTTTCTAGTTTTGTGGTTGGGGCATGGATGGAACAGTAAGGGAGGGCAGAGTGAATGGGTCAGAGGTGACTGCTCCCCTATGTGGTTGTTCCTTTGGGTGTGGACAGTGTTTCTCAATACCTCAGCTTGGAATTTATCCCATCAAGTGTCAAGGGTTTGACCCTAAGCAGAACTGTGAAGGCATAAACTTATATTAATGCTATCTGAATCTCCTGCTTGTCTGCACTGCAAGTTTTGTGCTTTGCCTGGAGACTTTTCCTGTGATTTGAATCCAAAGTACCACCACAGATATCTAGAACTTGAAGCTGCTGAACCTGCTACTATTTGTGAATCCTAGATGAGATGTTACTGTCTAACAATGAAAACATCAATAATTCTCTTAATCATGGTGAAATGTTTTTTTCATGTAGATATTGCTTTGAGAATAGAAGTTTGTATGAACGACATCAATCAGGGAGCTCACACAAATGAATAACTTACAGCTCCACTGGCAACCAGTATTGAAGATTAATGCTGATAAACACTACATTCAACATAAGAGGTGATTTCTGAAAATAAATAAATTTATTGGATTCCCAGACATACGTATTTTGTAGTCAACCATTGATTACTAACTCGTCTTATTCTACTGTGCATTCATCACATGCTTATGTAAAAGCTCTTTCAGGACTTCATCTAATTTATAGTACAGTTACTTGAGAAGCAGTGCTGTTCCAGTTAAAAGAAATTACATTTGATAGCTGCATACTGAAGTGTCTCCGTGTGCATAGCACAAACATGACAGGCATACATGTATGTTTTGTGGAGATAAGTGTTGTGAATCAAAGAGGCACTGCTGTACCTTGAACTGTGCTGAATGTTTTATGCTGTGTACCAAGGGTGACTTAACTGTCTGACAAGAGTGTTTATGTTTATGGCATTAATTTCTTATTTATCAAGCAATGACAATGTATCTCATGCTTGCTAACAAACAAGAAGGAAAAATTCCTGTCTTCACTTACCTTTTAATTACAACATATTTTCATTCTATCTACTCTTACACATGCCTCAATAATCCAGAGGAGTTAGCAAAAACAACAGGTCTGTAAGAAAATTAATGCAAAAGAAAGGATGCCAAAAGACAAACTATTTTGATCAGGTTAATTTGTAGGAGTGGAAGGATAACAAATCTCTAAACTGTTGTCAAGTCTTTCCACATTTTTCCTAAAAAGAGAGTCTTTTGCACTCAAGTCCTAATTTTGCAATAGTCCTTGAACAGGTGAGGGGCTCTGTGAACTTGAATTAGATGAGTTTCACACTTCATGATAGTCATACACTTAAGTCCAGTTAAGTGAAAAGAAAAAAAAAGTAGCTTAGGTACAAATTTTTTTATTACATTAATCTTGCCATTACTGACAGGCACAGGAGTCACAGGCACTAATAAAGTGCCTGGTGACACCTTTACTGTACAAAGCACATTCTTGAGCAATGTGTCATTTTATTATCAGCTATACCTAGAATCACAGAAAACACTTGCATGATCAGCACTTTTGCACTTCTGGGTGGAAGATTGGCTATGCCATATTTTTTTTAAACCTGGTGAGAACTTGATGACAGGGATAAAAATATTGCAGGCAATGAAAGCTGGAAGTAGTGCTTTTTCAGGAGCTAGTACAGCTGAACAGGAGATTTAGATGCAACTTCAGCAATTACAGTTTTACTATCTTATCAAACTTGAAGGAAATATTCTTATTTCTTATCTGGTAACTTGTTTATCATTGGGAAAATAGTTTTTTGGTTTGATTTGTTTGTCGCATCCTGGAAATTCCTTGATTCTGAAATTATCCCAGGTCTTCATTAGGAGAAGTATTAACCAAAATACTTTGGAAGCAGCGGGTAATCTAGCTTTGTGCACAAATACTCACTTTCCTGTGCTTTTTCTCAACCTTTTTCTCTAATCCACTTCTCACTCCAAGTTCTCAGCAGATAAGTATCATTAGCTTGATATTCATCAAGGGAGGTTCCTCAGCACATGTTCTTGACCACAGAGTCAGCTGTGGTACTGTCTTTACTGGTGGGTGCAGAATTCTATGTGTCTGCTTTGTGTCTGTTTGCAGATTCACCAAAGTTTGCTGATGATTGTATGCACTCAACTTCATTGTGTATATACTTTAAATTCATTGTGCAAAGGCTCCTTCTCTCAGCTGACCTCTTGCTGTGTTCATAGGAAGTAAGGTACAGCTGTCATGAAATAGTGGTTGGCAAAACCTCCTAAACTGCAGGGAGAGATGTGCATCATGAAATTCAAATTCCATATAAGCATTATTATTATTATTATTCACTCCAAGTATCTCATAGCTGTTTATGAAAAAACCAGCATGATCAGCATGTTAGGGTCTACAGAGGACCTTCATTCCCACTGGAATTCTAAGAAGGAAGAAGACCCCGAAAATCAGTTTTCAGTCATGCTTTGGACCTAACTGAATACAATGGCTTTATAATATTGCATAACTAAAGAAAGATAATTCTCTGAATGCAATGCAAAGGAAGTGAAAGCCCAACAAAGAGGGTTTTTTTTTAACAAGGGACCAATTAAGAGTTTCTGATCACCAGATCTGAATGTTCATGAAAGAGAACGTAAAATAAGTAGATTGAAGAACACAATCATAAATGGTTTGGTGATTTAGATAAATTGTTTAAAAATCATAAGTAAAAATTGAGTTAGATGGATTGATTTCTAGTCAGTCTAGAGGCATCATGATGAGAAAATATGTTGTTCTGAGAACACCTAGAAAAGAAATACATGCAATTTTTAGTCTGGAAGTATAAGTAAAGATCCTGTGTATGTTAACAGCTGCAGAACTGTTCTTCAGGAAACAGGACAAAGCACAGATTAAGCAAGAGAGAAATAAGTACATTAACATTGTGCAAAATAAATGGGATTTCATTCTGAAAGAAACAGTTCTGAGAACAGTAGAAATAATGACACCTGTTTCTACTATGGCTTTGTGTCTTGTGGTTGAATTCATATCCACACTAGACACAAAAATCAGCATATCTAGAATAACCTTTGCCTGCCAATTTAGTAGTTGCTGCGGCTATTGCTTCCATTTATAGTCTTTCTATTGTTAAGCAGCCAAACCATCAGAAAGAAATGGAGAATGAGAAAATTATTTTGTTAAGGTTTGTCAGAACACCCACAAGGACTGTAAGATCCATGTCAGGACAGGGATGGAGGAAGGAGTCTGCACAAGCCATATTCCCTAAACATACAGTCCGAGTCTGTTGTGAGTTTAGTTATAAAAACAGGATGCACATCCTATGCAATGCCATCCTTCTCTCCTCCTCTCTCCTCCCCTCTCCTCTCCTCTCCTCTCTTCTCCTGAAATATATAGTAAACCTTATTATTTTTTTGAAAGTCTTTGCTTTCATTGGTATTATGAAAAAATCATAATTGCTTCACTGAACTACCATCATACTGTCATGACAATAACACAACTGCCATTGGCTACTGACATTTTATGCATAGTCTTACTCTTACTCCCCTGTACTATTCAGGTTTCTTTTCTGTTGATTTAAACTAAGCCAATTGCAGAACTGACATGGTCTTCAAAGACAGCTCCGTCAGTCTTCGACTATAACAACAATAACATCTTCAAATTAGACTGAAGTTTTGCTTTGAAAATGGCTTTTACAGTGAAGGCATCTCTCCTCCCTGTACTGCACTGCTTGCATGTTTATGACAACCTGACTGTAATTGCAGCTGAGAAATAATTTAGGTTTAAAAGCTATTAGTCCCAGATGTACACTTGAATTCTAGTCTTCATTACTGAAAACACAGCAGAGTGAAGAAAAGCAGACAAGGTCGGAGCTGTCCAAGGAGCAGTGAGAGGAAAAGGTGATTATCCTGGCAAAAGCCCACAGGTACATTTGAGCTGTCTTTGATTGGGGAAAAGCTGCATCTTTAAGGAATGCTGCTGTCCTTTTAGAGGCATTGTGTGAAGGCAAATGCCATGGAGATTTATGTGGTTCATTCTCTGACCTGTGATAATGCATCATTAGAGCCCTCCGTGTTTTCCACCTTTGTGAACAAAGACTCATAACCGGGACGATTATGAAAAAAGAAGAAGAGAAGCTGCCACAGTGGCAGCAGGGGGAGTGTGGCTCAGGCACACAGAACTTCACCCAGAAGTTGAACAAAGGTATCTTTTTTTACATCCTACCTTCACTTCACTTTATTCTAAGGACTCCATCCTTCCCTGCTTCTCTGTTCAAAACTCTTTGACAGAATTAGAAGATAACACAAAGCCAAAACACCCACCCTCACAGTTATCCTACTTGTTTAACCCTTTGCTTTTTTGGTGAACATTATAATAAATTTAGAGGTATAAGAACTAATAGAGAGAGCTGAGGTCACACATGATCCCCGGTGAGAGCAATACTAGGTCCTCTGAAGTGAAATGATAATGGTGAAAACTATTTCATGGTCCTGTGTACCTTCGCTTTTATCCTGACCTGAGGCAATCTTTTTATTTAGCTTGCTGAAACGCAGGGCTGCTGCTCTAGCTGACTGACTGGGGAATAAGTTTATATCTATTTAACCAAACCAGACTAGCATCCCCTCTTCTCTAGCCATGGATGGATATGGATTCAAGCAGTTGTAATGTTTTTTTGAGAACATTACCGAGACATTTTAATCACGGCTTACTGCACTGGTAGATTAGTACCCAAATGCAATGACCTTCTTTTTGCTGTGGACACGAACATGCCAGAAAACCAAACTGTACTATTCTTTGTCTTGATCCAATAAATTAGGATTAAATAAACAAGAGAGACAAGTGCGATGTACTTTGAAAATCTGAGTGCACCTGTTTTGTAGTGGAAAATTGGATGTTCTCTTTTTTTATCTCCTTGAAAAATGCTCCTGCCTGTGTTTGTGTCTTAGGGGATGACATCATGACCAGAATTTATGCGTGGCTTCCTACATATTTTGCACTTGGAGATTATTAAGGAACAAAACAACAAAGAAAAATTGCTTTCTCGGGGTGTGTGTGTGTGTGTTAGGAGGTATTAGAATACATCAGTCTGACTGTCTGTCTCCCCCACTGCACTGAGGTCTGATTCCACAAAATGTGAGTGAGGAAGTGTGTTGTGGGGAGGCAGAAGCATGGAGGAAAGAGATACTTGAAAGCCTTGTAACCACATTTAAGAGCAACTAGTACCCTGAAGCACTAGGACCAAATGCTCCATTCCTTTGCATCATTATTTTGGTACATCCATTGAGCAAAAGTAAGCATCAGATACTTCCATATCAAGATACCTGTAATCTGTACCCACTTTGTATTCGTCTATGTGGATATGCAGAAAGAAAGAAGGGCTAATCCTGAAATGAATACCAGGTTCCCGAAGCCAAGAATGTTTCAGAATACTCAGCCCAGGCTTTCTCAATTTTACTTCCTTGGGCATACAGAATGAGATATGTTTTACACCATGGTGGGGGTTATGGCAGCATGTATCATCACATAGAAAAGTGGGCATGCCTCTAGGCAGCTCTGCCTTGTTCCATGTCTTTGAAATGGTCAGAGCAGCATCTTCCAGCTCTGTAGAGAGTGAAAGTAGATCTGTTGTCCTTCTTTGTAGGGAAAAGGTGATGAGCTGCATTTATTTTGTCATGGTGAACCCGTAAGTAGCTGGTGTACCGTCAGCAGTCCTGTATAACAAACCAAGAATCTCCATTATCTAACATGTCAACATCCAAACAGGAGCAGCAACATGATGCTTTTTTCTGCATTCAGTGGAGTCTATTTCTACATGTGCAAGAAAACAGTTAGCATCAGAGGCAATGTTCTGGATATGTTCACCATCAGAATAGGGACTTTTGTTTAAATAGGGACCACTGTGATCCAAAAATAAATAGCTTTGCATGGTAAGCAAATGAGGAAGCCTCTATCTCCTTGAGCTTTTAGCGCTTGGTAGGCTAACCTTACCTGCTTGTTAGTCTTTGCATGCTTCTGATGGTATGAAAAATAAATAATTCAAAACAAACAAACAAGAAAACAACCAAGCAACATAAAAAGGTGGCTGTTTGATTTTGGTGAGGCATAACAGATGTTTTGCTTAAGCACAGTTGTATAGTACTTGCATAACAAAAAAAGCGTTTTATTTCTCTTATGTCCTGAAAGGCGTGCAGTAAAAATAATTTTATTACTACCAGGTGTCTTCCTCAGGTGGTCAGGTAAAAAAGTGAAAATAATTTTACAATGGCTATAAACCATTTTACAATATCTTAATCATGCATGGTGAAAATTGAGGTAGTGCAGAAGTTTTTGATGCACAAGAGCAGTGCAAGGCAAAAAAATATTGCATTTTGTGCAGTTTTGATCTATGCGTTAAATTACATAAAAGAAGGTCTGCAGATAGAAAGCTGTAGTTGCCGCTAACAGTATAGATTTTTATATGGTGCCTTTTGTGAAATGGCAGCTGTAATTCCAGCACTTCACTCATTAGATCCTTGACTTAGCTGAGTGCTTAAGCATCGGACTAAGTTTAAGTCCCACTGAGATAACTTGCTTGTGTAAATTCAGTCATAGTTAAGTCTCTGGTTCAGTTGAGGTCTGCTCCAGTGAACTCTCTGATACTCCTGACGTGTGGATGTCTGCTTATGCTCTGCTATGCAGTCAGGTGCTCCTGCAGAGAAGGTGCAACTGGTCACTGAGGTTTTAGGCATCTTGTCATGCAGAACCCTACTTTAAAAACATTACATGCTGTGGCACTAAGTATACCAGGGATGCATGAAACTAGTGTTTCCCCTGCTTTTTGTCTTCCACTGGTGGGCTTGCTGTGCAGTTAGCATTGATAGAAAATATCCTTGCAGAGACGCTAGCCAAGGATGAAGAATTATTGGGAAAGTAGGTGTTTTTCAGTAAGTTGAAAAACCTGCTGTCCTGTGTTGCCAGTAAAGGTTCAAGATCATTCAAGACTTAGCTGAATCTTCCTAAAGTTCTAAGTGATTTACAGTACATTCCCATTTCTGTTGAGCACTTCGCGATTCCAAAAACTTTGATAGATGGTCATTTCTCTCCCCAAATGTCTATCTTCAGACAGTAAGCAATTTCAGCAGAGGATGACAAATAAATACCAAATACTACATTTCACTAGAAATTAAATATTTAGTAATCTGTGGTGTCCTTGAGCTTCACAGATAGCAAAAATTATAATAAAAATATTTATAAGTATTATTAATAAAGAGGGATTATTAATAAATAATATAAACATGCTTTCTTAAACTGCATTTTAGCTGCATACCTAGCAGCCATCTGCAGGTACAGCATTTCCTCTCATTTTATAAATCTGAAACCTGCAATAACATTTACTGATATGTTTCTAAACAGAATTACATTACAGCAATGAAACCAAAGAAAGTCACTTATGGACAGACCTCTTATTGTAGGATATTGTAAGGGGGGATGGAAAAAAGTAAGAGATTTTCTCAGAAACAGAAGTAGAAGAGATGTCTGTCCTGAGTTTTACACTCAGTAGGTACACCCTCTTGTAGCAATACCTTAATGGTCCTGTTGTTACTAAAAGGGCCAGTCAGGTGTGGGTATTGCTGTGGTGCAAACAGCCAGGGATGTGTGGCCCACTTGCTGTTCCTAGCAAAGAACTTGGATGACAGGGGTTTCTATGAAAGATCCATTTATTATAAACACTCTTTGTACTTTCAATCCAGTTCCTGGTTTTGGTCATTGTTTCTTTAAATATGAATAGGAACTTAGTGTTCTTTGGGCACCCACCTTTCCTGCTCCCTGCTCCCTCTTTTATTTCCTTCTTATTTAACCTTCCTTTATTACTGCATTGCTTCTTTATGCAGCACACAAATAAGGTGCCAGAAACAAAATAACACAGGGAAAAAAAAAACCCCACAAGCACCATAATATGCTAGTCATATAGCTGATACGTGGAAAGGAGAAATGAAGCTTTTCATTTAGTAGCTTCAGCGGCATGCAGCCGTTTCAGGAAGAAGTTTAATGATATATGTGGGAAAAGTATGTGGAATGTTACCTGGAGAAGTAAATTTAAAAGTCACTAAGTTAAAAGAAAAAGTAAGGAGAGATGGAGTAGATGGAGACAAGGTGGAGGAGAGCAGATCAGTGAGTATAGTGATCGTTGTGTGGGGAGGACAAAAGGTATAGATGCAGGAGGGCTTGCATCACATGCTAGTAACCAGTTACTGTGTTTGTAGCTGTCAAACTGAAAATATTGCTACTTTATATAGATTATGTAGATGCTTACTGATCAAAAATTATAAACCTTTGGGTAAGGCAGCTTTAACATGTACACTGATCTCAAAGCACTCACCATTCAACCAATATCAAGCCTGAACCACTCATCAGTGCTAAACTGACCCTGCTTCCTCTTCACCATTGGCAGCCCCCCAGAAAGAACATAGCTTCACCCTTCAGGGCAACTCACTTGCACAGGGTTGTTATGATCTCACTGGAAATAATAAGCAATGTAACAGCCATAAGGAAAGGGGATTCATTCTAGGAGATCTTACAGAGGCATGAGATCAGGAACCTGTTCAGTACAAATGAGTAAGGTCTGGTTTTCAGGTAGCATAAGTCATCTTTTTCCATTCTTATTCCCATTTCTTCTTTCTTTTGCTGTGAGAGCTCTTTAAAGCTGAAGTACCCTCACTCAGAAATTACTGACTTACTCAGGTTCTGATGAACATCAGAATCAGAGACAGATCTCTTTCCCTGCCCTGATCAACTCACACCACTGCTACCTGACTGTTCAATACAGTAGCAATACAAAAGTATTGCTTTTGTATTACAGACCTTCCAGCTCTAAGAAGATCACACTCAGGGGTCTTGTATATCTGACTGGCCCTTCTTGTAACAACAGGAGGTGTGATACACAATGTCAAGAGTAAATTACACTCACTGCTATAGAATTACAGCTGTTGATCCCGTAGATAGTGTATGCATAGGTGAACCCTGGTGCTTTTCCAAACACTGGTGCTGATGTGTCCACACTTCAGAGGTTTTCAGTGTAAAAAGAGCTTGCAGAATGAGGAAAGGATCTTTACCTGGTTACTTCATTATGTAAAAATGAAGTGTAACAAGTGTTTTAAAAAATTTGTGACTAGGTTGCAAGATATCCTCCCATCCTCTTGAGTCATAAATATCCACTTCTCATGTACAGAGGTCAAATGAGTTTTCTGATGTTGTACACTAGAATGATAATGGATCCAGGGATCTGCATTCTCTGTTCCAATGACAGCAAAACTTCCTCCTTGTGCAGTGTTTTCCAGCCTTGCAAAAGAGGAATATATGTTTAAACTTCTGTAAATGGTGTGAAATCAACCTCATTGATCACACACTTCTAGGACTAAAAATCTTATATATATAGTCAGAATTTAGAAAATAATGCTCCAAGAATTCATTGTGTAAATCATGACATTTAACCAATCTTACCCTTGTCTTGCCACTTGAATCATTTATTTAAGCGGTGATAATAAAACGTGTCAGCAATTCAGTTGTAAGCTCTTGAAGATTTCTGTGCGCATTGACCTTTAAGTGTTTGCATCTTGACAGGTGAGCCGTTCTTAACGTCTCCTATGAGATATGGTGGGGGCAAGGGGTCAGGCACGCTAATGATAAAATTACCATTTACCTTTTACCTCACCAGTCTCAGTGCCTGACATTATAAATGTAGGTAACCTTTCACCTGAAGGCTCTCTTTCTTCTGCACTGCTAGGGATTATGGAGAAATGAATGTGCTTGCAGCTGCAGAAGAGGCATCCGTCATGAAAAAAAAGGTGCTTTCAGTGATTCTTTCCCTTTAATTTTAATTTTTGTTATTTTAAACCAAACCTATATTTTTAGAAAAAATATAAAGGGGTCTACCCAGTTTTATATTAACAAAGAGATGGTTACCTGTATATTTCTATTCTAGCATGTTATTTCTACTCGAGACTATTCTGTTCTTTCTTATTAAGATAAAAGCACTATTAGTTAATTGATTAATGCCACTGATACTTCATCAGTCAATGAAGTTTCCTTCAGGGATAACTGACCACATTATTGTGACTGTATTGATGATCTTCATTATTTGCCGTAGCCCAATAGAGTCAACTTGTTCACATTTGCATCCCGATCCAAGTTCTCCTGAGCTTCAGCAATTTTCAGACTTGAGTCAGGATCCCTCTTCTGATGCAACATGATCCAATCAGTGGTAATGGTTACACAGTAAGAGCTCTGAAGGCAGCAACAGGAATCTGAAGACTATCTAAGGACTGCTGATCTCCTACCCACCTATTATGGACCTAGTTGGTCAGAAGTAAGCACTTACACAATCTGATATACTATGAAAACTTAAAGAACAAAAGTGAGGAGCATGTATTTTTCCACACAAAAACATTGAAGATTTCTAAAAGCCATGCACATTGTGGATAGAACAAGTATCATGCCTAGGAGAAATGTTAAAGATGGTGCTAAGTGCAGGGCCTGTATTTGGCTGATTCATGAGCAGGTGGTTCATATCCTGATTTGAAATATGTATTCTTCTTGTTGGAGTTAGAGAATATGAGGGTGGACGACATCTGAAAAGACAGACACAGAAAATGAGATTCAGTTCATTTCACTGATCAAGAGCCAAATGATCACAAGCTTTAGCAGAATTACCTCCCACGAACAGCCCCTTTCTGATAAATGTAATCATGCAACCACTAGGGCATAAATCGTGCAAATTGAAGACTACAGTTCAAATATAAATCTTTATATTCAGTTTAGTGAAATTTGGTATTGTGTGAACATTATTCATATCTATGAATCTTCAGGCATGAGTCTTGTATCATTTTATTCATGTAATAAGGATATACATTTTGCAAATTTTCATTCAATGGGCATGGAGCTTAATGAAATTGTACTCTGGGAAGTCTATAAAAATTGTTTCATCTTCTTCATATCTGAAAACCTGATAGACCTATTTCTAGTTTTATCTGTTCATATACAGATAAAGAGTATGCACACAGAGTTCAAGCATCTAATAAATGAAAGGCACAACTTCATTACCATATTAAGTTGGCAGAGTAAGGAAGACACTTGGTTTGTGCCACACTGGGAGGTTACAATGCTGACAAACTCCCAACCCTAAACCCAAAAGAAATATTGTCTCTTCAACAAAATTTTTAGCTCTCCTCTCACTTCAACCTGCATTGCTTCTACATTCAGGGAGTTTATGAAGTAGTGAAGCAGGACAGAAAGCACAGGAAAAGCCTTCGTCTGGGAAGATTGTGTTCAAATCAAATGTGTTGAAAGGACACAGACAGGGATGTCATTCAGGCTGGATAGCCTGGCAGAGTTATTTCCAGGCTTATCAGATCATGTTCCACTTGTCTGAATACTCTTGTTTTACTTCTGTGCATCAACACAAACTCGGCCCCCAGCACCAAACCAGATTCATTTCCACAGCACAAAGGGCTTACCTGTGCTTTTCAGCAGGTTTTCCTCCTACCTCTCTACCCATCTTTCTTCTGGAATGGATTGCTGATCCTACATTAAATTCTGCATTTACTGTGGCATAACTATTTTCTAGTTATGCCTCAGACCGCAGAGGTGCAAACAGTCTCATACAGATATATAATACCTTTCAGAACAGTATGAGATGTTGCAGAGACACTGCACCACAGATGTAATGCAAGTTGCTGGCAACATTTATAAATGGATGTTACAGATTATGACATATTCCCATTCAATGTTCCACTTTCCTGGGACCAGGACTAATATTTCATGCTTCTGCAAAGTTTCAAGTACACAGTATCAAATCTGTGGAGGAGAAAAAAGAATCCTGCAAGTAAAATATTTCTTTCCCCTCCTCCAGACTGCGGCATGCTGAAGGATTAGTACAGGCCAGGCTCATTCAGTTTGGCAATCAGTTTCTGATTCTGAGTTTGGAAAGAGGAATACTGTGATCACTTGAAGGACAGATTCCTACATTGACAGAGAACAAATATTTAACTGTCACAAATCCTGCATTGTTTCTCAGCATGGACTAACATGATCCTTGCAATATCATGCTGGTAAAATCCCCCAAATGCTGGATTATGCTTTGTCTCATCCCCTTTGTGTTCATTGAATATATATGATGCTAGCTGGCTTGAAGGAATCTTTCTTTTGATTTCCCGAGGGACATCCACTGAAGGTTTGATCCTGCAGTACACTGAATATGCTGAACATTTAAGGAAGCCAGAGGAATTTGAGACCATAAAGCTATCCCCTGTCTAAAGACATGAAGAGAAGTGTAGCAGCGACTAAGTCTTCCTGGAGTCCTGGAGGGAACTCTTTCCAGATACACCACATTCCTGAACTGCAAGGAAGATCTGGTTTCATGGCAAGGACCAGCAAGATCAGAAGACCTTCTATGGTATCATCAGCCACAAAACTCATACCTGTTAAGTTCAATGGGAAATATATTTTGCAGGTTGACTAGAAAACTAAGATAATATGACACATTTAAAATACAGATGTATGCACTTCAGAGCATGTTTATTGATTCTTGAAGCTTTCAAAACAACATTAATCATGCAAAAAGGCAAAAATGTGACAAGCCAGTTCAGGAATGGAAGAGAAGGGAGCTGACTTGTTCACAGAAAGGTTTGTGTCAACACATTTCTGCAAATTAATCAATAGTCAAACAACTGTAGTGATGGATTGAGCATTCCAGCAGGGACTACAGGATGTAATATTTAATTTTTTTAATAGCTTATGAAAAATATATTTTGATAATGTAAAGAGTAAGTGGATATGGTTTTATATTTTAAAAAGGCATTCTGGCTTTCCAGTGAAAGTAAAAATTGTAGCAGTGCTGATGGGAAAACTAACTTACAGTTTATCAACACTCTGAAATATATTCAGTTTGGAAAAAAATAAAATATTTACATAGTTCATCCCCAGTATTCAGGGCTTGCTCTATTCCGGGGAAAGACTGGAATTGACTTCAAAGAAAGACTTCAGAGCACTCTGGATCCAGCCTTTGTATGTGAAGCTACTCAATGACCTTTACCTCTTGCTATGCTTTATACACCACCAAGTGCATGGAAACTGCTTACAATCAATATATGGATTTTACTTTCTATAAGTGTCTGTAGCAGGAAGGATTTGTTCAAATGCAGAAAGGCATGTTTTGTGTGTTTGCTTTCCAGATTACTCGTAATGGGTAAGACTTAATCAGGGGATGGGTTAAATTTCTTGCTTTCAGGATGTTATGCTGAATAAATGTTTCCCAAATGCAAAATAACTGAATGGATGTGTACACACACATAAGTATATGTAAATATGTATGGAGTCGTTAATGTACATATATATAAGCATGTGGAAGTGCATATTCTTAGCAGCAGCACAAGAATCAATACATATTACATTTAAATTTAGCATGTATCCAAGTTAAGATCAACACTTGGGAAACAAATTCTCTGTGGAGGGCTGGCAATCCTCTAGGAAAAAAGCCAGAGGAGTTGATACTTAAGATGTTCATTCACTGTTTCTTCCTGGTCTGGAAGTTCTGAATGGGAAACTCAAGTGCAGCATCGTCAAAGCTCTGGCCCAAGAGTGCTTCCACCTGTCAGGAAATATGGTGGGTAAAGCTTTTGAACTCCATGCAGACCTTTTGCCTTCCTGAAACTGCTGGGAGAAAGATACGGAGAGCCTGGGATGGCTGTGACATCTGTGGGCAGAGTTCTTTTTTAGATAAATGAAAAGATCTGATGAGAAAACCTGGAAAAGAGCTGAAATCCCAGAGGTTTTAAATCTCCATGGTTATCTTCTCATGTGTTTCTACTGAAGAATGTAGTGGGGGCCAGGGCTATCTGTGAGGACATATGGCTGCTCCGTCTTATCAGACATTTTCATTTCTTCCAGCCTGCTTCCCCATACCTTATTAGATTTATTACTGAGTGTTTATAGTACTGCAGTTGTATTTTGATGATTTTAAGATGGCTGAGGCTGTAAGGAAATGGGATGACATTTCTACTATAATTTGTTCTGCACAAAACCTGTTCCCTTTAATACCCAAGTCCATTCTCTACTTGTGTAGCTATTGGACCAAATCATGCCAACAGGCATGCTCTGCTGAGTGCTCACGAAGCTTTGCTGGTTGACACCAGCTAAGAATTTGGCTCCACAATTTGAGGGAGCAAGAGAAAGAGATGAAAGAAATGTAACAGTAAGTGTCAGACTGTATTTTCAGTTACATCAGAGAAGCCTAGAGTAAGTTCATTTAAAACAAGGATTATTTTTTTTCTTTTTTTTGGGAGATTTTCTTTGGTGTAACAGAAAAGACTTTGTCCTTGAGCATTTATGTCTTTCAAAAATCTCAGTCAGGCATAAAGCACTTTTTAGTCAGTCTCTGAGATGTTAATGAAATCCAGAGTAACCCACTGATATGCAAAATACCTCATTTAATGAATTTACACACAGACACACATGTGTGTGTGTATATATATATATATATACATGGTGTAACTGAAAAAAATTTAAGCAAAAGAAAAATCCTCAGGACTAGATACAGTACCCTTTAAGTACAGAGCTGCTTAAAATATCAATCTCTTTATTGTAATTTGATGTGTGAAATTCAGGCGTGCATTTACAATTCAGATCCCATTCCTTAGGGATTCCCATTTAGGGCCTGTTCATATGATTTATTTAGTGCCTTTCTTCACTTACTTATGCTTGAGATCGTTAGGTATAATGCACATATATGCACAGGGATAAAATGTTTATCATCATTACTTCAATGAAGTCATTTGCCATCCTTGACACTCTCTAATGTCCCAAGTGCTTCAACCCACTGGCTCATTTGCCCGGCCTTGCTCTCTCTTCACTTTTTCATCTCAAATTCTCAATGTGTTCCCTTCATCAATCACGGATGTTTAGCGGGTAGCAGGCGGGAAGGCAGCAGAATAATTATCCAAATATAACAAAAGAAGGTCCCCTTTGTGTTGCAAGAGGGACAGGGATGGGGGAGGGAGAGCAGAGGAAGCATGGGTGTATATTTCATGCTTCTTTGAAAACATTAATGATGTTTAATGGAAGCCAAAGCATCCACTGGAAGCCACTGTGTTATCAAAACTATGTCCCACATCACTTGGTTCTGCTCTGCCTCTCTTTACCATAGGTTGCCAGCATTTCACCACCACTGATGTTTGCAGTCAGGAAGCAACTTTGAATGTACTTTTTTGGATCTCTTTTTCAAAAAACAGAATCCAAACATCACCATGCCCTGACTACATTCAGCTAATTGGCCCTTGCATTCAATGGCATCCATGGAATGGGGTTGAACAAATTGAAGAGGAAAGGGTGGGATGAGGTGGGGACAAGGGAAAGTTAGCATGGCCTGGGATACAGTGTCATACACAGTGGGGAAGAGGCAAGGATTGTACAGTCTGGGGCAGCTCCAGGTGGCTGTGTACAAGCTGATTTTTTCACTTTGAAAAAAGGTTAGTCTTTCACATTTCTCTGCCTCCCCAGTACAGACACCAACTGCAAGATTTCTCTGTGACATGAAAATAGGAATATACAAAAAGCCTTGCACAATCTAATGCTGTGGAGACAGATCCTACAGATGTTCATGCCCAGGAAAACAGATGTTTTTAGGGGTGCTTCAGAGCTCGGCGAAATGATGGTTGTTGATGTGTGCTACATCTGGGAAGAAGCAGGTTGGTGCTGCATGCAGTGAAATGCTAGACAAACCACTGTGGGTTGCCCTAGAACTCTAGAAAAATGAGCTTGATAAAATGATAACCCAGTGTTGGGACAAATTAAAAGATGAAAAGTCTGCTGTAGACCACAAAACAACAGACACAGTAAAAAGCAATCCTCTACAAACAGAATCAAACCACACAAGATGGAAATGAACAACTATTCGTCTACTTCTTATTTTTCCTAGTCCATGCAGGACTTTGATAATCTGCTCAAGCATTAATATTCACCACACTCAAAATTCAGTCAGTAGTGACAAAACCAGAAAACAAACTCACCAAATTCACAGTTTTCTGAATGCTATCTGATGCTTCAAAGCACACAATAAATAAATTTAGCCCCAGCAGAAGCTTTATTATTCTTTCTGTGCACCCTTCTCCCTTTCCCCGAATACAAATAACTTTCTTTGCTGTGCACAGAGGATGGGGCTGACATAATCAGGGAAATACAGAAGCTATGAATGTGGTCTTCACAGAAAGGACAATAGCAGTGGTTGTCTCTGATGAAAACATAGGAGATTCTGGCCTAGAATGCATATACTACACCAGCTGATAGAGACAGATGTCCTACCTACCAGGGAATTCCAAAGCTATTTATTTGTCCACAGCTAGAGGGAAAAAAAGGGAAGATGAACTGCTGGTACTGGAATAGTGGCTAAAATCTATGCCTCTACAGAAAACAAGTTTTTCTTGGTTTGCTATTTTAGGGAAAAGTATAAGCCCACATATACCCTGGGATATTTGCACTCCTGTTTAGTTTAAAGTATGTGATCTGTAGGTCACATCTGGTCCACTAATGGTCATTTTCCACATGGACTTCTCCAGTCTCTTTTGAACCCATCTAAGCTGTTAGTCTCCACAACATCTGATGGTAATGAGTTACGAAGGTTAATGTGAGATTATAGGAAAAGAAAATAATGGACTTTTCTAGATTTTGGATAGAGATTTGTCATTTCTACCCTCCTGATAGTGAAAAATGTGCTGTTTTACTTAGTTATTTTTCATGCCATTTCTTAGCATGTCAAAGCCAAAGTAGAAGAGACAGTCTTCCATGCCCGCCCCCTCAGAATTACATGTTAGGACCTTTTTCTGCTTTCTAGAAATGGTCACTTCCAGCTTAACAAACATTCAACAGTCAATCACTCATTTTTCCCACTATGTACTTTGGTCTATTTTCTTCTCCTTTCTAAGTCTTCAGGAGGAGTTGATTAGAAGACTGTGCTTGAAGCTGATTATGAAAGAGATAACATAGGTTATCATGGCTGCTTCAATCCTTGCAGTTGAAAGAGGGTTTGAGCCACAATCTTAGCAAGAGATAGTTATGTTAAATACTTTTTCTTCTTCTTTTTTTTTTTTTTTTTTTACTCTGAAGCACAAAAATAGGGCACTGTAGCAGCACAGAAATGAATTATAACACTATAGAGAAAGTTCAGAAAGTAAATTCTTCCAAAGGGAAAATGAATCAGTATTCATTCCAGACGAATGAGTAGACATGTAAAGAAACAGAGGTAGAATACTTCTCTATAGCATTTACTTTTGTTAATACTCTTCTTTAAAGCAATACTTGGAGTGATTTATCCGCTTGTTTTTATGTCCACCATGTAATTTGCTATCATATATGCCAGGACTAGTAAGCACAAGAAAATGACAACGTTTCATCAAAAAACCACAGAATTTTACTCATGCCCTGGAAAAAATAAAAAGGGATGTACAAGTGGTGTTTTTTGTTTGTTCTTGTAGTTTGGTTTGGTTTAGTTGGTTGTTTTTTTGTTTTTTTTTTTTTTTTTTTTGTTTTTAATCCGATGCAAAATGTCCTGGATTCATGAACTATCAAGCATTCATCCTGCAGCATTACTTTGTTTTCCATCTGGGATGTACAGTTCATAGCATCTGATCTGTATCTTTTACTCTCCTGAATGCTTTTCCAAAAGTAGGTAGCATGTGTCTCAGTGTATTGAAATTGTACAAGGCCATGACTCACATTTTCCTCATGTCAGACGCAGCTCTTCTGGATGAAATGTGCTGTATAAGTAAGAGGTAGAGGAGCAATAACAGTTCAGAAAGCATTCCTTGTTTAAAAGCTAGGATACTCCATCTACTTTTTCTGAGTGATAGGCCCTACTATTGGTGTAAAACTGATGTAAAGTCCCTGAAAACAGTGGTGTTCTGGATGGTATATATAGTATTACCTTTTATTACTGGCCTTGCCAGCAGCTCTGGCATCCATTTATCTACCTAATCTATGTAATCAGCCAAAACTTCAGACACAGGCAAAACAGGTATTTGCTGAGGATGGGAGAACTGTTTCTCCTTGCAATGCTGGTTATTAGGCAAGGCCAGAGCCCTGGCAATCCTGCTGTCTTTGACTCCAGCTGAGCCATGGGAGCACTGCTGAGCACAAAGAAATGTTGATGGAAAGTGGTAGCAGCTACATCGCTGAATGGCAGGCACATGTGGTGCGGTCTCTTTACTGTAGCAGGCAAAGCTTCCTCTGTGGTTGAGATCCTGGCTGAGCCAGCAGCAGCGACTGACTAGCTCCCTGGCTCTTTCCTTCCCAGGGTGGGAATTATATGTCCCAGACCCCTCCTTCTTGAGGAAGCAACATTTATTTCTACCTGCGCTGATGGTGTCATATTGAGTGAGCTCTGTTATGTTCATTTGTATGAGATGGTCCACACCTCAAAAACCTCACAGGCCAAGCACAGGAAGTTAAATAGTCAGAAACTCCAGACACAGCACCATTGTCCTTTTTTCTGCCTTACTTTTTGTTGCAATGTTTTTACATTGCTGTAATAATACATTTAGAAAGTGCAAGGATAGTTTTTTTTTTCCAAAAGTATCCCTCCCCTACCCTCAGTGACACCTGTTCTGTGTGAAACAGGTTTTCCCCTTCCTCAGGATTCAGAAGTTACAGCAATAGAACTCCTCTTTACTGACATGCCAAAAGAATAAATGCAGCCTTGCAGGGCTGCTGGCTGAATCAGGATGTTAATGAGTAGGGAAACAGCAGTGAAGATGATGGCTAACCAATCCATAATGACTGAATTACAGTTTAAAAACTGGATGTGTTAGATAGTTATTAACAGTGTAATTATTCATAAATGTGCCTAATTATTCATAATTATTCAGAAACCTTATTACTTCCCTGATTTTCATAAGTGATCTCCGAGGCCAATTATTATTTGATTATGGCCATAGGACTCCATGTTGGTATTACTTCTTTTGTCCTAGAAAAGTACAGAGAAAGCTAGTGAAGTGAAATTCATGGAGGACTATTGGCATTGAGTAGTCCTTTAAGAACTAGAATCCTGCGATTAGAAAGCCTCTGTTGTCTTTCAGCTTAGCTCTTTATTCAGATTTCTTTGATTCCTTTATTACAGAAGCTGCTGCTGCCTAATTAGGATTTTTTTGTTGTAATTGCTGCATTTGATATCTTAATAGTATTACAGGGAGTGTGAGGGAGGAAGGGGGAAAGGGGCAGAGGGACTATCAATGCACATGTTTGTGGAGAAACCAAAAGCTCCCTAGGCTGTACGACTGAACCAGAAGGGCTCAGGAGCCAAATCCCAGATAGTTCAGGTATCTAGTAACTCAGTGGGGAGCTCTATCAGGTGCTGATACAGTAGTTGTTAGCCCTGACAGTCAGAGTGACAGTGGTGTCTTTCTCTTTAAACAAACAGCTGAGCATGATTAGAGTTATTTTCACAAAAACAGGGTGAGAAAAATGTATTTTATATTCGCTTAAGTCACTGATACTTCACTCACAGGAATGTAAACTCAAACCCAACTGCAAGCCTGGTCAAAGCTGAACCAGAAGTAAAGGTGCTGATGCAATCAGACCTTATAATCAGAAAATCTGGGAATTTTGTCAGAAGATATTGCACTAACCAAACAACAGCATCAGCCTCTTTCCACTCTCTTTCCTCCCCTGAAAACATGAGAGACATTATATTGTGGGGCGGCATTAGTCACGTTAAATTAGCATATAGATGAGTTCTGGGGGTAGGAAGGAGGGGGAGATAGGTTATGATAACCTGATGCTGTAATGCAGAAATCTTTTGGCTTATGCAGCAAGCCCCATAGAGCCTTGCGTTTGTTGCACAGGGGAACATCAGTTTCCCAACAGGGATGCAACCAGCTTCTATTGCGTAATTTTACTGACTGTTTAATAAGAAAACACACACCCAAGTACTGAAGAATCATGAGCCAGGCTCCACAAAATCACCCAATTGTCTTAAAAATCATGAGATTTAAAACCCCATTCAGGTTTTCATTTTTTCCTTCTGGTTTCTGAACTAGAAAGGCTGGAAATCTTTTCTGATATAGAAAAACCTTCATATTTATCTTTTGAGCTGATAGCCAAGGTTGTCCTTTTAGTAACTTGAGGTGGTATAAAGAAAAGTATTAGATACTGCAAGGGCTGTCAGGACCACTAGTGGCTCACAACCACTATGGTGTGAAAAGAAGGACTGCCCAGCTGTGCGGTCATTTCAGCATCCTGCAATCCAGAGTGAATGTGTCACAGCAGGGGGTTCAAATGGAAGTGATATGGTTCCTCTAACTATTCCCCATCCCGTTATCACAAAGTCTGTGGCCAGGTACTCTCATGCATATATATTTGAATGCTGTTGTCACTCCAGTGGACAAGGCCAGATTCTGGTCACAGATCTATACCCCCAGAGCTATTTCACTGATGGCAGTGGAATCTGGGAAATGTAGCCCTCTGTCCTGGGTTTAAATGTAGGCAATGTAACATGTAAATGTAGGCAGCTGACGTGTATGTGCATATTTCTGTTTTTTTTTTAATATCCCCCGAAAAAGTTAACAGGGGCACTTCTTTTCATCAGACTATGTGATATAAATAAATACTGGTAACTCTGTTTTGCAACATGCTCTACAGTTTCTATGATCAGGAATAAAAACATGCAACAGAAATATGTGTGCAGGGTGCAGTCACTTCCGAGCATTTTTTGAAGTTAGACAATTTTGGTCTTTTGTTGAAGGCTTCAGTACATGGCAGTAGGTATGAAATAGCATAAGTTGCTGTGCTGAACAATAGCATGAAAGGAATATGACTGAATTTTTAAGGCATCTCTGTTCAGGAATAGAGTTTTGCAAGATGAATAGTTAGAGTCTGGTTTCTTGCAAAAAAGTACAGCAGAGCAGAGGATTTATATTTCCTTAGTCACACTTGCATATCTTTGGTCTTTTCTCATCAAAATCACGATAACAATTCAGTTTCTACAAGTGCCCTGGGGAAATCAGTGCTCAGTTTGCACACTAGGGATACTTCCAGGGAGATGCAACATAGCTTGACACAGTAGGACAGAATCCTTCAAAAACTCTTTGGCAAGCTGTGGCAGAATGAAAATTGGGAATCTTATTTTGCCACAGTTCAGTCCAAACCAGATTCTATCATATTATCTTAAGGTCCTTGCCAACCCTAACTGTTTTATGATTCTATATTCCAGGACCCAAGTCTCAGTGAATCAGATTAGGATGTAGCTTCAGATTTTGCAAGTAGGTTTGTGCATATAATCATCTAGTTATTTTGTAATATTGACATAAATTGACCTCTGCTGCTGTCCACTTAATATTACTCAGCTGAAACCTGCTGCATGTCTTCTTGGAATGGCAACTCAGTCTAGGCCCAGAAATGCAAAGTTACAGTAGCTGATAGGATCACCAGTCATATCCAGAGATTAAAAACAGACTTCATATATGTAAACAATCTTGTTGAACTTTTTTGGCTACTGCGTATAGGTTATTTGTTTCTGATCAGTTCAGAGAAGAGGATGAATGTGTACATTTCATATTCAATAACACAGCATAATTGCTAAAGAAGGGCAGAATAACTCATACATACCTTTTTTAATATGGCTACTGCTTTCTAACTTATAACACAAGCTATAGCTACCACACTGTGTTCTGCCTCCCTGACTTTCAATGAAGTACATTTTACTATATGTTAAAGGGTAAAGCTTAGATCATTCTTACACAGGATGGCAGCCCAATTTTGTAGAGTCCAAGTACTTGAAGAATGAAGAAGGTGTTTCCTTTCCATAAGTTTGCAAACTTGGAGCTGCTTTTTCACAAAGCACAACAAACAGCCATCAGGTATACTAGCAATGAATTTTAAGTCTCCAACAAAGTTAAGCAAAGCTCTAAGCAAACCCTCACAGGCAGCACAAGCTACAACTCTACTTAAAAAACCCCAAACATACAAAAGAAACAAATCAAAAGAAAATGCTCATAAGTGTGTGTGCTATTTGTTCCCCCTCCCTTTGTGCTTCAAAGGGTGAAAATGGAAGAATGCGACTGCAGAGCATAATGGGCCAACACCGCAGCTCTGATCGCTGGAGCGTACACTCTAAATTTCACGCTACATTAGGTAGATTTGTAAACCTAATCTGCTCCTACGAATGTTTTATTGGTAATTCTATGAAGGTACAGATTTCTTGACAACAAGGAGGACATGAGAGAGGTACCTCATAATCCACAAATTCATGACACCCCAATGACCTAGCACTCCAGCACATCCAGAGCACCTTGGCACAATGGGGTGCACCATAATAAGCCTCCTTGGAGGTCTTATTCCTGTTTGCTGTGACATTAAAGGCCATTCATTTAACCAATTACATTTTTTAACTTGGTGTCTGCATAACACTGATGTATTGATCTAGTAATTGTGTATTCTTCACTGAAAGGTGAACTGATAGGCATGGTTTGAAAACCAGCTTCTGTGTGCAGCTAAATACTATTTGAGGGACCAAGATCATTTCATCTAACTTTGCCACAGGGATGTTAAAATGCTGTGCTACAGAACTACTCGTGTTTTTTTCCAATTTCAATTTCTCCAATTTAAAATAAACCTTGGCCAGAGTGCTGTAATCAGTAAGCTAGAGAGCTATTCTTACTATTTCTTTGCCTGGCTCCACTGGTTTTTAGATATTCCACTAAAACCAGAGCAACAGCAACAAAAGCAACAGGAGCTAGCTGCAGTACAGAAACCATATGCTGAACCAGTCGGTTATTTACTACCTCTTCCTATAGCCCCAGATGCACGTCCCCACTGCCGCCCAGAGTTGGTACCACTGCTTGTTTGATATTTTCATGAAGAGCTTTGAGGAACTAAATCAGCTAAAAACTCTTTACTGTGGTTTTGTATGGCTAATTTTTGACTGGTTTAGCTCCTTGGATTGGCCTGTCACAGGATCAGATCCATGCCGGGACCAGTACAAGAGAGGAGTCAGGAACATATGGCTGGCAGAGCAGGGAGAAAAGGAGCCCACATCTGCCTCACTGACAGCAGCAACCTGATAGATTGGCTCCATCACTCTTGGAGCTCCAGCCTTGTGCCCCATGAGCATGACCCCCTGCAGCCTCATGACTAAAGCACTCCCCTCAGAGCTGTGCTATACACCACGGACAAATGGGACTTTACCCACACCTCTGACTGAAACAACTGCCATAAGAACTACTACTATACAAAAAGAGTGGAGAATTGGGGTGGTACATCTTGTAAATGTGCTTGGTTTTGTGTGAAGCTCTTTTGTCTTGCTCTTGTCACAGCCTTCTTGTCAGAGCCTTTAGAGGTCATGGGAGGAATTTGACATTCGCAGATCCAAAAAAGGCATCAACATGAGCTGTGCAGCTCTGTCATGACTGAAACACTTCTGGTCTTGTCAGAACACAGACCTGTTGGTGGCAAGTTTTACTGCTGAAATCTATGGGAATGGCAATTTTGGTGCTACAAGAGTCAGCTGGAAGTTTGGCAGGTGCTTTCAGGATCAAACATGTGATATTAGGAATCTAAAGGAAGAATCTAAATTAGGAAATTGTAATACTCATTACTATCTCCACAACTAAATCAAGAGCCAAACCTACCCACAGCATTTTATTTATCTTCTTTAAGAAGTTAACCAGCAATCCTTTCTAATAGAAGTGGGGATGGCAGGATTGAACCCTTATTCAGTAGACATTCCATGCAATTTTAAGCACACTTTGCAAGCCTTCTCTTTCTATTCCATGCTCATTGTAACACCAGCTCTCCTATAATAGCATAATTCTTAAGGACAAACTTTAATTTACAGTGCTCTTACTTTCTCTTTTTTATTGTAATAATTGTTTTACAGATGTATTACAGATAATCAGAGTCCTGTACATTACAAACAACTGCACAGAGGCCCAGATTGCATAGTCAGGTTGTAATTCAGTCTCCAGGCTGAAAGGTTTGCTCCCATACCCAAACCCTTAAGCTATATTCTTCAGTGTGGGACATTAGCAGGATCCCTCGATTGAATTACAGCATTGTATTCCATCTGGGACTCAGTATTGTAGTGTACTTAACATTGTACTACATAGGGAGGAATGAGAGTAATGGAATTTTACAGTAATAAGATTTTTTTTTTTATTAAATGAAAAGTAGGCATGTAAAATACCCAACTATGTAGCATTAGTAGAGTTAGAAATAAAGACCCTGAAAAACATACCTAAAAAATTAGCATTCGATATATTTTCTAAATACTATAATGTGCTGTTAGTATACAATAAACCTCTTAGAACACTAAAGCTTTCTCAAAATGTAGAACATGCATGAAGTGTTAATAGATTTTTATAATAATAATTACAGCATACTAGAACTGATTTTCAAACATTTTCCCCATTCAGGAAAGTATTTTGGCAGATGCTTTAATTCATCCTTATCAGCACTAAGCTCATGTATATGTGTACGTTTCATATATTTTATATCAGATAAAAAGTATCAAATACTTTTAAGATGTTTTCTGAAATCAGTTATTTTTTTCTTTTTCATTCTGCTTTAAAAATCTCTGTACCAGAGAGAGGATGGTGGAAGACAAGGTTGGACAGTGCTTTGCAGGACGTGGTATAGTGGAAGGTGTCCCTGCCCAAGGCAGTGGGGGTTGGAACTAGATGATCTTTAAGGTGTTTTCCAACCCAAACCATTCTATGATTCTATGAATAGCACTGACAAGCAAGTAAAAGAAGTGTTAACATCAGTTCAAAATCTGCTGTTTCTCAGGACTGGCTTGGGTAATATCATATCACGTAGATAATAAAAAACAAACTAGAAAAGCTCAGATTTTTACAGGAAGACAAGAAGACATAAAAAACCAGGCAGACACAACAGAAATAACTCCCTATCATATATTTTTCTTTTAAATTAATATTTCATGATCAGTTAACCAGCAGTCTGTTATCTTCCTAATAAAGTAAAGATATTATAACCAATAAAAAATATTTATTGCCACATTTTGTGTTTTAATCAAGGGCAAATCTCTCAACATATTCTTTTCTAGCTCCTTGACATGGTGAATGATAAAGTAAAAAAAATAGCTTTTATGCTAAAAAGAAAATGCTATGCATTGATTAGTTAATTAACACAGCATCCTTTGGAAGTGCAATAAATCTGTGAAATGAGGAAGAAACAGAGATAATAATCTGAAAGATATAGTGTGTAACTCAAGTTCTGATTTCACTATACTAATATCAGTTTTGTCATTAGCTTCAGAGGTCAGAGTTTTCCCCTTAGTCTTTATTGCAGAGACAGAGAGTGTTATGGGATCTCAGAAATCCCCAGGGAATTGCTGGGATTTGGGGTTTCCAACAACACAAATAGGACAAAGTACAAGTGCAAGTAATATCAGCTTTATTGGTCAAAATAAAATCGTAATTGGCCCCTAATGTCCAATGTGACAAATTTCCAATTACTGGTGGCTGATAATTGAGCAAACTGAAGTAAGTAGACAGCTCCAATCAGTTCAGACCTGAATTTGGATCCTGCTCTAGGCTAACATAACTAATGTGTTTTAAGTGGCCTTTACTGCATTTTCCCCCTCACTGTTACCATTTCCCTGCTTACTATTTAACTAACAATTTTTTAACATTTAATAAAAAAAGAAATCAAAACCAAACCAATTTAGCCATGGACAAGGTATATTTATTTTACTATTACTACTACTGCTATTGCTACAGCTGCTATTGCTACTACTACTGTTGTTGCAGTTAATAATAACAGAAATACATATTTCCAAAAAAAACCAATAAATACACTTTAAATAATGTTTTTGGCAAAAGTTTTAAAGTAGATTTGGTGCCTGTTTCACAGAAATACAATAGACAGGGTTCCTGATGTTCCAGGAAAGATTTAATTGAGATGGAGCTCAGAAATAGTCTAGAGCTCTTCATGGGAATACAATGACAGTTTAAGGATAAGACAGCATTAGGTTAAAAATGAAAATATGAGAGATATGATATTGAAAACTTTCTGGCTTCCTGAGAGAGATTAACAGGAGTAGTTTGCAAATCTTGCTGTCCAAAAATATTAAGTGTTTTCTTCTTCCACTTTATGCCCTAGGTAGCCATTCTGCTGCACAGCCAAGAGAATGACTTGCATTTCCACCTCACGGTTAACCATGGACCATCAAAGCAGGGTGATGATGCAGAGGCTTTCATGTTCTGTTCTGTGGCCACAGATATGGGGCAGCAACTTCTGGCAGAGGGACAGCATGGTGGCAAAGAGCAGACATGTTACACTAGTAACTATGTTTATTAGTTGGTCTGTCAGAGTCCCTAGGTAAAAGGGCAGTGAAGCCAACAGCCAATCCAAGTAGAATTGGATTTTATCCACTTCCAGTTTGGGCAAGACAGAGTTGCTAATTTTGGCTTGAACAGTCAAATATATCCACTTTTATTTGCTACTTCCTACTTAAAGTCTTTGCTCAAAATAGATTTTCTTTAAAAAACTCTCATAATCTGGTTTGTTCCTGTCTAAAATGGGCAGAAAATTGTGTACCTGATCCTACATGATCAGCATCTTACAAGAATTCCTGTATGTTCTAGTTTCCCAGTCAATGATGGGAATGGTGGGAAAAGGACAAGATGTATTGTACCACAAATCTTTCTACATACGTCTGGGTTTACAATATACAAGTTTAATTCCTTAAGGTTTGTAATCAAATGCTGATCTGTCCTGTTTTTTCAGGGCTTGTTCCTTTCCCACATTAAAGATATTAAATCTTACATATTACTATCTGTTTTAATAGATTGTAGAGTTAAAATAACAATGACAAAACTGAATTATTAGTTAGGATCACCCTGAAGCCAGACTAAACTGACTGAGGAAGTGAAAGAATTTTCTTCCTTTTTTGGTCGCACTTCATGTTATTCTTCCAGCTATAAGAAATGTAGAAAGGTTTACTAAATTATATTATCTGCAGCTGTTTTAATAAAATGAACTATAATAGCCAAATAGCATACAACCACCTAAAATTCCACATGCTGATATGCATCTATTGCATACAGTGATCATATCTGAAATGTGCTTATAACATCCATGAATTATTTATTAACCCTTTATAAACCACTTAAAAATGGAATGCTGATATTGACTACAATCTTGTGGGAACCAGAAATAATTTCCCCCAGCAGATAAGTGCTATTTTCAGCCTGATCGTGTGGTACTTTGTGGACAAAAGCATAAAAAGAGTCCATGCGTTTTTGTACATTCCGGAAAAAAAATTAAGTCTCATCTTACTGCACACCTTAGTGATAGCTTCATTTAAATATATGGCTTAAGGAGTGCAGCTATTTTGTACCTGGAGCTGGTGCTGTAGAATTCAAAACCTTACTCATATGAGTCCTATTATAAAAATAATACTTTTCCATGTTATAAGGTTTACAGGACTCTGAATATGCAATACAAAGCTCTATTTACTTTGAAAAAGCTGTCACTGACAAGGGTTTTCCTCTTTTTTTTATTTCCCTATCTGGGGATATTTTAATCACTTTGTTCTGACATCTGAAGTACAGAGGTGATAGCAGATATCACTAGTGAGAAAGCAAGAAGTGGACCAGAGGAAAACTGAATGTCATTAATGACTTCTTAAAAATACATCTTGCTTTATAATATTTGCAGTAGCAGGGCTGAAAGCCAAAAAAAGTTTTTCCAATGGCTTCTAACTTCCTCTCCTCTCCACTCCTCTCCTCTCCTCTCCTCTCCTCTCCTCTCCTCTCCTCTCCTCTCCTCTCCTCTCCTCTCCTCTCCTCTCCTCTCCTCTCCTCTCCTCTCCTTTTCATCACTTTAAAAATATTTTAAAAACAGAAGCTAGCTCTGATTGTATTCATTACTAATTTCGCTAACCTTCCTTCCCAGCTGGAAGCATAAGCCATAGGGTTTTAAAAACACAGCATTTGTCTAATGCAGTTCCTCTTTTAACAAAGACAAAATTCACTACTGATTTAAAGAAATAAAGACAGATCTCTGAAGTGCTGCTGAAAATCCTTCCTGAAAACTGAGCAAGCAATGCAGGAGATCAAAGAATTCTCTCCTCTATTTCAGATTATCAGATCATAAGCTAGTGTAATGAACACTAGTGGCTGCAATTGGGCCATACTGGGCTCTGCATACCACACTGCTGATCTCAGGAGCTGTGCTTTCATGATCAGGCCCATGGTTTATCTCAGGAGGAACAACTGACTTGTAAGGTGTGTCAGCCACAATTGTTTCTTAAATACTACCTATAGTGAAATTAATTCAAGCTGAAATTCATTCTGATGCAGAAAGAGCATGTATGATATATGCACTACTTGCATTTGCGTTCAAGCCTGGTGCAAGCTATCTGTGCAGGAATGACAGCATCCTTGTTACCATCTAAAGGACAGTCCTCAGCAGTCAATCAAAACCCCAAGGTTGAAAGAAGCTGACATAATGCCTGTCAAAGTTGTCTCATTAAAACCAATTTCAGATTGTAAGTTGACTCTCCTTGACCAGAATGACTCTGTGGATGCTCATGTAGCGTATAAGGCATTGCTCGGACAGTTGTTAGCCACAGAAGCAAATTGTGCAACATTCTGTATGTCCAGAGGGTCAGATGAATTCTCCTTCATGGGATGTTCCTTGCATGTTCTCTGGGACCAAAGGGCTTGGTCTTCAGTTTTTTCTGTTTTATTGACTGATATTAACTGATATCTCAATGCCTTTGAGATGTCATTGGTAAGGATGACTTCTACATTAGCGGGCTGTCTCTTGGGTTATAAATCCTCACCGCTACAACTTCTCCAACTCTATATTTTTAACCCCTTTCTGCCTTTTTGCTGATGTCATTCTCACCTCTTCAAATTAATCCTACATTCTTGAAGACAAGGGTGTCTTGACAGATTATTCTTTCTTTGGCACAATATTCTTTGTTTGACACATCATACTTACTTCCACATTTAAGCACAATGAATCTGTCAACTTTCTGTTTATGCATTTTTGGTTCTTTAAAAATCTAATCAGCTTTTTTGGAGGGAGGGGACAAGAATAACAAAACCACACTAATCCTCCAATGTGCGGAACGGAATTAAAGAATCTCAACCCTCTAAACATCCATGTATTTCCTTTGCTGGTTGCATTACAAGGTTGTAGTTATAAAGCCATAGTTCACCCCTTGGAGTGTCATTTTTCAGTCTCAAAACCAGAGAATTTAATGAAATTAGGCAACTTTTGTGCCACCTTGTGGTCCTTCCTCTCTAAATAAGAAATGCTTCTGGAGTTCTACTATCTAAACTTCTATATGCCTCTGGTCTCTAAGCATTTAGAAAACCTTCAGTAGTAGTAAATTGTGAACTAAGAAGTCAGAACTCCCTACTTAAACTATGAAGGTTCTGCTTTGCTTCTTGAAATTGAAATCCTTAACTCTCCAGGCAGTTGTTCATGCCTGGCTTCTGCTGTGCAGAGAGGATTATCATAAATGTTAATCTTTTTATTACCACAATTTATTTCTGGGGTGAGGTCTTGTCATTTCCTGTCACTTTTTACTTGGGTATTTTGATGTTCTCAACAAATGAGTCCTTAGTTCACCCTTATTCTGTTGTAGAAAATTGAACAAATGGTCACAACTCTGTCACTCAGCAGAGGTAAGTCAATATATAGTAGGAAAGATGATGCATCTTTCAAAATAATTATATTGTTGGCTATACTAGCCACAGTATACCCTTCCTGTCTGAAGTCAGTCACCTCCATCCATACTTAGGCACCAAAACAACAGCAGAGTTAATAAGTTCCCAGAGGCTGCAAAGACGGACAGACCTCATTGGCTTCAGAAGGAATTTGAAATGCTGAAAATGCTAGTTCACCCCAAGATCTCAAGATAACTGTTGTGGTGGTCCTAAAAACTTATTGTGTCTCTGTGGTTCCACTGATGGACTTCAGACACTAAACTCCAGTATTCATCCTAGCCAGGCTGGCTCCTATTTGAGCACACTCTTTAAGTGAGGAACGTTAAATGTAAGCCTAAGACCAAGTACTGAGTGCTTTTGTAAGCAGCAATGGGTAATGAACAGGAGCTGCCAAGCAGTGAGAAAACATGTCTTAAACTGCAAGTGAAAGGTTGTGCACTTCAGTTACATCATCCCATAATGACACTGAGATTCACAGTCCTGCTGAGGACCAACATGAGAGACCTGCTGCTGGACTTGGGCAGTCTAACACATGCCTATTTACGTCACTAACCAGATTTTCTCCTGCAGTCTGTATCACAGTGCTATCAGGACACAACTCAGAAATTCAGCATCTAAACACTGCTTTAGTCAGGAAGAACCAGGTAATGGATTCTTTTGGTAGTTGTCCTTCTGAAATTCACCTGACAGTCCAATGGGTACTCTCTCCAGATAGGAACTGAAATATTTATTTGAATCAGGTCTAAACCCTTCTTCCTCAAGTCTCCACTGTACCCTGGGATACTCTATTTGAAAAAGGACTTCATAACGATGATATTCATTTACAAAGACCACTGCTTTGAGAAATGGCCCAAGTAATAAGTGCTGTTAGAATAATTACAAGACTATTACGCTAGCAGTGGTGATGTTTGCTCTGCTAATTGTACTTAATTTACTGTGTTTTTCAGTGTCTCCAGTAGCTCTGAGTGCTCTGAGTTGCAGTGCTGCTGTGTATACCAGGGGGAGAAGATTATCAGCTAGGTAGCCCAGTGAGAACCATTACTGAAATGATCCTATGTGGTAGGCTTTCCAGTTCCTTTTATACACAGCGAGCGGTGTGGGTAACTATGCTGCTTCAGGCTGGCACATGAAGTGGGCCCTCTGCTTGGAGCTCTTGGGAATACAGCTATTACTCAAAAGGTGCAATGGGGAAGCCAGATAGCTCCAAACTGCCACTAGGATCATTTCCTTCCTTATGTAAGGCCTTAAACTGCCCTTTCTGATCATGGTAATTTATGGATATGTTTGCCAGGGTCAGAACTGGATGTCTGTCTGCAATGGATGCTGATAGGCAACAAGGCTAGGACAGTTGCATGTGTATGAGGACATGAATACATTCTTCATTTGTTAACTGTGTCATATGTTTACCTGTTACATAGGAATTTCTCTCAGGGGAGCTCATGGAAGTTCTTCAAATGGGAAGGGTCCATCTTGATGGAAAGAAAAGAAAATTATTTGGGAAAAAAAAAAAAAAGAGGAGAGATAGAAGAAAACTTAGAAAGAAAAAATGGGGAACACAGTGGAACCCAACCATTGAGAACCCCACCACAGACTTATTTTCAGGCAGCTTGCTAAGGAATAAGCTCATGAAATAACTTTCTATCTCTTTGTGTGCATGTGTGTATGTCTCTTCCTCCTTAGTAAATTTTGACTCTATTGACCAGCATAAGCAGAATTTCATGTAACAGTGGAGATCTCTGAGAGATTAAGCACCTTTTCTGAGGGAATGCTGGAGGACAAAGATCCTACTGATATTCCAGTACAGGGAAAATACTTAAATCAGAGCTTACACCTTCTCAGACATCAAAAATAAAAGATATAAATCTGTAAACAGTTAATTGTAGTGCTCATGATTTTATTAAAAGTTTTAATTTGGAGCTATCCTTTTTTCCTCTAAAAGCAGGGTAGGACCACAGTGAATGTTGCCAGACTCAGCTCCCTGAAATCACCATAACTGTTTTGATTTATATCAGCAGAGCTAACAATGGCTGAACTGTGTTTACCTCCCTGCTTTTTCTCCAGATAGAACAATAGACTCAAGATATTCAGGAGGTCAGCAATGTTAAAAGCTTTTAATGGATGGACTCATGACCATTAAGCTCATCTGACATCTGAGTGTGGGCTGGACAAAGTCCGGTGTTGTGACATGTGCCAATATGAAGGCAGTTGTTAAAGAAGCTCCTCTCAAATAGCAAGACAGATGACAGGAGCTATTGCACTGGTTAAACCCTCTCCTTTTTTGTCTCTTCTGCCTGTTACCTGTTTTGCATTAGTGAGGCTGACAAGACCCATAATAAGATCACCTGCCTGTTTTTCTTCCCCTTCCTCCCCCACTAGATAGAGATCAGTTCAGGCAAGGGGAAGAAAAAAGATTGATTTAGATTGAACTAAGAAAGGTGTTCTCATCCAAAACCAGGTGTTCCTAATACCTGCCAGAAGATTTATTGCAGTCTGCATCAGGCAGCCCATGCTGAGCATTCCTGAGTAATTGGGATTCAGTATCCTATCATCTGATGGGCACTGACCTCTTCTTGCAAGCTCTCTTAAGTGCCTGAGCCTCTTTATTCCAGCTTCCATCCCCCAACCTACTTCTTCTGTCATATCCCAGCAGATACTTTATGACATGTTGCCCTGCCAGGAAGCTGGCCAGAGCAATATTACACTACACCTCGCCTGGGGCTATGGCGAGAAATGGTCAAGTATCTGAAGTTTAAGCTAAATAATATGGTCTTAATGAGATCATGTGGGCTATAGATCAAAAGCATAACCAAAAGGTAAAAAGTTCAATCAGATTTTTCAGTGTTCAGGAAGTGACCACAGCAACTTTCTACTGAGGCCTTCTGCAAGGTTACAAGAGAATAAGTGGCTCAAAGGGACAAGGCAGAAGAAAATATTTCTCTTGACCAGTTGTGATCTCAAATTAATGTAGGGAAAGTGTTATCCACTGCTATATAGAATGAACCCAATGCTGTGCAGGTACTTACTGTCCTCTAGACCAGGAGTCTAACATTTCTTTCCTTACTGTGGTTCTCATCAGAAAATTTACTTCTGATTTGGATCTTTTCTGAAACTTTTGAGCAACTGTTGATTTTGCCAAGCTTCTGTTTCAAGTGTAACTAAGACCACTTCCCATGTGCTAAAATTATTGGCTTGTGACAGTAATAGCAAAACTGTTCAACTGGTCCTCTTGTAGAGTTCTACTGATCACTGGCTATCACTGATTATCTTTTCAAGAATTTCTGATCCAATCCTGCAGGTCCAGGACCATTGGAGCAGATACCAGTTATTATTCACATTTCAGAAATCAAGGCAAAGGAAGGTGGCTGGAATTTATCCAACTTCAGCTCACCAGTTTTCCAAACTGTATAGAAAATCCAGAATCAGTCATGAGGAACCTTTCTACACCTGTCTCCTCCTGACAGAATTGAAGACTAACAGAATTTGCACAGAGATGTGAAGCTGTTAGCTTTGGTACTGCTATAATTTGGTTTTCATATGGCTCCATTCCTCATAAACAGTCATTTAGTTGGGCTAGACAAATGTGTTACTAAAAAGTCATAATTTAAAAGGTTGGTATTTAGCATGACATGGAAAAGCAGTAGATTTTTTGTTCTAGAGCAAATGGCTTTCATTCAGCTAATGAGTGAATACTTGAGAAAATCAGGTTTTTGACAATGCAGTTTGTGCAGTATTTTCTTTTTTTGCTAAGCTTTTTAACTGTTGGAGAAAAGATGCACTGCTCTGTTGTACCTCAGTAGTTCAATATTCATTAAAAGTGAAAGTTCCTCTAAAATTTTGCTATCACAGGTATTTTTTTAAATTTCACAGCTTATCTTCAGTGGTCTTGGTTGGGGTGGCCATATTCCAGGTTGTGCCTGGGCCAATAATATCAACATAAGAACGCATGTATATAGAATTCAAAGAACCCTGAAATTTGTAAGCTGTTTATCTTTTTCTTACCACTATGCCTTTTCTTAAAATAGAAAATCACAGAAGAATAATAGTAAGTGCAAGGACAAAAACTGCATGATCAAATTTCACAGTTAAAGGTTTTACCATCAATTCTTAGTGAATCTTAACTTGCACATTCAATAATTTTTCAGTTTTTTTTTTTTTTTTTGCATATTATTTTTCAAATGCTAATGTAGCCTGATGGCAGATATTTTATTGCCTATACAAACATGTTTGTAGAATTTCCCTATGCTCTGCACTATGCTGTATATGCCCATGAAAACTATTTCCACAGCAGTACGGAAGAAATGGAACACATAAAAAAATGAATGTTGGCTTAAGTAAATATTTTGAATTAATTCTCATACTTAGTTCTTCCAGTAAGCAGAAATCTGTAATTAGTACTGCAGAATCCTGGAATAATCCCTGGGTTAATGATCAAAACCAAGAACTGATCTAAGAGAAATAGATCCTTTAAAGGGGTTTCTGTGAGACTTTTTGCAATAGATGATATGCAATAGACATGATGCAATTCCTCCTTCTGAATGGGAAAAACAAAATGCACCTTTCCTTCATTATAAAATCATGTGAGTTTCTAACATGTAATTAGTAACAAAATTCTGCTTCCATGTATCAGTACCCAGACTGGGAAAATATTCTCCTTCTTCAGGATAAAAGAGTGTTAAAATGTAGCACTCCTCTGAGAGGTCACCTGAAAAATACTTCTGTAAAAATCAGTCAGCACCTGTGAACACACAAAATTGGTTTAACTCAGTGGGAAAAGTGAAGATATACCTAAGGATGCTTGCCTGTGAGACTTCATGACTTCTCAGACTTGAACTTCACTATCATGGTAAACTAACATCTGCAAAGACAACTAATATTCAAAACTCCTATGGAGCTCACCACTGAGACAAAAAAGGAAGTTTCTGGAACTGAAATCTGGGTTTAGCATAGCTACAGTTCATGACATCATTAGTCACCATTTAAAGGCAGTCACATATGTTTTGACATATTTATGTTTCAGTTTTCCACTGGTCTTTCTCTAAGCCAGAATGGACTTGAATTTTGTATTAGAAGTCACATTTTGCTGGGTGGCATGCACTTAAGCTACTTACACTAGTAAAAGAGTGGTTTTGCTGAGAATTTATATGGAGGACACCTAGATGAAAGAAGAAGAAGGAAGGCTATGCCTGTTGCATAACTATATTTACTAACTTCTACCCACCTAGCTGCATTACTTTCATACTGTTACCATTGAGAGTCACACTTTCACAGAACTTTCAAGTTTTGTAAAACAGGAGAGTTTTGAATTCACAAAAAATATTTGACTGTCTTTAGTTAACAAATGCCAAAAGCAGTTAACTTTGAAGACTAATAGATATTTAAGACCCTATCTTGGTGTAAAGACAGATCCTGACATGCTGATTTACCTGTTACAACTGATTAACATTGTGATGTTCAAGAAGATATCAGAATACTAAACTCAGTCAACCAAAAGGAATTCTACTAAGGCTGATCTTTTGTTCGTGGCAAACATCCTGCTGATCTTACTTAAAATCAACAGTAAGATCAAACAACAACTGCACAAATCCCAAAGATCCCTGCATACAACTGCTAGATATAATCAAACCACAGACATCTGTACACACAGTGACTGCAAACATTTAAATTTTTATACAAGCAGAGCTGATTTCAGAAGACTATTAGTAATGTCTATGACATCCATTATCACAGTTTCTGATTTCTTGGTTAAAGGTATTTTCTTCATTAAATGCATTGTGTAGACAGCATGCTTCAACTTTGTATCACAGGGAAAAACTAATGCTTGATCACTAAGTCCTGTACAGTCCCCATGTGATGCAGTTTTGTCAAATCAGTGATAACTCTATTTAGGAAATCAGTACACAAGTGTGAGCATCAAAATAGGGCATTCAAATCCTCTACTTGGGTATTAAGATAAGAAAACAATACAGAGATGCCCATTTTATCTGCTGATCTGGGCAATAAGAGTGTGGATATGTTGATCATTTTGTTAGAAACACAACTGATGTGAAAGAGAGGGCATTGTATATATATTAATACTGAGAACTTGACAGAAATTACTGCCTTGAATGTGTTCTTAAAATCCTCTCGTGTTCTAGACAATTCACAATGACAGCAACACTTCTGCTGTTTCTAGCTGTAAATCAAGGCATTGTCCCTTCTGCCTCACATTAAACACAATTAATTGGGAAAAGAGAAAAAACAAGGCAAAAAGATGAAGATCACCAAAAGCTAAAAGTAGGATTACAACCCTGGCTTTCAGGAGAGCAGACATTGGCCTTTTTAGGGATCTGGTTGGAAAAATCCCATTGGAAATGCCCCTATAAAGAAGATGGATCCAAGAGAGTTAGTTGATTTTCAGGGATCACTTTCTCCAAACTCAAGAACAATCTATCTCAATGAGTGGGAAATCAAGGAAAGGTGTCAGGAGGCCTGCACATATGAACAAAAAGATCCTGACAAAATTCAAACATAAAAAGGAAGTGTGCAGGTGGTGGAAGTAGAGGCAGGTGGCCCAGCAGTCATGTATGGATGCTGTCTGAGTACGCAAAGATCATGTAAGAAAAAGCAAAGCTCATCAAACTGAATCTGGTGAGGGATGTGATGGTTAAGCAAAAAGATCTTCTGCTAGCACATCACCAGCAAAAGAAAGAGTAGGGAAAATTCTAGTGTTCTGGTTAATCTGGTTAATCTGGTGACAAAGAACAGAGAATAGGCCAAGGTACTCAATGCCTTCTTCACTGTGGTCTTTACTGGTAAGACTGGCCTCAAGGAATCCCAGGTTCCTAAGACTGGCAGAAAAGTGCCAGAGCAAGGAAGACTTACCCTCAGTGGAAGAGGACTGGGTTAAGTAACATTTTAAAAAATGGACATATGCAAGATCATGGGATGTAATGGGCTGCACCCACAAGGCTGGTCAGCTTCCCTCAGTCCCTGGGAAGGTGAAGGAGCAAATCCTCCTGCAAACCATTTATGAAAATATAGAGGAAAAGAAGCATGCATTTATGAAGGGAAAATCATACTTCACCAACTTGATTGCCTTTTATGATGAGATTACTAGCTTGGTGCTGTTGTTTGGATTTAGTAAAGCTTTTGACCCCATCTCACATAACAACATAGACAAATTTCTGAAGTACAAGTTAGATGAGTATACAGAGAGGTGGGCTCATAACAGGATGAAATGCAAGGCTTGAAGTATTGGAATCAATGGTACAAAATCCAGTTGGAGGCTGGTCTTTTGTGACTTGATGGATGTGATCCTTCTCTGCTCAGCCCTGGTTGCACACATTTGGTGTGTTGGGTGCAGTTCTGGGCTTCTTAGCATAAGAAACACCAGAGCAAGTTCAGTGTAGGATGATCAAGGGATTAGAGCATCTGTCATATGAAGAAGGCTGGGAGAGCTGGGACTGTTCAACCTCAAGAAGAGGCAAGGCAAGAAAATTTTAGTCAAGGGGCTTGGACTAAACAATCTCCAGAGGCCCCTTCCAACCTTAATGATTCTATAATTCTGTGAAGAACCTCAATGCAAATACCCCTGTTGCCAAGTAGTAATAGTGAAAGAAGACTATAATGTAGCAGGGAAAATCCAGAGAATTATTTGAAGTATCACTGTAAATAAAGAAAATCTAAAACCTCTTTTTATTGTGCCTCACATTTAACATTAAATTTAACCAGAACTGACGTTTGTGAGAGGAAAATACTGATTTTTGTTTTACATTAAGTACTTTGTTCACTGACAACCATGAAGTTATTTATATGAGCACTGATAAAATAAGAGCCCCCAAACTGCATTTAAGCCAGGAAAGCATTAATGTTAAGACACAGTGTAATTCATGAGGCCATTTATCATTTTTGTTGATGATTATTTCGGAATAACACACAGATTTCATGACACCAGGATTCCTCTCCAGGAGAAACCTGCAGCAAACGTTTGCCTACTCTCATCTACAAAGATTTTGATTTCTGGCAGAGAAGCAGTCTTGTTCTATGGCCTTTATTAAAGTTTAAAAGAAGTGTTGACTTTTTCCTGTATTTCATGCTGAGGAGGGAAGAAACAAACTTCTCTCTGAGCTGACCTTTAGGAGATGTTGTGTTGCCTCAAGCCTTGTCATTAAACATAGCAGTGAGCACTAATGTTTATGATAGAATGTTAAGAAAGGATCTAGAAAATAAGAACCCTCTTTACTTTTCTGCTGCACCCTGCTGTCTTAAAAATACATGTATATTATCCAGGGTCACTTAGTATTTTGCACGTATGCCTGTAGTTTATGCATAAGGAAGAATCATATGAATTATTTGTAGATATCTATATATGGTCTAAAAATCAAAAGCATTTCATCAGGACCAGTGTCAAGCAGGAACATGTGCCTGTAGTTTCAGTACTGTTTTGATGGTCTCCTTAGATCAGTAAAACTTCAGAGCCTGGTTTCTTTTTCGCCTCTCTATGCATTATGATCAACAGCACGGGATAAAAAAGCATAAAAAAGAATACTTTTGTCTGCCAAACATCTACTGCCTTCATAAGATCACATCTTCTGATATTTTCTTAACGATTTTTTTTTTGGTGCATTTAAGTCCTGAAAGCAGTGACCCTGTTGCTAAGCAACTGAGATGCTTAGGCCTCAGCCCTGGTGGTTGAGATAAAAAAAGGTCAATTAATGTGGCAGGCCTGTCCTTATCAATATGCTACTGTGGCACAAACTTTTATTTCTTTACAGTAATATATCATAATAAGTTTTGTAGGTCTTTATATGTGGTTCTCCTTTTGAATAAAAGCATAACTAAGACTTGAGGGTATGTCTGATATAACAGAAAATGTAACTATAAAAAAAAGAAACCCAGAATAGAAATCATCTGACTGCTGACTATCCTGCTGTGCTGCCTGAGGCAGTTACACATTTCCATTGAGTTATTTTATGATCAGGCCAGTATGTTATTGAAATATTATCTCTTTAGCCTTTCTCATTCTGATAAGAAATGACAGGCTCTCAGAACAGTAATACACATGGAGAACAAAATATGGAGCTGTGGAGAAAATTCAGTTGGGGTAAGGAACAGCAGCTGAAGCATATTCCTATTAAAACTTCCTCACCACTCTCGTGTTGGATTTTAAATAACTGTCCTTTTTTATTCCAAAGTGAGCATCAGAAACCTTTACTACTAGTGCTACTACTACTGTTACTACTACAAAATTTTGTAAAAAAATTTAGCAGTATGAACTACATGCTACATGGAAAGTCTTCCTCATTTGGAAATAGTTATTTTAAAAGGCAGTCAACTGCTCATTGCTGGATTTTTAAAGTACTTAGAGATGCAACCTAGAATTCATAGGCTGTTACTACTGTCCTCATCTGGCTGTTGATCAGGCTCCTGACTAAAAATTACTCCTTCAGGAAATGACCGAAGGTAAAGAGCTGCACAGGCTTCTAAGGAGGAGGTTGCTGGCAGTGGTTTTGGTCATTTTGGGATTAATGAGTGACAAAACCAGCCAGCTCCTTCTCTTACAGGGTGCACAGCATTTGAGCTAGAGTCAGCTGGGGTTTCTTCCTTTCCCATATACTCAGGGTGGGATTGAAGAAGCAGGGATTGAAGAAGCACTCTGGCTGTCCCTGGAACTGGTGGTTTCTTATTTGGCAGCACTCTCTGCATGATGATGGTACTGCTAACAGGGTAAAGTGTGTGATGTTATGCTGCCTTGCTTTAGCTGGTACTGGAATGGTCAATGCTCAGATGAAAAGCCGTAAGGAGAAACCAATTTTTACATGCTGATTTGAAAACACAGAATGTTTTGCCTGCATCAGTGATCATTCATTTGCAATTTCACTATCAAGAATGATGCTCAGCGCAGACGTTGATGGACTGGGACTGCCATTTCTTGCCTGCTCTTTGCTCTTCAAGCTTATCCTCTTGCCCATGGCAGGAAAAAGAGGTCTGAGTAAGGTCCAAGTGCTTAATTGTGTATTAATTGCAGCAGTAAACAAGGATTGCACTGGTTACTGATGGTAGTTTCATGGGTGGTCATTATGGGTGAGACGGGGGAAGAGGCTTGGTGAAGCTCCTTCTAATACCTGCTAGCATCTCTTCAAACTGTCCTATTTGGCAGAAAATGGGAGTTAAGAGCCATCAAAGGCACACCACTTCTAAACCTATAGCTACTCCAGAGAAACACTCTCTAGAAGACCATGTTGTTCCTGTCAGATGAAAGAAATGCAACCTGCAGCCTCTTATATCTTATTTTGCAGTCACTTCATGATTTCAGAAACATAAATGATACCTTGTTAATTACTGTTTATAGATAAGTATAAAACTAAAGGTCTCACTCCCTGTTTTGAAAGCATGGCTATCCCTTTTCTTCCCTATACCTCCTACCAAAGTTAAATAATTTGCTTTCACGAAATTCCTTCTGACTATTAATGTGAGACTAGATTCAAAGCCTATGGTAGTCACTCTGCTTCAGGGAGTGGAATTTTGTATTTCCTCTGCCTTTATACCTCAAGTACCTAATGGCATAAACTGACCTCCAACTAATATGGAGCGAGGACTCTCAGCTGTTCAGCCCAGTTCCCCTGCAGTTATGACGCTTTTGTGTGTTTTACTTCCTTGGTTTATAGCATTAATGGAGAAGCAGATGTTGCCTTCCTCCCTGTGAATGCTATATACAGTGAATCATCTCAGCCGCTCTGTAAAATTTTAACTTAATGGAGTCCTGGCATTTGTGATGAGCTGAGGAACTTAATTTTATAGAACAACCTATTGAACAAGCTGTTCTTGGACATTCCCATCTCAACTAAATGTTAAAAGTATTAAAATTCACATTAGCACAAGAGGAAATTTTGCATGGGTAATCCTTTAATACAGTGTTTTATGGCTCTATTAGCTGCACAGCAGCTGGTGACATGATGAATTTAATCCATTAAAAAATTCAGTAAGAGGTTTAAAAGTCAGCTTTTAAAAACATAATCTTGCTGCAAGGAAAGAGAATTTCTCCTCAGGGCCAGAGACATGGTGAGTTCACGGTGTGGCAGGTATACAAAATACACCTGCATGACAAGCTTTCATCTGCTTATGGTTTCACACTAGCAGAGAGCTTATGGCGATGAGAAAGAACTCAGGAGAACAAGGGCATTCTCAAGAAGTGTGTTTAAGTAATGCATCTGTCCAGCTTTCTCTCCACCTCTATTTTTTTCTGTTATAGGATTTAATACTGTAGAGTTAAATGTCACCTTTCCGCTTCTTGTATATGTTTTCCATATACAAAGAACATAGCACAGGAACTATTTACTTCTCTCTTGAAGATTTAATACCTGCCAAAGTCTGGTAGAACTAAAAAATTCCTGTGTTTGCTACATGAAGAAAAATTACAGATTTATGAAAAACCCTTTCTTTTTCCTGTTTGCAATACAAAGATAGACATTATCATGTTTATATGCCATATATGTTTTATAAAAATGTAGGATTACACAGTCTTGCCAAGTTGCTATTTTACCATGATATCTAATAATCTCTTGAGCAAGCTTCTACAGCCACATCAATACAGTAAAAATCTGAGCTTCCATTCAATAGGCTTTCTTTAAAGTTTCTTCGTCAATAGAAACAACCCCCTGAAAACATGTCTTAAATTCCTACCAGTTTGTAACCTAAAAAGTTAATAAAATGTACCTAAAAAGTTGTTGTTATTTTTATTATTATTTTAAGCTGTATGAGTTTTAGGACATTTTGATTATTTTAGGAGCTCTTTTCCAACACTGTTGGCTGTGTTATTATCATATATCCTAGCTCCTTGCCAGTTTTCTGGAATCTGCCTTTTATGAAATTAGACTGCTTAAACTAAATTACCTTGACTGTGTAGTTATTTCAATCATGATTTCCCCATACAAATATTTAATTCAAGTACCTGCTGTTCTGCTTTAGCTATGCCCATACTCAAAACAAATTTGTGACTTACAGTCTAGGAACATCCAGAGATGAAATGTAACTGCTAAGTGATACCCACTAACTAAAGGTTAAGGAGATTCATTCATATAAAGCAGTTACAGTATTCAACTTCTACTTTGCTTCTGGGGAAACTTTCATCCTGTACTTTTTGATCACTTGGAGATTGTAATTCACTAAATAAAGCTCATGTAGATACTTTGCAACTGCTGCACCCATCCACTTTACTAGGACAGGTACTATGACAGCATCTTTCCATCTCAGCTCTACACTTGGTTTTGATGTATTTTAATGACTATGCCTGACATTATTTCTCCACTGCTATTGGCTGTCTTTTACTTAATCGCATCTTTTGAAAAGCTGCTCTTGGTGCAGTGAGTTGGGTGGGTCAACATGGAGGTGCACCTCTTGTACTACTCTGACTGTTATCTTCATGTGCAAATCTAATCTTCAGAGGGTACTATCAGGGTGTATACTTAATAATCACAAACCACCTACTTGGCTGTCCTTAACAAAATCCTAAGATTTTGCAGAGGACAAAGATACTAAAAAAAGAGAGAGAGATCAAAATAGCAAGCAAAGACCTGTTTAGGAGCACATATGCTCCTAGAGGTCTCTGCCGTGCTTTTCCTTAAAACCTGTTTCCAGAGAAATTGGTGAGGATGGTTGCTGAGAGAACACTAGCTGAGAGAACAGCATTGCCCTTTGTCTTCTCAAGTGTTCCGTCTGTTTAGAATGTATCAGTTTGCATGGTTTTTTCTTGTTTGTTGATTACAGTAGTGTGCAAAGCAGCTAACATCTTCAAAAGCCCAGAAAGAGCTTCTTACCACAGAAGTAAAAATCTAAATTCAAGCCATACTAAATCACCACACATGGTGCAATTAGTAAAGAGACAAATAACTTATTTGCCCTTTTAGAGTCATGAAAGTTGTTATAACACACCCTTAGCAATACATTATATTTAAAATTGGATTCGTCAAAGTAGCATTTACTGATAAACTTGATTCATTTTTCCTTGTTACAGTGTATATCACAGATGGCTGATTTATAGATATTCAAATAACAGACTGTATTTCACATTTTCAGTACCAGTGATTTTTAAAATAAGATTTTGATGAGGGGGAGCAAAGAATGAAGAAAGATGTAAACCAGCCAGAGTAACACATTCACATAATAGTTTGCAATATACGTGTGTGCATATATATATACACACTAGATACATGCATAAACCTTTGCATTTAAGAACCGTGAAAACCTGATAAAATATTGATTAATAAATGCCCACATCACCTCTCTGAAGTAAGTATTGTTATTACACTCAACATACATAAATAACAGGGAAAAGCTTACCAAATGTAAATGTTTCTACATGTTCATGTTTTTATTATTGAGACACAATTTAAAGAGTTTACTGTATAGCAAAAAGTATGTGCCTATAGGCAATTTCGGAAAGCACACATTCTATTTATTATAATAATAAAATATTACACCTTTTATTTTGTTACTGGAAACTGTCTGATATGGAGAGAGCATTTTAAAGACTTCTTATACCTCCTCTTTGCTAATGTAATTTAACTTTCTTTTAAGTTTAGGTTGTACATTCTTTTGCATTTTTCATGTGAATTATACTCTAATTCACTGTGACAGCTTTGTTTGGCAACTTATTTTTGTAGGAAACAGTAAGAATATTGTGATATAAGTTACTGCTACAATTTTGGATATCTCTTGTTTATCATGTCACCGGTTATTGAAAAACCTTCCCAACTTTAAGAACACAGATTATTCTTATAAAATTTATGTAAAAACAAAGTAGTGGATTGGATTTGGCAAAAGTCACTAACTGAATCATTTTTGGACTGCATTAAAAGGAAAACTCTGAAAGGCAAGACAAACCTGACTATTCTCACTGCCTTGTGCTTGCAACTTCTCAAGTAGCAGAAACAAAAGAAAAATTACTAAATTTGTAAGAAAAATCCCAAAATATTCAGAAAAGACTATTTTATTAGTACGTGTTTCAATGTAGTCTACTTTTATACAGGAAGACACCTCAGTAATGGAATGTCTTCATTTTGTCTAATTATTTACATTGATTGTAGAATTAAAACTTGCATTTAAAAAAGCCTCAAAATTTACCAAAATAAGTTTATTTTTATAAAACCTGGTTAGATTAAATGAGACCAACTTAGTATTTTCAAAACCAACATTTATTGTAACTATCTGCTTCTATGATGTCATTTTGACATCACACTAACATAAATTACCTTTACAAAGGTAAAGTAGTGCAAAAAGCCACATATGAATGTAGAAACAAGGCTTAAATTTTACCTAAGTTACTATGTTTCTGTCTTAATTTTATCACTTCAGATAAGTAGTTAAGCATATGAAGCCATCATATGCAATTTGAAGAATATCTGTCCACTGTCTCAGCTCTTACTGAACATTTTACTGTAAGTGCCCAAACATCTAAGTAAGAAAGTAATAGTGTCAGGAATACATTTTTTTTCAGCCTTCAGGACCACTTTCCTGACAACAGTTATTTCTTGTAAGTTAACTCTTTTGGTTGTTTTCCCTGCATCCAACTTTCAAGACCACTGAGGAGCTACCAGGGGGGCAGTCAGAGGCTCCCTGCCTTTTTGAAGGGCAGACTGACAAGAACATGTTTCTATAATCTCTGCTTCCTGCTGTTTCACTTCTAGATGAGAGGAGAGGCAGTGATCAATGCCCTCTTGTCAATGCCCCATCACTAATAACACTGCTTAGTTAGAATACTGCAGTTAAGCAGCCTATGCTAAAGCATGTGGGAGGTAGGTGTTAGTTTTGCCATCTTGCAACATGATTTTACAATGATGAAACAAACATTATTTGAGATGCTTTTAAAATAGATAAAGAGGCTATTAAAGTATTTGTTACTGTTACTAAACAAGCATTCTGAGGTGAGGAACTTCCATATGCATTATGTCAAAAACATTTAGCAACAACTTATCTACGGTAGCTGGAAGAGTATCATTTATAAAGAAGGCAAGGAAATAGTTTACTGAGGATAGTTAATGAGGCCTCTAAAAAGCTATTTTTCTTTGTGAAGAACCACAAAACATAAGCGAAAAAAAGGATATTTTAAGTTGTCAAGGAAGTCCACAAAAGCATTGCAGGAAAAATAAGGACCACCCTGGAAATGGCTGAAAAAAGAAGATGAGGAATCTCCCACCTGTGAAGGGGCAAACAAAGCAGTGAAAAAAATGAGAGCTGACATGTGTGTCATATGTGAAGAAGACAGAGTGGATAACAAGAATTGACATGTAGGGAGATGCCTTTGTCAAATTGACAGAAGTTCCAGAGCTGAGGACACCTTGCTGAAGGCAGATGAGATTGGGAAAGATGAATGCACCACACCATGTTTCAAAGGTCAAGACTATGCAATGGCATTGATGAAACAGTGCCACAACTAACACACAATCTAGGTAGAGAAAGAAAACTTTCCTTCCTTCCTGCAACTCAAAAATTGAGGGGAAATCTAATAATTAGCCTATTACAGGATAGTCAATCATTTAACTACTGAAAATCAGGGGAGACATATTCTAATCTCATTTCACTTGAGAAATCCTGTTGCCTTTATTGGCAGAATTTGTGCCACTGATGGGAAATCTCTCATTCTGACTTCAAGAGCAGTTGTTCTCTTGCGGCCTGATTCATTAAGTTAATGGGACACTTTTTCTTGAGTCCTCTGAGAGTAAGATCTGTGCACTGATAAATCTCAGTAGTTTCAGAAGTTCATCTAATCAAAGGTGATCTGAATGTCTTCCATCCAATTACTGAACCAAAGACAATCAGTGTCATAAACTTCTAGATACCACTTTTTCAGCTGGACCCATCAAGCCAGGAAAAATAGTTCCTTGAAGTTTGTTGTACATCTGTATCCTTGGTTATAGGTCCTGCTAGCCCAGAAAGAAAAAGAGCAGGCTGGGGGAAGAGAAAGACAGTATGTTTTATGCTAGCATAAAGAAGTGATTTTGAGTTTAGAAAGACTTAGGGTTTGATATAGTTTTGTCACTACGATCATTCCTGGATTTTGAACGCCAAAGTGCAAAATCTCTTTCTGTGAAAATTCAATGTTTTCTTATTTTCCATGATTCTTCCTCCCAGATATTGGTCTGGTGCTTGTTTGTCACTCTTTCTTCACAGTTTTCACCTTTGCACCCTTCACAGCCCCTTGTTTTTCCTCAACCACTAATAGACATAACAGTTTCTTCTGTTTGTTAATTCACTTCCATTATCAGGGATGCTGTCTCTTCTGTACACTTACAGTAACCATGACTGCCAGATTTAGACAGCTATGCATATATGAGGCACCCTCTCTTGACTGGAAAAAGGTCAAAGTGATCTTTGCTTGAGATACACAATAATTCATTGTCCTTACATTCCAAACTATAACCAAGCCACTACATTTTGCTATGTATTTTATGATGTTTAGTGTACCCACATGATATTCAGGAAAGGTCTTGCAATAAAAGCAGTAATCCCCATTTTACCAAAGGAATTTAAATCAGGAAACTCCACCTGCTTTATACTTTCCTAACATTGGAGATTTGGCTATATTATTTGCATGGCAGTGTAGGGGAAAATAAGCTAGTGGAAACACATATTAGCAGCCACACTGCAGGAACTCAGCTCAGACTTCATGGTTCTCTGTCATGCTGTCTCAGATTGCTCGTCTTCATCTGCAGCACTGGGCAGCTCTGTTTTTATTGAGAAGCACTGGAATCTAGATATTGTGCACTGGAAACTAGGTGTTGCACAAAAACAATGAGAGGGTGCCTTGCTTGCCAGATTTGGCTGTTCTGATTGCAAAATGTTGGTGCGGCAAAGAAAGTCATACAAAAGGTAATATAAGAAAACCATCATACAGCGTTGGTTTCCTTCTTCTCTGACTGACTGATAATCTCTCACATTTCAGTGCACCTAATGGAGATGAGAGATGGAAGAACTCAGCTAGTTCTCAATTACGATAGGTAGCCTCACTGGGGTCATGCGTTTGGTCTTAGTAATTGTCAATGTGTTAACAAGGCCTGCATTTAAAGGAAGAGGGAACAAAAGGAGTAAAAGCCAAAATTTACCTGCCTATACTAGCCATTCTTACCAGGGACCAACTAAAGCAAATGTTTCTAACTCCATCAAGGGCATTTCTTCTGTTTAATGAGCACATAGGAAAGAGAGACATTGTTCAAGTACAAGGGTTCAGTTTGCAGCAAGCCACAAATCACATTTCATTTATCAGGCCTACAGATGACAGGATATCATCAAATCCCTGGAGAGTCATATTCATTAAAAAGAAATCTTAAGTAATTACAACAATTAATTGACTTGAAACAGTTTCGGGTGGAAAAGGTTTACATAATTCATTTGCCAGACAAAACAACCTATGAAGTCAGGGCAACATATTATTTAGGAACATCCTCCCCTTCCTGCCTTTTTGAAAAGCACAGAAAAACACCAAACACCTGGAGACAATTGATACGGACAAACAAACAAACAAATACATCTCAACTTTTATAACTCTACAAAACGGATAATGCTTCACTGACATGCCCATATGATTACTTAAAAACCTGAGAATGGAACATTCTCCCATTTTTCCTTGTGTTTATTCTAAACAGGCAGAGGATTTCTAAGGATTAATTACAGAACAGCAAATTTTGGGGAAAAAGGCAAACTAAATCCCTTCACACAGCCTCCGTACAATGCAAACATCATGTATGTCTAATTGCAAATTCGGCCTGAAGTTTCCTCCAGATTATGAAGGGAGCAGGCATATTTTGCTACTGTTGACTGATCCTGAATTTATAGATATCAGAATGCCATTCTCCCTTCTGTACCAGCAATGAACAGAAAGATTCCTCAGATGACCATCCAATATTTCTTGTGTTCCCTAATCTGCCTTTTTCTCTATTTTACTTCTTGCTTCATACTAATTTTACAAATTGAAGCAAAGGTCTTTCTGGTTTATGTGTGTTTGGTCTCTAATACAGTATGATATTAGTCCATGAGTAGGAATTCTTGGTATTACTAGAAAACAGACACAGCACTGAGATTTCCACAGTAATTCCAGTTTCTTGAGTTGATAAAGTTCTGAAGTGCGTGGATTGTTTTTTAATATGTTATTTTTCCATTGGAGACCTCAGTTGGAATTCCACTTCTCTGCACATACATATCAATATCTTTGGGGAAATGAAGGAAAAGAATAGTCATGCTTCACAGAATGTCAAAAAAAAAGCCACTAAAATGTAAGTGCCAGAAATGCTCTGGGATGCTTATGCAAGCATTTAAATTCAATGTGTAGGTATGGAAGCATTTAAATTCAATGTGTTGTGAGACTTAAAAAACTAGTTTCCTACATCATTAACTAAGACAAATCAGCAACACTACCTAAAAATTAGGAAATGTTCAATTCTAGTGATTAATGATACACAGTGTCAGTGCACACGCTGACAATTGTTGCCCATATTTGGCAAGGAACAATTCCTTCATTTTTTTAACTTGACTGTTAAAGACCATCTCAGTTCATGAGTTTCTGGCCTCTACTATCTGCCTGTTATGTTCTGTCACTAACAGAGATACTAGTCTCATTTAAAGGCTCTTCCCATGATGTCTGTAGTAAAAAGAAAAAAACATTCTTGTTTCTGGTAGTGCCATACACTGAGAGGATAAATCAAGCATTTCGCATGTTTTCTGACTATCTATAATTTCATTAGACTAATTCAAGATATGTTCTGTCTAATTTCCAGATATTCTGAATATTCTTCAAGTCTTCCTTTGAAGAGGGTAGTTTGAGTTGTCCACCATAGTGGAAAAGCCTGCACATTTATGAGTTTTAATATGGCATATTATCTATATAAAAACTTACAATTTTTAAAACCCTGGCTTATGTGAATTCCAGCCCTCTGATAAAATACAAGTAAGTTCAAGTAATTTTGTTTTCCTTAACTCATCAACCAGTTAGTCTATCCATCATATTAAGGTAACATAGATGGGTCACATTACCCTTAAATTTTTATGTACTTTGTAGGTCCAATCTGCAGTTCGCAGAGACAGTCTAATAACTTTGCTGCTGCATACTGGTAGGACCAAGGGAGAGTTTCAAATACAAGTATGATGTTTCCCTCTGATTCTGAACATAGTAGGCAGTGTAAGAAAAGAATATATAAAAGCACTATACAGGTTAGTTCTGAACATTTACTGCAAGGCTGAGGCAACAAACCCATCACGAATAAGACATCATGACTGCAGCAATGATTAATGAGATGCTAAGTGCAAGTAGAAAATATTACTTTGTGCCTAAGCATGCAATCATGATATTCTGCAATTTTTTTTCAATATTGCATGTAGTTCACATGTGCTGGTGCCTACATAGTGGAAGGGATTCATTCAGGTGACACAGATAAACCGCATACTAAGTTTCAGACAACTGCAGACAACCAAGAAAACCTACTAAACCTCTGATTAGGCAAGCAAGCAAAGTACAAATCTTACCAACACAAGAAAACTGGAACTTAATGGCTGATTGCAGACGATGACCAGTGTTAGGGCTGATTGCTGCTGCAGTCCGCACTGTGGTAGGTCCCACCTTGAACAGCTAGGTGCGCTTCAGCACAGGGCCATGCCCTGGATGGAAGATCCTTAACTTCTGCTTGCCAGAGCCCACTTCCCAAAAAGAAGCTGCCCCGTGCCCTTAAACTATCTTGTCTTGGGAGTCTAAGTCCAGATACCCCTTGGAGGGGAGAAAACACAGTTGTGTTTCCCACTGATCTCTGGTGCTAAGGCTGTCCCCTCACTGCTATCTTAAGATGGATACAACCCCTCAAGAGGGCTGTCACATTCTTCACAGCCCCATGGCGCACCTTCAGGCACCTGCAAGGAACAGGGATGTGGCTCAGGGAGATGTGACTGCACCCAGAATATTTCTCCTTACAGGTTTATGAAGGCACCCTCAGAACCTGTGGCACTACCCTGCAGGCCGCGGTTAGCCCCTGGTGCTCACCATGCACTGCCTCCACATTTCTGGGAGGCTGTTATGGAGGCTGAGTCCTGATGGCACTAGTACCAAAAGCAGGGAAATGCACCACTCCACAACTCTTCTGCCATAATATTTTTTGCCTCTTTGTTAAGAAGCAATTTAAGCAGGGTGGGGTTTAAGCCCCAAGCCTCCAGATACTGCCGTCTTAGCCACTTCCCTTACTGCTCAGGGGCTGCTCCTCTCGCTCCTGTTGCTTCCTCCTCAGCCTTTCCACTCTGGCAGCGGTGGGTGTTGACAAGACTCCTGGCAGCAGCCACTTTCTGGGCTGGCTCAGGTGGTGGAACAGGGCTCGTCCTTCCAGCTGCCACGGTGTTTTCCTCCTCACTAAGTGCTGCAGGAGCCAGAGAGGCCTGGGCAAGCTGCAGGCCTCTGATGGAGGGAGCTGCTTCCCTTCCTGACCTTCCATCTTGCAGCTCCTATGCAAGCACAGCCACCTGTGCCTGTTGTTATCCATTTCCTTTCGAACTTGCTAACGTGTCTGTGAAGCCATGAATGGACAATGCTCCGAGATGGTTGGCCCTGGAAGGATGAATGGACAGTACTCTGAGGTGGTTGGCCTTGGAGGGATGAAAGCCTGGCAGTGCTGCCATCTCCTCCCACTGGTCTCCCATGATGGGGGCAGCTAGGGCTGGGCAGCCTCAGGCCCCAGAGGTTTTACTGTTTCTGTGTGTGGTGAAGTAGGAGATTCGAGGAGATCCATCGCTAAATAGGCAATGATGATATTCAAGGTCTTGGCATCACTTTGTTACATTCTTCCTTTATTCAAATTTCTTTTTCCTCCTACATTTCTCTGCAATACCCATGAATTGGAAAGAACATTATTATTTTTAAAGTACTACACCTATTTTAAAATATAGCTTGCTTTGTGTTACAAAATAAGGAGAAAGTGTGCTAACTGGTGTGGTCCAGTCTCTTCAGTCACACAGGTGCATAACTGTGTTCATCGTGTACTGTTTGACCTCAGCAGACACTACCTCGCTAGTCTGCTCTACTTCATTTTCTTCTCAGATTTTTGAGCTGTTAAGAAATTCACAGATTAAAATAAAGGAAATCAAAACAGAAATTTTATTTGGAGGCTTCAGTTTCAAAACAAACCAAAATAGAGAAAAGGCTTGGACTAGAAAGGATATTTTTTTAGAGAAAACCCCAGTTTAGAAGGCTTTTCAGGTTTATGGGAAAAAACAGCAATATGAATTGTAGACTGGGGGTTCAGAAGCAGTTTAACTCCCATTGAAAGTGTGTGGGACATACCCCTCCCTTGTTAAGGAAACAAAGAGGTTTTAGAAATGTGTGTAAGCCAAATAAGACAGCAAATCAAAGTAAAACAGAAAAAGAACTCCTCGTAGTGACTCATCTTTGCCAAGTGTATAATTGTGACAGAAGAGGCAGCTTTTCAGGTGTTGTAAATTACTATAACTGTACTGACTTCAGTACAGTTGCACTATCAGGGAATATGACCCTCTTTGTATTTCTTCCCAAGGCACAGCAATAATGACTAAAAACGTAGAAAAATACCTAGAGATTTTCACATTTTTAATATTGTGCTGCATTAATCCAAAATCCACTGGACTCAATAGGAGATTTTAATTGAATGTATTGGGTTTGGATTGCCATGTTCAAGCTAAGCATGAATCTACAGCCATGTTACAAGCCCTAAAAAAATGGTGTTTGTAATGGAATTGCTGACAGATCCTTAACTACAGTGGTGCTAGCGGGAGTCACTATAATATTGTAAATAAGGTGAATAGGCTCTTCTTATCTCATTTCACAGCTGAGCAGTGTATTGCCAGATAAATCAAATCAGGGTAAACAGCTTCATCTAATAAACTGGGTCAACATATAATGTATTTTTCAGGTTTGCACTTACATTGATTCTCATTTGATTTAAGAAGAGATATTTCAGTTTGTGTTTACAACATTTTAAAATATCTCTTTTCCCCCTTCTCTAGAGAACAAGCAAGCAAGACAGAGAGTATTCAAGCCGGTAGCCTCACAAAAATGTCAAGTTTCCTGTTTCCTTTAAGTTCTACTTTCCATTTTTATGCATCTGGGAGAGAGTGGGGGTTGGGAAGGAGGGAGTTACTATCTCTTATCTGCATTTTCTCAATAATGTTTTAGTGATGTTTGCTAATGTATCATTCATTAACCATCAGCCACTATAAAAAACATAATCTATCTCACAAAGTGGACATTATTATCGCATTAAATCATTTCACAATATACCTGAACGGTTCCACATGAGGGGCCTGGCCTGACTGAGCTCAAATGCCTCGGGGGTAAACTCTTCAGTAGTAATGAGATACGAGGTCTGTCTGTGATGAATATGATATTACTCGTGTCAGTGGCTGTGGACTGCACCCAGAATATTTCTTCTTACAGTTTTTTTTTTTTTTCCCTGTTGCAAAGGAACTCAGGCAAAGCACTATTAACCCAGTAAATGAAGCTCTAAAGATCACAGAGTGTGCCCATTAGTCGACAAGATTGTGACTAATCCAATTTTTCTTGCAGGGAGCAATTCTAATGCTTCTGTAACATCTGGGGATGGCAGGGCCTGCATTACTGATGAACCTGGGTGTTTTTTCTTCTACCTTTTTCTTCATTGGAGAACAATTATTACACTCACTTATTTCATTGCTTCTCCTCCCTCCCCCACATTTTGCCCCTGACTCCTTTTGCCATTATGGCCTCTTTGAAGATGGTTAAAATAATACTGCAGGCTGACAGAAGAATTGGAAAGGGTGAGGACTGTGAAGGAAGCTAAGAAAAAAACCAACCCATTGTGTTTGTAGGAGTGTGGACAAAAAATGTGCTTGTTCACTTCAGAAAAAGGATTAGGTTCCCCCAAAACAAGCAGAAAAAGGACGTAGAACTTTTTATTATTCAGTCACCATTAGAGGCATGCGGTCTTAAATAGTTCCAGGATTGGAAGAGAATGCTATCTTGGTTCTACTTTGGTAAAAGCATTATGTGTTATCCTCTCTGTGGCAGCGTTACACCTCGGGAACAGTAAAATCCTGCTTTTCTGACTTATTTATTGTCAGTTATGGAATTTCATTCTAATATAAGCTGCCACTTAGGATAGGCTTGTTCAATTTCATGTAGATGGAACCTCAAAAAACCTATTAAATGCTGATTGGCTAACATATGTAGATTTTACAGGTTGATTTTTCTCTGTTCGGAAGTAAATCTTACCTTTACCTGCTCAAATATGCAAAAGATGCTAAATGCCAATAGAGTTCTGTTCTTATGGGTAAGATGCTATAAGGTAGAGGAAGAATGGATTAAATCCAGCTTACTCAAAACTTACTTTGCAGTGTTGCAATGTGGGGAAAAATCTTAGGGACAGAAAATAGGACAGGGAATTCTGCACCTAGTTGCTTAAATCATTCCATGAAGGAAGGTGGTGCTGTTCTCAGCGGCAAGCCTGTGAATCTCAGTAGTGGTTGCATTGAAGTTTCATGCTTAGTCTTTCTTGTATATCTCTCATGCAAGACTATTTATTAGTTTCCACACTAAGAACTAAAGTTAGTCCAGCATTCAGAACATCTGAGCTAGAACTCATCTTTTTAACAACTTACTTGTATTTCTGCTTCTTACTGAAACCAGAATACACATCTCTACATAAACAAAAGAGATTTGAGTTTAGACTACAACTTTTCTTTTCCAAAGTCCATGTATACAATGAGGATTCTGCTAGTGGTCAGTAATGATTCTGCAGTAGCTCATGAGTCTGTTAGGGATTCAGTCTGGAGAATGTCACTAGGTGACTTCAGCAAGTGTCCTTGAAGATCTGATGGTTTTCAATATGAAGAAGAGTCATGAAAAAAGTGATAGACTGAGATCAACATTTGCTAATGTTTGTAACAGTGTAAATGTAGCAAGTAGGGAGGAAAAAGGTAACAGTTTTGAAGGTATTTTAACTACCTAGATGCACAGGCCATTAAATAGAAACACATATTAATTTAGAGAAGTAGAATAAAGCCAGAGATGCTGTGAACTAGACATGGAAGTATTCATTACGTAGAACAGTCATGTGAGGTAGCAACAAAGGAAAGGATCAAGGCAAGAAGTATCTTTGATGCTATCAGTCCAGCTGAAATGCTAAAACCTGGCAATCCAGACAGTAGCTTTCATCAACAGGAAATGGAGAAAAAAACAAAACAAAGAGGAAATACCATTACTGCCTTTAAGGAGCTGTAGTTCAGTTTCACATGTTTAATTTGAGTCATAATTTGTCATTCAACAAGGAAGCAAACGATGACCTACACAGTGCTTTGTCATGCACTTAAGAAAGAATGTAGCAAAAATATGTGCTTTGGTACAAATCCTATTTTCAGATTTTAGCCTAAGTAAATTAGATATATTTTGAACTCTTCTTTAATTACCTGTGTTCACTGAGAAATCTCAGTTTCTCTGGCTTGAGATTATGGGGAGGTTTAAACCAGGTACTACGGAGATGCATGCATTATGTATAACAAATACTAATAGCTGGAGTTTTATTGAATGAAACCCTGTCCACTCCAAGTCAGCAACAAAACCCCTGAGCCAAGATTTTATATACAGATTCATTTCAGCATTCATAATTCTCTTGAGTTTGGATTTTCACAGATACAGTTAAAAGAGGGCTCACCCTGTGATGTCAGATGTCATGCCACTTCGTGGACCAGATTAAGTAGGAACTTGGCTAAAATGTGTTTTACATGCCTTTCCTGACAGCTGTATGCATGTAGTTTTGAAAATGAGTCTGCAAGACAAAAAAACCTTGTGCTTGTGACTGAAGTGATTAAGTATGCAGGTGTTTGTTGGATTAGGCCTCTAAAGCAGATCTTGCCTAATGGCCGTAACTGTTATAAATGTAAGTCATGAATCAAATGGAATAAGCTGATGTATGGTAATGTTAGAATGCCTGGTGAAGAGTGGTACTTATTTTTGCCTTTGAGTCAATAACAAACACCATAAATTTTAATGTCAACTTTCGTTATTATTGTCTCAGCAATTTAGTTTTATTTAAATTGTTTCTTCTTTTTTTGTTATTTATCAGAAGATACCTTTGACTTTCTATAAAAAAACAGCTGAATCTGGTAAACTGTCAGCTCTCCTGCATAAAACTGCAGCAAAACTGCTTTAACTTCAATGGTATCAGGTCTTCGTTCATAGTTTCCAGTATGGCTTGAACTGACATGCAAATCCAAATTCAGCTAAGGGATGAAAGCCAAAGGATTTTTTCAGCCTACAGATCACTAAGCTGCCTGAAGGGTGTTATTTTCTTACATACAAGAAGTCTGTAGAAATGTTGAAAAGCCCATGCACTTTGTTGTGCTTGGAGAGCTACACCAGTGATAGAATCTGACAATAGTCTTTACACAAAGTGTTTGTTACAATATACATAATTGTAAAACGCAGCTTTGAATGGTGTTTTGGTACTGGGTCATCAAAAATTGCACAACAGAACATCTCAGTACTTGTAAAATTTTTTTTTCTCTGATGTCTATAGCATACTTGATAATTGATACTTAACATTTTTGCTGTATCGAAACCAATTGAGTTTTCTCTCTTAAATTCAAAGAGAACTGTTTCAAGTCACTTAATTTTACATTTCCAAGTGTTTAATTATTTTCCTGTTAGGTAAATTAGCAGCAAAATCCAGCCTCTGCTGGGTCCTTAAGAGAACCTAACTACAGTTCTGTTTAGATATTGAACTAGCAGATATTTTACCCTACCTGTCGTAATTTTATTACTGAAGGATGTTATTTTACTGCTTCTAAAAAAGCCTCAGGTATTTGGGCATAAACTGTGTCCTAGCTATTTACATATAGTAGTATTCCTAAAGACAGTTGTGAGACAAACTTGGTAGCTGGGAATAAAATCTGGGCAGCACTCAGGCTGCTTTGCTCCAGCTGCCACCTTATCTCTTATCTACTTTTTCAGTAGGTAACTGCAAATTTCTGTCAGGTGACTTTGTTATGGTGTTCATCTTAGAAATAGAGTGGTTTATAGGCAATTTGAGCTTCTTAACCCTTTTGGAACTGGCCTCATAACAGTGTAGCTACTGTTAATGTTACAAGTAAGTGGATGGGCAGAATTCCCGTGCTTTAGCCTCAGCAGCATTAAACAATTCATTTCAGAAGCTACACTTAAGAAATGCACAGAACTATGATATTTCCCACTTGGCACCAGTGGAAATCTTTTTTTCTCTGAAAAAAGACACACTGTATTTTGTCACCTAATATTGAAAAATGCACTTCACTTTTGTTAGAGGCATTGAAAGTTGGAATAGAAGTCACAGGACAGCCAGCAGAAAGGAACATTTATGAAGGGTGTTATCCTGATTTACAGGTGAATGGATTTTCAGGTGGTATGGCCATCAGCGTAAAGCAACAACCCATTTGAAAGTGATCATAAAAGCAGAAACAACAGGTATGTGAGAGGAAAGTAGCCAAACTTACAGGGTGCAGTTTTGCTGATTTAAAGGGAGCTCCATCCCTTTGTTCAGGAATAACTACAGTTCTCTCAGTGTCATCTCAGAAGATGATTGAATGAGGTATGTGCCTGATTCTGACAGGACTAATGAGAAAAGGAGCGAGCAACATATTTTTAAATGATATTACCATAAGCGGAAGTGGACCTGCTCATGTAGTAATGCTCTATTAATTAAGATCATCAGGAGGTATTAGGAAGGAGAAGTGGAAGAGCCGGAAATGTTTAGAAAAATTATTCCAGGTATTATTTATGAGCTCTATTTCTAGGACAGCTAGTCTGGTACCTCTCTCAAAAATAAATGATGGGGACTGATGCTGCATAATGGGACAATTTACACATAGAAATGAAAAAAATGTTTATAATTTTGACCTTAGTGACTCCAGTAAGATCACTCCTTTACTGGTTTAATATTGTTCCACAGTTTGTGCTGTTAAATCAAAAGGTTATCTATAATACATCTGGCACTATTAATGCAAAGGATCAGGGGTATTCAACAGACATTTATTCATTATTAATATAGATAATAAAGGATCATTTATGAGGCTACAGATGAGATTTTTATCATCAAAAGCTTAAAAAGGGACACGTATTTTTGCTCCAGGACAGAGATGAAAAGAGTCAGTAATGGGAAAGTAAGAGTCAACACAAAACTGTCAAATTCATTCTTTTTGTGAAGACAGATAAGATTTGACAACAACAGATTAAAACCAAAATAAAATTAAACGTTTTTGCTGTAAAGCCGCTTTATTGACAGGGAGGAGCTTTCGGTGCCAGTGTGGTTTGCTGTGGTTTTGTCCTTTAGCAAGACAATTGACAACACTTTTCCCTCACACAGCTGTGCTTTCCAATGCCTTTTAAGAAGACCTGGAGTGAGAGAGTGTATCATTGGAGAATTTCTGGGAGCTGTTTGAAATTGAACTTGACAAGAGTGAAAGTCAGCTCTAGGGACTCTTCATTGCTGGGTGAAGATATCACACTCGTATGTTTTGTGTTTTAGGAATGTAACTCTGTGCCATAAGATGGTATAACCAGAATTAGTAGGACAAGGATGTGCACATGTGAAGTGGAAGTAAGAACAAGAGTACAATGCTGGATTTTTTGCTGTCTCGTAATTGCTGGTATTTACAGAGGGGGAATGAACCCCTAGTGCTCCTGAGGATGCTTATGAAGTGGCAGACCTTGATTCATCGAAGCCAGTGGAGATTTCTTAATATTACAGGACTCATAATATTTGTTGACACTGCCCCCTGCATTCCCAAGACTGCAGTCACCTAGTAAAGTATCTCCTGTTTGAATGGTGACTGCCAGGATATTCAGAGTTAAGGCTAAAACTCTCCTCTTTTCACCTACCAGTGTTATCTAGGGCAGTCACTTGAAACAGCTTTTAGGGTTCTCAGAACATTCAATTATCTTGTTTCCCATATGATCTGCAATACCCAAGGGTGGATTTGGAATTTGATGAAGTTGTTTCTGATCTGAGGGTATGGACTGACCAGTCTGCTTGAGATGACCTCAAATCCTCACTAGGAACAGTGGTAGTAGTAAAATAGAAATAGATGCATTGGAAAATTAATTTCATTACTTAGATACTGTCCTTGCGTTATCTAGAGTTTAGGTACAACTCTGAAAATCCTCATTTACAGTCCCTTTTCCCCTTCTTTTCTTTGGCCTTTTTCATGTCAGAAAAAGAGTCTATATTCCCCTTGATATTTGTGGGATCTTACAGAAATTGTGTAGCTCTTTCTCTATCAAGCAGATGAAACCTGTCAGGCAATATAGAAATGAGCCAAGAGCAAATTTGAGTTATATGATCTCAGGGTTTTTTTGAAAAGTTTCTGACTTTTTGGACATAATCTAATTTGGAAAAAAAAAAAAAATAATTCTAAGAACTTGGAAAAAACCCCCACCTCTTTCTGAAACTTGATGCAATAGAGAAAACCCCACAGGCTCATATCTGGATGTGAAAAATTGGATCCCTTTTCCCTTCCCGCCAAACAGAATAGGGTTTGAATGTTTTGGATTTGAACAACATAACTGTGAATAACACTTGAATATAAAATAAATATTTTATAAGCGAACAAATTAGTTATCCCTTAAGGTGGAGAATGGGGAATGGTCCCTGGATGGGCTTGAGAACTCCGATTCTTCATCACATGCCAAAATTTGTTAGAAAATGGTGTATCACAGGAGGTCAATGAGAAACAGAGCACAGCACAGTGGGAATTTCTGTGTCAAACTTACTTTCTTTTAGTTGCCATTCCAGTCTCTAACTCAGGCATGATGACAGGTGAGCCCTGACTAATTTAGCTGAGCCTCGTAAGTTACCTCCTCAGCTGTCCATTTCAACTTTCTACAGGTATTACTGTTATCACAAAGAATTAGCAGGATTTAATGTGCATGTGCCTCACTCAGCTGCTTTCCTGCAAATTCCACTGAACTAAACTACTGGTCTTAGCAGGAAAGCAGCTGTAGGGTGACCATTCTTCTGGCTCTGCCGTGGACCTGTCTTCTCTGGTGTAATAAACAGCTGGGTGCAGCAGCATCTTAAATCCCTCTAGCTGTCTGCTAGGCAAAGTTATGTAAACCCCTGACAAGTGAATGTCAGGTAATATTAGCCTAAGTCACATCATTCAGGTAGATTACAATACCTGAACAGACTCGTCTTGAAATCAGTGGAAAGAAAAGTGTACATAGAATCATGTATGGATTTTAGACCATAATAATGAAAGAAAAAAACACCAACCAACAAACCCAAGTAACCTTTCAAAACCTATGTTTGCTCATTACATATTTTTTTAATCCTTATTTATCTTCCTTGTAAAACCTTATTAGGTTGGACTTCCTTTGACACGTGACACAAGAGAAAAAGATTGTAAATAAACTTTTGGCTGCAGGAAAGCCCCTGTGTTGCAGATGAAATTTAACTTTTGATTATCCATCAGTTTATATTGAAAAAGGAGCATTCTGAATAGCAAGTTAATTTAGACAATTTGTCAAGTTTTATAAAATCCTTTTCCTCCTTGTGTCTTTTACAGGAATAGGTTAATATATTACATAAAGTCATTGTTAGTCCCAGGTGCAGAATATTCTGCCAATGAACAGCTACATATCTAATTAAAGAAATCACCTTAGCAACATCTGTAGTCACTCCTGGATGCTGATAGAGACCTGTGAACATGCACTGATGACCTTCAAGTTGCAGAATACTTGGGAGAGCATCAGAAAGACAGAAACAAAGCAGCTGGTAAGTTTGAAAATAACATGGGGTATGTTTTTTTAGCTGGGCAACGCCCTTTATTTCAATCACAAAAGATTAAATCCTATGTGACTTGCAATATAGATGCCAAGGTCTTTTCTATCAGAGAAGCTTCTTAAAATTCATAAGAAGCAATCAGAAAGACTTTAGAAGTGTAGAAAGTGAGTAGAAAGTGATTGATACATTAGACAAATACATACCTGCCCAAGTCATTAACATGAGGGAGGGAGGAAGGATACCATGGTTAATGCGCAGAGAAAATGCAATATATAAAAATATCTCTGAAAGTATTCAGCTAATTAAAGGCCTGAAACAGGAAAGTATTACTCACATGAGTAGTCAAAATAGTAATCAAACCACCACTGTAAGGACAACTCATGAGTAAAGGTTTGCTGTCAAGGCCTGAATGAACTAAACGCGTGAAAAGCCTGCACTGATGATTAAATCCTGTGCTTGTTAAAATGTAATAATTCCAGTGACAGGGAAGAGATTTGATTAGTATGCTTGGACAGGAAGGCATTATTATGGAGGAATGATTTATGGTATAAAGCGACACAAAACCTTCAGATTTTTTGTACATGTTCAAACAGAATCTAAGGGTACATTTTTCCCAGAGTATGGCCATGTGCATTTAAAAGCATTCATTAATTTTACTAAAGTGTGTAAGTACTTCTGTTAGTTTTTAGTCTAAAAAGTACTTTTTTCTCTTGTAAATATTGGGTTGGCGGTTTGGTGGATTTTTTATTTTTTATTTTTTTAAATGTATTAAACAAAGCACGAAAACCTTTGTTCTCTGAATCTCCTAAAAGAGAGATTCCATAGAGATAGGTGGCATAAGATCTGTGTCAGAGTTATTACTTGAGCTGCAGAGTGTAAATAATAATACCTGTTAAATGAGTGTATGTTTCATGAAACATCAAATATCACTGAAATCACCAGGAACATATCTGTTGATGTGGTGGACTTTAGACCAAGCTAATAGATCTGTTAGTTCTTCAAAGAATACTTCTTTTTTACATTTAAAAGCAAATTAATAAAGATTTACTTTTTTCTGGTATGACTGAGAGTAAGCAACAGAGCTATATTACAAGCCTTCTGCGACTGGCTATATTGTGCTCTTATGCTTTGTGCAGCGAGTCATCTTCTTAGCTGATATAAATTTGTATACCTCTATAGAAATGCAGCTGTGATGATTAATACCAGATGAGGATCAGCGTCTGCTGTATTCTTGGAAACTAGACTCCACTGTTGTTTTTACCAATGAGCCACTAACTTTTTCCCAGTGCTAGTATTCCCATTTAGCCCACTGGCTCAACAACAAGTGTAAAAACTTTGTCCCGGTGTCTAGGGGCCCTGCAGCACTACTTTGAAGTATAAATAATGAACATGGCCCTGAATTGTCCATGAGACTGCATTCTGAGCGCTATGTCCAGTTTTGGTCTTCCCACTACAAGGCAGACATTGATATACTGACGTGAGTCCAATGGAGGGCCAGGAAGATGGTTGAAGGTAGAAGTACATGATACATGACAAATGGTTAAGGAAAATGGGTCATTTCCCTCGGAAAGAGGAGGTTTTGTGAGAGATATTGATGTCTTCTATAGCCCAAAACAACATAAGGACAGTAGGAGTCTGTTTTCAAATGTTCATAGTGAAAGGATGATGGGCAGTGGTCCCAAGCTGGAATAAGAAAAACTCTGATTACACATTAGAAAATAAATTTTCCCAGTTAAAGCAGTCAAATATTGGAACACATTGCCAGAGAGGCTGCACACTCTCCATCCTTGGAGATACTCTAAACTTGCCAGCTAAAGTCTCTGAGCAACTGTTTGGGTCTGCTTTGTGCTAGGTTTAAACCATCTTACCTCAGAAATCCCTTCCAATCTAAATTATTCTACGGTTCTGTGTAAGTACTTTTCATCTCATCAGCAGAGATTTGTTACAACTGAATTTTTCACACCACTTCCATTTACTGTCATGCACTGTAATAACAACAGATGTTTATCTGGTGGGTTTTCACGAGGTTCAAGTTTAACTATTTTTGCCTTTAAACACTGAATTACTTAGGTCCTATATGAAATAATCAACTACAATGAAACATTATATTGTAAGTTTTTCCAGCTTGAAAGATTCTAGGATACAGTAGGATATAGTGCAGAGCTCTAAACCTTGGGCTTGTCTGGGACTGTCGATAGAACTTGTCATCGCTACCTTGCTCTACCCATGCCACCCACCAGCCCTGTGGGACGACACGCTGGTTGTTGAGGGCGTTGCCTGGGCTGTAGTCACCTTCACCTCCCAGCTCATTGTTTGTAATGGAGCAGCCCTGCTCTTGCTGCTCCCCAACAAAAACTTTTTCCCCTTGAGGATAGCCAAGCATCAGAATAGGTTTCCCAGACAGCTTGTGCAATCTTCTTCCTCAAAGATTTTCCAGAACAGACTAGCCTGCCCTTACCCTGTTTTAAGGAAGAGGTTGGTCTAGATGTAGTCCTGAAGATACCTCCAAATTGAATTGTCCTGTTAATGCAGATTGGATAGAAGTTAATTGTTCACTTCATCTTCCATACAAAAGCTGTTGGTGTATCAAGGGAATTGGAACAAATTCAAAACAAATGAAAGAGGATTTTTCTTAGAACTTCTTACCGTGGGATAGCATAGAAGCTTGACGTTTACATGGAGTCAAGGATTGGACAAACTTATGAAGGAAAAATCTGGTGAGGATTTCATAAACAGAAAACACCTCTGACTTTGGAATTCCCAGAGTTGCATATTTTCAGAAACCTGGAGGATATTCAAGACTACTACCATTTCATACTTACTTTGTTCTTATACTTCTCCTTATGCATCTACTATTTGTCACTATCAGAACAGGTTATTGGGTTAGATGAACTTTTGATCTGACTCTGTATAGCTGTTATTTTGGTCTTTTCTTCTCTGCTTATATGTTGAGATAATTTTTTTTCTCCCTTGGAGCTCTTGGCTAGAGAATGACCAGCCCTCTGGGAGTGGTGCACATGCATCTTGGTCAGTGCATTGGGCTGCTTAATGCAGTCAGGCTTTTCAGAGACTTCAGCTGTCAAAATCTTTCCAGTCCTTGACAGCAGACTTCACAGAGGGTTTATAGAAATTTGATCAAATTTGTGCTGAAGACATATATCTCGTATCTTCTTCCCACTTTCAAACTTTTGCACTAGAGCGTAAAATGTAGGGCATATTATCAACCAATAACTGTGACATTCTTTTACTAGAACCAGAAAAATACATTTTATGTATTTTTTATGTATTTATGTCTAGTCATTTTTGCTTTAAAACAACCAGTGAAACACAGATGCTTGCCTTGAAAAATAATTTCACTCCAATTTGTTAATTAATTAATTAAAAAGGTGAAGAGCAAACGAAGAAAAGGGTCTCAAACTGGAAGGTTTTGGACAGGTTTAATGTTAAGTGTCACTTATGCATACCATCACTCTGCATTCTACTGGCTTCTAAACCAGACAAGTTAGGGTCTGCATTAACGCAGTAATGTTTAACTGCATTAAACAATGCAGTTTAAATTTTATTCAGTTTAGTAAGAAACATGCTGAACTGCACTGGGTTGAAGGAGCTCAGAGGAAGAGAAAGAAGAAAAGTAAAGAAAACATGAAAAAATTATAAGCTTGTGCTGTCAATGACTATGAAATAGCTTGAACCATGGCCACTTTCAGGTACACCTGGCAGAAATACACACAGAGATGCTCTGAAGTCAGTTCTACTAATAATTTCCTGGGGCCTGGGGTTGAGAGGAAGAAAAGCTCTGAAGCTGTTTTTTGGGATACATGCTCTTAAGAGATTGAACACTTTGTAGACAGTGCACACTGGGCAGGTTCACGCTTTCTCCAACCTGCCAACCAAGCAACAGGATGTAAAGCCACAGACAAGGTCTCACAAGACACAGTGTCATAGGAAACCAGGCTTTGTGAAACTATTTGCTGCTGACACACCTCAGCAGGGTCCTACAGTTAAATCCCTCGCTCTTTTGGAGGGATTCTGCATGTGTAGCATGCAAGAATGCTAATAATAAATCTCTTAGTGCTTCTGTTTGCATTGCCAACCTGTTTTTTTGGTGGAAACTATTTCTTAGGGAATATTAATGTAGGTTAAATCACATTATGATTATGATTTCACATAAGGCCTTTATATAAAACAGAAATTCAAGTAAATTAGCGCCTATATGATGCAAGTAGTATGTTTTGGGCAGATGAGAAGATGACAATTAAAATATCCTGATCTGATATTATTTATTCAAACATTTTCCACTTGGAAATACTCTTGATGTACAGTCACAGTGGCCTAATCTGGCCTGTTTCTTGTGAAATGTTATTAAAACAAATGGTAGTCCAGTCAGGCTCATGTAGGCAAACAGGTTGCAAAACCCAGAACAGTTATAAATATAACTTTATAATGGGAGAAAAATCCTTGTGGAGAAATGAATAATTTCTCTTATTTATACTTCGGTTTTTGATTTTGATAAGAGATGAAACAAGGACTGATTTTGTAAACCACAGTAGTGTCCTACCATGGTACATATAAAATTAATGAGGAAAGCAGTCATTCAATTAGTCCAGCTCTCTTTTCTTTCTATCTCTAAATCTCAGTTTCCATTTTAAAAGAACCTCCTTTTGGTCAAAAAAAACAAAAAGAATTTTGACAAATGACACCACATTGGAATAAGCCTTTGTCACAAAGAGGTATCCAAAGCAAAATGAAGTAAGAAATATGTTAAAACTGGTAAACCCAATGTGTCCATGTGCATTCTGGAGAGATATATTTATATATTTTTTTTTATTAATACTAATAAAGGCAGGGCACGGGTGAAGCAGGCCTTAGTTTCTGTCTTTGGGGACTTTCATCTTTAATATAGTCTCTTAAAAATACATGCATTCCTACATTTTTCATTACCCTTAATTTTTTCATCAATCACGTTAATTTATACAGGGGGCACTTAATAATAGCTAATTAACACTTATGACTTTTTAAATTAAAAGACCTTTGGAGAGATTGCTGCTGATTGTGAGAAGGTTTTTGTTCCTCCCATTAAAAAGAAAAAGAAAGAGAGACTGAAGATCTGGCTTGGGGAACTTCTCTCTTGCTTCACTGATCACACAACAAATGAAAACAGCAAAGGCCTGCACAAAGGCAATACTGCTATTAGCCTACACTCCTGAAAGGTGCCATTATTTTAACTGATTATTAAGCAGCATATATATTATTCAGAGTGACCTTTAAATAGCTCAAAATTAAATTATAATTTACTGGGGAGATATCTAAAACCATGTAGCTATTATACCAAAAAGAAAGGACCATGTGCTCATACAATCTCCTGAAAATATATTTTTGTTATTACCAAATGCAGTGAAGAGAGAAAAAGCACTGAGTTCTGATAATGAGAGGGTTTTCGTGGATAGAAATAGTATTTTTTACTAACACCCCCCCCCCCCATTTTTTTCAGTGAGAACTTATCCATGTTTAATTTTTGCTTGCATTCACTTTTGGATATATGAGGAAGCTGTTGGCATTCACTCCACTTACCATATACGACAGTGTGATTCCTTCCTTTAATAAAATATGCATTTAGCACTGAGTATATGTGCTGAACACTTCCAGTGTTTCTAAATCTCTATGGACTGGCCATATAACTTTGTTTTAAAGCTGCAGTGGGGGCTTTTTGTTGGTTTTGTGGTTTTTATTATCACTATTATAATAATTATTATGACAATAATAATATTTTAAGATTATGACGGTGATTACTGTTATTATATCCCACCAGTAGGTGTCTCCATTCCCTGACAAACCCCGCAGAAATACTCAGCATTTGTAACATCTGTAAAATCTTGTATCAGTCTGCTGATGACAGGAGGGAATCCAGTTTAGAAGAACTAAATTCCACACGTTGAGTAACCCATAACCACTGCAAGTGGCCTCCCTTCGGCTGCTGTAGGGCCTGAGGGAAGGCTGTCTGACATGCCCAATGCTTCCTCCCATGTTCACCCAAGGCCATGATGCTTCCACTTTTTATCCATGAGAATATATAGCTGCCAGTAGCAAATGCTGTTTATGAATATCTTTTCTAGATAACACAAAGGCAGCCTTCTGCACTGTAAAAAGATCAACATCATTCCTGTTGAAATCTGCTTTCTTTTTTTAGGTACATAGCAGTGTGCCACCTTGGCAACAGCATTTTGCAGTCAACATCTCACATTAAGGCCAGTGTTTCACAGGGTCTGCCTATCACTAATTTAAATCATACAGGATTGTTTTCTGCCACACATCAGACTCAATAACAATTGAACCCACAAACATACTGGTGGGAAGGATTAAAAATCCAAATGCATTAATAAAGTTGATTGAACATAACAGTCTGCTTAATAACCTTCTACAAATTATTTTTGGGCTTTTGGGTATCATTTCGGCAGTTAAATAGAACTGCACAAGAACATATGGTATCAGAGATATCAAAGTCCACATGTAAAGTCAGTCGACAGCATTGATAATGATAAATTGGCAGGAACAATAAAGACAATAAAATGCAGCCATCCTGGATATGAATATCTTACTCCACAGAAGTAGTAAAATAGTCAGAGTAGTCTTTTTTTAAACTGGAAATATGAGAACAACTGAATTTCAAACTGAAACTGCTTTTTCAGTCGGGATTTTTCTTTCAAAGGAGTGCATTGTTTCCACATAGGAGACTTATTTTCTGAAAGAGCAAAGTGAAATTGATGAAGATCATAATATTTGTCTAAAAATTATTAGAAAATAGTTTAAATATTCAATATTGAATAATTGATTATTTTCCACTGCATTCCATTAAACTATATAGCAAAGTCTGTACCAAAAATTCTAAAAAAAAAAAAAAAAAAAGGATAACAAAGAGAGTAGGTTTTTTTCATTATCAGAACAATCTTCATCATAATCTTCTAATCCACAATTGTTTTATATTTAAACATGGAAATGATCTCACTGATTCTGTAGGACTATTTATGGGTTTAAACTTAAAGTACAGCCAGGACTAATCTTATCTCTAATTCCTGAAGAACACATAGCAATTAAAAATCAAGTTGTCCGGCTCATAAAAAAGAAAGAGCTGATACAAGCAGTGATGTATTTTATTGGCGAAACACAATCTATAATTACAGTATAAATATAGGATGTATATGCACATTCTCAGAGAATGTATAGATACAACATTTTAAATAATTTAGGTTTTTAATGAGTTAACCATTCAGAACAGAAGGCTGACTCTAAAAGCACAATGATCAAGATTCACCTCAAGAGACACATTCAAACAGTATTAGAAAAAAATCTTTAGACTAACCAACATTGCTGATGGTTTCCTGTTTCTCTGAAGAATCCTCTTGCACAGGAAGATAGTTTTTCTGCCACATGACAAATGCCTCTTCCAAATGCCTGTGATCTTGTTTGAAGAATCAAAGTGATGTTGTCAGAAAGATGTTAATCTTTGTAATCATCTGAATAGATAGTCAAAATGAATCAGCATGTCATATTTCATGACAGTCATACAGGTGAGGTTGAGTAGGTTTGGAGTGGCTGCATGATGAATGTGTTAGGTTTTTGTTCTACCATTTCCAGAGAACTTTGGATGAGGTCCTATGGCTGACCATCCCAGCTAATCATGCCAGGTGTGGTATTCACTGCTTACCTGGAACAACTAACAATTGGGACTCTTTTAACTTGTGCTATAGGAGGTGATGTCTCAGTTTTCTGACAGCTCCAAACTGGAGAAAAAAACAAGCCCACACAGGTGCCAGTTCTAAATACTGCATACATGTTCTGCCCTTTCAGTTCAGATTTTCTGCAGTAAAGAAATACTAAGCCATAAAACCATATTCAGGAAAATTGGTCTCATATGTCAGACAGTCGTAGAGCTGGAGTAGCAGGAATTAGCAACAATTTTATCAGAAGCAATGTTCCCAGCAAAACTATGTGATGGGATTTGAAATGCAGTGGGGGCATTTTCCCACTTCTCATCAGAGGAAAGAGGCCAGTTCTTATCAAGAATCAAAGCAGCAATCTAGAAGAAACTCCTTCAAGTGGGTAGCAAGGCAGTGCACCATGGCTTTGAAATTGCTTAATATCCTGATGAACTGGAGCAGGATTTATATATAAATGACATCATTTTCTCCGTAATGCTTTGCCAGGAACCACTTTAGCATTATTCATTTTAACATCACCCCACACTGTGAAAACATGCATGAGCCAAAAGAGTCTTACTGTGTTTTACCGGATAGAAAAAATAATTATAACTAAGCCCAAATAGCAAATACTCATTATTATATATTGGCAAGCTACTCGATAGTGGCCGACATAGTTACAACCAACATCCCTGGTGTAAGAATTTCATGCTACAAGTGCCTTCACAGTTTAAAATAAAACTGCTGTGGTATACTGTGTTGAATTACCAAATATGTGAATAATAATAATAATAATTAAAAAGGAATTAAAAAAAGTTAAGCCTCAATTTACAATGATTTTCAGTTGCACACAGAAGTTTTAAAATCTCTTTCACTCTGTAAGACACATTTCCAGAAGTTTCCTGATCTTTTTCTCTCCCTACCAGAAGACAGACATTTTTGCATCATTATCAGTAACAGCACTAATAATTCACACTTACATTACTCTCTCAGAAGACCTCAAATGCTCTGCAGATTGTAGTATATGAAATCCTGATCTTACAAATAACAATAGGCAGTGGAAAGACCATCCCTAAAGATCAGGAAGAGGGGAACATGTTTAATCTCTTGATTTTCTACTATGAGAAAGGCAATAGAAATATCTCACATAAATTGATACAATAAAAATGCAAGGGAAGTCGGAATTCATGGGAAGTCATAGTGTGTTCACAGAGGAGGGAATTTTTCCCTATAGTATCTTTGTAAGTGAACAGCAGACTCACTTTGCCAGCTAATTCCTGTCTCTACTTATCCATTCAATGATTTTAAATCATCATCCATTGTTTTTCATATGACAACAATAGACATGGGGAAACTCCTGGTGGATTTCATTAAGTCTTTGGAAGGTTTTCCATTTTTGCGATTAAATCTCCTCTTTGGTTCTTTTGGGACAGTGAGTGGACGTTTAAGATTCAGAGACTTAAACTACGTATACGAAGACTTGACTTTTTTCCCTTGAGACTTAACAAGTGTTTGATCTCTACTGGAAGACTACCCACTGTGAGATCCCCTTAACTGAAGATATCCCCAGCATTTATACGCTGCTTCTGGGACTTTGTGAGCTGCCTTGTCCCCGGGGAGCACTGCTGCCGTGGCAGTGCATTAATCAGAACTGGAACTTTGATGCATATGGAGCTGAATCCATTAATTGCTTTAAAAGTCTTTGCAATTTGCATTGTCCCAGAGGACACACAGTTATAGTGGTTCAAAGATCATACCATGCTTTGATGTTGCCAGGGCTGGATTCATTTTTCCTTGATATTCCAAGAACAAAGCTTTACATGGACACTGGAAATTAGCTGGGAGCCAGTATGGGGATGTGATCCATGCTATTTCCTTCTTCAAGCTTAATGAACCTTAGAAAGACCCCAGTACTTTCTTGGTTTACAGGAGTTTGGTTTTGGTAGGTGGGTAAGCAACACTTTGGCCAGTTCTTTTGAGATTTGCCTGAGTTCAGATACAGCCATCTGCTTGGAGGTGTTTGAACTTTTTATAAATACTGGGGCTTGGTTATTTCTAGCAGTTTGTCTGTGTAAAAATGGCATGTGGACCATTTACCAGAGTGTGTGGCTACTGTTTGTGGACAAATGGGCTCCCAGACTTAACAGGCACTGCTAGATATGACAAATTATACAGGTTTATAATATATTGTCAAGATCTGTGTCCCACAGGAAAAGTGTATGGGACTTTGGTCTTGTGCTTGTTCGGTTCCGATTACTTGTATCTTTTCTGGATCACTGTCAGCCTGGTTTGTAAATACCAGGATAACAATCTGTGTACAACTCCAAGTTGCTGCACACATGAGGTAGCCCCTCTGAACATCCGTCAGTTATCTATGTGGAGCTGTCAAAATCTTCATTCAGCTCTGTGCTTAAGGTCTCCAAAATCTTTCATATATCTTTGATCATGGACAGATCCTTGCAACTTGAAAGCTCAAGCCCCATTGTTCAGAAATTATACTCAGACTGCAGAGCCCAAAGTTGCACTGTCTGCAAATTTTAGTCTAGCCCTGTGGACCAGGAAAACAAGTCTATTAACTTTCTAGGATGAAGTCCATTCATTATATTGTGTACGGAGATCACAAACATATAAGGAAAAGATCAGATTCATTTTGTAGCTTGCACAGAAATAATTTAAAATGCACACATAGAATGGAAAACTGGGCAACATAATAAATGCAATGAAGTCAATAATAATAGTGATTAACAATTCCTTTCTGTTTTCCAGACCAGGCAAGGAAGAGTTAAAACAGTTTGTACCAATTATTGACTACAAGATCTGCAGATGATTGCATAAAATTTCCAAAATATGCCTGCAAGCTTCTATTATTGATGTTATGCCCCAGGACATGCACATATGGATTTAATTGTCTAAAGTGTTTTATTAATTAAATTGCTATGATTTACCTCTCCCATGTTAGCATTTACAGTTTATGAAACAGCTCGTAATTAGGAAATGACTATACTGATGTTGCTTGTTTACTTTGCAAGCAATACATAATAGCACCACATTCCTCTTTTAAAACCACCCTCCCAGGCTACCTTTATTCTAGCCCAATTAATAGGCAACTGCTGCTGGTGCGTTAAATTGCTTTTTGGATATGTGTAGAGGGGAAGATAACTGCTAGTGTTACTGCTGCTGTGAAGTGCACAGTAGCATCCTTCTTCGTAAACTGGAAGCTTACTGAAGTTAATCATAGGATTATAAAATGGTTTGGGTTGGAAAAGACCTTAAAGATTACCTAGTTCCAACACTCTGCCATGGACAGGGACACCTTCCACTAGACCAGGTTGCTCAAAGCCCCATCCAACCTGGCCTTGAGCACTGCCAGGGATGGGGACACCACAACTTCTCCAGGAAACCTGTTGCAATGTTTCACCACCTTCACAGGGAAGAACTTCCTCCTAATATCTAACTTAAACTGGTCTTCTTTCAGTTTAAAGCCATTTCTCCTTGTCCTGTCCCTGCATGCCCTTGTAAAAAGTCCCTCTTTAGATTTCCTGTTGGCCCCCTTTAGGTACTGGAAGGCTGTTATAAGGTCTTCCTGGAGCCTGCTCTTCTCCAGGCTGAACAACCCTGACTCTCTCAGTCTGTCTTCATAGGGGAGGTGCTCCAGCCCTCTCACATCTTCATTGCCCTCCTCTGGACTGGCTCGAGCAGGTCCATGTCCCTCTTGTGCTGGAAGCTCCAGAGCTGAACACAGTACTACAGGTAAGGTGTCATGAAAGACAATGGACATCTCACATTGTTGTGTTTTGGATCTGTCACTACAAGTAAACAGTGAGGACTTTTTTGCCTAAATACAGTGTCATGTTGATTATAGAACCCCCAAAATACCCTAGCCAGGCAAGTACTACTTTATTCTCATAGACAAGGTTTTGATTTTTTTACTGACTCTCAGAAATCAACTCAGTACCCTCCCCAGCTTTTTACTGACTTCAGTGAGAGTAGGAATGGGCACAATGCAATTGTACACACAGTATGTGTGGGCTTATTTGTGATGCAAGCTAAAATCTACCTGCATCTTTGGTTGAAAGCTGCATTCTGGAAAACCCAAGTCACAATAATTTTGCAAAGGAAAGAAGATGATATCAGGACTTAAGATGTTCACATGGTAACTGGCATTTTCTTCTGAAAGACTGAATTTACCCCTTCCTATGAGTCTTGTTTCTTTGCCATGCTTGAGACTTTATTTTATTAGTGTAGCAACATAGAATATGTCTGAGAAGCACCACATCTTGGCTTCCCCTGCCCATGTAATGTTTAATAGAGGACTTTCACTAGGCTACAGAAGATAAAGCAATCTTTGGTCCAGCTACAATAATTGGTCTTAGGAGCCTTGGACTGTTCTAGTGGTTTTGGTAAAACATAAAGTTGTCTTACAAATGATTGCTGCCCCTGTGGCTTATTGAGCATTTGGTGTGTAGTGAATTATATTTCAAAGTGGTAAATTAATAATGGATATCTCTACATGTAAAAGTTCTTTGGGGAGAGATCATTAAATGGGGTTTACTGACACTGTTGTATTGACTTTGATTCTATTTGATGAATGAGTGAGGTCATGTCCATATTCAGTCTGGTTGATAAGTTTTTTCTTCCTCCTTCTTTGCTCTCTGTGTGATAGGAATGGAAGATTGCTGAGATGAAACAGTGTGTTGTAAGATAGCTAAAAGCAGATAAAAAAGGAGCTTTAAGGTAGAGCTTTATTTAATACTTTTGAAGAGGTGTCTAGTTTTCCAAGATGTTCATCAAAGCAGTTCTGTTTAGTCCTATGAAACCTGCTAGGCAGGCAGCACATTCGAAAACCAGATCCTTTCTGTAGGTGCAAAAAACCTGAGAATGCTGATGAAATACCACTGTTTCTTCAGAGGAAGACTCTCATGTGACACAAATATTCCTTATTCCAGGTAAAGCTTTTCAAACATTAATATTTTAGGCTGATGCTAAGTAAGTTACCGTACTTACTATTGTAAGTACAGTACTACTCTTATTAGTATATTCGCAGTTGTAGAAATAAACAGTAATTTTATAGCAGTCAGGATAGTTCCTCCTGCATAAAAAAAGTGAAAATGAGGAAAAAAAAAAAAAAAAGCCTATACTTTTCCTGCAATTTCCAAAGGTGCGAGGAACTAAGAATATGGACATATTCTTGTACTGGGTTTGTGTGGCAAGGGTTTGGTAGCTGGCGGGCTACAGTGAAAATCAGCTGTGCACCTCTACTTGGTGTTCTGGTTTTTGTAAGGAGGAATGAAGGCTAAAGAGTCCTGTCACATCTCATAGAGATACTTACACATAGCCACTGCTGCGCCTTGGAGGAATCCCTTTCTCCCCATTGACTGCAGCTGGAGTCTGGAAAGATATATTGTAGTGCTCTGTTTCCCATTCTTGGAGTGGCAAAATTTGCTTTACCTTCATCTGGGAAGGTTTGAGTGAATGCTGCCTAACCCATGCCACAGGCTATAGTCTTTCTGAATGCTAATGTACAAAGTCACCTTCTTTGCCATCATGTGCATGCTTCAGGCAACCCGCATCTTCACAAGGTGATTTCATTAGGATTCCAATTAAAAGCCTGTGAAGAAATATCTCTGTTGCTCTTTTCCTTGTCAAGATTGTACCTTTGGTTTGCTACTGGAATTTTGAAGCTTGTATCTGTGCAATTAAAATAACAATTAAAGTACTTTTCAGTTTCATTTTGCCATTCACTCCTCAAGAAACTCTCTCACTATACCTTAAAAAAAAAAAAATAGAACTAAGCGGGAAAAAAAAGAAATGCATGAAATCATCAAAGATACAATCTAACCTTTATAAGACTCAGAAAACCACTTAATACCAGCACTTGGTATAACGTTTAGCTCCATGAGGGCAACAGCAGTCTATCGACTACAGTAATGGGTTAGCCTCTTCATAATATTAATTGATTGAATTTAAAATGGCAACATCAGTGCCAGCATGCCATCCTCAAATCCCTGCCGCAATGCTCTGTGTATACAGAGCATTTCTGGCTGCCCTAGCAGGTGGACAGCCTCTGGCTGGTGCAGAGCTCTGCTTGATCGCAGCATTTGGCTGCTGTAAGCCCTAAAGTGCTTTCTCCTTATGGAGCAACTCACCTTTGCTATCATGGACAGTGCAGCAAGCAGCCAGCACTGAATATGGGTAATGCACTCCTATGCCTTGTTGCAGCTGCTGGCTCCTAAACTAAAAATGACAGAGGAAGAATAATGAAATGTGTACAAAAAGAAGACTGTTTTTAAGGCATTCATACAAATCTTGCCACCAATGTTCTTCAAGAGCAAAATATCTTTTTCTAACTGGTGGCTTGGTCCAAAGCCCAAGAGAATCAAGGAGAATGGTTTCCGCTGATTTCTTGAGGCTGTGGATATATTCCTTTGAGTAAAATTTTATTTTCTCATCCACAACTCATGTGAGCAACCTATAGAACCCCCAAGTAAAAAAGTATCCCTTAAACTGTGCTTTGTAAGAAATAAAGGGCATAACTTTTTCCTGTGCCTTCTGACATCTAAACTGCATGTCACTGTGGCTGGAGGTGCAAAAAGAGCTCAGCTATTTATACAGAGGGCCAGGTTTTCAAAAACACTCATCTTGCAAAGAAAGACCAAACTAAGTAGCCAGAGCTATCAGATGATTCCTCAGGTAACATTAATCACAGCAGTCCTCTGGTGGCATTAATGCAGGATATGGCAACTGTGGATCCATCCCAAGGCTTCTAGTGGCCATCACCACATTAGTCCATACTGACTTTGGGCTCTTTATTAAGCCACAGTAAAACATGGTCATTTCAGGTGCCCAGAAACAGAAGCTGAGTCCTTTCTGTGAACCTTAAATTTATGTAATTTTCCTCTTTGATTTTATCTCTTGCGACAGAATTAATCGGCCACAAGTGACATATTTTATGATGGCCTTTTTTTATTAAGCACTAAGCAAAATATGGATTTCTCCAGAGCACTCAGGGGCCAGTAATGTGAATTTGTCATTAGCATGCTAGAGAGTTCTGCCCCAAGAATAGTGTGACCTGTTCGTTTGTATGTTAATAGCACTCTTGTCTAGAAAGATTGGAAGACAGTCTTCCACCAGGCAGAGGCTGCTCCAGAAAACTATGCAAATGCTCCTGTGAAATAACAATAATAATAATAATAAAAAAATAATAACAATAATGACAACAAGAATAACAATAATATTAATAATAATGCTGCCTTTCCATTTCTATAGCACATTTCATTCAAAAACTGCAAGCACCCTGCAAATTAATTAGGCCTCACAGCAGCCCTGGGAAGTAGTATCCCCTACTGATCTGTTGTAGGAATTGAGAGGGTATAGATGGGGAAAGAGCAAGACTTGTCCTGGACTTTATGTGAAGCCACTAGGAGAGCTGTGGATAGAAACTGGAGTCCTGATTCACACTCCCCTGCAGTCTGACTATAAGGCAACATTGCTCTATACAGTGCAAAGAAGCACAGTGGGTTTAGAAGATCAAGAAAGAAATTTCTCAGTAATAAAATATCAGTATCAGTTATTATTTTTCAGTCTGGGTTCCTGAAATCAGCTTCTGTATAAACAGAGGAAAAAAAAAGTGCCCTGCTTGTCAGCGCCACTGAGCATACACAGCTAAATCTCAGCTTAAATCTAGGCATCTCAGTACGAATTTAGATGTCTGGCTGACAGCATCTGGGTTTCAAACTGTTATCAATTCAGCATTACAGGTAATGGAAACCATGTTTCTGGCTGTTATTTGGTGTACAGTCAATCTGTTTGTGAGATGTTTGGGCTATGGTTAAGGTGTAATACATCTATGTTAGATCATAGAATCACATCATAGGACCATGTTATGTTGTAAAGATATGCTGTTGACAGAGAGACAGACTGATGAGGGGAACTCCTAATCCCATGCAGCTTGAGAGGCCATCACCTGAGGGTGACAAAGGTCAATGGAAGCACTAGAAAGTTTTCCTTGCACCAGCACAGGAACCTGAATCATTCTGTGAGGACAGGCTTGTCCCTGTAGTGTGTGGCAGGAACATCTCACCTACCTAGATTAGCCACTACAGGATTTAAACGAACATACAAATGCATCCTATCAGCCCTATTAAATACTTTTGAAATAAAGTCAAAAGGTTCACTGGAGAGAATGGGAAAGGTTCTCTCTGCCTTTTACCCTGATTTCCTTATCATCTAGGTAAAACTAATGGGAAGGATGCAAAAATCAGTTGATTTTTCCCACTGAGTCCAGATTTAAAATATGCCTCCCCAGGAAAGCTGTGTATTGCACTTCCCCACTCAGTACTTGTTCTAGGCAGATTTTAATATCACACAGTATAAATGGGCTGAATTAGATTCAGTAGGGCAGGGCAGGGCAGGGTAGCAAAGTTCAACTTGTAGTTTTGCTCTGTCCCCAAATTTGCAGGTTTTGCAGATCAAGATGTCTTTAATTCCCTTTGTCAGTCATTCATATGAACTGATAAATAGAGCAAAGTAGTAAAATCTGGCAGGGGAGACACCATGATCAGGCAGATGATTGTCCCAGGGTGAGGCTCATACCCTGCACTCTGGATGTGTTGACCTCTGTGATTTTCCCAAATGCGGGAAACTCGACTGCTACCAGCTGAACCCAGGACAGATCAGAGTTCATTCAGGCTAAGGATCACAGCTTATTCACTCGCTGTTGCACAGCGGCTGTAGACAACTGCAACCCAGAATACTTTTAAAGGTCATTCTACTCATTACAATAGTCAGAGTTTCCCATTAGCCGTGCAAGACTATGACACCTTAGGCCTTTTGATGCATCTCAGTCTTCTGGTAAAACTAGAAGTAAAATTTACTTAACTGATAGATAGATACACTGCTAATCTCAATAACCCAATTTGGAAGAAGTGACAGATCAACTGAGGAAAAATTAGCATTAGCTCACAAAAACACTTATTATTTACCTGCAAATAAATTATTTACCTGCAAAAAAAATAGGGCAAAGACAAAGCATTTTGGCATAAGAATTAATGTAAGTTAGATTAGGGTTACAAGTCACTACGGGAATTACTTGTCAGCTACAGGTAAAAGAGAAAATATCTCTCTCACTAAAGTCCAGAGATGTCCCTAGTTTGTTTTTGGTTTTCTTGGGTTTGTTTTGGTTTGTTTGGGTTTTTTTCCTGAAAAACAAATAAATGCTTGTATTATTTAAATCACACATGATTAAGTAGCCAGGTTCTCACATTGTTTAAAAGGGGGAAAAATCCTTCCAAAAGCCCCTGCTTGCTGTGTGCTCCAGGCTCAGAGGGCAACACAGGAGCACAGTGAGTGGAAGAAAAATAAAGGGAGAAACAGAGAACAGAGAAACAGAGAATGCTTAACATTCAGAATTTGTCCACAGCTGATAATTTATTGGAACTCATCTGTAACAAGGCCTGGCACTGATTTATAAGTTGATCTGAAAAATAAATAAAAGTGATAGAAACCTGCATTTGGTTTTAATGATAGACTGTTGCAGCATGAAAAGTAAGGATATGAAACATTGCAAGGAAATTAAATATTATGCCCTGAAGACAACTGCAGCTACCAGCCCATTAATTGTTAGATATTTATTATTAAAAATTTCTTTTCATGAGTGACTGCAGAATATTTGCGCTCTTAAAGTTGTTGAGTTCTGACATGAATGAAGCGTATGAAGCTCATTTTTTCTTCTCTCTGCGTGCGCGTGTGTATGTGTTTGTGGAGCTGACAAGGTATCTGACCCAAAAATGTGATGAATCTTTCCTGCACAAACACAAAACAAAAAAAGCTGCCTCTGAATTGATACCACGCAGGATAATGAATGCTGGGAAGTTTGTTACTGTTCTGAATATCAATAGCAAGGGGCTTGACAGTGCTCAGAAACAAATCTCTGTGGAAGCAGAGAGGGCCCAGCTCTGTTCCCAGTGAGATGAACAGCATCTCCAAAGAGCTCTGACAATTTGCATGAGGAGTGTCTCATCTCCCATGTGCTCCTAGAGCTTAACCAATTATACACAAAGTGCTGCAGAAAGAAAGAGATAGGTAACTAGTGAAAACCAGCAGTGTGTATTTGACAAACCAAAAAGAAGACAAGGAAAAATATTCTTTTTAAGAGTGCTCTAAAGCTCTTGGCAAACTGAGGCATTACATCATGCTTTAAAAATACAGAGGAGATTCAGTCAGATTCTGAAATGAGTTCACAGAAACGCAAGACCACCTAATATATCCTCCGCCTTCTCCAACCTCAACTTACAAAATAGCCAGCATTGCTGATCTTTTGAGGAAGCAATATCCAAGGGAAAGAGCATGCGTAGGACTGATGCACATAAGGCATGGTGTGGGAAGCTGTGTGCCACACTGACCTGCTGAGTGATTGTGAGTGCTGACCTGCCTGTAGAAATACAGAGAGTAAGATGTCCTTTCTTTTAAAAGCAGTTTGTGGACAACTAATAAAAACAAGAAAGAGGCAGAGAGAGAAAAACATGTTTTATTATTACATGGTTGTTTTGTTGCAGTAGTATCTAGAGTTACTAGAAAGAGAAATGGTCCTTATCTCAATTGGCTTATGATTTACCTGCCTCAGATTTTGCTGTGAATTATTAAAAGCAGTTATAATAATTAAGTATGATAATAATGTGGCTACAGATACTTAATGGAGGGAGATCAGATTTAAAATCCTTGCTACTTGAATTGTCTGAGGCAACTGTTACCATCATGAGTTTGTACAGTGCTTAAGTCATGTTCCTCTTTTCTCTTCCAAGTTGTATAAAGCAGCTTATCCCCATTTCTCCAGCCTCATTTTACTTGGAAAAATATATCTTTCAGGCCACATGCACTATACCAATGAAGTTTTCAAAAGCAGGGACTGTATTCAGCTCACAGTAACAGGTATCTGGTACTTCATCTGTCCTTGGGATATGAACATTTATTTCTCCATAATGAAATATAGCTTACAGTCTACATTACTGTTATTTCCTCATAGGTATTTATTGCGTGTTTCTAAAGAAGAGAAAATATGGGAGGCCACATAATTCCTTTTCAGAACATGGATTTAAAACAGAGGAACATTTTTATGCACTGCAAAGAAGACAGGCAGCTATTAAAAAAGATTCACAGTTATAGGCAAATATATTAATGGTGGGGTTAGCACTTGAAATCAGAATTTATAACATGCCTTAACCTAATCCCTCATTAAGATAATTTATTCCCACCCTCAAGGTCTCACATCACAGCTAGCACTAGGCAAATAATTAGTAACAAACAATTCATTTGATCAATTTTAGCTCCTTTTTCTTAATGAATTGTCAGCCAACGCAGTACAATTTTCTCAAATATATTTATAATTCAACATTATTTGCCAATTTTTGTGACAAATTTGTAGCCTGTTGTTTATCCAGGAGGAGCTGGGTGCTCAGTGGTAGCTAGCCAAGGTATCTTGAGTGGATGCAGAAGTCACATGGCATAACTGTGCTCTCTGCCTGGGAAGTGGAATGTACGAAACAATTTTACTTTGTGAATACTCCCGCTTTCAGGGTTTGAACATTATCTCCCCTAAATAAAGTTGAGCACGTGAACATTTCAATCCATAACTCACAGATGAGGATGGGAGTGCTTTGCTTTGGGGTCATGTGTCCCAGGAGACTCACAGCTCCCTTTGTAGCTAGGTGGGAAAGGGACCCAATTCTATCTGGCTGCCCCGGGAGAGCATCCTGGCATAGAGAAGGCTGCAAGTCTGTGTGCTAATTAAAGTAGCCTTAGGAAGTTACTGAATCAGAAGCATTTCCTGATGAATCTCCAGCAAGTATCCAAACGTGTGCTGACTAAGCTCATTGCTCAGCTGCCCTTTTGCCTGCTGTGCAGAAACTGGTGGGAGTCTACTTAGGAAATGTGGCATCCAGAGGACTAAAAGGCTACGAAATGAATTGGGGTCTCTGACACAGACCTATCTGGGCCACCTCAGCAGCCCTGGAAGGTATTTTCAAACTACATTTTTCATGTTATATCAGCCAGAACGAGAGCAGTTATCAAGCTAATGAAATTCTTACATCTCTGTCAGCTGATGGGAATAAAGCTGTGCAATATGATTTCCTAAAACAGCAGCATAAAGCTACTGACCAGAAGTACATCCTATAAAACAAAGGAGGAGAAATACGGCAATCCAGCAGTTATGGTATAAAGACACCAAGCTGGGATGCAGCAGGCCCATGTTAGAGCCACCCTGCACAGCATTCCTATGTCAGCTGTCCTTCCTTCTTTGTTGTGAAATGGGGAGAAATGTTTTGTCACTTTTCATGTGCAGCTGTCTGCCTGTTGGTTCTGTTTGTTTTCTATGAGGATGACTTTGTACTACAGGGCTGTTTGGGAACCAGCAAGGCAAAGATAGGTATGTGCTATTACCCCAACACTAACAGCGATAGCTAGGCAGTTCAGATATTCTCCTTAACAAAGTACTGTAAATACAGGAAATTCAATTAAAGTTACACTTAGGAAACAACAGAGAACAAAGCAGAGAATGTAACTAAAGCTTTCTGCCTCAATTCAGCCCTGTAGAGACACAAAGCCATGACTATTCAAAGGAAGAGAGGTATTTTAGCTTCTCAAATTAAGCACTTTTAAAACAGTGCTATACATTTTCCTCCAATGTTTTATCCTTTGTATGCCTGAATCAAGGAGAGAAAAGGTGTTGGGGATCTGAGAGAGGAGGGAGGGCAAAGTGGCAAACTGTACTGTTCTGGCTGGGGATAGTTACAGCTTCTCTATAGAATTTCTGTTCTGTGCATTACATTATCAAAACCTGAACTTAGTTTTAATTTAGCTTAAGACTTTCCTTAGGACAAGTCATTAAAAATTCGTTCCATGAATACCAATTAAGAAACTCAAATAAAATACTAGCATTCAATATTCCTAATGAAGACCATTGAGAAACATCCCCTACCCCCAGGCAGTCAGTTACTCCAAAAAAGTCTAGATCAAGAGCAAAGAAAAACAGGTCAGTATTTTGACATTTTTTCCCCTCCAAAGATGATTTTCAGTGGCCATATCTCTACAGGATGGGTTAAACAGGACCCAATACTTCTTCACATTCAAAATGCACTCTTGACCTCCTCCTGCATTGCCACCCCAGACTTACTTTGGAGGAGTAACAGAAGTGTAAAGAACAGATTGTCAGGTATTGGTGTTCCAGCTAAACTGCTGGGGAAATACAGAGGATAAAACTGAGCAGAATAATTTGTAAATGTGCTGATTCAATTTCATTCTGTAAAACTGATAGGAAACAATGCACATTTTACAGAAAACCTACATAGAAGACCTAATTCTATTAATTCTGCTAGCTACAAAAATGCCCAAGTAGATTACATTGTGCAGTGTTGGGATAGTGTCCGTCAATCTTTCCTTTCTCATATTTCAACCTACTATATAAATTTTTACCATCTCTGGCAACATTACAGTCTTCTCAAGAAAAAAGGACTGAAAGAGACTCCAGCAGCCAAAAAGACTGGTCTGGTAAGCAGACCACTGAATAAGTCTCCAGTTCCAGCACTTCTGTCAATGTAGTTCCTTCATTCTTTTGGCTTTTTAACAGTATTGTTAACTAAAAAATGTAACATCTTGTCTCAGATCAAACTGTTCTTCCTTGGGTTTTGATTGTATGGAGAAACCTCTGCCTCTCCTACCACCAAAATGTTCTCTACATTTTCCCTAAGGAAATCTGCCCTCAGTGCAAGCCAAAAGCTATACATGTAATTGCTTCAGTTTGGCTCTTGATTTTGAATGAGTTTAAATTGCAGAAGCTCAGCCCCAAGGAGGAGCTGGTTGTAGTAATCTCTCTGCTTTGCTTTTCAAGATTTTCTACAATTCTCTACTTGTATCCACAGTTTCTTTAAAAAATTATTGTTGTTAGCTATTCTGCATAAACCCCTAATTTCATGCGTATTAAACAGATGAGCTCATAGTAGTCTCCCATCCTCCATTTATAAGGAAAGGTCTTGTCCTGGGTTCAGCAGCAGCAGTCAGTTTCTCTCCTTCTTAGTAGCTGGTGCAGTGCTGTGGTTTTGACTTTCGGCCTGGGGATAATACTAATAAAGCCAATGTTTTCAGTTGCTGGTCAGAATGTTTAGCCTGACCAAGGACTTTGTGAGTCTCATGCTCTGCCAGGGAGGAGGGGAAGCTGGGAGGAAGCAGGGACAGGACACCTGACCCAAACTAGCCAAAGAGGTATTCCATACCACAGCACGTCATGCCGGGGGATGTAACTGGAAGTTACCCGGAAAGGCACGTCCCTTTTCTCTGTCGCGCTCATTTCCGGCGGATGGTATCGTATTCTCTTCCCTTGTTATTTCCCTTATCACTATTATTATTGGTGGTAGCAGCAGTGGTTTGTGTTATACCTTAGTTACTGGACTGTTCTTATCTCAACCCGAGGGAGTTACATTCTTTCGATTCTCCTTCCCATCCCTCGGGGGGGGGGGGGGGGGCGGGGGGAGTAGACTGCGTGGTTCTAATTTACCGCCTGGGCTTAAACCACGACAGGTCTCAATACTTTCTTCAGGAAAGACAAGGAAAGCACTAGCTCCTCTGTTTCAACAAGATATCCCAAAGAGGTGAGATTTTGTTATTCTGAGGCTTCTATTCTCCTTTGAATTGTAGCAGTTACAGTCTTATTGTAGTGAAATAACAACAGATCTGCAGTCTGTGCTGCTCATACGTGTCAATAGGCTTTATGCTATGCTGTGCACTGTACCTTGTTCAATAGGATTTTTATGAATTTGTAGTTATTGCAGTTCTTGCAACCTAACAATATAGATTTTTATAGACAACTGTGGAGAAACAGGGAGTCATGACTGAACAGAATTTTATTAATCCATTGTTTAAAAAACAATCTGCAGTAGTCTCAGCCACAGACTTCTGAGCAACGAATCCAAGTAAATAACTTGCCTTGCTTTAGGATACCAGCATTCCAGAGGCAAACAGACTAAATTGGCTCAAAAGAATAACTGAAAATTAAACCTATGACCACTTAATAAGATCATAGTTGTTGTCATAATGAGAGGAGCGTAAATTGACAGAAAAATTACTTGTACAGTATAAAACTAGTAACTAGGATGCTAGGTTTTTAACTGGTATTCTCCAGTTAGACTACAGGAATGAAAAAACCTAAGAAAAACAACAAAATAGGTGAGGGCAGAAAAGCAGATATTGAGATAAAACCATAAACAATCCAGTGTGGGTTGCTCTTCTGACTTAAAAGGAACAACGTTCTCCCAGAGGTCCACATCCTCTTGTAGCCACCTCATCTCTTTTTTGGTTGTTGCCTTACAGCATCCACAGGCAGAAAAATTCAGGGGGTTTGTGAGAAATAACAGAGGTAATGGATGGACTGCAAGCCCTGTACTTCCTGCTGTGACAATTTGGAGAGATGATGCATTATGCACCATCTTATTTGCTCTTGTGATAAGCTTCAGACATGTACCATTATTTACTACATGAGGCTGAGAAAATAACACAGGTTACCAATTCTGTTGGAGAGAGATTACAATAATAGAAATGAACACAAGGAAGAAGAGATGCAGACAGCTCTTACTGTGTGTCTCAATAAACAGAGGGGATAAAAAGCTCAATATTGAAAATTATTTATGAAGAATCCCCTGCACCACAGAATGTTAATTAGCAAAACACAAAGGAAAAAAACAAACCAACAAACCAGCAACCTGAAGCACCCTCAAACAGTGCAAATACAAAATTATACATTTTAACACTCTAAGAAATTACCAGAGAGAGAACAGTTAAACTGATCCAACAACCACAGCTCAGGAAGTAGAAATCTAATAGTTTGAAGAAATCACACACTAAATCATATACAGCCCCCTTCAGCCATCTGCACATCTACCAAGGGTATCTCAACCATTTGCAGTTTGGCACAGCTATTCTCCACTTTGAAGGACCTGCAATGAAGATGACTGACAGGAGTCATCCTATTTCCAACTATGATGTGTTAGCATACCTAAAAGAATGTCTTTGCCCATCAACCAAGGTATACGTCTAAGATGAATCTGTCTTCACAGTGGGTGTCCACAGACAGCAAGGGAAGCTTAGCAGAGAGAGGAGCAGTCTAGAGCTCTTCTGTGGTTATTGAATTTTATATTTTCAGAACAGTAAAGTAGTTGTCTTCAATTGCTTTGAAAAATCCTCATCTTGATTCTTAGTCCAATAACTGAAACCTGCCTTGTACCTGCTGCATCCAAAATTATGCAATGGAAAATTAGGGTATCAAAGAATTAATGCTATTGCTGTCCGACACATCTTGATTTACATTTCTTTCCTAATCGTACCACAGTACACAGTGCAGAAATAAACCTGGTAAAAGATACCACATTGCACCTTTCTGGTACACACCTGCACCCTTTTTCCATGCAAATTTAGCTCTCAGTAGGAAAAAAGCTAGATCTCTCAACCAGTGACATTTCTATTTAGAAGCCAAACGTATCATTTGTACACAGTCTATGCTTCAACTTCTTGGAAAAATATGAGCTGTTATCTGAGAAAGAACAGATATATTGAAGCTGTCTTGCAATGCAGAATTTACCAACTCTAAGAAGGTCAATTCGAGCTGCCTTTACCTCCATGCTGGGGATCCAAAAGCTTTAGGCAGTGACTGGTCTTATCCCTGGCAAGCATGCAAGCATGGTTGCTTAATCTCAGGCTGTTTTAATCCCAGAAAAGATGGAGTTTGCAAACCAAACTTGTACAGCCAGGCATGAGTCATTTATTAAGGATAGGAGTCCAGGGAAATCAGGTATGATCACAGTAAGGATTGGGTACTTCTAAACCAGTGCTTACCTATGAATTCCAAATAGTATGGGTTTTTTTGTTAAAATCAAGGATGGTGGTATTACCTAAAACCATGAATAGAGACATCATTTGAAGAGGTCAGGCACTCACATTCAGATTTTTACTTTTAGCTGTACTGCACAGAATGATATAAACTAGGGATATAATACTACCAGCTGCTAACTCGAACTGCTTATTGAGGGCAATTTTTAGCATATTCCTCACTAAAATGATTTTCCAGTATCCAAAATTTGGATAGCACACAAAATAAATAATCCTAACTTTAGGCTAAGGCAACAAAAGATTAAAGGCATGTTAAAGCCTAAAGAGCTTAAATTTTGCTTAGTCACTGCCTGAAGCCTGTATGAACTCTGCTTTATGCATTAAAGCCTTTCAGGGACCTCAAATCCTCTTTGTGGACATAGAACAGTTTGGGTTGGAAGGGATCTTTAAGGTCATCCAGTCCAAACACCCCCACAATGAGCACGGGCATCTTCAAGTAGACCAGGTTGATCAGAGTCCCATTCAATCCAGCCTTGAATGTTTCCAGGCATGGGCAGCCACAGCAACCTGTTCCAGTGTCTCACCACCCTCATCATAAAAAATTCTTCCTTATATCTAGTCTAAATCTCTCCTCTTTTAGTTTAAAACCATTGCCCTTCATCCTATTGTAACAGGCCTTGCTAAAAAGCTTGTCTTATCTTTCTCGTAAATTCCTTTTAGGTACTGGAAGGCTGCTATAGGTCTCCACGCAGCCTTCTTTTCTCCAGGCTGAACAGCCCCAACTCTCTCAGCCTGTCTTCATATGCGTGGTGCTCCAGCTCTCTGGTCATCTTCATGGCTGTCCTCTGGACCAGCTCCAACAGGTCCCATGTCTTTTCTGTGCTGAGGACTCCAGAGCTGGATGCAGTACTCCATGATTATCCAAACGGCTGCAATGTCTAGCTCAAACTGAAATACTTATCAAGTTCAAAATAAACATAACTTTACCTATTAGTAAGCATAAGATTTACTGGATTAGGCAGGAGTATTAATAGAGCTGGCTACATTTAAAGACAAAGTGAGCAGAGAAGCCATTTCTAACTTTAAACAGCATTGAGCATTGTTGGATAATGTGGCTTTTCTCTCTGCAGCAACAGTGGCCAGAGCCATGTCTCCCTCTCAACTCTCTTCTGAAGGGGTACTTTAAACTGTAGGCAATATTGAAAGTCGAGATGGGGCACCTCCAATTCCTACTGCACTGTTTTGCTCATGAGGGACTACTATTTAGCTCGACTGGGTTATTCAAATTACAGCTGATATAGGTCTGAATAACACCTATCTGCACATTTGAATGTGTCTGCTTTCTGCAGATAGCTATAACATAATCCACTTCCTAAGTACAACCTATAGCGCCCTTAATTTTTTGTGCTGAGGGTTCTCTAGCTATAATGCCTAGTCCTGCAAAACACTGCAACAGCTCTCACGTAATAGAACTACCATGAGAGTTTGCAGTTCTTGAAGCCATGGAGAAGCAATGCACCTCCATAGTATGCAGCCAATATCACATTATACATGTAACTGGGCTGCACAGCTTTTACAATGCTTAGTCACAGAGATGCCACTGCTGTGTTACTCTTGTTTTCATTGTGGTAGAGTGAAATAGAGTTCTCCCTCTATGGGTTTGATTATATCCATGTTTATGTTAGCACTGAGCACCAACAGTTACTCAACCTGACACAGGAACTTTTCTTCTGTTTTATATGGAACTAGGACTGCTGTTTAACAGATATTTTTGCATAGATATATGCTCGTGTAAATGCCTGATACTACAGAACTGTATTAAGTAGAATTTATACTTGGGTTTTGAACTAGTAGTAAGGCATCTACCACACCATGGCAATGCAAAATGTTGGTAACTAACAGAAAGCAAATGGTTTAGCAACACTTCTAACAGAGCTCTGCAGATCAGATGCACTAAAACACTCAATACCATTGCAAGAGCTAAATGCAGAAAACCAAAAGCAACTCTGAACTCATTCATGAATACATTTAAATAGTTCTGTGCTGACAGCACCTATTTCATCTACCAGTTTCTTGCATTGGCTCTAAGAGGTTCACGTACTCTGCACTGAGCAGCAGGTACCAAATGAAGGTATCTCTCTCAAGGGAATTGTGCTCTGAAGACACTCACTATTCAGCAAGAATCACACTGTGGGGTGTTGTCAGGATGGCTTTTTCAGCTTCAGTAGAGTCATTGTAGCCAACACAGAGATGTGTTTCAAATGTTTATTAACTCTTTGGAAACAGGAGGAAAAAGACCACAAGATTTAGGATCACAGAATGACTGAGGTTGGCAGGGACCTCTGAAGGTCATCTGGTCCAACTGCCCTTGCCCACACAGGGCCATCAACAGCTGGTTGTCCAGGACAATGTCCAGAGGCTTTTGAGTACCTTCAAGGATGAAGACTCCACCACCTCCCTTGGCAACCTGTCACCCTCACAGTAAACTAGTATTTCCTGCTGTTCAGAGGGAACCCCCTATGTTTCCACTTGTGCCATTGCCGTGCTCCTATCACTGGGCACCACTGAAAAGGGCCTGGCCCCATCCTCTTTGCACTCTCCCTTCGGGTATTTAAATACATTGATGAAACCCCCCCTTGAGCCTTCTCTTCTCCAGGTTGAACAGTCCCAGCTCTCCCAGTCTTCACAGGAGAGATGCTCCAGTCCCTTAGTCATCTTCACATCTCTTTGCTGGACTCTTTTCTGTAGCCCCATCTCTCTCTTGTCCTGGGGAGCCAAGAACTGGAGGCAGTACTACAGATGTAATGACAATTTTACAAGGTAGAACTTTACACTTAAAATAGAGGAAGCAAAAAACCTGAGAAATCTAACAAAGAAAAAATATTTAAATATCCAAAAGTGTAGAGAAGCAATAGAGTACTATCACACCTCAAGAAAAAACAGGACAATAGCAGAAACCAATCCAGGTACAGAAAAGAAGCATTAAATCAGCATTATATTCTCAGCTGAGTATTTGTGCATGAATGTTCTTTATTGTGTTACCATCTTTGCTTCTCTACAAGTGACTGGCAAGAAGATACAGATCCGGCATGACAACATTATGCTCAGCTCCTCACATTATGACAATTCCTCACATTTTTCCAATGGCAGCAGCTTTTGACCAGTAGCAAGGTGAACTAAATTTGGACCAGCCACCTGGAAGTGAAGGATATTATGGTTCTCCTATGACTGCTACTGTCCCCAGCTTGTTTCAATAGCAAAGCAAGAACAGAAAATCAACAAGACAGTAACAATGCGCACAACGCAGATAAATTTCAGACAAAATGCAGGAAGCCTACTTCCTGGTTGTCTTACTTTCACTTTAAATTATACTACTACAGAACACAGAAGCATCTCTAATACTGGGGTAAAAGAAAACTCAGCTTACATCGGTATGGTTTCATTTCAGGTACAGAAGGGCTCTGCTGGACTTGAGGCATAGAGTAACTGAGAGTATTAACATCTGTTCCTTGCTCATCACAGACTTACTAAGGCAACTTTGGGCAAGTTACCATCTCTGCTTCATCAGTGCAATGGAGATAGGATTTTTCTGCCTCATAGGCAAGACTAAAATTAATCTCTATAAACTGCCTGAGTAGTCAGGAGTTTTATATTAAATATTAAAATTAATATGAAGATTTTAAACAGGTAAAATGTAATAGAGAATAAAACCCCTTCCACTAACAAATTCAGAGCTATTACCTAAACCATATATATGTATAATCCCTCCAGAAAAGAAAGTATGAATCCATTTAATTACTTCCCTAACTTGTGAAGTTTACTTATTATTTCCTGCCCCCCAGAGTATACATGCATTTCTATACCTCTTTTCAGAACAGTAAACAACTCAAAAAGTTTCCACGACTGAACAAGCAGTGGTCAAATGAGAGAGAAGGGCGTGTTTGTGCCAAGGAGCATGGGAGGCAGAAAGAAAAGAAACAAGACAAACCAGGTTAGTAAGGAAGGCACTTATTAAACAAAAAAGAGCACTTGCAATAATTTACTTCCTCTTCCTCGAGTTCTCAAGGCAAGCAAGGGAGAAGAGAGATTTTCTTGGAAGATGGAATGACGTCAAGGAGTTAACTCGTATGTGTATTCATCAAGACCTTTCCAAAAATAAATGGAAAGTATATTTTTTTTTTCCTCTCTGTAGAGAAAAGAGGATGTAAAAGAATTATTCAGTCACTCATAACTGATACGAAACAGAAAATACAAAATGTGTCCAATCTCTACTAGCATCATGTGAGCCCTTAAATGCAGGAATAGAAACTTTAAACAGTGCATACTGCATTGACAGAACATCTTAAAAAAGGAGTTTGCATCCAAAATTCGGAATGACAAGTAAGGAAGATGAGTAGTAATGATAGATGCCTGAGTTTTAGCTCAAAATGTTTGGTAAGTGCAAATAAGTGATAAAATAAGATTAAGAAAAACAGTTTAATGCAGTATCAGAAACAGTGTAGGTTTGGGGAGAGTGGGGACGTTCAGAGCATTAGTTCTCCCATACTTGTATTCACATATAGATAGCTGAATAATTAACAGTTTGATGATATTAATGTACTGGAATACTAGAGAAATTCACTGCACAATTACTTCGGTATTCAACCGTGCCAAATAAATGCAAAAATGTAATATGAAAGCAACTGCAAATGCATACTAATTTAGGAAAATGGAGCTCCCTCAGTCCTCCAAAAGAGGCAGAACTAGTGGGTGTCACAGAGGCAGACTGCTGACATCAATGGAAACCCTAAGCAGCCTTAAATTTTAGTGTGAACTTCAATTCAGGAATAACTAATTCCTTTATCACAGTTTTCTGTAGAGAGGAGAAAGCTGTGTAGCATAAGAATAAGCAGCAACTAATTCACATTATAGCTAGGTAATAAATATTATGGTGACAGAACGAATGATTTTTTTCTCTGTAGCTTCATAATGCCTACTGTAAAGAGTCCAGGAGCCAATGAATACAAAATACAAACGTTATTATGATCAGGCTACACAGCAACATTAGGAAGGATTAACCAACACCTCAATGTAAGTGCTCTTATACGAAAAATAAGGAATTTACAGTTGATTTGTGGACAAGCCCTTATTTGTATTTCACAGACAACACAAAACCAACATATACATATACAGTACAGAAGATCCTAAACCAAAACATTGTAATAACACTTGGAGGGTTTTGTAAGGTTCTCTTACTCGCACGCACTATAAGACTCACTAAAAAAAACCAAACAAAACCAACAAAAAAACAACCAACCAATCACCTCCCCCACAAACAGCAACCCACTGAAATTTAGGTTTTCTTAACATCCTGGTGAAAGCATAAAACTGCAGACATGAGGTGGCAAATGATGAACTACTCCCACTTGCGTGTACATTTTTCTTTAACACACCTGCATGCTGTTGATTAGCTAGTACCAGACTCACACCCGTGAAAATAAAAATCTGACTCTAAAATGTATGCTATTAACACTAAACCATCAATATTCATTTGTATATAAAAATAACTTTTAAAAGTACACCTGTAAAACAAAACAGACATTTTTATAGTTAAGAAAATGAATAAAAAAAGAAGAAATCTAAACTTCCCCTACGGTGTACTCCATTAACTCAGGCATGTACATAACAGAGAATAAATTAAAAAGTAAATTATTGTGAACACTATGCTCTCCAAAATGAGAGAACGGAGGAAAAATGGGATTATTATGAACAGTTCATCAACCTACATGCTACATTTGAATTCTAGTCAAACTTTGGGAGTGACTTCTCATCTAGTTATATAAAACAGATGCCAAATGAACTATATTTACTACAACTTTCTGCATGTTTCTGCATGAAGCTTTCATGTAATTTGATTTCCTTAAGTTCAACAAAGTTTAGCAACGGAGTTTACAGATGGCAAAGCTGAGACTAGAAAATCCTCAAAACAATGCTCAAATGCTTATTGGCAAGTTCCACCAAGCTAACGAACAGACAGAAATGTTCCATAGTTACTCTCTTTCCAGTGGTCCAAAACCTGTCCCTCTTTTAGCTTGATAGGTAACTTGAACTCGTTGGAAAGAGCAACTTCATTTAGTGAAAAGAATGCAAGAGAATATGAAAGTTGATTAAGTATTACGAGGAAAGAAATGTCTATCAATCCCCTTGACTTGGTCAAATGCACTCTTGCGTTGTAACCCTTTTTCTTATGATAAAAATCACTGCAACATGAAAATGAATAGCCATGGCAGGCCATTCTTCTCTTTCAAGATGTATTTGTTGGCCACACTCCCACCTCTCTACCTAATCCAGGATAGAATCAATCCTGCAGTAGCTGGGAATTTGAAAAATGAAAATGTTACATGTAATAAATTCTCCCAACTTGGAAATACTGGATGTGTATGGGGTAAAAGGCTTTGCTGACACACCACAGTAGCTCAAGTGTTAGAAACAGTGCAGTTATGCTAACACAGCTCTCCACTCATTTGTCCCATTGTGCTAGAGTGGCTATGCTATTCCACGTTCTATTTTATAATATATTTAATATGGCATAAACTAGCTACAAAGACAATAAGCAAAATTTAAGGCACATTTTGTGTGTGTGCTTTGATCACAAACTCCTTGGAACAGCAATTCTTCCTAAGCATCTGAAACACACTTTTGCACATTTTGAATACTTTCATAAACCAGCATTTTTGGCAGAAGGCAAGCCTGTGAGATATTTCAATTCTTTGTACATCCTTCCTGACTGCATAATTCTATTATCCAATTTACTTTTGTCTAAGTTGAAAGAACACACACCGAGATGCATCTAAGAGACACAACAACAAAAAAGTCATGACAACATGAGAACAATTAACTGTAAGGTGATCAGTATTCTTAAAGTGCCATTGTTAAATACATAAAATCAAAGAGATGGCAAGCAATTCAAAAGAAAGCTGAATATGAAAGTAAGAGAGATAAATGGATTTAGTCTTAAATTAATTTCTTAAATTCATGATTAAAAAGACAGACTGGTATTACACCATCTCCTCCTGTCATTAAATAAAGAAAATTGTAATCTGCACCCTAATCCTCTTAAGTTCATCACAGGACCACACTAAGACTGACACAATACATATTCCAAATACCTTAGCAGATGTTGTTATTCTTTACTCCAATACTGCAAATGAAGACTTTTGATTTGATGATACTAATTTAAAGGACTTCCACCTCTCTCTACACCACCATGATATGCAGGGCCACAGGCCAATGAAAAACTTTGTATTTCACCACAGAATAAGCAAATAACAGGTTTTTACACCATTGTTTCAATCTCTGCTTTTTCATGCTGTGTTCTGACCCTGTTCAGGCCTAAAAGCCCGTTCACCACTTGTGAAAGCATAGGTGTGTTGACTGCACAACCTCAATCTCATTTTAGCTACTTGCAAGCAATAATAAAAAAAAGTAACACTGTTATATTCCCATAGAAAAAAAAATTATTACAATAAATACAAAGTTCTGTGGTGATCTAATCAGTAACTTAAAAACCCCCCAACATTTTTATTTAAAATGAAAAAGAGCGACAACATACCATATTGTAAACCTTCCACCTTTAAAATCACAATTTGGTCAACCAGTTGCTGATTAAGGTTCCACTAAATGTTAATACAGTATTACATTTAAATTATCCCACATAGACAATTAACAAAGGACCACTAATCTCAGAGCAGCCACATGGCCAGTATTATTAAAATGCCCAAAATACTCTTCTCCTTTGTCCCACTTGGAGTGTAGCTTCTCAGCCATTTGCCGGGAGCTGTTGTCCTTCATTGCCTGATAGTGCCATCTGACAATGGCCTACGACACCTTTAACGATGAATTCAAGTGCTCTGAAGAAAGGGCTCACAAAAATGTGCACTTCTAGCAATCTGCAAGCAGACAATATGCCTTCAGCTCCTTTGGTTTTAATAATGTTCCCTTTGGAAAGTGAATCAGTTGAAGACTGTTCCAATAAAATAATAGTAAGTCATAGTCTAGACAAGGCATAAACCACTGTCTATACAGTTTGTGACAACGTCCTTGTTTTTCTTTCTTCCACATTTTTTTTCCAGAGACCATGCAGGAAAGGCAGTTTGATTTTATCCATATTCTTACTGTAAACATTCAGAAATATACCAAGGACAACCAGTAAGCCTGACCACACGTACCTAAAAGGAAGGGGAAGGAAGAGAAAAAAGTTACCATTAGTACATTAGTACTTTATCCGTAACACTTATATACCAATATTTGTGGATGAAATAAAAATAAAGCCCCCACATTAAGGAGAGAAGACTTTAAGGAAAAAAAACAACCACAAATTAGTGGACTGTGAGAAAGATTTGCTTACATCTTTATTATTACTATCCTTCCACCCTTCCTTTTCCTGTTCTGGCTGAAGAGCTTATTAAGGTGTGTTTATAGTTAAATAGCAACTAAACAGTAACTGCTCTTTCTCACATGAATAAAGGAGTCCTGAGGGGTTTTAGTACATTTTTTCTTCCTACAGTTATGAGAGCTATACTCTCTGTAACTGGCCCAATATGTGTTCTCACTCTGTGCCTTACAGTCATAGTTTCCAATGTAAGCGCATTTTTGTTTCAGCTCTCCATTATTTTAAGCTTCAAGATTGTTAGCTGAAGTAAATTGCACTAGGGCATTTGGCTGTAAGCTTTGTTCTCAAACCTCAAAAAAAATTACACATAGCAATAGAATTGAGAACTATTTTGCTTCAAACCAGAAGTAATCAGGACCAATGTATCAACTTAGCTGCATTTTGCAATGTAAGCTCTTCCTTGAAATTAAAAAAAAGGGAAGAAACCCAAGCTCAGAAAACTTGTAATTTAATATCTCAAGATAACAGAAGCTTGCAGTTGTTTAAAAAGGCTAGTTAAGAACTCACACCTGAGCTCGTAAATGGGGAAATAATACCATCATGGAGAAAATGCCTTCCTTTAAATCTTCCTTCACAGAGAAAGTACCCAATTTATTAGCTATCATAAGCACTAGATAAACAAAAAAAAAAAAACCAAAACAAAACCAACCCCAAAAATGCCAACACGTGTACTAGCTTGTCTTCCAGACATTTTGAAAAATGGAAACTATTTTCTCTAGCATGATTAGCATCAACAAGCCAGTCAATATTTACAGCAGAATGCCAACATTTGTAGAAGATAAGAAATGAAAAGCACTAAAGTCTGAATATGATTAATTACTGTTGTTATATTTCCATGATCAAGACCATGATTTTTTTATAACACACATAAAACCCTATTCAAAACTGTAAATACTTACTGTAATGTGAACGGCTTTGCAAAGAACAAGAAAGAAAGCACAATGGTCATTGCTTTTCTTCCTGTTGTTACTGCAGAGGAAAACCAATATTTACTTCTTTAAGCATTCAGTCACAGCAAAAGAACACAATATAGGCTTCAATATTAGTAGATAACCTCATTACTTAATTGTCTGGCTAACACAATGATCATCCTTGGTGCAAACACAGACTGCAGATGCACTAGTCCAGTACAAAATAGCGCTAGAACCATATGCTGTTCGAAACAAGTACACTGCATCAGTAGCATCAGCTTCAGTCACAGTATCTGCAGCAGAGAAACTTCCAGAAGACTTGCTATTTAATAACTTCATGCTGATCAATTCACAATATCTGAAAGCAACAAACAACCCTTTCAAGTAACTAATGGTATAAATTAATCTGTTAAAGAAGAAAAAACTGGTATCACTATATGGATACACCAAACCTCTTGCCATTTCCACCTCATGCTATTACAGTTCAGTGGTGTTTGGGGCTTTATTTTTAAGTGGAATGGTGTCATCACCTTGGCATTCTTTTGAAGTTACTGAAAATTTACCTAGCAGTGCAGAGAAATACAATTTTGGTTAGAAACCCAAGAAACTCAATGATGTCTGACTTCAGAGGCTGCATTGGGAAGTTTTCATCAAAACCATTAAAAGACCTTCTTCTACATGTCATCTTCTCACTAGAAAGAATTAAGGGAGTAAGGGGAGTTGAGAACACAACCCTGTTACTAAAAATGGAAGTAAACTATCTGTTTGGGATACTCTCAAACTAACTGTAGCTCCAACAATGATTTGAACAATTTCATTGCTATCTGCTATGAACAATACAGCAAATTATGTACTGGGAAGCCTACAGACTTCATCACTGAAACAAAACCAATAAACGAGTAGAAGTTATTGCAAATGTTTAAAAAAAGTGACAGTACAGCCAGGCATACAAATTCAGCTATGGTTAAGGGAATGAGAAGGGGCTATTCTATATAATAGTGCAGGCTTTTCACTTGGTTAAAACAAACAAACAGAGACAACTGCCTGCACTTAAATAAAAATATGTATTTTTATTAACACGAAGTATTTTGCTTACCATCAAGTACATTTTACTATACAATACTGGAAAGCCTTACTTGTACAACTACATCCATATTAGTCTCACATTAGTCTTACTGTAACACACTGAGAAAAAATGAACCAGTGACCCCTGATGTAATTTCTCACTGTTTTGGCTAGAAAAGCAAGTTTCATTCTCTCCAACCTGCCCCCACAAACAAATATTTACTTAAAAGCATGTTTTGTAGTAGAAGAAACAGTCTTCACCATTGCTTTATCTGCCCGTCTAAACTTCTAAGTAGCAATTTTCTTAAAATGTAAAGAAATTTATGTGCATCAAATAAAATGATTTTCTATTACATAAAAAATTAAATGAGAATTAAAAAGAAAATTGAGTTTTAATTAGAAAACAGTTTACAGATGAATAATTAAAAAAAAAAAATCGGTAAATTACTTCAGTTTTTCTAATTACAATTATTTCTGTTCTTTCAAATCAGTTATTAATTAGAATATTTATGTAACCATTTCCTTCTAAATTAAGTGCCTTTTCTTCTTTTGCTCAATTAAGTCTGATAATTTCTCATTCTGCTAATAGAAATATAATTTTCATTAAACTCTTTCACCCCGCTCCCCCCCAAAGAAGGGGAGGGCAGATGAGGGGTGGGAGGGACAGTAATGAATGTGGTGTTCTTCCAAGGCACAATAAATATTTTCACATTGCTACAGGCAAGACAGAAAGGGCTAAAGAGTTGGAATTATCAAGGTCAAGCACAAGAAAACCTGGAGAGGGTTTTTTAGTATTTTTAGACATTTTTTAGCACAGTAAGATTTTTTTATTTTTTAAAAAAGCTATTTTAATACATGAACCAACACTCTCATCTGGGCCAATTTCCAGTCAGAAGACCTTTGTCCAGTCAGAAGAACTTTATTAAAAACATACATGAAACAGAAGCACTGCAGAACAAATAATTAATGGGAAAGCAAAGCATGCAATCCTCAGGTCAGAAAAAAACCTGTCTGTATTTTCCTCTCCATGACCACAGATGAAGGTAGAGCATCACCTGACAGAAACCAGCCTTTAGGGGTAGAAGGAAAAGAGGAAAGTATCTCCATGGCATCTTGCTACAACTTCCCCTGCAGGCCCTTGTGATTAATGTTTGTAGTTTAAAGGAAAGGTAACCTGAGGAAGGAATGAGCCCAGTGTAACTGTTCTTGACAGACTACTGTAGCAACTATAGAGATGATAGAATAAGCTAAATAACTGATTTTTGAAAAACACACTCAAGTTACATTTTAAGTTTGGAAGCAACAATTTTCTACAGACAAAGAATTTTACATTCTGTATCGGTATGTATATAGTGCTGAGTAATAATTTCAGGAACAGCCTAAAACAGGTGCACATGAAGATGATGAAAAATGTGTCAGACTTTTCCTTTAGTGTTGTTAGATACATAAAAAATGTTAATAGTGGAATCAACTGCTGTTAAAATGAACAGCAAGGTCATTTCCCCTTTTTCCTGCAGTTGGGGATACTCTGATATGTAGGCACTTCAGTCACTTGACTATACATTTCCATTGCAATTTCCCTTTGTAGAACAGTGTTGTTCCTTCACTAAAACATAGCACAGGCTACATGTACAAGATTACTTAGCAGCCTCTTCAATATTGAAAATATGGCACAGAAGGAACGAGGAAGCTCTCAACCACATATACTAGTAAAGATCAGTGCTACACGAATCACAATCGGTCAGCATAAAGAACAGAAAAAAATGCAGAGTAAGAACAATTCTCAAAAGGTCCTTCCTAAATAATGGAATTACTTTACGGTTTTATACCAAAAGCAGTAAAGATATAATTTGTTCATACCTGTTACAGCCAGAAGGGCACCAAAGATTTTAATCAAAGCTAGAACAAAGGATATGCCAAAATACCCAGTCAGGGAGAAAAGGAATGCATAACCGTAAGTCTGAACTGGATGCTGCAACAACAACAACAAAAAAAAAGCCTGTTAGGAAAATGTAAAACAAACCCTGAGGTATTGCAAAATGACATAAAACTACAAAATTTAATCAACTGCTTCAGCAATAACAAGCTGTTCAACAATGCATTCATGCAAAGATCCTTATTTAATTTTAGTTAAATAATGGAAAAATAATAATGAAATTATAAGCTCATAAGCCTGGTCCTGTGATTGTTTTGTTTTTTAAAACATTACCCTATCTTATACATCAAAGACTGTAACAACTTAATGTATGAAATATACAAGTTAACCAGTTTACATGATGGAAAGACTTTAGATAAGTGGTGAGATTTTCTAAACCATACAATGTTTTCCAATGAGATTCTTCATAGAAAAAAAGGAAATCTTTACACCTACCTTTGAGCAAAATGTTACTGCAGGGCTTAATCCACTAGTGCATATTAATCCAAATAAAATATACACAAAACCTATTGAATAGGAATACAAAACCTAGAATAGTTTAAGAGAAAATAATTACCAGGTGATACTATACAAAAGGACAAAAGTAAATTCTTTCAAATGCTTGGTCCTATTAATATGTTCAACTCCTCAGAGTTAAATTTGCAATGTTTGAAGATACTTTTACTAGGATTTCTATAATAGCTGATTTACAGTGAAAAGTGAGTAATAAGTGATAGAGAAACTCTTCCTACCCACAACTACATTAAAAAAAAAAGGTTTTGTAGGGTAGTCGTTTGATAATATCCTGAGGTCAAAGTTGACTGCAGTAAACCCTTCAAATACAGGATTTCACAGCCTAAATAAAACTTCACATAACTATGTAATTTAATAGTTCAAATAATATCTTAAATGTACTTTGTTTTCTGCTACTTACCCTACACAGTAAAGATCCGTGTTACATTAAATGTACAAAGGGTAGCACATAATCACCACAACTGCCAGAAGTGTCACATAAGCTTTATCTGTGTCACTTCAGTTCAAGTACATGATGCACCCGTGTTACGGTTATAGGATTCAAGGTTTTCAACCAGCTCTGACCTAGCTCAGTACTCAAAACAGCCTATACTCAACAAACAGGTATTAATTTTGTCTGTACCCTTATTTAATTCATAGCTTCATACAGCAACGAAAGAGCCTTCATGCTATCCTTTCCCATGTAGAAGCATCAATAGAAGCTGAAACTGTCCATCTATGTAGTGGGAAGCATTCAGCTGTTGGGCTTTTTCTTGTGAAAAAGGGATACAGTGAACAGAACTATTCTACACATCATTAGTTAGAACAGGCTGACTACACTTTCAAAACTCAGTGTCAATTACAGGCCTTCTTTCAACACAAGTTTAATCAACTACTTTTTGTTATATTATCTCAATTATTTGAAAAATAAATCTATTAACATTTGATTACAATGCCATGAGACATCAAAAGACTTATCACTGCTCTACAATAAAGGAGGATGAATATACTTTTTAAAAGCAAAACTGTTTTGAAGCTCATGACCTGATCTTCAGAGCTCTTATTTTACACCGTTTATACACACAAAAATTAGCCTCTACTTCTTAATTTGCCTCTACATCCAGCTTTTCTCCCAAACTACCGAAAGACCTCACTTTCACAACCAGGACTGAGTACCACATTGTTAGTTCTTTGTTAGGCAGTGTGATATAGGTCACTTCATACGAATGACATACAAGGCAAAATCAGGTATAACCTTCCAGAGCAGTGGTTTCTCTTTTCATAATTGCTTAATCCAGGGCAAGCTCCACATTCAGCAACAAAACAGATCTTGTGGATGACACATTCCTTTGCTATTCAGTTTTATTTCCAGATAACTGTCCATTATATGCGATCTCTGATACAGAAGACCTCTTAAATTTTTACCTACATTATCAAGGCTGGAAAAATAATTTCTGAAATCCTGCTTGTACTCCTGCACTGAATTCTCCAAACAAAATCCTGGAGTGTAATCTCTAGGCCTCAAAAAACCAAAATCTTTTTATCATTAATCACTACAATGATTCTGTACAAAAAGTATGAGCATACAATACGAAGAGCAAAATTTGTCAGACTATCACAGAATAAGTAGCAAGGTTCTGGAGGTAACAGGAGCTTTGCAGGTAAGGCAGTTAATAACTGTCAGATGACTGCTGGCAAGGTACAAAGTGGGCAAGAAAACAGTTACAGACTATATTTTGTTTTGGATTTCAGAGAGTACAGCTACAGAAGTCTGCACTAGGTCAGGTCAGGTTCATGTAGCTAAAATCTGCTTCCAGCAGCAGTCAACAGTGAATACTAGAGAAAAGTACAAAAGTAAAACCAAGAACACAGTGACACTTCTCTGGTATATTCTTCCACTTCCCAGAAACTTTCAGATCAAACTTCTTGAGCCAACCTAGATCACTTTCAGCCTTAAATGAAACTTTCTTCTAACCGATTTTTTATTCCATGTATGAAGTTATCCTCACAAATGAGAAACTGGATTTCCCAGTTAAATGTAAAATACCTGCCAAATATGAAAACTAAATTTCAATTACTTTTGACTTTGGCATATTCAAAGAATGCCTGTTATAATAAAAGATTTTCTTGTATTGACTTTAGAGAAAAAGATGCCAAGTTCAAACATATTTTATCTAAAAAAAAAGAAAAAAAAAGCACTCCTCACAAACAGATAATCCACATTCCAAGTAAGTATATAAAAAATACTGAGCAAGACTTTTTTTTACAGAATTATGTATTTCACTGAATCAGGAACACACATACTCATCTATTCTGAAAGTCAGTTTTATGGATTTCAAAAGCTTCAAAAAAGGCTGCCTCTCAAATGCTAGCACACTACAAGCAGAAGTCTAGCAAGTAAGAAAAGCAATGTGTTCCATGTAACACATGCACATCTATACTAGAAAAGCAGTACGTATTTTTCAGAGATGCACATGATCATTCAGAAAACACTCTGTCGATTTCAGGCCTGCAGCGTAGACATAGAAATTGTTGCTAGAAATGAGTGTTTCTGTAGCTGCAATATATGTACATTAAGTTGCACGTAGAAAGCAGCACCCTTGAAACCTTAAAAACCAAACAAAATATCAGCAAAAGCTCCCAAACAAAGAGAAAATTTCAAGAACAGTACACGAAGAGCTCTCCTTTACATATGCAAGAGAAAAGAAGATTAAGTTTCATGTTCTTTCATTGTATGCCTTGTCTATGATATGTTATTTTAAAACTGCAAATCTGGTATTTACCATTTCTGAATTAGAACCATTGTGCAACTTCATAGCTTTTTCCTGTACATTTCCTATAACTGCATCTGCACAGAGGGCAAGGGATATTAGGACCACACCTAATGTAAGAAAGAAAGAAACAAAAACCTGTTCAGAATATTTATCAGCAGAGCAGTGACAAAAAACACTACTTACTTATCGGGGGGGGGGGGAAGAAATAAATCTAAGGAACAGGAAAATCTTAACAACCCCCCTCTATAGCATATTCTAAATGTCAGCAAAATGATTTAATGATATAAAGCAGTGTCCGTCTCCACTCTCTCCACCAGTTAACTCCTGAGCACTGTGTGCCTCAAAGCTTGACAAGAACATTTGGACATTGCTATAAAGAAGCCAGCTGTACTTTGTGTAGTAACAAGAGTGAAAAAATGTCAACTGCATTTATTTAGGTATTTTTAATGAAGATATATAACCAGACAACACACTCTTTTGGGTAGTTACTCCTGTTTTTTCCTGAAAAAGGCAAATAAAAATGTTAGATATAATGGTTAAACAAATGCAAGAGGATTCACAACAGAAGTCTTCCATTTCTGAAATACTAATTTTTAAAACCTGCTGTTCAGGTACAAACCCCATGGTTTTAGGTTACCATATTTGTTCACAACAAAGTCATTACACAGTCAATAATGCAATCAGCTTCCCAACAACAAAAATTAGTAACTTTCTTTTCACACCAGTCACAATGCATTTTCCAACCTCCCAACTTCAATTCTTTCATGACTGTAGCGACTGCTGCATTTAATGATACATACTGGTTGAAATACCACTTTTCCTAGGTATACAATATTACAGAAGATATTAGTCATCAAAATCATGTTTACGGTGTGCTCTAGTCTCGACGAATGAGGAGTGTAAGACTAGAAACAAGCAGTGTTATATTTTCTTAATATTACGTTTACTACTGGAGGTCTCAGATTAGGAGTTTTATTGGACCAAATGGAGTGCAAGTTTCTGGCAAAGGAAAAAAAAAAAATCCAGTTCCTAAGATTCTCAGAATTTAAAGATTTGACATTTTTAAGAACAATGAAGTTTAAGGTGGCATCTTCTTGAGAAACTTCTGTGACTTTCAAACCAGCATTTTTTTGTTGGGGAACCATTTCTTTTCCCAGGCTAGAGTAATATACAACTGGGACAATATAAAAAGATTTTTCATTACTCAAAGTTATCAGGCATTGGAAAAGGTATGAGGAAATGAAATGATAACCTTAATACTAATTATGCTGAAGACATAGATATATTAACTAATTGGATTCAGCTCTGGTCCAAAGGTATAGCTTGCCAATAGCATTGCTGCAGATCCCTTTCGTTAAAGTGACTGAGTATATCTCCATGTTCAATATCATGTATTTTCCAGCAGTGCTTAATGAACCAGGCGCAACACTGGACAAATGCATAGGTTCAGTACTGGATTGAGATGAAAAGGTTACCTGGAATCTGAAGTGCAAGTGTGCATGGAAAAGAGAAATGTGGAGACAAGACAGATGTTAATATTACATACACAGTTTGGAGTATGAAGAGAAGAACAGCACTACACCTGCTAAGCAGCAGCAGCAAAACCATGAAAGAGACCCGTAATGTTATATAGTATGTAAAGTGTGAGTAGAAACGATTGAAAGAATGGTCCTAAATTATTTCTGAAAGATATTAAACATGGAGGTCTTGCACTAACCAACTTGATTGAAATACTACATTACATTGTATTTTACCCTATTAATGTGATGTTTGAAGTCATTTAAGATATTAACACTGCTTATACATTTATAAGTTGTTGTTGAGGAACTTATGTAAATATCCAACACATTCTCATACTCACAATTGGTACCACACAAATGTGTTAGCATGTTGTTTGGAGTTTACCTGCCCATTAAGACCTCTTTAATAATTCACATACATACGATTAGAAGACACAGTAGATGTAACAAACCAAGTAGTATCTCCTTAACAACAGAGAAGCTAAGGACAAAACACCTTGGTCTGCAAGGCTAAACTGCATGTGCACAAATAGTCCAGGATGGAAGAATTTGCATAGAACCAATATTTTTACTGTGACTTCTCTGAAAATAGTTAATTTCACTTACACCTGTAAAGCCAGAACAGTGGAAGTTCCCATAACACCAATGTTTCAAGGCTATCTCCTTCTCCACACCCTTCTCTTCTGGTCTGTCTTGGAATTCCTGTATCTATTATTCACAGCTATTTAGGATATCTACCACTACCTCTCCGATCTAATAATGACAGAAGATGCTTTGAACTCTTAGCACCAACTCCATATTGAAGAGAATACCTCTCCATTTGTTACAAATATGTACCTGTTCTGGCAGAACAGAGCTTCTGCTTTCTTAGCTGACGTCTTTCATGTGTAAACAAAATCTGCATAGACACCTTTTTGGCCCAGTAATACTGAGATTAGATTTCAACAGCAAGAAAGGAAAAAAAAAACAAACCTCAAAGCCCACAAAAACCCCAAACTGAAAACCTCATATAATTGTTCATCCAGGTAGTATTTTATATCTGCTCATGTTCCATTTTTAGTATTTGCCTCAAACAAAGATTATGAATTTTGTTTAACGTCACAGTAAAGTTTTGCGCTCTCAGAACTGTGAAATGTAAACATCTTTAGTCTTAACAAGTTAGTAGTTCTGTGAAACCATGCTAGAATCATACTCATTTGCATGGAAGCAGTTCTAATAATTGTGAATAAATCACTGGAAGGAACCCATGAATTTATAGGGCAGTAAGTAGGCAGCAACAGAAAACTGCAATTTTGGAAAACAGTAATTCTGAAGTTAAACATTTATTTTGCTGTTTATGTTTTTCAAAGTTTGAATATCCTTAAATACTTTGTTATTTCTTTGAAGATACTCCTTGAAGACAAAAAATTCTGCCTTCCGGCTTTCAGTTCTTATTCTGTGATTTACACGAAGAAAAGTGTAATTATTCAAAAGAATTTGCCATTTTTCAGAGTGAGTGAAGTTTTTAATAATTCTTAACACTGGTTTTACACTTCAGCAGCTGTATTTCTGCAATACCAAAAATCAATACATTTCTTGAAGGAAGAGATCATCTATCTCCATAATTCATCCAAGAAATGGAAAATCTCCACTTTTTCGATTATGAAAAGTTTCTTCTGGTTAAATTAAGCAACATGGGAATAAAATGAAACAGGAAAAGAGAATATAGAAATATAGAAAATACCCTCTCAAAAGGTGAGCAGGAGAATTTTGTATCACCTTCCTAAGGAGTGATGCAGACTTTTGAATTCTAGTTCTATATTCTATTTTCACAGAACTAACTTCCTCCAAAGGGTAGTGATCTATGCTTCAACACATACAGACCTGTTTGAAGTATTCAAAATAAATTTATAATGAAAGACAACCCTGTTTATTCTCTGAAGACATTTAAAGTTTTTTATCTTGTGTTTTGCAGATCTTTGAGGGCATCAGAACTTGACTACATTTGCTGCACTATGCCTTGTCCCATTCAGTTGAAGAATCAACTTTCCAAATCTTTTCAGAATTAAGTCATAAGACATATTTGAAACAATTCAAATTTCATGAAAGGAATATATTAACATGTGAATGCACTTATAGGCTGTAGTAAAAAATAACTGCAATGGTAACATGTATCTATACATCAGAAACACTAGAATAGAATTACATGCTTATCAATGTCATACTGTACTCAAAATATTTATATTTTTAAAGCAGCTATCCAGTTACACCACACAAACACATTAAATGCACAGCAGGTTATATAATTCACTTTTTTTTTTCTTTTTAAATTCTTCCACTACAAATAGCACTAGAATTACAATAAAATGCATGAGAACTAATTTATGAGGAAGGCAAAAGATATATAGAGTTCAGGTGACACAACAAATTGATTGTTACTAACCCTAGATGAAATAATATTTTGTGAGAACCAGAAGTTTTTTCCTGAAAACCAAGAATTTATTATGGCTATGAACAAAACTTCTAAATCACTGCCTCCATTACTAAGAAATAGTTTCACACTAAATATGTCATAACAGTTGTTGTAACTCATCTCAGAATTTCAAAAGGAGAATACACTGAAAGTTGACTATTCAGTTATTAATCCAAACATTGACCAAGTAAATTACATGGATTTAATGAAGAACCAATTCTCTCTTGCCATTTGAGATAGAAATTCAACTAAGTTTTTAAACCCAAGCAGGTTAAAATCTTTTCTTTGCTTCTGATTTTACACATCACAGAAAAGTTAGAACACGGGCACTCCAACTAAGATCTACAGCAAATCCGAGTGAGAAAGTCAACATTTTAAAATGGTTAAAATGAATTTTATCATAGATAAACATATCTACTGGGAAGTAAGTACTTCCCAGAGAACAAGCATGAGGCATTTCAAACTAAAGGGTGGAATTTCCAGAAGTTTTAAGAACAAAAAAAACCCCACTTGGAATAAAGGTCTCTTCTAGCACTGATACTGTTCTGCCAAGTGCAGTTGCAAAGAAACCTACATTTTCCATACGATACCTGAAGGCACTCCACGAAGAACTCTTAGAACTTCTATAGAACACTTATTGTAGGAAAAACCCAAGCATTTTGTTAATCTCTACAATATAATATATATTTACCTGTGAAGTTGAAGTTTGGTGCAACTGTGCTGTCAGCTAAAGTAAACCATATTAATCCAAGACTCATACATAGGGCGGCAGATACATCTGCAATGTTATAACGTTTTCCTACAAAAGCAATACAAACAACATGAAAGGACTGTTACCACTCTCAGAATTTCATGATTATCATGCTCAGCAGACTAGAAGTCAAAGGAATAAGTGTTCCAATGACATTTTTACTTAAGCAGAAGACTTAATGCTATGCCTTTTCATGACCGAAATTAGTTTCTTCTACAACAGAAGCTTTTAACATGGAAAAGGATCTTAGCAGATTAGTATCTGATTCTTGTGGTCAGTTTTAGTTTTAACCCTAATGACATAAAGCGTATTCTCAATGACACATGGCACATCCTCCCTGACAAAGCACCATCTCAGAAACTTTAGATCAGCTTAGATGTTTTAATATTTTTCCCTCATGAAAGACATTTTGGCTGCCTTCATTGATTAGAGAGGAGTCATTACCAAACACTAACAGATTATTTGGGTACTTTTAGAACTCTATATTGTCTTTAGTTTGGAAGAGATGGGATACGGATGGAAGCAGAAAAAGAGTACAGAAATGAAAAGTCAGCAGTTAATATATCTTGTTTGAAGTAACATACTCCTTTCTCAGAAACTGTACTTTCACTATAAGCTTCCAAAGGAACTTTTTTGAACTTCTCAAACTTTAACTGAAAATTTTTACATAATAATTGTATTTTTTTTAATCACAGAGAATACAACTACAATATAGATTCACAAAGCTTTAAGGGAGTACCAGTCTTTCTGCATTAAAATAATACAAATAACTCCTAATAAAAGGTAAATACTGTGCATGCATGTGCATATGTAAACTTGTAACCTCTTCTGAAAGCTTAACTTTCTATTGCAAATAGAAGGGCAAAATTAACTTCAACAATAGAAACATATCATCCTAACTCTGTTTCATGTCACTTACCCATGCAGAGCTTTACTGAATTCATGAATCTTTGTATATTGAACAAACAGAAATATTTATAATCTGCTTAAGTCTTTTAAATGCAGAATTACTGATGTTTATTCAAATTATTATACACTTTATCTGTTGCTTTCCAGATCCTTTTTTCTGTTCTTGGAATATGAGCTATGACTTTGGGACTAGCCAAAGGCATTTAAAGTCATGTACTTTTGGTTAAACAATCAAAATTTAGGAATTTTAATTAGGAATTTGGGATTCAAACAAGAAGAGCTGGGGATTTCTTCACAAAACAGCTAGATTTTAATTTTTTTTCCATTGAAATTTTTCATTTCGCTATTGAAAATGGTTCGATTATGAAGTGATTTGGTTTAGAAAACAACGTTACTTTACTTAACAATGAAGTTTTGTGAGTGACCAGTATAACTTCTTTTTCCCCACATCTAATTGTATTTATAAAAATCTGAGAAGATGCTTCAGAAGTATGTATTTTTTCTCCTAAAGGAAAAATGCTACCTATCCTTCTCCAAAAGCCTCAGGGGAATTTAACAAAGTACAGGATTCCATACTTGACTGCCTCCCAAAGAAACAATTAAAAAATAATCTAATAGCAAGACTAACTTACCTTGTATAAAAACCCCACCTATCATAACTGGAATCAGCTTACAGCACTTGAAGATGACTTGAGTAGGGTAATTCAGATATCCTAAAGAGGTATTTGACAAACCCATAGTTCCCACTGTTAAAAACGCTATTATCATGTAGGTTTTGCCAGGAATTCTACAAAATATAAACATACGAATCTTGGTATTACAGTCATCTACAGGAGATTTAGCTTGGAAAATTTAGATAAAGGAATATTTTGCAATACACCTTGACCATCTTTCTCAATGCATTTCATTCTGCAACAAATTTAAAAATGCACATAAATGACTGGTATCAAATGTCATTTCTTTCAATTACTGCTAATAAACAGTATTCAAATAGAAGACAATAAAACTTCATAGCTCAGCAAGTATTCAAGTAGTAATCATTTAACCTCCTTCTGAGAAGGTATATTTACAGAAGAGTCAAGATGAAGGCTTCAGTTTATTTGTCAAAGGAAACACAGAAGGTTGGTATACCAAGATACCCTCACTCTTAGTCCTGTCATGGCATTGTGACAATTTTTTTTGTGAAGTTTTCACATGATCGTTGACACTTTTAGAATGAAAATGCTATCTTAAATGAAAAACACAAAACCTATGCACACCTTTTAAAGCAAACCTACTTAGACACATGGAAAACAGAGAGCAGACCTCTGACACTCTCCAAAATACACAGCATGTTAGAGGAACCTCTTGGTAAGGAGGTGCCAAGGTTTGAGGAAAAGGTATTCAGTGACAGATGGCTTCAAGTGCTGTGAAGTGCAGTTGGTCCTATTCTAGACATGATAATCCCAAGTAACACATGCATGAGTCAGTCTGTTTCAGCCACCCTGGGGACAGAATATGCTTTGTAAGTGGGACAATGTGATAGTAGAGTCAAGAAGACTATTTACAGGTCTCAAATCTAAGTGGGTGCTTCTAAAACACTCCTAACATTGTTCCAGTAAATTCACATTATTTTAACAATGGAACTGCTAACAATGCCTCACAGTATTCACATTCAATTTAAATTTACCATAAATATCAAATGCTTCTAACATGAACAGTGGGTAAAATACTTGGAAAAACACACACCTTCTCCTTTTGTCCTGAATCAACTGCAATTCTATTAGTCCAAAAATGGAATAAAATCCAAATTGCACTAAAGTGAGGTACCAACCGAAAGCTTTAAAACCTTCCACTGAAAATATCAATTCCTATAAAAAAAAAAAAAACAACCCAGCAAGGTCATGCACAGGCACCAAAACATTAAATCAAACCAAAATCAACAGATTTTTTTTTTCTTCATGTACATGCAAAGCTAGCCTTTGCAGCTGGTGGTTATTAACCATAAGATTTACCTACTATACATAATTTGCAAAGTATTGAAAAAGACAATTTAGGTTTTCCAAAATGCAATGAGAAAATTTACTACTGGTGTAAGTCCACTGAAATTAATAGATTGGTTCATCAAGGGGAATACATCTGATCCATTAATAGTCATCCCATATTATAGATAGTTTCCTGACTGCTTTCCAGTTGGTTTTCAGTTAATTTGCTTCAGTAGACTGCTTTTATCCAAAATTTATAGATATCTCACAATAAATTAAATACTACCTTTCTCTAACAGACATTTACTGGTAATTTTCATCTCTTAGGAATGTGCCCCTAGTATTTTGAGTGCCTACATTAAACAGCACTTGTGAGCTTATAAATTTGCAGGCTGTAGGAATGTAGGAACATTTAAAACTAGAGCACTTTGTTATGGAAAAATACATGCGCTGCATAAAGAATTATGCAGATGTGTCAATTATGAAACAAAACTCTACCCAATATTTTCCTGTTTCGGATTCTGCTTTCAATTACCAATAACTTTGTTTAATTCTCTGGAAATAACTTTATTTTAACAAAATTCTCAGCTGTTTTTGAAAGGTACATTGGAAACAGTGATTTTTAATTACCAACTTTTAAATCACTGCTTTACTGAGAATACTCACTGAACTTAAAAAGAAGTGTAGCTGCTCAAGATAAATGAGAAAAGGCTAGCAAGAAGGGAAATGTTTAACTGAAACAGCATAAGTATTATTCTTCTACCTAACCAACACAGTCCATGTTTCAGTTCTGCCCTGAAAGGAGAGCAGAGAGAACAACAGTCTGCTACTGTACAGCACTCATGGAACTCAAGGAGATCTAAAGGTTTCAATACCAATGAAGACTTACATGCCAGGGTGTAGGGTTCTACAATTTGTTTGTTTTCAGAAGACTAAGAAATCATATTCAAAACAATATTGAAAGTTTATCTCGCACACAGAAGTAAAAGATCCAAGTTCTGAAAGTCCAACTGAACCAAAACTTGTAGGCATATGAATTATAATGGAATCTTACATTATACAATTATTTACTGCTATTAAATTCTGATTCATATATATGTCTACACATATTAAAATACATATTCTACATATTACTGAAAAAGAAAAGGGGTAGAAGGAATCGGCCTAAGACACAAGTTCATAGTATTTACCTGTAAATATCCATAGATCAGATAAAACATAAAAACTCCAGAAACACAGATGAAAAATTGAGTAGGTTTGTTAAATTTGCTGAGATTCATGCCAAGAACTACAACATCATCTACTGATTTGATATGAGGAGACATAGTTTGAGATTTGGAAGGTACACTGATGGAAATGTATTTTCTTGAAGAAGTAAATTTCAGATCCATGATTCCTAGTTCGCTGCATTCGGTGTTATTTTTATCTTCTTTCTGCTCTTCTTTTTCTGTGTGTCCTCTGTCTGAACGCTGAAAGAAATGGTGAAGTCAGGTAAGACATAACATACAGCTTTTCAACAATACCAGTAAACAAATGTGACATTTACATGGAAATTATAACAGTTTAAGAGTTTTGTTGGATTGGTTTTATTCATAAATTTTATTTCTCTTTCCTGATGTCCAAAGTTAACGTGAGTTAATATCATTTTATAAAAAGAGTTTTGATTCATGTAGGAAGCAGTATTCTTACACTATACAAAACAAACCAACTAACCCCAAAACACTAGCAATAGAAAACCAGTGTCAGTTTCACAACAACTCAAACTAGCCCTTTTGCACAGGAGTGACTGCTTGACAAGAAGTGACCCCCATGATTAAATCACAAGGAAAGAACTGATACTGAAGCACTGTAGCTCCGTCTACCTCATTTTCACAGTGAAACATACTAGACTAGCCCACTACATGGGAAGCCTTGTTGAAAAATACACATTTGAGGCTATGACCGGTTACAAGCATTGAACTAGAAGTTATCCCTTCACTTTCACATTTATTCAGTTTCTCACACAGTTCTGAGGAACAGAACATGAAGACAGAAACAAGAAGGTTAAGAGAGTCTCAGAAATTAGACTGGTTATCTGATGAGGCTTGTGGCATTGTCCCTTTTATATTAACCACATGCAGTCATTTCCATGTGTAACAGAAAACAAAATTGGATGACTAAAGCTGCAGAAGGAGTTTAGATTGAGGAGAATAATTCTTTTTCCCAGCTCACCAGAGAGTATGATGTTTGAGGGTTGTTTTTTCCTTTTTTCTTTTTAGCCCCAAGATAAACACACTAGTCAGTCAGTAGTCCCAAGATTTTAAAGTGCAGGTCAGCATTTACCTCAGCAAGAAGTCAGTAATTAAATTTTGTTTGTTGTGGTTTGTTTTCCCCAGCTCAAAAATACTTCTCATCACACATACACAAAAAAATGCTTTTCCCCCTATTTTTAAACAGACAATGTATAGTATATAAAAGCTCAATCATGCAATAAATGTAGTAAATGTAATCTGCACGGACACTGGTCATTTATTGTACAATATAAGAATCTACAAATTTAGCTGCAAGATGAAGGATTAGTATAAAAAATGTAATGCAGTTGTTTCCTTTTTTGATATAACTTACTATCAGGTTGGAACAAGATACCTATTAAAGTTTTTAAAGAATAGCTTAGGGACTGTAACAGGAGTTTAGGGACTATAATACTTATTTGTGTTTAAATTCAGAGCTCATTAGTTGAAAATCAAAAGCGAGAGGAAGAGAGTTTACCCTTGTGGATTGTCAGGTAAACCCAAAATGAGGTGGCCATAAAAAAGGAGACCTTTTCAGTAAAACCAGAAAAGTACCAATGTCCTGCAAAGAGGGGCACTAGTGAGCCTTTAAGTACAGTATCATAGAGAGTTCTGATAGCCCTCAAAGACAGATTTGAAGAGCAACTGCAAAAAAGATTATCAGAATGGAGGAACAGATTGTCCTTATGAACAGAAATGAAAGTGTAACTTCACTAGCCAAAAAACACGGATGAAAACAAAATAAGAGTTACTTTCAATAAAAGTATCACAGGGGCTACCGCTAAGGAGGAAAGACAGTTTTAATTTTAAGGACAGTAGAATGAGAGCAAATAGGCGTGAACTGATTATGAACTGACAGTACTAGAAACTACTTTTTCATCCCTAGACTGTCTCTATTCTAGAGCAGCTTAAAAATGAAAGAAAGAACAAGTGAACTGTTTTTAAGGTGAAGTTTATGAAAGCAATTACATAAATTTGTTGATGCCACACTTTCTCAGCAGGAACAAGAGCTGCAGAAGTAATCTGAGCTTCATTTTGCAGCCAACTTGAAACAGAAAATTATGTATGCCCAGCAGCAGACACAGCCAAGTACTGTCATGTGTGCTTCAGGAGTCCGAAAACTGAGTGAATTGTATAATGCATAGCATTGTACCTACATTTCCCACTCTGGCCACTAATTTAGATATTATTTGTGTAATACCTGTGTTAGGATCAGAAGAAGCAGAGGGAAGAAGAAATAGTAACAAGTGCATTTATCTATTGGGTCTGGGTGGGGCAGAGTTAATTTTCTTCATAGCAGCTTGTATAGTGCTGCATTTTTGATCTGTGATCAAGACGATGCTGACAGCACACTAAAGTTTTAGCTGTTGCTGAGCAGAGCATACACTGCATCAATGCCTCTTCTGTTTCTCCATCTGTCCCCTACCCACTGAATAGTCTGGGGTGTGGACAAGAGTGTGAGAAGGGGGCATAATCAGATAGATGACCCAAACTAACCAGAGATATTCCATGTGATAAAGCATCACACTCAGCAATAAAATGTGAGAGGAGAGGGTTTCAGGAGGTTAGCTATATTTTGGCTCAGGAACTGACAGGGCATTGGTCTACCTGTGGGAGTGATTGCCTTTACATCACCTGTGCTGTTTTCAGTCTCTCTTTTTCTACTTTTACCCCATTTCTTAAACAATTTCTATCTCAACCCATAAGTTTTCTTAGTTTTACTTTTCATCTTCCCTCACCACTCTGGGAGTGGGAGGGAAAGTGAGCAAGGGACTATACAGTGCTTAGATGCCTACCAGCATTAACCCACACAACACAATTTTTCCAATTTTCAACTATTTATAGTATTTCCTCAGAACACCACCAGTTTTTACAATCGGTCCACTTAATTTCTTGCACACTATTTCTAATCAATTACTGACTCTACCCCTGAAGTAGTAAGAAACAACACCCAACCCATCCATAAGAAAATTATGCATAGTACTTAGGGCTTTTTTCTATCACGTTCAAGAAACATTTCAAGAAACATTATTTAACAACTAAAGAAATTGCAAACGTAAATATCCATTTGGAAAACTCTCCAACAAGTAATTTCATTACCAACAGTGACAGAACTCTTCTGAGGTTTAGTGTGACTTCTCAAACTATTATTTTTTTAAGTACCACAAATGCTGTTCATCCCCCTCTCACCAAAATCCCTCAAGCAACTGATTCACCTTTTGAACAAACATGCAGCAAAAATCATAGAACAGTTTCGGCTGGAAGGTGCCTTTAAAGGTCATCTACTTCCAAACTCATCGCCATGGGCAGTGTCTGCTAAACCAGGTTTGCTTAAAGCCCTGTCCAGCCTGGCCTTGAACACTGCCAGGGATGCGGCAGCCACAAACTTCTCTGGGCAACCTGTTCCAGTGCCTCACCATCCTCATAGTAAAGACCTCCTTCCTTATATCTAATCTAAATTTACCCACTTTAAGTTTAAAGCAAAAAATCTGTTTTTTGAAGAGCCAAGTGACTTAAGAGCTGTCCTGATGTATAAAATAGCATATTCCCCTCCTCTTTTTTTCCCATGTGTAAAAATGTAAACAACGCATTTAGATAGGAGATTTTTTGTTTCTCTCCCTTTGAAATAAAGTGCCGTGCAGAGCAAGATTTTAACCTAGCACACAAGTAAAACAGAGTACTACATCAAAAAGAAGCAAATGAACGAGTAACTGCAAAAGCCCCACAAAAAGTTAATGCCTTGTACCAACCATGAAAAAAGCACTGTGAAAGAGCTGGGTTTTCTTATTTAACCCTGAAGAGCATCTCAGTACTCTCAGAAAAATCACTTGCATGAGCTACACAAGGCAGGTTCCACGCTGGCCCTGGCCATGCTCAATTTCCTTTGGAGCAAATTCCACAAACACTTGGTGGCAGGCCAGCAGCTGACACCCTAACAGGGATACTCCGGGTTATACGGCACGTCTGTGGCAAACTCGAACGGATCCCTTGCTTGGTGGTACCTCGCTCCTGCCCCGCAGACTAAAGAGGGAATGGGGACAGGGCCCAACACGATCATTGAAGCTTTCTTCCTAAACACTCGCCTGCGCCCAGCCCTCTGCCAGCGGGCTGTTGAGGGCTGGCTCACGCCATCCCCCAAGGCCAGGACAGACGGGGCTCTGCCGAAGCACCTGCCAGCTGCCTGGGCAGGGCCGGGACAGAGGCTCCGCAGCCGCAACAGGCCGCCATTCCTCGCTCCTCCCCGCTGGGAAAGGGAAGCCTCGCTGCTCACAGGCCCCAACGCCGCGGGACACCGCCTCCTCAGGCCGACCAAACTCCTCCCGCCACTAAGCACCAGCCACACGCCGCTCCTGCCCGGTCCTCAGCACTCCGCGCTCCTCACCATCGCACCCATAGCCCTCGGTTGCCGGGTGACGCTCCCGAGAAAGCGACCGCGACTCCGCCTCCTCCCCCTTTGTCCCGGTGCGTGCCGGGGAAGCGCAGCCTCACCCTCGTACCTGTTTGACGGGCGGCGGGAGACGCGGGGAGGGAGGGACGCGCCGGCAACCCCCAGCTGCCCTCCGCCCCCACCGCAGCTCCCGTCCGGCTCGCCTGCCTGCCACACCCCCGGAAGTGGCGATGGGGATACCAGGGGTCGGCGCGAGCACCGAGAGCATCGAGAGAGCACCGCTCACTCGCTCGGCGTTCTGCTATTCGTCCTGAAGCGACTGATGTCGCTCTCAGGCTCACATCTCACTCCCCTCCTCCGCCCTCCCGCTCTGGGGGCGGAGTCTCATCGTTAGGACACGCCCACCTCGGCGGCGAAGGGGCGGGGCTTGCCGGGAATGCTCGGTCCTGGCCGGCAGAGTTGGGTTTGGGATCGGTTGGGGTGGGAGCGGGCAGTGGTGAGCTCTGTTACAGCGTTCTGTTCTGTCGGAGCGCAGCCGGGGCGGGGGAGGCAGGCCCGGGTGGTGGGAGCCAGCGTTCCTGCTCTCGGGGTGCGCCCTGTTCCTCACCTGCCCGGTTCTCTTGCAGAGGTGGCGGGTAGCGGCCGCCTGATGAGGGCAGGCAGAGGTGCCTCAGTGGCGGCGCGGAGAGGGCAACGATTGATTTTCAGCAGTCGCCGTGCGGATGTGCCCCCCCTGCACCGGGGTCGGTTGTCGGGTCCGCAGCGAGCCGGAGGGCTCTGACGCTGTGAAAAAGCCCTGTGAGAACGCGACTGCGTTTCACAGCTCGATGGGATCGAAATACTTCAGGATGCTTGGCAGGGAGGTTTGTTCCGAGGCTTGGCTAATGCTCTGCTGTTCTAATGTAAGCAGTAAATCAGCCGTGTGAAGCGGCAGCCTTAATAAAAATCACCTAAATGAGTTTTACTCTACACTGCCTTGTGATCCTCACACGTGAGGCTGCAGGAGGGAGATAATGAAAATATTAAATAATGGCAAGCGGAAAGGTGAACGAGAGCAATAACAGCAAACTGCGTAGAGAACATAATGGCCAAAAGAATCGGGTAAAAAGCGTAGGGAAAAGGTAGCTACAGGCATTTTTTTTTTTTAAATGTATGAATTAGTTGTAACGTGAAAATACATCAAGTCTAGCTGTTAATCGTATCAGGCTATGAAATGGAAGTTCTGTGTTTCTAGGAACAGTACAGAAGTACTTAACATTATGCAGAAATATATATATTGTCCTTTAGTGTTTCGAAATTAAGAGTTTTTACGTTTGCAGTGTTTTACAAGTTATCCTTTACCTTTTTGAGTGCTAGCATAGTAAGTCAGCACATATGATGGATAGCAGCAACAAGTGCAGCGGCATTTAGAATAATTTTATTTGTTAAGTGACAAATGCCAAAAAAAAAAGGTGTGTGCTCGAGATTGAAATTAAGAAAAAGTGAACCCCAAAACCTTTCGGCAAACTAGGTGTTGCTGAGAAAAAGGATTAGTGATGGTTGAGCATCTGCAGCCGTCTTCTTGAGAGGTTCCGGTGCTTCCCAGTTTGGGTTTCCACTATTTGAATTGAGGATTTCACATTTAGCAAATAACTGTGCTTTTTTGCAGCAATAGGGATGGTGCTTCTTGCTATCTTCATGATAGAAGTAACTGCCCTAATAAGTAAATATATTCAAGCTTGCATGTGGCAGCTGGGATTTCCTATAAGTAAATTCTCTAGGTAATGTCTGTATATCTTACAGATATAAGTGGAGCGATTACTTGTCCATGATGGGGTTTTTTTCCCAGTTACAGGTAGATGGGAAATAGGTAAGAAGAGGAAGTGCAAAACTTCCAACTCTGTGAAGCTTGAAGGCAAGTTAAAGTACATAGGAGGCAAGATTTGGAGTCGAGTGTGCCTGAATGACTCAGTGGAAGCAGGCAGATACAGGAGGAAAAAATCAAATCTTAGCACTAAAGGGGATTGACTGAGTAACCTGTAACTGGAATGAGGAACCTGTGGAAGTGGGCCTCTTGACATGGAAAAGCATTGAGGAGAGACACTGGCCAACGTGATTCTGATACTCCCTGACATCTGAGACTTTTCAGTCTGGTTGCTGTCTTATTGTAAAATTTTAATTTTTTTTATTGTCTAGAAATGCAGAACTTGATTTTTGTTTCTAAAGGTGTCCTGACTTGATAAAGGACATGCATTTTGCCATTTACAATGTGAGTTTCTGTTTGTATTATCCATATTCTATCATTCAAACTGCAGAAGTGTAGAGTGGATGTACGTTGGGGAATGTTTTCTTTACATAAGGCAGAAGAATGAACAAGGAGTAGGATGTTTGTTATTGATCTCACAGATGTTTTTGCAGTCTGCAATATGAACACGTATGGATTACTGGTAAAGCTGGAAAGCAAATTACATTTTCTTTTATCATTTTTAAAAATGAAGTTAGAGCTTATGAAAGGTAAGGGGTTCAGACTCTGGGGGCTTAACTTCTCTCTTTATCCAGGAAATAGATATTGTACATCACAAGCACAGGCAGTGGAAGCATTAAAGATCTCAAAGTTCTCATGCTGCCTGTACCTGTCTGCACTACTTCTGCTTTGAACCAACTCAAGGTGCCAGTAGGAAAGCTTACTCTGTGTACAAACTTGCTTAATCCTATGTCTGTCTTCTGGAATGCATAAGTGAAGATACACAATAATGCTGTCAGCTGTAGTTTTGTTGACAAGAACTTCTGTTCACTACAATCCAACTTAGAAATGCCAGCTTCATGTTAGGTTTTGTTGTCTTTGTTGTCTAGCCTAGATTGTTTTCCAGCTGTTTGAATATGAGCATTTCTAATTTTTCAACTGTGAAATGGTACTCCTGTACCCATGCCCTACACAGTAGGTTGGGAAATAGCAGGACAAATGTGTTCTGGGTTTCTTGTTAGTGGAAGGGAATCTACAAAATGCACATCTTGCTGTTTCCTAGTGGATTATGGACAGTAGTATCTTTGTGGCATAACGTGTTCCTATTAAGTATTTAAAGGAGTAAAAAATATTTCCCATGTGTGCAAAAATTACTCAATACAGGAATGTTTCCCTTTGAAACATGTACATAGGCCTTCCATTAATGACGCAAGTATCCATAAACATTTTCACCTGGCTGATAAATAAAATAAAGTTAATGAAGCAAAACAATGAGGATTTTTTGTTGTATTTCAGCATGAAAAGCAAAGTAATGCAACTTTCAAAAGCTTGAACCCACCTCTTAGAGCTGTGTGTTTTCTTAGCTTTGTATAAATGATTTTAGAATCTGCTCGGTTGACTAAAAACTGCAAATGAGGATACGGATTTGAAGTCTTAATACAGCTAAACCCAATGTATTTTATTGATCTTTACCAAAAATGGTGGAGAATTGCATGCAAAGCCTCCTATTTTTCTGTGAATTTTGCTTTAGGGTCTGCATTCAAGACACATGAGTATTATGCAAAAGTAAGTATTTTGGTTAAATGACAGTGCATTTTGGCTGTTCTAACTTGTCATCTGCTGAGCTTGTGGGAGTTAGGTGAACCTAGAAATTTGATTGCCAAAAGAAAAAAGGCGGTTTACCTGTCTAGCATGGGGAAGAGGGGGGAGAAGACCAATATTTGTCTTCTGTTGACAAATATAATGGTGTTACTGATAATTTAATGCCATATGTTTCACAGTAAGATTTTCCTGCCAGCTCTGTACAGGTTTTTATTGCTGTTAACTCTGAAATGCAGTGGAATGAGAACAAACTAAATACGGAATTTGGGAATAAGATCCCATCAAAACTGTTGATGGCTAGTTAAGTATAATATCCATGCAATTAAAAAAGCACCTTAAAATGTGTATGTTTAGGTTTCTCTAACAAATGTTTTCTGAGTCCTTTCTTGTAATTTCCTGTACTGAAATTCGAGCTGCAATGATTTTTCTTAGCCTAATTTTTAAAACCTTTATTAACATATTCCTTGTACTACTGCATTTTTCTGCCTCAGAAACTAAATTGCAGTTTTAACAGTAACAAAAAGCTCTATGATTATAGAATACCCAGTTTGAAATGTGTGATGCATCACTTCATTTTCAAGGGAAAGCTATTTTATCTAGAATCGTAAAGTTAAATTAAGGTTCTGCCTCTGACATTACAAAGTACTGTAATAGTGATTTTTAAATTGCACTTAAAACATGGGACATACGACCAGACAGATAATCTATCAAGTATTGATAACTGTCTAGATACAACTTCATTATTTCTGTCTTGTCGCTGGTGCATATACATATTAGTACTTGGAAGTGCAAAGAATAAGTAATTTTTTTCAGAGTGGGTGTGCGGATGTATATTCTACCACTTGTTTGGAATAATGTCGTAAGGAATTTTGCAGTCATAACTGGTTGATATCAGAAAAATTGTGCTTTAAGCCTGGATGCATTCAAGTTACTTTGTACTCCATGATCTGAGGGAGTTAAGGTAACTTTACCAGTCAGTTTAGGTCACAAGCAGCCTTCTTTAGAGTAACTTCTTTTTATTCATAAGCAGTTCTGAACAGGCTTATGACCTGAAATTGACAATGTTACACTGATGACACTCCAGAGCATGTGAGTAAAAGCTGTCTCACTTGTGCCTGCAGGTCTTCTGTTACGCTGGAGACAAAGGCAGAGTTAGTACTAGTGAGGCAGGTTGATTGATAGAATGTTTTATATAAAAAAATTTCTCACTGTCCTATTGCATGACTTTTTTTTATTTTTTTTTTTAGTAGTTTAAGGCCTTCTAGGCTGTAAATAACAGGGTGTGTCATGGCTGTGCAAAGTCTGAATTCAGGCCCTACTTCTGAGAAGTGAAGATGTGATAGATGTTCTTTCTTGAAGCATAAGATTTGGGAGGTTTGCTCAGTAAGGGTGGCTTTTTATACGTACTGGAGTTGTGATGTGTGCTTTGATGAAATGTTGAGGGATATCTGGGCTTGAGAACTAACCTAAGAACAAATACTGGGTCAGATCAGAGGTCTGTTTAGTCACTCTCTCTGATGGAGTCTCAGTAGCTGAGGATACATTTAAGAGTCCTCCTCCTAGCATAGCTGTCTGGCTTGTGCTAGTAACTTGAGTGAAGGTTGTGTCTAGGTTGTTTAATGGCCACTAGCTTACATCTCCTCCATCACTTTATCTTCTTTTGAAGCTATTTATGTTCTTGGCCTCCATAATATTCAATTAAAGAGCTGCTGTACGGAGCTTTAAAAGATTCTCAACTTGGCTGTATCTGGGATTGAAGAGTACTGTAAAGGCCATGGGTAACTGGAGACATTATACAGTATTTGAGGTACCTGAACTTGGAAAGTAAGTGATTGACAAACAAGGTATATTCCTGGAAGACAAAACAAACAAAGAGTTTTTGCTATTTCTCAGAAGAAGGAAAGGAGAATAGGAGGTCTATTTTATGCTTCTTGTTGGTGGCTTTAGGAAGAGAATAGATCTGAACAGGTTTGATTAGAGAATGATACTTTTAGATAAATATCAAAATGTTTTATATTGTGTGGAAATAAATTTGTATAAAAAATCCTGAGTTTCCAAGGTTCATTCATCATTACATCTTAATTCTTCTTAATAGAGGGTTGAAGTAATTTTTGCACTTCAGTGGTTTCTTCTACTGGATTAGTTAATAATATCAGTTAATAATTTGAGTCAGAGAACTCTGTATGCTTTGCTGATGTGCTAGAAAAATAAATTCAGCTGGGAATTAGCCACAATTGCATTTAAGAGCAATGTACTGCATTTATTACTAAAGACCTGGTATGATAAATAATAGGTTTTACATGTATTCTCAAATTTTCTGAAGGCAAGAAAGATTGTGAAATAACTCTACAACATAATGTAATCTGAAGAAACTAACGTTACGCATGAGAGGGTTCTGAAATGAATTCTCATGTCGTTTGTTTTGTACTCATGGGTGTTTTTATGATATTTTATAGTGTCTTATGAGTATCTTTCAAACATGAATTGATAAAACAGCACTCCTGTGAGATATCTTTGTCACTGCTTTATGGGCATCAGAACTGGTATGCTACAAGATACAATGATATGTCCAAATTTATGTGGACTTTAGTGGCTGAGGTAAGAAAGGAATGCAGATCTTGGTAAGCTTGTATTTTGCAAGGGTTGAGAACTTTTCATCTGTATGCCAAATCATTTTAATGAAAAGTTCTATTAAGCTATCCTATTCTCTACCTTACAACTGAGAATAGATCCATGTGGCACACTATAGCAAAGAGTATCCACTGAAAATACTATAGCGACTACTTGTCCCTGCCCCGAGTCAACATAAAGTTATATATTCCATCCATGAAAAGATAGAGAGAATTGACTAGTGTATCCAGAGAGTCATCATCACAGATGTTCTCTACTTGGCATTGAGTGGAGTCTCTTCTGAACTGACATGTGCCAGGTTCTGCTTCCCTGGTTATGTTGGTGAAAAACATAGTTCAAGCTTTGCAACAGGCAGGTGATCAAAACTGTCAAAGTCTTGAGATTTCTGTAACTGCCAGCTGCACCCTCTGACCTCTTCTTTGCTATAAGGTTGCGTTCTGGTTTGGTTTGTAGCATTTGGTGTCATCAGTACTGCTTTCTGTTACTGGAGATGTCTCATGCCTGGTTTCCCACAGTGTGAACTAGTGAGATAAGAGTGATTTATTGAGCATATCTTTCCTTCTATACAATCTCACCATTGTTTGCCATATGTTAAAAGGCCATAGGAAAAAATGTGCAGGCTAATGATAATTGTCTGGATGTGTGGACCGGGGGGCTGGGCCTGCAAGAGCATTGCTTTGTTCTAAGTAATTTGCTTTGCTTTTTCTTACTTTGAGACCCTACTATTCAGGACTCTGCCTGATTTTTTTATACTAAAATGGCATGAAGACAATGAAAGTAACTAAAATGCCTTTAGAAATGTGAAATGTTCAAGTTTCAGAGCTGTACAGAAGAGGAGTAGGGACAACTATGTTTGTTATTGTCCCATGTCATGTCCCATGTCATGTTTCATCCTTCCCTCCACCCCTTCTTCCCCAAGTATCATTATCTCTCTCAAGAAAGTTGTATTTAATCTCCAAGTGCTCTATTGATTTTTGGTTTTGTCTGTGTGATTTCAATGTTACTATGATGTACAAAGACAGCAAGCAGACTTAGTTGATGCTTTTCAGTGCTAATATTGTCAGTGCACATTTACTGGCATGGCCTACTTTCCACGACAGTGAACAAGACCTCTGATTTCTTGTGCTAATGGTCTGGTCAAGCCAGCTGGCGATCTTCTTGTAAGACAGCAGGGTGCTGCATGCTTTTGGACATACACATGATTGTTGTGCAGCTGCTGACTGCTGTAGATCCCTGAAGAACCATGTCTTTCCCACCTAATAGCAAACAGCTGCCTGTGTTTTCTGACCAGGTGAAACCCTGTGAATCGGAATAAATAATCAGCAATACTATTGGAAATTGCTACCTTAAGAAAGTTGTGAGTGGAGAGACAGGTTTTGATTATGAAAAGCAGCACACACTCCCACCCCACCAAACCCCAAGGCACCCCCCAGTTGCAAGCACTGATGGAAGTACAAAATGTTTATTATGTAGATATTTCAATGCACAAAGAATATATGTCAGAAAGAAGCTCTTGGAATTTTATTTCCATAGTATTTTCCTTTCATAGCAATTTTTTTTGAATTGTGCATATTTGTGTAATGTCTTTTTCCCATTAGTAAGAAAGTCTCCTAGTTATGCTTAAATCTTCTTTATTATTACTACTATAGGTTCTAGATTTTTTTAAGCAAGACAGGGCTTCAGTTGTGCTCAAGTTTGTATAGGCTTACATTGGAAATACTCTCTGACCAGGGGAGTTGATAATGTGGAATATCAGGGAAAAATAGAAATAAGTGCTAATTCTTAATGATGTACAGTCCATTTGGTATAATATACCTTCTGTGGAATCACTTTATTTGGGCATATTCTGCTGTACATGGAGAGAGTGCAAGCATATTATACATAATTTCCAATATACAGCAATTATCAACTGCTAACACATGTGGTGGTTAGCTAGGGCTAACATGCCACAAGGTGAAGCACTAGTATCTTGCCATTTCCAATACAGACATCTGGTAAGATTTCCAGAAGCTGTGGAAGTGTTGATCTCCATTGTTCCTCAGAACAGGACAATCCTTAGTCTGTCAAGTGTCTCTTCTGAATCTTCAGGACTTTTTGCTAGGCTTTTGTACTGTGTCATGTTGGTATTTTTCACTTGAGTTACTAAAATAGTAGTAGTAGTAGTAGTAGTAGTAGTAGTTTTACTTTAGTTTGCTTTTTCCCTTTTGCTTTGCTGCCAGGCTGTAGCTTACATAGTCTCACAACTTAAGCCTGAATAAACATTACACAGTGTGATGTTTAAAACCTGGCCTTGGCTCAAAGATATTTGAGCTCCTGGGCTGTGGATTACACTGGGAATTTTATTGCTTCAAGAAATACCCAGTTAAGAAGTATGGTTAGATCCTTCAGTGTGCTGACAAACATTACACCTCTTAGCTTGTGAATATGTGACTTTCAAAACCAACTAAACCAATCAACCTTTCCACACATTTTGGTAAATAACTGGAAGGATAAAATTTGTATGTGTACCTTCAGGTAAAGACACAGAGAGTTGTGTCTTTGAAGGCTGAGCTTCATCAGCATTTTTGGTGTTATGTTGATTTCTTTTCATTAGGATTAAGTGTATTGGTAAACTTCCTTTTCTCCTTCTAAAGCATTGTGTATTGGCTTTTTGAAGTAGGGTAAGATACAATGTATTCAGAGTCTATCTAAAATGCTTGAACAGAAAGATACTTTTTGGCATGATTAATGCAGCTGACAAAGATAAATCGATATCTTCAATGGCCTAAAAAATGTCTCACGTCATATGTGACTTCATTGGAAATCCCTATGGATGCATCCACCATCTAACTACACAGGGATAGTGCCCAGCTTTGGGCTTAACTCATTACACAATCATTCAGGAGAGGACAGTAAAAAAGCTGTTCTAAGTTCTAGAATAGCAAGAAATTTGAAAAAAACATAGTAGAGTCATAAAACCATTTGATATTATATTAAATTCTGAATTTTATAATTTAATTTTAATAATTTTTATAGCAACTCCTATAGTCATTAAGTAATTAAATAAGCATTCCATTCCTTTGAGTGCTTATTGAGTTGTCATGGGTACTTCATTTTTTTTATTTCATTTTTATTAACAACTCATGCACTAAATAAAAGGGAAAAGTTTACTGATTTTGCATGAAATTGCTAATTCCACAGTCTGTGAGTACCCATTACACCATGAAGCAAAGAATACAATTCTTTTTGCTCTACAAAAATGAATACATTATTCTTTTGAGAAATCACCACAATTTTTGCCCCTTAATTTTTCACTGGAAATAGTAATTGCAATAAAATAGCATACTGCCTCCAAATATGCTGAAATGTCAGACTGTTTACTGCCACACTAGAAACATATAAAGAAGCTAGTTTTGCTTTACTGAGTAAATAACCAAAAATATTTTGATTATGAATATGTAAGTATCATTTATATGTGGGGTGACTGACTTTTTCCTATATGTCAAATCTATACAGATTAAGAGTCTGATGTAAATGTCAATATGAATCTAGGTATGACAGCTCTATTTATTTCTAAACATGATGTACAATGCAGTGCCTTTTTCTGTAACCAAGTGTGCCTGAAAATTGTGTCATATGCATTCATTTAAAGAAACAGCCTACAGTCTGCTAAAGACATCATATAAAGAAAAATATCCTTTTCAAGAAGGGAATTTGTTAGGTGGCTATTTTAATGTGAATTGTTTCTTCTTTGCAGCATGTCTACTATGTCTTTGGTAGCCAACCTGATTACCCCATATCATAAAAATTTAGTACCTTTCTACTGCAGTAGTTACTGGGTTATTGTTCATTTTGAAGGTATAATCAAGTCCATAAATTGCTAACTCTGCTGCTGAACTTAGGCCAATAATCTAGAGTCTTTTTTTTTTTTTTCCCCACGGTCCATCTTGCAAGCTTTTTTCCTTTGCTAAGCAGTTTAAACTGATATTTACAAATAAGTTAAGTAGCATTATAACATGCTCATTATTCTCAGTTTATTACAGTTGTATTCCAATTGCTTGGTTATGTTTAAGGCGGTGTATTTTTTGTGGAGTTTTTGGTGTATGGGGTTTTGTGTGTTTGTTGTTTTTTTTTTTTTTTTTTTTCTTTTTCTTTTTTTCTTGTTTGTTTTTTGGTTTTGGGTTTGTTTTTTTTTCCCCCTGAACCTACACAGCATTATGCTTTGAGGTAGTCCAGCCAATTCTGCCAAGGCCTTCAGCATGTTCTTTATAGACTCAAAGCACATTGCAACATGGCAAGGCTGCAGTGCAGTTGGGCTCCGTTAATTGTATTGCTTAGTGATACCTGGAGCAGTGGCATTATTAATGGTGTGTGAGAAAGATTAAAATCTCTAGGGGCACAAAAGCTGGTGGCAGAAAATCTTTCCATGAGCAAGTACCAGCAGGGTTCATTGTAAAGGATTAAAGGTAGTGTTGAACAATTTTTGTTTAAATAGAACCTAGTGGGCTTTAGGTCCTCTGTACCCAATGCATTCAATTTTGGCAATTAATCACTTTTCTTTTTCTTATTTACTCCAGGAGAGAATAAGAAATTAAAAAGAAAAAATAACTTTTGTAGATTTACTAAAATGAATAGCTGATCTTATGTCATTGGCTGTGGCAAATGCCTTGGCTGGTAAGCATGGTGAGTATTATTCTACTTGTTTGTGTAAGCGTTAATCACAATCAGCCATTCTGAAAACATGATATACTGCAGTTGTATTAGAAGAGCGCCTGGTTACATGACAATATTAATTTCATGGTCTTTTGCTTGTAAGGTATTATACTTCAGCAATCTAAAAGGCCATTCCTTATAGGAAGTAGCTAAAACTCTGCTAGTTTGAAACCTCCCTATTAGCAACTTTTTGGTAGTTCACTCACCAGCACAATTGTTCCAGTCTTACTAACCAGAACCACTGCTTTTGGCTGAGGTATCTGTACATATTTCAGTGACTCTTACAAAAAATGACAGATTATTTTTTTAGATTGAAACAAAGCTTCTTTCTGTAATTTTCCCTCTGATTCTTTAGTCTCTTGATGTTCAATGTTCTACATGTGTTTAGAAACATTTGCTGGAGTGTTCACACAGATGTTTAAATTCCATGACTAAAACTGAACTGAGTTCTGTTTAGAGTGATTGAGTGTGGTGGTAGATATGACCAATGAACAGTGATATTTCATGACTTACACTGTCCGTTTATAACATTTTCCATTATGAAAGAATGAAAACAATTTTGTTTGCTTGCTTCCCGAAGTGACAAGTCATCTGCATAGAAATGTGGTCTTTTAGTCCAGCTATTTATCTGTAATACTTTGAACTAGTACAGTGTACGATTATTTCTGAAGATGATGTAAGCTCTCACAAATAGTCTTTCAACACCATGCTGTTTCTATTCTAGCTTCTGGTTTTTAGGTGAGAAAACTAAAGGAAGGAAGCTTTTATAACACAGTGGGCAGTAGTACTTGTACTGTTAGAGCTCATTAATTTCTTTCACAGCCTGGTGATCGTTGTCCCAGAATGCTTCAACTTTAAGGAGAGTTTGACTTCATTTCGCAATCTAGGCTGATTGCAAATAGAATCATAGAATAGTTAGGGTTGGAAAGGACCTTAGGATCATCTAGTTCCAACCCCCCTGCCATGGGCAGGGACACCCCACACTAAACCATGTCACCCAAGGCCTCATCCAACCTGGCCTTGAACACCAGCAAGGATGGAGCATTCACAACCTCCCTGGGCAACCCATTCCAGTGCCTCACCACCCTCTCAGTAAAGAATTTCTTCCTTATATCCAATCTAAACTTCCCCTGCTTAAATTTTAACCCATTACCCCTTGTCCTGTCACTATACTCCCTAATGAATAGTCTGCCCCCAGCATCCTTGTAGGCCCCCTTCAGATACTGGAAGGCTGCTATGAGGTCTCCATGCAGCCTTCTCTTCTCCAGGCTGAACAGCCCCAACTTTCTCAGCCTATCTTCATACGGGAGGTGCTCCAGTCCCCTGATCATCCTCGAGGCCCTCCTCTGGACTTGTTCCAACAGTTCCATGTCCTTTTCATGTTGAGGACACCAGAACTGCACACAATACTCCAAGTGAGGTCTCACGAGAGCAGAGTAGAGGGGCAGGATCACCTCCTTCGACCTGCTGGTCACGCTCCTGTTGATGCAGCCCAGGATACGGTTGGCTTTCTGGGCTGCGAGTGCACACTGAAGCTGGCTCATGTTCATTTTCTCATTGACCAACACCCCCAAGTCCTTCTCCTCAGGGCTGCTCTGAATCTCTTCTCTGCCCAACCTGTAGCTGATTCCTTTTCAAAATTTTGCTGGTTCAAGGCATTTGTCACTTTTATTTACACATACCTGTATGTTTCTGCTCTGTGATTTTAGTTGAATGAAATTTAAGAGTTAATCAGGATTAGGAAGGCTTCTATGATCATGAATGTGAACATGAGTATGGGTTAAGTAAATTTTCCTCCTAGTAGTTTGTGGGTTGAAGTTCCTGTTTTGTAAACAGAAGATGAAGCCTGTGGATTCAGTAATAAGTTTTAAGGAACAAAAATGTAACTGAACTACTAAACAAGCTTTTCATACAGGTGTCAATTTTTGTGATGTGTGTTGAGGAGCTAAGTGTCTGTTTCCCACCAATCTGAGAGTCTGAAAAATTGATCTTTGTCTTGCTCTTTTTGTGGTCATGTGCTCAAATGCCATTAGGCTTAGCAAATATTGCCTGAATTTAATATTCTTTGGCAAAACTATTTTTCATTTCAAGCAATTGTATTATCAGTGTGAGATTACTAAAAATGATGAGGTGTTTTCACCTGATACTGGAGGTCTGAGGGAAGGATGAGTGGTTTCTGTGTCCCTGCTGCGCCCAGTGCTTGGCAGTCTATGCCTGGACTTCTGCTAGATTTAATTTTGTTGTATTTGAGCCATGCTTGGCCTTCACAGCTGTTCTGCAGACCTGGAGAAAGACTTTTTCATTCAGCTCTTCCACTGTATATATATATATATGTATATATATATATATATATATATATACACACACTTTATATATATATTTTAGATGAAAGTGCTTTTTAATCTGTTCAGTGCTGCACAGTTTGATTCCACATTTTCTTGGGTAATAGATTTGTGTATGTTATTTGTTGTTCTTCAGAATCAGGAATTGACTAACCTAATTTCAGCTTTGAATGTATTCTCCAGTATTGCTTGTTCACTTAGGTGCTTTGGATATTTGGCTGGTTGAACAAAAGGGACAGAAAGATTAGGGATGTATTTTCTCATGCCCTGGAAAGATGCTCCTAGAGGCAGCTTTTGTGTATTTTCTTGTAGCAACTGGAAGTGGATATAATACTGACAGACAAAAGGGTTTTTATTCTGTGTTTGTCATGAACTTATAAGAGAGGGGACAATCTTGAAGGAGCAGAGAAATGTAACTCAATGGTTATGTTCATAATGTAATCTCTTTGTTATATAAGCATGTCCAGAACTTTCCAAACTCGTTTAACTTCTGCTATTGTTGACCTGCTGAATAGAATTTCAGGAAGAGAATATATTCCCCATGAGTAGTAAATACTTTCAGTTTATGAAATTGTTTATTTTTGTATCCCTTTCTACTCTTAGTAAATCCTCTGCATAAATATAAACATGCAGCTTCACCAAAGCTTGTCCAAGAAGTGGTATTTGCAGAAATGTCAGCTGCAAATTCTTTTCCTTAGTTTCAGTTTGTTAGAGGAAAGGGTGGACTGTGAGAGCTGCAACTGTACTTACTCTAGGTCCTCTGAAAATT